>NC_092015.1:18800117-19475117 GCF_042242105.1 Pempheris klunzingeri
TCAAACTTTCAAGCAAATCCTACAGCAGTAGCTAAGTTTAATCTGGTTTCAGAATCACTTTCTTTGAGAAAGAGCCATATCTCAGACGTGAAGACATGACTAAGCAACTTAACTATGCACGAAAACATGGGAACCGGGGTGCAGAAAAATGGCAGTGGGTGCTCTGGACTGATGAGTCAAAATTTAAAAATATTTGGCTGTAGCAGAGGGCAGTTTGTTCACCAAATGGCTGGAGAGCAGTACAATAATGAGTGCCTGTAGGCAACAGTGAAGCTGGTGGAGGTTCCTTGCAAGTTTGGGGCTGCATTTCTGCAAATGGAGTTAACGGTGTTAACAGATACTTATCCATCATGCAGTACCATCAGAGAGGCGTCTGTTTGGCCCCAAATTTATTCTGCAGCAGGACAATGACCCCAAACATACAGCCAGTGTCGTTGGGAACTATACCCAGCGTAAAGAAGTCCTAGAAGTGATGGCGTGACCCGCACAGGGCCCTGATCTCAACATCATCATGTCCGTCTGGAATTACATGAAGAGACAGAAGGATTTGAGGCAGCCTACATCCACAGAAGATGTGTGGTTAGTTCTCCAAGGTGTTTGGAACATCTGCTGAGTTCCATCAAAAACTGTGTAACTGTACCTAGAAGAACTGCTGCTGTGTTGAAGGCAAAGGGAGGTCACACCAAAAATTGATTTGATTTAGATTTCTCTTCTGTGCTTTGCATTTTGTAAATTATATAAATATATATGCATACATATATATATATTATTTATATATATATACACACACACACACACACACACACACATATATATACACACACACACATATATATATATATATATATATATATATATATATATATACACACACACACACACACACACACACACACACACGTATATATATATACATATATATACACACACACACACACACACACACAGCATGCAGGCAATATAAAGCAGACAGACACATAGACAGAAGCAGAGTATTGTGAACAGCAGGTCCCATCAGATCTTCACAGACTAAACAATTTATTTTCTCTAATCCTCAGTGCTCGAAAAACCTGAATACCCTCGTGTAATTTTGGAAAGTAGGGAGGCTAGAAAAACTATAACACCACACTCACAAACACAGACACAGAAACACTGTAACGAGGCACAATCCGCATTGAAATCTGTTTAGCGATGTTATGGGGCACTTAGGCGTTTTTTTAGGTGCCTGGAGGATTAGGGGCATTAGGATTAGGTTTAATCAAGTGATATGATGATGGGCAGCGGATTTAGAGAGGAAAAAACAAACCCAGGAGTGCTGCTTCTCATCATACCTGGACCATCTAAACTCTTTCTCTTTCAAACCTTCTCTCTCTCTCTCTCTCTCTCTCTCTCTCTCTCACGAATCGAAATGCTTTGTCCTTTCTACATGTATTTGCTTAGCTGTCACTTCATCCTGCTTCACTCTGAAATTATAGACACGATAGATCACGCAAGCATTTAAGAGGGGATTAAGCAGTTAAGGGTCTTATTCATGTTTTCCCCCCTAATTTTCCCAAATTATTTATGTATTTGCTTTTGGAATGTGTGTGTGTCACTGAAAACATTGTCCAGCTGTGCTCTCATCTTTATGTGTCAAAATGAAAATGTTTTAATGAGCTTTTGTCACTTTGTGTGTGTACAAAACACTTTTTTTTTTCCCATTTTGCTTTTTTTTATGTGTTGCCGGTATGTGTGTGAATGTGCCTGGGCGCATGTGCACTCGTAGCCGCTTATGTATGAGTGTGCTGTGCTCGTGTTTGCGTGTGTGATTCGTGACTGTGGCTTTGTTGATTTTTGCGACGATGAAGACCCCCTGTGGTGCTCAGTGTAGCGAGAGCCAACACTGAGATTCCACTCATCTGGACCCCATGGCGCACCACACATCACATGACAAGTGTGTTTATGAGCATGTGTATTCAAGTGCATGAGTGTGGATGTGGGCATGTGCGTGGATATTTGTGCGTGTGTGTAAGTTCCTTGACCACGGCACGTTCTGCGTGTCTGTGTGAATGAATGTGTTTCAGTGTCAGTTTTTCTGGGTGTGTATGTGTGTGTGTGTGTGTGTGCAGGAGGGAAAAGGGAGCGGTTGTAGCGGTCACACGGGATAGAGGGAAGTGCAAGAGGGGGGGCAGAGGCGTGCTAGTAGCAGAGAGGGGAGAAGGAGGGGGGGGGCAGACAGATCCGGGGCATACTGTACTTCGGAGTGGATGAATCAGAGTGTGTGAGATGGCCAGTGTCTGGGTTGTGTGTGTCTGTATGGAAGAGCAGCACGGAGGAATCCACAATCAATCACTCACACACACACATACACAGATGTGTGCATGCAGACAGTCACCAGTCACAAGAAAGTCAGGACAGAGTCAGCAGAGAAGACAAAGTGTGGGAAGGAGGGGTTTGAAGCATGTGTTGCGGGGCAGATTGAGCCATGGGGGTAGTAAAAAATTAGGAAGCATGATAAAGTGAGGGCTCGGAGGGGGGTTTAATCCAGGCTTGCATGTTTGTCAGCTGACTGGCTGTCCTCCCGTATGCATATCCTCTCTTTCCTTGCCTTCCTTGTCTGCCTGGATGGCTACCTCGCTTGCTCCTTTGCGTGGAAGCAGGGAAAGGGCAGTGGCAGGGAAAGAATCACCTATGGCTGCCTCGACCGGCACTTGGCCACGCATCGCATCACATCCAAACACAGGGTGAGGCACAGCACGGCAAGGCATGGCACGGAACAGAACGTACAATAACAAACAACTAGCCTGAGGAGCAGGCAGAACACTGCCTGTGTCCATTTGTTCTGTGCGTGTGTGTGTGTGGGGGGGGCTTGGTCATGTGGGAGTCCACCCATCAGTCTACTTTTGTTAGCTGGAACTATACTCAAAATGTGCCTTAAACAGAAGAAAACACCTGCTGCTTGAATTGTAATCCTCTGCAGAGAACATACTTCCTACACAGAACACTTCTGACCTGAAGGCAGTCGCACCAACCAATGGGAAGTTTAAACTTGGCCTGGTTATAAGTTTGTGTTCATAAAGTGTGGATTTACACAGCACTAAATTAAAATGGGCTGCACCACACAGACCAGTTCTTATATATTTACATCTACATGTAACAGCTACATAACTAACTGACACAATTAACGTTAGCTTGATAATACATTATCTGTTTAGACGACATTGTAAGAGAGATCTAAATGGTGGTTAATAACAATGACTAAATTATTAAATAGTGTTGGTTAGGTTAGCATAATCAGATATTTTCCCACTCATTCTAGAGTGCATGAATAATATCTCTGAAACACAAATATTTTTCCATGCATGCAAATATACAAAACAAAGTCATACAATACTTTCACAAAGGACTGACAGGTTTGATATATCAACAGTGTTTGGACCTCAACCATCTCAAAATGGTGGAGACTACATGTTTCTTTGTCTTATGGACAAAAGGGCTCCCTTAGTGGACTCAGTTTCCCAGAGTCTTTAGGTTTTCACACCTGTGTGCAAACTGGGCCCTGGATCCAGCCTTCAGGTTATCATTAGTCCATGTGTCACATGACGCCTGACATCTTCAGGTCAATAAAAGCCGAGCTCCCACATTGTTCAACCTCTTCTCTCATGGACCCCTGAGAGCCTCCTGGGTCCAGTTGCTCTAACAGGGCTTATACCTGGTCTTAAGTCGGTCGTTGCCGGTCTAAGTCCAACCTAATAGTTGTGCCGGTTGCGTCTTCTCACTAAGACTGGGTGTAAATGTCAGGAGCGGGAGTAAAGTCTAAATATAGGCCGTTTCTATTGTAGCAACACAGCTGGACAATGGCGTGCCTCATATACGGACTTTACAACAAGCAGGCATTTAATCAGTAGTGAGCAATTAGGGACAGATATAACCCATTAGACAGTGCCAATGATGAGGAGCTGATCGAGAGGTTTTCATTCTGTGTGAGAGATCCATTTAAAAGGTACAGCACAGCATTGCCACCTCCGTCCACAAGTCCACTGCCTTCCAGGCCATCCTTGCGTGTAAAACTCACATTTCCACTTAAATGTACATAAATGCCTTTACGCTGTCATTCTTTATTCTGCAATTTTCTTTCTTTAGCCTAAAATTGTCTGGAAATTCAAGCTGAATAACTGAACAGGTGTAAATATGGAGATATATAACTTGGAAAGTGACAGGAAGTTAAGGAAAAAGCTAATTAAAGTTTCAAAACATAAAGGCCAATCAGTCAAGTGAAAGAGAAGGTTGACGTAATGACGTAAATAAGAAAAGTTGATGTGTTTCAGTCCAGTGATCTGTTTTGATCAGCACCACGGAGAGCGGCACGGGCCGAAGGACCGAAGGGAGGAGAAGGAGACAGAAAATGAATGTCCATGGTGCTGACACATTGATAGGGATGCACAAAGGAGAGCACACCGAAACGTGCTCCCAACTTTTTTTTACATCATGTTAATGGTTTTCTTAATTGTTATAACGTTGGACGCTTGGCAGTCAGTGTCGTCTTGTACGGGCTGTACAGTTCTATTCATTTTTGTATTTCAATGTCCATGAAATGTCAACAAGGACAAATTAGCCAGATAATGGTAGATTGTTAACAGTGTATTTTGCCATTGTGGCGTGGGCATTCACATGAACATGGGTTCACATGGGCGTAATTAAGATTTTGCTTAAGTTTGGTTGGTGTATCTGTCATAAAGTCCATTTTAAAGAATGGTCTGAACAATACCAACTTAGCAGTTAGGCCCAGACTTAGTAAAGAACGACACAGCTGAGGAGGTCCTCAGCTCCCAGCCCTCTGTCTTAGTGTGGCCTGTACAGAGCAGACCGCCTTCTTTGTGGCAACAACGCAAAGACCTACTTGAAAGAAGTTCATTTAGTGCCAGCAGGTATGACACAAAGTCTGCCAGCTGACTTTAGAAGCAAGCAAGTTAGCACTGAGCAGCTAACTAGCAAGGAACAAAGGAGCATGGTTTCCTCCAACCTGCAACCAGAACACTGCACAGCATGGAAGAGGACCACCTGTTGACATCGAAACCACCATCCTTTTTGCAGAACGCCAAGAGACCTCTCTCTGTCCTCCTCCAAGACCTGGTAACACAAACCTTAACTGGACAGCATATTACAACTTCTAATAGCAAAACTGTGTACATGGCAAAGTACAACTGTTTAACCTTGTTAATGTACATGCATTAATTTGCTTTCATGTTACTCAATGAGTTTGATTCTTGTGATGTGCTGTTATCGTTTAGCCGAATTGCTAAGATGATTTTAGTTCTGCTTCGCACAGACACATGCAAACTTGCTATCCTCTTTCTACCCTGGCACCTTTATCCCATGTTTCAATAAATGCTTTGGAATACACATGCTGTTCTCTTCAATGTTGAACAGAAGTGAATGATGCCAACCTCTACTATGCTAAGAACTCCAAAATCCTGTTGATATGGTAATTTTGGTATTATTTATTATAGTATGATAGTAGTATAGTATGATATTATAGTATATTTAATGAGACTGAATCAGATTAAGTGGTGCCCCGAGGTGGACTTAACATTAATTCTTATCAATTGATATAATTATTAATTATCCCTGGTAATTATTAAGTATTTCTGATGGCAACATTTAATCCAAACGTCCAAAAGTGACACAACCACAGCAACAGCTTGTGATGCCACAGTGAGTTTACATTGTTGACTGCTTTTGATTCAGCAGCACTACAAATGTTTCCTGGAAATCGATTTACATGTTAATTAAGTGTTCAGCTACTGGCTAAGACATTCAAACAAAACATGAGAAACACTGTTTTATAATTGAATGACTCTCTTTGTTTCTCAGGGCACAGGTTTGAAGCACAGACTGAGTGCAGACAGAAGAGGTGAGGACAGGACAGCAGGGCAGCCAGTGAAAAAAAGAAGCCAGAGAGAGCGGGGGAGGGTATAGTCTGTTACATTAATCAGAGTTAGCAGACAACACATGTGCTTCCGTTAGCCCCACTAGACCACGCATCACAACACACGGCTCTGCACGACATGGCACGGCACAGTAAGCCAAGAGAGGCCAGAGGAGGTAACGCTGGCTGAAATACGTGTGCATGTCTGCCTGCCTGTCTATCTGGGCGTGTTCTCTTTGTTGTTGCTGTCCAGTTTGTTAATAAACCCCCCATACTTTTTGAGCAGTTGTCCTATTTTTGTGGTCTTCATTTGCAGTTCAAACAAGGTGGAATGGCACTCAGTCTGACTCAGTGGAGTGAAGCAAAAAGTAACCTCATTTAATCCTCTTGACTAAGAGAAAACAAGTGCTGTCACCTGCAGTGTTTCACTCTGTGCTGAATTTAAGTGTATTATGCAGAAGAAGCTTCGGACGCTTATGAATGAGCAAAACAGAGAAGATCTAATGCAGTTTGACTGTGCAAATAACTAAAGCCTTATGTCACTGAGGGCCACCCTTTGAGCGAGGCATTATGTTAAAGTTAATTTATTGTTTGCATAAAATCCTACGCACTTGCTGTGTTATGCATGGCCCTCAGCTTGCCTCAAATTCTACTTCACTTATTGAGGTTTCCCATTTTGACTTTCAATGACACCCGCAAAACATACCAGGACTAGTTGTATTCAGCTTTGAAAGTGGTGAAAGCAGCTACCGTGATAGCGAGAAATGATAGCAGTGTTAGTGAATGCAACAGAGCAAAATTATCCAGTTTTCAAAAAGTCATATTTCTTGGATGTATGACTAAAGAGGAAGAATCAGGGCAAAGTTTAATAATAATCATACTTTTTTGTATTTAGGGACTGACTGTCTGAACGCTTGATTAACGTGTGTCTTTCAAAAACAACTGCCACAGTAGCTGGCAAGGAAACTTCTCCGTAAACAGCAGCAGTGACCTTGTAATAACCTGTGGATTTTCATGCAATATTGTCACTTTGTATTTCCAGGCTCCAGACAACACCCGTGACAATATTGCACAATAATCCCCCCGCTGTCTCTCAGTCATTACTGCAGATCAGCATTCACCTGATGAACCTCAGCCCCCCCCCCCCCCCCCCTTTCTCTCCCTTTATTAATCTCTTTCTGTTCCCCCAGATTTAAGAAAACAGTCTGCAAAAGGGCAGGGAGAGGTGAGGAAGATGATGAAGAGGGAGGAGGAGGAAACAAGTCTGAGATACACTGATTAGAGTAAGCAGACAACACATGTGCTACCGTTATCCGGCGACTTCCTGAGGTCTTACTTCGGGGAAGGATCAAGACAAAAAAAAGGGAGTGTGTCTGGTTTAAAACTATCCATTATTCAAGTAAAGGAGAGCTGAGGGAATGAGAGAGAAAGAAAGCCAGATAGGCAGAGAAAGAAGAGAAAGGGAGAAAGGTGTAGCACGGTGCAGCTCCCTGGGACATTTGGCTCGTCTCTCCTGTATTCCTCTAGAAGACTTTGCCATGCTCACATTAAATATGGATGGATGGAGGAGGAGAGCAAGAGCAGTTGAGAGCCCTCGGTCAGTCAACAGTCAGATGCACAAAGGACACGACAGAAGGAATTCGATTTACACCTTTACATGAAACAGATAAACAAAGAGAGAAGTTGAGGCTTTTAGGATCCAATGCAGCTGAAAAAGAAAGAGCTCTGAAACTAAACATGAGTGTGGTTCAGTGTTGTAACTTCAACAACTGAGTCTCCTGTGAGGTGTCCAGAAGAACACTCTGTATCCTGTATATGGTAGACTGCAGACTATATAAAGACATCTCAGCTTTCTATACACCGCTGCCCTGCTGCTCACTTGTTCATGAGCAAAAAGAGGAAAAGCATGCGGTAACGTAGTGGTGAAGTGGTCAGGAAAAGACTTGCAGAAGCTTTTTACAGCAGGCAAAACTCAAACTTTCAACATGTAATAAAGATAAGTCACCGCGACCCTGACAGGGCTGGATAAGCGGTATAGATAATGGATGGATGAATGGATAGATGGATAAAGATAAGTGAGGCCTTTTCCCCAATTGACCTGCCCGATCAACATGCAGAAGGCAGTGGGGCCACAGTATGGCATCCAATCCCAGCTGATGATGATGATAATAAACTTTATGTGTAGCACTTTCCTTAACAATGTTACAAAGTGCTTTACAAACATGAAACAGAATAAGCCAGGGCAGATTAAAAAAAAAGAAAGTAGGGACAATAAAAAGAATGAGAGCAAATAAATAAAAGCTTTTACAAAGACAAAGTTTAAAGAAGAGATTTAAAAGACGCTAGCGAATCACTGTGTCTGAGTTCGGTGGGCACAGAATTCCAACGTGTGGGTGCATAGCAAATGTCCGATTACCCTTTATCTCTAAATGTGACCTGGGAGTGACCAGCAAGGCTCCAGTCGCAGAGGTCAATGGCTGAGAGGGCACATACCAGTTCAATAAGCACGGGGGTAATGTGATCATGCCTCTTTGTTACAGTAATAAATCAGCGCTCTACACCAAAACACACACACAACATCAGGTAAACATTGAATACTACCCCTGGATTTAATATCATTTAACAGATTGCCAAGATTAGCACCAAAACAGCTGATGAAATTTGGGGGACTGAACAGAGAGACCTCAAACTTATCATAATTAGAGCTAAGGAAGTTTAGGGACCTCCAGGATTTAATACCAGAGAGCTTGATTTGTTAAGTTTCTAGGATCTGCAGGTTTTAATAGCAGAAATAACCGAGTGTTGTCGGCATAAAAAATGGTAAAGCACATCATGAGTAGTGGGGATGACGTCTGAGATGCAGGTCACATAGCAGGTATGTACACCAGTGATCCCATATGTGGAACTGTGGCTGTTACACTGAAGTGAGTTATGACAGCATGTCTGCATTCAGGGCAGGAAGGGGCATACCACTGCCTGATCCACATTCATTGTTAAAGTGCATAGTAGCAAAGCAGTCGTTTTTAATTAAAATCCTATTATCCTGTTATGCAGTACACCCATGGGCGCCTAGTTATAGTTAAAAGTGTGGGTATATGATTAGTGACAGGCAAGGGGAGGCACGGCAGGAAAATTTAATGAACACCTGAAAATGCCATTTCCTACAATATAGATTCTTCGGTCATGATCAGGAAACCTGCTCTTTCAGTATAAAGCTCAGTTTATATTGCACCATAAAATATTAGTTTTTCATTTTGGTCAGTTCTAGTTACAGCAGTGAGTGACAGATTAAATGTTGTCTCAAAGTGTATGTACTGCATATATTTCATAATTTGTCAGACAAATTGCAAAGCTCGTGGACATATTTTGACTTAAAACCAAGATTTTGTTGTGTGTGTTTGTGACCCGATTTGACATCATTCACACGTCACTCTCTAATCCACAATAAACCTTAGTAGTAACCTTAAACCCTAAAAACTTAAACCCTAAAGAATACTAGCCAAATCATGTCATCAGTCTGACACAGACAGTCTCCTTTTGCTCCCTCAGGTCTAAAAATGGGGGTGCAGCTGCTCTGCCTGCTCCTTTGTTCAGGCTCTTATGAGTAAAGCTATATCACCCAAACCACACTAAGCTCAACTGAAACAACACTCTAAAGGCTTGTCTACAAAGGAGGTGTTTCAGCCGCATTTTTTCAGTTATCCGCCTCATGCATCTACACAGCTGTCTGCCTACAAAGGCTGCATAGCAGCTAGCTGTTCACTGAGATGTAACTACGATCCAAAGCTGTTTGCATGCTTCAGGTCTATTTTCTGCCATTTTAGCACCTAACTATAGTGATTAAGTGTCGTGCTCTAGGTAATGCCAAAACACAGCTGACCTGCACTGAACACTGTGCCTGTATAGAAGAACATGAGGGACTGGAGCTGTTGCTGCTGCTCTGCTGACATGCTGCTTTCACTGCACACCCTGTGTAGAATTTGTGTAACCTTAACCCTAGTTAAGTAATTAAAGTGAAGAGTAGCTAGATGTTCTCCCATTACATTACAAAAATGTCCTTACTCTCAGTGTGACGTTCTCAAAGAGAGGAATACAAGAATGTGCAAACACGTACACACACAATGCTTACACTCATATAGTGTTATTTACAGAGAACACTTAAACAGGCAGCAGTCAGCCAAGGAGCCAGCCCGTCAGTGCTACAGGCCCTATGGTGAAACATCCAGTGTGACGGCTGTCCAAGCAGAGCTTCACATACAGCACTGTACCATATATGGAAAGAGAGCAAGCGAAATCGAAGGAAATGCACCATGTTGCCGAGACATGGTAGTAGGGATGGCTGCCTCAGGCTGAAACTAGAGTCAGACAGGTAGTGAATGCATGGCGGGGCGCGTGTGTGTGTGTGTGCATGGTGGGAAGTCAGGAAACAGCTTATTTTTAAGAGCTAATGTTTAGGAAACAGAACAAGATAAATAGTGTGAAGGAGAGAGCTGGATGTGTTTGCATATTTATCTTGTGTGTGTGTGTGTGTAAGACAAATTTTCATTCTTCCGTTATCGGTATCTCTGTCATTATTCTCTTGGATCTCATTGATTCTCTCACGAAAAGCTAAACAGAAAATCTGTCACTTATCTCTCTTCAGCACACAGTGGGATCGTCCTTATTCTCTCCCTCCTTTCCTGACTCTCTAATTATCTCTAAAGTGAACGTCTTGTCCTGTTACATTCTGTGTCTGAGCTCTTTAGAGACCTCAATATTTGAGAAGTTAACAGAGAGTATTGTCCCTCCTGTCTCTGTCTTTCTCTGCTTGCTTTTCTTGCCTCTTCTCTCAGTCTCTTTCTCCATGTGCTTTCCTCTCCCTTGGAGGTGAACGTCTTGTCCTGTTACACTGTGTGTTTGAGCTCCTCTCAGACTGTGACACTTGAGAAGTGAATAGGTAGTATCAGCACCTCGTGGAGAACAAGAGGTGCTCAGCTGCTGCGTAAAAAGGCTGTGGTGTACTCTGCTCTGTGCTGCACCAAAAACAACTAATCCGTCATCCACATTTGGACTGGAGCACTGTGCTAGGAAATAGGGAACAGTCAAAGTGTCAATTTGACAATTTGGAGAAAAATCCTGTCAAGACAGGAGCTTTGTTTTCAGTTTTGGTTGTGGTATTAGGCGAAGACTTATGCAATATTCAGACTCCCATCATTTTTTAAAAACTTTTTTCTGCAATGCAATTCAACGTCATCCAGCAGCACACTGTGCTGGCCAATCAAATAAGTGCAAGCACAAAATCCAGGCAGAGTACTTTGTGACATGAACAGCATGTTCTACTTTCACCTTGTGATCGTCAAAGGAGAACATTATATGATTGCTGCCATGATAATTTTGCAGAGTACTAAAATCCTGTCTCACTACACCCATGGGTCAATCATCCAGTAACTTCTGTGCAATGTTCTCTCTCGATAAATAGAATTTTTAAAATAAAACTGGACTTCCTGATCACATTTCATCTTAATTCTGGTACCTGTAGCAACATGCCAACGCAGCCTCTAAAGTTTTTTTTTGATGAGTGTTATTTTTAGTCTGACCACCTGCTTACAGAAGCAGGTTTGAGTTGATTTTCAATTCCAAGACCATCAGTGTAAGGGGGGAGCAATGGCCTCTGGCCCTTGAATAATAAGTGCTAATGTGCCCTTGAGAAATACAAAGAAAGGGACTGAAGGGGAAGTGTGACTGTATTCACATGACACAGGGTGAAACTGAAAAGCAGCATGCATTCTCAGCATATTTACAATAAAATGCAACGGTACATAGATTATATCAAGTTCCCTTGCAAAAAACAAAGGTTTTGCAATGAGGATGGAGTGGTTGGTTTGGCTCAACAGAAACTGCTACTCTCACCAAAATGTCCCCAAAATAATAAAGTCAGTAGCTGGCTAGAAGACAGTGGGAAAAATGTGCACTCTTATAAGAGTAAAATAGATGCATATGCATATTTTGAAAAAGTCCAAAGAGAAAATGCAAAGCAATGGATGTGAGTTACTAATTTGCTCTTTAGTTTGTCCCTGCATGCAGTGGACAGAAGACGGGGGGGATGTCACGGACAGGACGCCAGACCACATGCTGCATGTCCGACAGTTTCATACATGATGGAACTGTTAATTTCTTATCCACCCAACTTGGCAAGCTTTTGAGCACCCACATGAAAAGGAAACCCATGGTGGTGGGTGTCACACCCTGTCTAACACTGTTTACTTACTGTCTTGTAATGTATGAGTAGGTGTTTTCATGTGTGTGTGCCTGTATTTGAACTGCATCCCTGTGTGTGTATAAACACAATAAACATACTGTCGGCATGAAAGTTCGGTGCGAGTATGCGTGTTTCTGTGCCTGAGTGTGTGGGTGGGATGCATGGTGTGTGAGTGTAACCGCAGCGCTCTCCTTCTCAGCAGCCCACCATTAAACCTTGGTGCCAGCCCTCTCCCAGCACACCAGGATTAACAGCACTTAAATGGGCCTGTTAGTACACCACCTCCTCTTTGCCTCCCACGCCGACTAGTGCACATGGTGCTGCCCACAGCTTTGCGCTTGCAACGCACACTGCCTCTGTTGTTTTTTGTTCTCCGCTCGCCCCCGACCACCTAAGCCTCCTTCAATAAATGGTGCTGAAGTGTACTCAGCGGGGGGCTAAGTCCAGAACATCCTCTGTTTTACAGACCTTTTGGAATCTGAGTGGATGACAGAGGGAGGAAAAGGAGGGAGGGAGGTAGATCCTGAGACTGAACCAGACAGATAGGATATGATCAAAATGTTAGTCTCTCTCCCTCCCTCTCTCGTTCTTTGTCACCGTCTCTCTTTCCTTTGCTCTACATCTGGTTATCACATGCCCCATGTGACAAATCATAAACAGAGGGACTGAAACTGATGCATGCACACACACACACACACACACACTGGGGAGAGATGGATGTCCAACACAGAAATCAATAACTAAAATGGATTCCCATTTGAGTCTGCCCTGGTGCAGCAGGCAGAGACAGATGGATGAATGGATGGATGGCAGAATGGACTGTGTGTGTGTGTGTGTGTGCGTGGGTCCGTGCACTGTGCATGCATGGGTGTGTTTGTATGAGACTTTTGGGGGAGAGTGGGGGGGATTTTGTCTGTACACGGGCACAGAAAGGCCACCCTCTCATCATACCAGGGGGTGTATTGTTCACAGCCATCTACTGGCCTAAATGAGAAATTCCAGAAATTACTAGCGAGCACCAGACAGAGGAATTGGGAGAGACAGGGGGGAGAGGGCAGAGCACAGCGAGACAGAGCAGCCTCACAGATCCATTGAGTAATCTTACTACTATGCACTTGCTGCGTTAAGTCATGCTACGTCCAGTTGGTCACAATGTAACTGATAATGTACAGTAGCTAAACATATCGAAGAATAATATCAGTTTATTTGAAATTAGGTTTTATTTTTGTAGCTTTTGCCATTGTTTTTTATTTTTTATACAGCAACACACCTTGGTAAAACTGAAAATAACTTTACAAAAATGGAGTGAGCCGCACCAGGATCTGCTGGATTGAGGCTCAGGTGACAACATTTGATCAGTTATGTTATATATGGACATGCAATGTAGGAAAAATAGTTTAAAAGTGGAGGCAGGCAGTACAGTCCGTCACATCATATAAGAACGATATGATTATTGCAGCAATACTTTTTGAAATGACGATATTATTTAATCAGTGCTATAGGGCCCATCCCTAACCAACTCCAGTACGAGCAGGTTAGATTATAAAAGAAGAAAATGATTGCGTAGTGTCTCCTGCCTTTTGAAGCACTACAGATTAAGCAGTTGCACTGGTCGCTCCCATAACCAGCCGGCTGCTCTGTTTAGAGCATTCTGCAGCTCCAGTGTGGAAGAGGTGATTTTTACAAAGGTTACTATTGTATGTGGAAATGACGCCAAGTTGGCTGGGTTTCCCACAGGCATGAGAAATTAATTAACTTTGTGAAAGACCAGTATAGAAAATGCTCTTTCACCTCGTCAGAATGGGGAGTTAACTTATTGGAAAAACATTTTCTCAATGTAATTACTGTTTGCTTTTTATATGTATGTAGTTTTTTTAATATAGGAGCATATAAACAACACTTTCAAAAAAACAAAACAAAAAACCATGGTCTTTGTAGGATGATAATTGCCAGTGAGAACCAGAGACTACACGTGGTAGATGCCCCTGTCTGCTTCCTGTTTAAAAGGGAAAAGCAAGGCATATTCCCTGCTAATTCATATTCCTACCATATGGCATATCATATGGGAATATGTAACTGCCACCTGACATGACACAAGGATATAAAGCAACTCGCCATCATTGCCATGTTACTTCCTGTGTGCTTTATCTTAAAACAGATGGATGATTAAAAGAGGAGACACTGTCCCATTTCTTATTCAAATCATACGGATTACTGCAGCATATGGAGAGAGCGCCATGTTGAAACACTCGTCAGGATGTAATGAATGCGTTTTCAACACACATTTGTATTTCTGTGTTGTAAAAAATAGCACATTTGTTAACAACATACTGTATGTCATTATGGTCTTTCATTATCATATTGCTCTGAAAGCTGACATGTACATTATGGCCCCACAGTGAAGGCATGTCTGTGCTGAAAATGATTTGTTGGTTCCCCTGAGAGGGAAGTCTTGGCCGTTTGGATATAACTTTTTTAAAAAAAAACAATTTTTCTGAAGGGGGACCCCTGACAAGAAGGTACCTGAGGGGGTTTTCAGGAACATGCTTTCTGATTCACTGCCTACCTTTTCGATCTCCTCAGGCAGTGGATGAACCGGAGGACAGTGAAGAACCATCTTCATTTCATTCTCTACCTCCTGCTCCGCCTCCATAGATCTCTCTGCGTCTCCTGGAAAGAAGCAGAATTAGCTACACTAGAAATGGTTTACAGTGTGTCACTGGATTTTCATTTGGTGCTACACACAAGGGCTGCAACTAATAATTATTTTTGAATTAATCTATTTTCTATTGAATGGAATCATCATTGTGCCTATGCAAAGCCAGACAATAGATTAATACATAATTTCCCAATTCCTTATAAATTATGAATTGATTATCAAAAATGTTAATTAGGCTGATCAAGTAGTTGATTTATAGACTGTTTTGACTCAACTGCAAACCTGTGCAGTATTAAGTATTAAGCCTTTAAGGGAGAAATGCAAAATATCGAACTTATTGTATGTGTATTATTTCTGATCCGGGGTTATTGTGAAGTTGTCTCTGCGTTTTCTGTCTCCCACATTCTTGTAGAAAATCCATCCCCTTCAAATTAGACCATAAAGACCAACAGCAGCAGCTTCCAGGACAAAATAGTGTGTGTAACAAAACAAAACTATGCCTGAACCCTGATATCAAAGTATTTCTGCAGCCGTCTTGAACCACTGTGTTCTACCCAGTATTATTCAGGAAAATTGACAACTCTTTTCAGGATAAAAGTGGGTGGTACTTTAAAACTGATGAATAGCACTTAGCTTCTGAGGTTAACGTAAGGGTAAATCTCTTAGCGTGATGTCCAGCATATTAAACCTATTTGCTATACACTCTATTGAATAGATTAATCAGTCGAGCTTATGGCATTAAGCTTATGGACTGTAGATTATGGCATTTCACAGCTAAGGGGAATTTTGACCTCACAGCCATGCATCAGCCTCTCCTCACCTGCAGGGCAACACAAGGTTAAACAAGGACTGATTCAGCCTTTAAGTGAGGGAACTATCCACATAACAAAGTTCTAATGACTCTTTTCGTGCATGTTGGTGCCAAACAATGATGGAGGTCATTGTTTAATTGTATAATGTGTCCTAGTTTCAAATGAAAGGGGAAAGAAAGAAGATAATTTGTGTACCCTGCGCCCTCTGTTTTTGTTGTTGCTGCAAAGCAAAGGAAAAGTCCAGGTTTCCACTGTAGGGTAGTAGAGGCTACTGAGTCGGTAATGTTGCCATGGGTGCAGGAGGTCGTGCAAGGAGAACAGTAATGCAAGCCTCTGTCTGTCTGTCTATCTGTGTGTGCATGCTTTCAGGGCATTTATCTATCAGCTCACCATTAGAGAAGGGAAAAACATCACGCCAACTCAACACTTGACCTTAGAT
The DNA here is from genome assembly GCF_042242105.1 of Pempheris klunzingeri. Taxonomy (NCBI): domain Eukaryota; kingdom Metazoa; phylum Chordata; class Actinopteri; order Acropomatiformes; family Pempheridae; genus Pempheris; species Pempheris klunzingeri. The sequence goes on from NC_092015.1 coordinate 18,816,174, forward strand.
TAAATACCTCTGGCTAATTTAGGGCCAGAGGTCACTACTATCAGATGGTCCCCTGTGCACGGCTGCATGCCAGACACTAAATGCCCTCGCAGACCATCGGAGGGAAATAGAGTGAGAGGACACGCGGGGAAATGCGCAGCACAAAGACACAAGCATTTGGCCACGAGCACAATGCACACAGACAGACACACATCCATCTTTGTACGATCTAAGAACTCATGTCGCGCAGACAGGCGGATTTAATTTGATACATACACGAAAACACTCCAGCACAAGCATGTAAACAAGCACATGTACTCCCTCAGTCTCTTTCACACTCACACACCAGCGCAGACACACAGAGCCTGCCCAATCAAAGAGCAGGCTTTATGCTCATGCACGCTAATAGCCTGTTTGCCCCCCTACTGTCTCTAGGCTCTGCATTTAAAACACAGCAGATAGCCTCAATCGCTGGCTCACACAACGCAGATAAATTAGTAACGCCCTGTGACAGCATTAAGCAGGCCTATCCTTTTAGATGGACGCAGCAGAAAGGGCTGATTTTGCATGACAACTGCTCCCCCGTGACATTTTGTCCGTTTTAGCCCTGATTGAACTATTAATCAGTCTAATGTGAGAGAGGCAAGCTGTTCATAAACTCATCTATTCTGCATGGACGAATGCAGAGTCGTGAGAGGAAATGCACACGAACATGTAAAGTCATGAGGGCCCACAAAGACGAGCACTGAGGGGCAAAAGGCATTAGGCTACTAGCGAAGACAGGGCACGAGATGAAGAAACGTCCCTGTAATCCTGAAATAATTGGATTTTATTGATCCACAAAGTGATTGTTTGTTTAAGGAGTTGAGCAGCATGGAGTTTGGTTTCAGTAGTATCCAACAGTTCACTGACACAGTCAAAGCACATGTTTGCAGGGCTGAAAACAGACAGACCAAACATGTAGAATTTGGTTACATCTATATGACATACCACCACAACAGACTTCAGTGGCTTGTAGGCCTACCCTAAGATTAGTTTACTTAACATGTGTTCAAACTACAGCTGTTTTAGATGCACCCCAAACTTTACTGTTGGTTTTATATTTTAATGAGATCATGCGAGCATTATGTGAAAAAAAAAAAAAAAAGTCGAACTGCATTTATGAGATGATGTTATCAAAAAGTTAGCAAGCTAACTCTGTAAACAAATCACTGCGGCCTCTGACGTAGCTGCTATTCTCCACTGCAGTCATGGAGCTTTTCGGTTTGACTTGCATCGACTTGTAAACAGAACAAACATGTACCTACCCATAGTCTTCAGTCTCTCTCTCGGAATGAAGACGTAAATATTCATAAATTACAAGAAACGCTGCCAGACTTTTTTCCTGAGCCACGCTTTGCTGCTCCACTCGTTGCTATGGCTACGACGTAGACCTGTTACGTAGCCACGCAGTCTAGAATGTCCACAGCGTTAGCACAGGAAACTTCCTTCCTACCAAAATAAAAGCATTATAACGTTTAAAAGATTAGATGAGATAAACGTTGATTATGATCATGCACAAACAACCATATATAGAACAATAACAATTTAGTTGTATTAAGTACAACATACACACACACACACACACACACACATATATACATATATATATATATATATATATATATATATATATATATATATATATATATATATATATATATATATATATATGTATATATATATATGTATATATATATGTATATACACACACACATATATATAGTGCAAGCCTGTGTTGCTCTCTTGCAAGGCCACTTTAATGCTGGACCACCTTTAGACATCAGCAATATTCCTGTGTGCCTTGGCCATTGATGTGGAAGATTCTTGTTTTTAACTGTTTGAACAACGTAACCCTTAGTACAATTACCTTAACCGCCCTCAGTCTGAGGGCATGGAAGCTTCGGTTGGTAATGCTTATCGCTTGAACAGGTCAGTGGCATTCCTAAGGGTATATGATTTGCAACAACAGAGCTGATGATCAGGTGAGGGAAGTTATTAAGTTACAGGAAGATACTGATCCTCTCATGCATGTTTAAGCATTCATGATGTGACTCTATGTAAAAGACTGAGAAACTTTGTTTTCAGAACCTTCCCAGAAGCACACACACACAGACACACACACACACACACACACACACAGACACACAAAACTACCTAGAATACATGACATTTTTACACTTTGCTTTGTTTGTAAAGACAAAGAATGAATAAGATGTGTACAAAATGCAGATAGACAATGCCTTGAAGTCTTATTTGCTGAGCTCTGCCTGTCTACATGCATAGGTCATGTTCCATGCTCTGTTTGGGTTGTGTGCATTTAATGAATTGCCTCAGAAGTAATGTGAAATAACGGCCAGACATTCCCGCCGGGGTTTTTAAAGGACCAATTGTTTCATGGCAATAGATGGTTCACAAATGACTTTGGACAGACATTTTTGCCTGTTTATATGATATCATTGCTCTTATTTCTCTGTGCCTGGCCAAAGCCTGGTGTCTTAATATGGGCTAATGTCCCCCACCCTAATAGAGAGTGGGAGAGAAATCTTTGCTATGATTTCATTTGCAATGCATGTTGTGCTATTTGTGGACCCGTCAATGAATCGTGCAGACTCAGATGCTCTGATGCAAATTGCACTCGCCCACTCAAGTCTAGCCTACCTTCCGTGCTTGTTTATCTGCCTCCACAGCAGAAAAAAATTGGTGAACGTGACAAGAGGGGAAAAACATGTTGTACTCAGGCAGAGACAATAATCAAACCTCGCACCCTACTGTGCCAAAGAGGGGAGAGGGAACACAAGCGCTCCCCTACTCCTTTTTCTGTGTCACTCTGTCTGACCCTCTCTGAAACTGGTCATATCCTCAAATACCCCCATGACAAAGGGGATAAGAAGAGAGAGTTTATAGCATACGTCTAAGCACTATAACTGGACCAAAAATGACAATAATTTTAACATTTGAAATCTTTATCAGAGTTCACTTTATAGTGTATCAAATAGGGAAATTGCATAGAATGTTTTTTAAAATGTCAAGCCTACTTTGAGAATAGTCTGATTGCACACAGTATTCGTCTAAATCAGTCTTGACAGCATTTTGAATGTCTCGATTATCATAATTTTAATATAGGTCATATCTGTTTCACTTTAGCTAGTCTGATTATTGAATCTAGTCAGGTTAATAATTGATGAGAGCTGGACTTTACTGAAAAAAATGATCTAATTATTTCTCTGTCGTTATTGTTTGTGAAACCACTAGACTGTATTTTGGGCAGTCTGTGGCAAAACCAAATTAACCTAATTTGGGAAGGTGCATCCAGTGTTTTAGGGGGAACTGAGCCTGCAGGGACCGGGAGCTTGGCATCTATTGAGTCTGTTTCCGGCACGCTATGCTGTGTGGGCAAGTGTATAATGAAGCATGCTGAGTGTGTGCTTGCGTGCGTGTGTGTAAGAGAGAGAGGGGAAGGAGAACGAGGGGGAGGGGCGACAGGCGAAAGTGTACGTCTGTGTGTGCATGCATGGATTTAAGAGGGGGGAGGAGGGCTGAATATGACCCACTATTCTTTTTTTGGCTTGAAATGACTAATATTGTCACGCTTGACATATTTGGGCTAGGCTATGCAGGGCAAATCCAATGGCCAATCATGCAGGTTGAACTCAACAAAATCTCCACAAAATACTGTAGGGCCAGCAATCCACCCACAAAACTGTGTCTGAGAATTGAGAATTATCAAGCTCATAAAGACTAAGGGACTTGGAACAAATACGCTAAATGTGTTTATTTTCATACACGTTATTCATTTAATGTTTGTTTGTATATTTGCAAAGCCTGTCCCTTGATGGGTTAAGAGAAAGTACAAAACCCAAACTCAACAATAAATACATATATTAAAAAACACAAATCTCATGTTCAACAAACTATAATACTGTACAATAAGACACCATAAAACAAGAAGAAGAAGGGGAACCAGAAGCACGACAACAGCACGACAACATGGCTGCTTCCTCTTCAAAACTGTTTCAGTTTGAGTTTCAAAGGACTCCAATCAGGATCCATTTCTGAGCTCTGCAGGTAAGGTACACGACAAGTTGATCCCCCAAACAGAACAGGCTGTTTGTAAAAATGAGGATTTACTTAAGGGCACCCTATGATTCCTGTTGGATGCTCGTGTTGCTGAGCTGAAACTCTAAGTGGAACCACGAGGTCACTGAACATCTGAGCAGCCTGATTATGTAGGCATTCATAAATGAGTTTAAGAGAAGCAAATTTAATAAAATGATCAAAGCTTAACACATTTAACTATAACATTTAATGTGAAAAAATCAGAGTGCATGAAAACTATTTGCAGCATGAAATGGTAGGCACTTTCAAATAGGCCTAAATGTATGTCAGTTTACCTTTGCAACCTTGCTCACCATTTTAATGTGCTTCTCAAATTTTAGGTGTGAATCTAATATAAGCACAGGTACTTATACTCTCAAACCTGTTCAATACATTGCTTGTTAATCTTTTGGCTGATGGAGCCCTGGAATAAAAGCAAAATGACACAGTTTGCTTAGTATTGAGTGTAAGACTTCAGTTCTCAAGCCATGCTGCTATGGACCATAAATGATATGAGAGCTGTGCGGAAACTGACAGAGCAGTTCTACCAGATACTTGCATGACTGTATCATCTGTATACATCTGAAAACCTGCTCCAAGACATTATTGTTGTAAGTCCCATTAATTCAAAAAAAAGAAATGGACCAAGAACAGAGCCCTGTGGGACTCCTTTTTTTTTCATTATTAACAATAACACATTGTTCACAGTTGGATCGATGAGATTTAAACCACTGTAAAGTTTTATCACAGAAATAAAACCATGACATAAACTCCTCTGCACTCACGGTTCTCTTGTTCAAGCAATGCTCTACTGTGCAAGTGCTGGTCACTCCGTCTAAATGTTAGTCTTGTAAGCCTGTTATTTGCATCACTGTGTGTAGCCTCCAGATCCTGTTTTGCCAGCCACCCACAGGGCCTCTGTTTTTCCTGTTCCCTTTGTTAATAGAAATAAAAAAAATATCAGATTCATTAAAAATGTGCAGATGCCTATGTAACGGCAGCAGTTCTCACAACTATGTGTGAAAAAGAACAAATGACACAACAAATCCTAATTAGAGCCCAACAACCATGAACTTTACAACTTGTAGAACAGAAAAAAAATATTTTCTGTGTATTTTTGATATTCTCTGACTTCCATAGGTATGCATTGTTCTAAACAAACAAGTTTTAGAGATATTTTTTTTATTTAGGTAGTTTGCCTTGCGATAAAAATTCCTTGCAGCAGCAATCATTCAGTGAGAGAGCCTCACTAGCCAACATTATGGTGTAGCTAAGCTAGTTAGCTTATCTAACTGCTTCACAACAACTTTAAATATGAATCTGTCCGTCCAGATAGCTGTCAGTTTTATTATGTGTGCCTCTGTGTCTTCAGGTTGATTTGTACGTCCATCTTTGTCTGTCTGTCTGTCTTTTGTCCTTCAGTTTGTTTGTCTCTCCAGTTCACCAGTCTCTCTCTGCCTGAATCTTTACATGACTCTCTGCTTGCTTGCCTGTCTGTGTCTCTGTCTTTTTGCTTATCTGCAGGACTATTAAGTGTGTGCATGTGTGTGTCTGTGAGTGAGTGTGTGTGTGTGTGTGTGTGTGTGTGTGTGTGTGTGTGTGTGTGCGCGTGCGTGCGTGTGTACTGAATGGATTTGCATGAGAGCCAGTGGGGTGACCCTGCTATCTCACGCCAAGGCTTCTGTGGAACAAATAGGACTAGTCGGATGTCGTGACAGCACTCACATCAGTTTAAATAAGAGTGCTGTGCTGCAGCCGTGTGTGTGCGTCTGTGTGTGAGTGTGTGTGTTTAAGCAAGCAGCCAGGCACGCATTTAGTCAGAAAAGCTTTGTGAGGCTTTGTATGTGTGAATGTGTGAGTATGTCTGTGTGTGCAGGGCTGTGTGTTTCAGTCACTGAGCATGCAATATCTTGTGAGGTTTGAGGTTTTGTGAAGAGGAAGACAGCGATATTAACAGTTTAATGAGCTCAGTGGGGTTCACACACTCTGACATACAGGCCAAATGCGCCACAGAGTTCCTTTGAAAAGGAACAGGTTTGTCCTGTAAGGCCAACCTGCCCTCTGAATAAATGAACGCTGTCATGGGGTTAACCAGAGTTCACTTTGACATACACCACTGCAATATAAATGAGTGCCAACCACAATTATGAATTATAACTCCTCATTTTAGTTATGATGCCTGAGAATTTCAATCATATTTTAAAAGGTGCAGTCGGGGCCTGCCAAATGTTTGAAATTAAGTTAATTATTTTTAGACTGTTTACCTAAACAACGGTTGATTTTATGTTTGTTTCCTTCCCTGCATGCTCCCATTCTGTCACATAAAATGATCTTACTTTTCATTTCCTTGTTTATGCCACATAGCCACTGTATAATTTCCTGTGAATATAAAACCTCAACATGCTCACCTAATATGAAAACTTATTTTACAATCTTCCATGAAAAGACTTGTTTTTCTCTATGAGAGAAAAAAAGTGTGAGGTGAGGTGATTTTTTTCTTTCAGCACGACTGAACCCTGACATCTCTAACTATCCTGTGCAGACAGTGTTACCCTTTGAGGGTGTCAACAGCATGTGTTTGTATCCTGGCTGTTCACTGGGCCTTGCAACTGTGGGAGAAGAACCATACAAATGCGCACTTACACACTTTAAGATAATGACAGTTTTTGTCCTTGTGGTAGCGTAACTACATTTTCTAGTTTTAGATTTATTGTACAATGAAAAATGTTTGTTTTGGTCACAAAACCAAAGACAAACACTTTATGTGTTTACAGTTCATGCTTACAAAAAACAATGAGCCTGGAAATTGCAGGTTCAGCTATTCAGCTCAAATGAATCCATGGGGAGTTTTATTCTTTAATTCTTAACTGTTATGCAAAAGGTTTAGGACATACAGTATAATGCTATGCAGTAGCGCAACGGGTGGGAAGAAAAGCTACATTATAAATAAAATAATTCAAACAAAATATTCATCTGGTATAACAAATGGGACAAAGGATGGTCCTGGTTTATCACAGCGTGGGTCTCATTTTCATAGGTCTGGGAAGATGAACAGACAGGTCATAAACAAGCCAGCAATTTGTAGGTAAACTGTGAGGGATGTTTACAGTTTGGGTGATAATTAATCTCCATTTTCTCTTCAGTTTGGGGGATTTGTTTAAAACTTGTATGATCATCTGACTGCTCATGCTTCTTGTCCCATTTGACCTTCTTTTCGGTAATGTGGCTGGATTTCCAGATCTCAGTGATTGATTTGGTGAGCATAATGATACCACTTATGGGAAAGCTGGAAAATAAGATCCAAGCTATAATAAGCCGCAATTATCTTTTAAGAGTTCCCCTACCTAGTTTGTTTGCAACTTGATAATGAATATATATTTAACAGCTTTAACCAGTTTGGGTTTTAACACTGTCAAAAAAATAAAATGTCTTTTATCGTGAGGGCTTCCCTTAAACTGACCTCCTGTGAATCTTGTCAGGTAGTCTGGAATCAGGATGCCCACACAGCTTCTGCGTCACCACACACCCTGAGGCGTGACGGCTGATGAGACACAAAGAAGATATGCGTCACAGTGGCAGGACGGGGGAGAGGAGTGTGCTGCATGCAGCGGATGACTCTTTCATTGGAAACTCCATTCACTATATGGCAAGTCACGAAGGCATTTGCGTCTCTTTTTTCACCCTGAAGCTGTAAAGGGACTCCTCGGCAGGGTAGCAGCCACATTGCATGGCTAACACTGCGTCATACACACACACGCACATGCACTGCAAGACACCCTGAGGGGACCACGACTCTGGTCTGCTGAGAAAAAAGAGAGAGAGTGGGAAAGAGGAGAGAAAAAAGAAACAGAGTCAGGGAGACAGGGAGTCAATATATGTGTGTGACTGGGAGTGAGCTTGCTGTGAGACATAATTACAGCAGATTAGTGAAGCCACACTGAGAACCTGGGTTGGAGCCGTCTGGGCCGAGAGACAATGACCTCTGCGATAGAGGTTCTCACACGTCACACACACATTACACATAACACACAGACATGGTCACACACACACACATACACACACACACACACAAACTAGATTAGAGTTCCTCACAGAAAGGCAGAGTGGAAAAAAGCTTTTCCCTTGCTTGTGAATTCCTATCTGAAATGCATGTTTTTAGTCTGTCAGCCAGGTCGTCTGTTCATGAATCTCTGAGGAATCACAAAGTTTCAACATGAGTAACATCAGTAAAGCAATGACATCAAGTACATTTTGATTAATCATCGTACAAAGGGCACCTGTCATCCTTAGATACACATACTACTGCGCACATGGTGGAGGGCTGCTGTGGTGTTAAATTTGGTTTTGAGTAAATGACAGTTGCTTTGCTTTAGTGAAAATGCAAAATCAAACAAATGAACCAAATGAAGCTGAGATATGTCATCAAGTCTGTGAGTGTCAATTTTGAACATCTGGAGCCAGTTTGACAAAAGCACTGCTTCTACACAGATCTCAAATGGCGTCATGTTGTGTCATCAGCAAGTTGCAGATACATTTGTGTGTAAAACAGGACACCAGTGAGGTCAAATATAGTAAAAGGTTTCTGGGTGAAAGAAAAGATGCATTTTGACTTTTCCTCTAAAAGTTGTAAGGTGTACATTATCAGACCCCCAGAATGACAGAACCAGAGTCTGGGGTTGTATGAACTAAATGCAGCATCACTGTAGACCTTAAGTAATCAATAAGTCAGGAACATAAAGGGTGAGGAGGTCACTGATGTAGTCTCAAGCAATTTATTTGAAAACCGTGAGAAGCACCTTAAATTACTCAGACAGCAGTTCACAGTGCACTCAGGCTAGATATATTGAATCAGTTGGAGATGTTTGATCAAGTGATTAAGAAAGATACATTTACATAAAAACAATAGCATGTTCTTTAGATGGTAAAAGGCTACTTCAGTAGTGTTCTGAATATGTGCTTCAAATCTTTATTTGCTATCAAATTTTACCCCAGAGATGTAGATGTGAAATGAGGTTTTCTCCATATCCCTGATAGCCAAAATCTGTTCCTCATTTAACTGAGGAACATTTTGAGCTGACCACTCGCTAACTTCTGCAATGCAGTTTACAAGGTTGTAAACAGGGCTCAGATCATCAAGTGAAGCTGAGATGTAGAATTGTGGGTCATGTGCGTAGTCATGCCATGTCAGCGAATTATACAACCCAGTGGGAGCATGTACAGAAATTAAGGGGGACCTGGACTAAACCTTGGGGCACACCACAAGAAATATTCACTCTCCCTGGACAGAACTCCCCAATGGAAACTTGGAGAACATCTTGATCTATTTGTTAAGACCTTAATCAGCCTAGAACTGTGCCAGAAACCCCCTGCCCTGTTTTATAATACAACCTTTGCATACCTGCTTCTATTTACTCTCAGATAGTTAACTAGAGTAAGAAGAGCCACCTATAGACAGAAACATAAATAAAAACTGTTTTCATTTTTGTGAAGATAAAGGATAGCTACTTGTAAAAGATGCAGTGAGGAAAATGACAAACGTGAGTGCAGTAAAACAGTATATAGACACTCATGTTGCAGGCCCAATACAAAGTGTACGAGCTTGTTTAACAGAACAAAGAACTTGCAGCCTTCTGTTTCCACTCTCTTCTTTTTCTCTTCCTGTGAAAGACTGACAAACAACAAAGAATGCAGATTTTTTTCTTTTCTTTCTACAGAATGCCTTTTTAATTTCCTCCTCATTACTTTGAGTGTGTATGTGTGTGTGTGTGTGTGTGTGTGTGTGTGTGTGTGTCTCGGCAGCGCTCCAATCTGTCATCTCAATCTGATCTCTATCACCCACGGCTGTCTGGCTGGGGTTATCTTGCCAAAGGACCACCCCTGCTGAAGGGAAGAGGAGTGCAACACAGAAGCACCACTTGTCCTACCCAACATTTTTACATCCTCCTTCCCACTTCCTCCTTTATTTCATCTGTGTCACTTGTCATTCATTAACACCTGTCCTATTCTCGTCATTGTCCTCTCACCTGTTCTTCTGTTCTTACGTCCGCCAGGATCATGCGTTTGGTTGTGTGTGCGTGTGTGTGTGTCTATATATATGGGCCGACTGTTTTATAACGTCACTGACTGCTGACTTATCACGCCTCTTAACCGGCTGGTAGGGGCCACAACTCATCAACAACAGCTTCGGTCTGACATCACAAAACAAAAGAAATTTCTAGCAAACGACTGCGCTAAATGACATCCCACATCTTCCTTTTTTATACAAACAGTACATACAGTAAGTCAGTATAAACCAGAACATTATGGGAAACACAGTTATTTACTTTTTTGCCGAGCATTAGATCAAAAGGTACCCTCATATATGGAGATGGTTATCTTAGTTTAGCGTACTGAGAGCAGGAAGAGGCTCACTAAATACATTATCTTGTTTGATTTATTCATAGAAAAAATGAGGTGTAACACCTTGTTGTGGTTTCATGGGAGGTTATGTGCTGGTCTATCTAATGATCTTTATAACTCCTGTCAGGCGCTTTACTTTTCACAGAGCCAGGCTAGCTGTTTCCTCCTGTTTCCAGTCTTTATGCTAAGCTAAGCTAACCATATCTTCACAGCTTTGTATTTAATCGAGAGATAAGAAAGGGTCAGTCTTTTTATCTGAAAATGAAAGAGAACTGTATCCCTTTAATATTATGTACTAGGTTATGTACTTCATGTCAGATAAAAGTGTTACTGTATTCTGAAAATTAAAAAGCAGATAGAATGACTTAATTTGAGGTCTGCTTCCCAATATGTTCTGGCACATGCAGTTTTCATACATGTATATCACACGTACACTAAGTCTGTCTACTCTACATTAATGTACATACCGTTTTTTTCCCCTTTGGTTTTGTTTGGTGGTCATGCATGCCATTAAGCCTTGAAGCCTGACCATGAAGTAGTGATAATAGTATTTATTGTGTGGCCCTTGCATGTAGCATTAATCCTGAGAAAATCCCTCTCTCATCTAATTTGTATCCATGTTGTAATGCTCGGTGTCCAGATTAAAAAAAAAGAGGTCTAGACAGGCCTATAGCCACTAGAATAAGCGACATTCTAGACCCCCCAACTAAACTAATGGAAAACTGCATAAACCAAAACACAGACGACTCACATTGCAAGTGGCGCACCCTTTGTGTCAGTGTTGATGGTTCCTTCCTCACTTCCTTGCTGCGAGATAAGGAGTTGGTCCGGCCCTTTGGAGGGGTGTGTGTCTTAATCAAGATCACTCAGTACAAAAACACACACAGAGTGAACAAATTAGACTTGGCAGAGACCAGGGGAGAGTTTATTAGGATTGGGATCTTGGAGGGCGTACGGGGATATAGCCTTATATACAAAGTTATCCATTTTAAATTTGCTACTCATATTGTTTTGTCTCTTGTTGACTCTGGTGGGGCTGCCAACACTGAGGCGTAACATTTCCTCTCTTACCACAGTAAAAAAAAAATGTAGAAGTGGGGAACAAATTGCTTTCCTCATAAGAAAATAGGTTCAGGTTTAAGTTGCAGAACATCTTTCAATTTCTCCGCATTTGCTTTTCTATACCTGCCTAATCCATTCCTTGTAGTTAATATCTGGCAAATGAATCCTTAATTCATCCCAGGCTGCGATCCAAAATCAGATTATAATCCTTTGATCATTACATCTGCCACTGAAAGCTACACTTTATAGTGTCAGTCTGATCTTTTGCATGGCTAGGCAAGGTGTTTGCATTTGAGCTGTTCCAGATCCATTTGCCCTGATCCACAATATTCCCTTCATATTGTAGCCAATTAACACATACTGCCAAACACACATAAGGAAAAAGCTGACATTGCAAATACACACTTACACAGATGTGAGTTTTGGGTTTCACACAGACAAACATACACACAACGCCCCCCCCCAAAAAAAAGCCAGCCATGAATGCTTTCTCTGTACAAAAAAGTGCACATTAACACATCTTTAAAACCTGACATTTATATCTCTTGACTCCCCCTCTCAAAATTGTTTGCTATATTGGCTGTGGTGTTGTTAGCCCCATTTAAATCCCCAGCTACTAATTAGGCATTTGTTTTGAATTTTTCTCTTGATTTTGCCTGGTCGCTACTTTTCCCACGTTTGCATGCACGAAGCGTGGGCACGCCCAGCCATTAAAACCATCCCAGGGCTCTCTGGGAGAACGACACATGACTGACATATGAGAAAGAGAGAAAGGGAGATGACAGATTATCAAAGCCACATTCGTTAGAGGTTAAGAGGTGGAGCAACATAATGATAAATGTCTTGTTACTTGGAATAGAAAGCAGTGTTCACACAATCAAACAATTATACTACTATTATATATATATATATTAGAAAACTAATAGGAAACATGCACAGATACATCAATATGATTCTATATGAGGATGTGTTTTTCTAGTGTTGTTGGACACGCTGCAACCAATACATCATTTTTAAAGTCTGTGTTAAAGTAGGACACGAGCTGTGAGACTGAAGATACGGCGTCTTATAAATAAAACTCGTGACGTGCTGCCAACTTTAGATTCCCACTCATCAGCTGAAGTCGTGAAAGGTTCCTCTGCTCCGGCCTACAAACACTCACGCTGCAGAAAGAGCTAGAGTGATGTATTTACTGCACATGTCTGAGCATGTGTACGTACAGCAAACTACACACATCACCTGTGTGTCTGTGTGTGTGGCTCCTGTGTTGCCTTGACAACCTGCTGCCATTTCTTTTTTGGTTTGCCCTTGGAGCCGAGAGCGGACTCACACCGACGCAGGGGCAGGAATCGGAACAGAGGGAGGACGGAGAATGGCATCATCCTGTTCTTTTCATCTCCCCTTTCGAGTGAACGACGCCCACGGCCCTCCCACCTGCTTTCACCTGTCAAGCAGCAAATGTAGGCTGATCATGCTGTTATGTCTACAGGGAGGGAAGAGGGAAATGTGTCTCATCTGTGAGCTACGTGTTCTCAGGAAATGTTTGAACTGCTAAACTGTATGCAACATTAAGGTCCACGTCGGAGGTCAGCTACTGCACCGTGTACTGTCATGAAATGATTCAACATTTTTGGAAATATGCTTACTCGCTGTCGTGTCTGGTAAATTTAGGAATACGGCCAGCAGCTGGTTAGCTTAGCACGAAGACTGGAAGCAGGGAGAAACAAGTGGAATTGGCCCTGCCTGAAATGAACGTCCACTTACCATGAATGTATGAAGCTCACTAAATAAGAGTACAAGTTGCTAAATCGCTAAATAAGGAATAAGTTGCAGTTGAATTACAGCTGAATTAGTGAGTTTTAGCGCTCATAGGCCAATTATGATACCTAATTATGATTCACACAAAGCCAGGCTAGCTGATTCCCCCTGTTTCCAGTCTTTATGCTATTAAACAGCTGCTGACACCTGACAGATGAAAGAGTAGTAACAAAGTTCTCCTCTAACTATTGTAAAGAAAGCCAATAAGCATATTTTGCAGTACATCAAACTATTGCTTTGAGATCCACGGCCCTAAGAGGTCAGAGGTCAGAGGTCAGGGTCGGCTATAGAACGGTTACTACTGTTTGAAGGGCAACTTCCATTGCCAAAGAAAAGAAAAGGACAGAAATGGCAATGGAGCAGAGCAAAGCTGTTTTATCTGTCACCAGATTATAGGCAGAAACTAGTGTTTCTGGGGGCCTGTACTCCAATCTGAATCTGAATTCTGAACAGATGCAAGAATTTGAAACAAGCTAACAAATCACCCTTTGAGGGACTAGCTGATCAGTCTGTAACACAACCTTTAACCTCTTAAGACCCGAGCTCTTGTTTGATATGCATTTTTTTTATTTCTCCTTGCTATTTGGGCTTATTGGACCCTGATAAGTATAAAACCTAAGCATCATCTTTTTACATGGTTTACAGTGATGAAAATGTGTATCGTGCCCTTCATGCTGCTTTCCGTTCTATCCCACAATCTCCATTTTACCGTGCAGCTGTGTTTGGCAGTAAACATCAGTTGGCTAGTAAGTACAAACAGCTTAAGACTGAGTCAGTGAAAATGACCTGAAACAACTACCGTCCTCTGCAGCAGAAATGCTCTGAGAGTTTGGAATAGAAACAGAGCAGGTAAACCAGCCCCCGGTGAATACGACGATCTGTTCCTGGAGCTCTGGTGTTTCTCTCTTTACGTCTCCCTTGTTTAGGGTGTGTGTAGGATATTTACCAGAGAACCAGACACTGTAGCCCTGACCTCACCAATATCCTGTAAACCCCCTTTAGCACCTTGTCAAACTACAGTATGTGTGTGTGCACATGTGTGCAGTTCAATCAGGCGGGACTGCCAAAACGATATCAGATGATTGGGGACCATGACGCCCCCAAGGCCTGTTGCCAAGGTTTCGAGAGAAAAGAAATAACAACAAGCATTTACTAAACACAGATGACAGATTCAGGCTGTTGATGCACTCACTACTGGCCCTCTTTCCCTGCATGTTACAGTAACGGCCTCTTGTTTTCCTGCTAACACTGATGGAGTCAATAGCAGCTACCTTTACATATAAAGCCTTTACAAATTGGACACGAAGTGTTTTCTCCTGGACACTTGGTCAGGAAACATGGCAGTAATCAGTAATCCTGGTGCCTACTAAGTAGTGATGTCATACATGAGACCTAATTCATGAATGGATTACGTGCATTAAATGCAATATTCATATAACGCAATAAAGACTTTCCAACATTCAATCACACCCGCAATGTTTTCTGAACCATAACCAAATGCTCTGAGCCTAATGCCTAAACACAACCAACACATTTTTTTTTCTTATATTTGTTTCATTATTTCTATTAATCTGTTGATCTGGTTTTCCCTAAACCTAATGACAAGCTTCATTCGTCTTCAAATTAAAAAGGACAAACTTACAGTCCGAATGCAATTAATTATCAAAATAGCTCCCAAAACATTTTCTGTTGATCAACATAAATGTGACTTCTCATTTAGAAGCCACCTGACTCCAAAATGTTGGTTTTATTGTGGATCTCTGAGCGATCAGTGTTTAAAGAAATAATTGGTGTATTCAGGTGTAATTTGTTATAGTGTGTATTGTATATTGTATTGTGCATAACAATAGAAGGAAATCTCTTATCATGTTAATACAGGATGGATGATTATCTACTGAAGAGGCTGCGAGAGGACCCTCACCACTGATACAGTTAATGTGCTGTTCATTTAGAAATAAAAAAAACAGAACATTTTCATTCCCCTTTTTTTTAGAAACAGAGAGAGTAGAACATTGAGCTACTCTGTGAACTAAATGTCAACATTTTTGTAACTGTGTGACGTGGCTCAGAATCTGGAGACACCATAGGAAAGTCAAAGTCAAGACTGACAGCCAAAGAGACACAGTGTGTGTTATGATACTACACCTCTGTCACACCAGGCCAGTGTTTCCCAACATGAAGCTGACCCACGTGGGACCCATTTACACTAAATCTGATGACCAAGCCATTTATAGAAGATGTGAACCAGGCACACGAGTCATACAGTGAGTCACACTGTGCAGTCATTGTTTACAGACTCTGACATTTCCACAACTTCTATTTTCTCTGGGAAAATATTTTGAATTTAATTCTATACACTTTTGAAATGAAAAACACAATAGAAGTATTAGTATCCATATTAAATTACACACAGTCTAATTAGGATAACAAGTGTTTTTTTCCTCCCTCCCACACATTGCTGGGTACTGCATCCTAAATAATTGGAAGTCAGCTTTGAGGCTTTATTGATGAATCATGTGTCATTTACAAGGCATCAGTATAATACTTTAAGATACATTTCAAAGCTAATTATATGCATTGGAAAATGAGATTAGTTGAAAACACCACAAAAATTGAGACATTTTTCTGTACAGAATTAAGTTGAACTGGTTCACATTATCATGTGGCAGACATCGTAAAGTGTGCACAGCACAAGACTGGAAACTGTTTTCATGTCAGATGTTCTGGTCAGTGGTGGAGGGTTTTCACTCATGGAGAAAACAACACATGCTGTAGGCATTTACATTTACACTAATGCTTCTCCTTTACCAGCCATTTTTAAAATGGCCTTCCTGCCGGTCAGGAGGTAATTTGGCTGAAAATGCGACCATCCGGCTCATTACACCACTGAATGGACACATTTAAGATGCTTCTTATCAATGCTAGTGCATGATTTCCAACATGACTGATCTGTTTTATTATCATTATTATTACTGTTCTTATTATTATTGTTCTTCTTCTTCTGCTTCTTGTTCTTCTTCTTATTATTATTGTTGTCGTTGTTGTTGCTGTTGTTATTGATATTATTGGTCAAGTGAATCACTTTGGCTACAAATTTCAAAAAGTAGGGAACAGAGTTTGCAGGCTGACTGCAGAAGGCTGGAATGCAGGCCTGCTGTGGCTGGTTAGCCAGCCAGAGCTAAGCAGCATGGAGCACAATGAATAAAGTGCAGTCTGTACTGTTCTTTTACATGGTCTGCTCTGTTCTGGTCTCCAGGATAATCAGGACGAATGGAGAACAGCTGTTTTTCGGGGGGGTGGGGTGGGGGGCGGTGTGGGGTCTAGGGAACAGGAGGGGATGTGCGAGAGCGAAATAGAGGAGGCAAGGTTTTTACATGGGAAAAGAATGTGGATGAAATCAATGGGAAGGGAACATGCCCAAGGCTACTTGTCAAAAAAAAGTAAGATCCGGCCTCATATATGAGAGCTGCAGTGATATAGGAGGCAAAAGTGCAGGTGTAAGGTAAACGATACAATTAAAAGTCAGATGAGAGATTTCTTTACGGCTTCTCTACTTTTTGAGATACTTCGCCGCAGGAAGAGTGTGTGACACACAGGCCAACAAAGCAGCCCTTGAAGCCCTGGGCTGCACGCTGTAGTCATTCACAGGACTCCCCTGAGATCCCCGGGTGACTCATGCTACGGCAGCAAGATGTGACGCATAGCACTAAACTTTGGAATCACCAGCTTGTGTCGTGGGGGTGGGGGGGTGGGGGGTTACTTGTTCTCACTCTCTATATCTATCATTCCCCCTTCGAAAGGCAATAACTCTGACCTTTCTTACATATCCCAGATCCTAAAGGCCTTTTCTCTCCCTCTGCCCATCACCTGTCAATCTCTCTGCATTCATCCTCTCTCCTTTAGTTATTCCCACTATCTCAGTTTCAGATGTCCCTCTTGCTGCCTGTGTGACAGCTGTCCCATACAGAGAGGGGTGGGGGTGGGGTGGGGGGGGCAGTCAAGGGGAGACTGAAGGGAGGAAAGAGGGAGAAAAGAAAGAGGAGGTGCAGAGGAGGAGGGATGGTTTTCACAGACGTGCCATCAGGCTGTACACATTCCTAAAGGGCTATGCATCCTGTTGTTTCGTCCCCACCTCCACCGAGGCTGCACGTACACACGCCTCACACACTCTCACACGCTCTCAAACAAATACTCCCCTCCTCCTCCCACAAAGGTGCCCACTTTTCCTCCAGCACACTCCCTATAGGACAGGAAGTGATGACTTTTTCCCTTCTTTTTTATTGCTTTCTTTTTTTCTTTCTTTCTGTTTGTTCATTATTGTTTCACTCTGCATGCTGCTTCCTGCACCACAGCGACCGCCGGCATTTTTCCTCTGACAGGGAGAGCTGTTTTCCATTTTACTTACATACTGGCCTGGATGATGGCGAACAAAATGGTTTTGATAAGCTCAGTTTGCCCCGTCCCTCCTACTTGTCACCATCCTTCAGTTCCCTTCCTTCCCTGTAAGGTTTTTTTTTTTTAATTATTGCATAATTCTGCCTCAGGGTTTGGCAGCAGAAATGTTTTAGTTGTTCCAATGGTGATTTTGGACAATGAACTTCTAGTTAGGATGGTGATCTGGATGTTCTTCTTCAAAATGTACATATACATAGACAGCACTTATATCTATTGAGGAATATGTGTCAGAAGCTGTAACGGGAGCTGATACTTCTTAGGCTTTCTTCTAGGCTTATTTCCTAGGAATCCAGAGGCTATCATTGTTTTAAAAATACATGACATTTTCTGTTAAACTCTCTTCATATGGACCAGATTAGCTAATGCTATGGTAGCTGAAGTAAACAGCTGGAATAAACACTATCTATCATACAGAAACAGCAGCATGTCTAGAAATAGTGGGAAAAAATAGCATCTAATTGTAGACTGGAACAACTGATTTACTGTGAACCGAAAAAATTCCTGTATTTTTACATAAACTACACAGAGATGACTTGTAATGGAATAAAATTGCCAGTGTGTTCTTGCATTGGAGCCGAGGAGCTTGTGTTCTGTTCCATTCGGGGACAAAATCACATCTAGCCACAGTGTCCCGAGCTGGACTTGGATGGATGAACAAGACATACAAGTTAATTTATCATGTCGGGAGCGGCCAGACCCATTTTGATTCCCAGCCCATTACATTAAGAAACACTGCAGCACAGAGTGTGAAAACAGGATGGGTGCGCTGATTCATTACCAGTCGTTATTTGGCAACTGCTGGAATTTAGTCACCGTACAGTTGAATTGTTGAAGGTGTACACACGTCTGAGTAAATAGGGAGTGGAACGGATTAATAATGTTCTGGGCGTGAGAGACCCAAAACCAAGTGTCTACGTGAACTAGATAGCCCATTTGAAGGAGGCTGAGTAACGATGAGATTTGCAAGACTAAACGAGTATTTGTGAAAAGCCTGTGTGTGTGTAGTGTGTGTGCACAAGCTATAATCCCTGAGGCCTTGGGGAGGTGTGCACATATTCAGTCTTTTCCTGTTGCTTCCCATTAATTCCACCTGTATACACTGGGAATGAGCCCCTGCTGGCCCTCACCCTTCCTGCCTCCTCCCTCCTTCCACTCTTCCCTGACTCTAAATCCCCAGATGTAGGCTTACTGAACACCCAGAGACCAGGCTGCTCCCTTCTGTTGCATGCTGGCCCTCACTTTGCACTGTGTCCTCAGCTACGGCTCCACATATTACAATTTGAATGGATAGGATGAGCATATTTATTCAAATCAACATTTGAATGGCCATTTCACTGGAACACGTAAGACAGCTGCCACATGGCTGCAGAACGTTTGATAATGTTGCCATGGGAATGAGCGCTGGCACAGGGCTCGAGCCTCAGAGAGCTGAGGTGTTGCCAGCTGTGTTGAACATTTGCATTGTGTGATTGTGTGCGCCTGTCTGCCCTGCACACACACAAACACACAAACACACAAGGAAGCAGCAATTTAGTGACAACACGGGTTGTTTAGGCCACTAAATATTTCCCATTTTTATTTCCCATCACAGTTACATCATTAGAACTATGACGAGTAATATCACTCAATTTTCAGTGTAATCTGATTACTCTCGGCATCTTTCAGTTTACTTTGTCAGACTTCACTTAAAGCTGTATCTGCAATGACAAATTCCAACTTTATTTCACATTACATGCCAACTAAGTAACCAGAAAAATCAGCTACAGTAATAATATTTTTTATCAAACTCAACGAACAATGGTTGTTTGTTTCTGTACTCAAAGGGTAAATCATTGTGAGACAAAAGGCCTTTTAAAGGCAGCCTAGACGGGTCTAAGTAATGTGATTCCTTGGAAGTAATCCAGTGAGCACAAAATGCATAATACCTGCTCATTGTATTATCCAACATGTAAAAGCAGATACTGATGCCTACTATGGTCATGCCCTAAAAAAAGAACCAGACGGAGATTTGAAATGTTATTAATGACATTACTTAGTAATCCTTTTGAGTCTCAGACTTGTCTTGCTGGTTTATGTCTCAGTGTTAAATAGACAACACAGGACTGACTGTAGATGAAAAGTGCATATTCATGCTATGAAACTGATATCAGCTTCCTGGTTTTGGTTTTTGTGCAGGGTTGAGAGAAATATCACACCTTCCCTGTGAGAGAGATGTGGGGAGATTAGTGGTGTTTTATCACTGGTGACTAATGGGTGAGTGGGTAGGTGTGCTCCTCCTACTGCACATCACAGCCTTTAAAATTCATAAAGAACTAAACTTTTTTTTTTTTTTTTTAATAACGCATAAGAGACCTCTCCAGGTGAGAAAAGAGACCGGCTTCACAGGGGGCACATGAACTGGTGAATAATTGAGTTTGGACAAACAAGCTGTTTTTGCTGCTCTCATGTCTGAGCCCTGACTGGCTGAGAGGGGGGATCATGATGTTTTAACATGTGCTTGTTAAGCCTCAATTATTAAGACAGGATCTGCAGCGCTGTGGCACGGCTAACCTTTTGAACTCAGCGCAGACGAGCTTGGTTTGCGTGCATACTGGCATACATGCGCCAGCATGCACGCACGCTCCATATGGCATAATTAACCTTTTGAACTTCAAACAGACACACAGTTAGACGGATGCACATGAACATATATTGATACACGCACATAAATGTATCCCAGAGACTTTCACACGCAACCTCCTGTGAGTATGTTGAAAGCTCCTAAATAAGTGCTTGATAAGAAGCCATCTTTCTCTTCTTTCTTCCTTGAAAGGCCGTGTTATGCATGGTTCGACTGGTGTGATAAGAAGCTACCTGATTGTCACGCTTTTGAATAAGAGTACTTTGCTGGGGAGAGAGGACTGGTGTGTTAGGAGTGGCAAAGACCTATTTTCTATGCTTTTAATTGCTCAAAATGGCAAACAAGATGTGTTGAAGGTTTATCTAATTCATGCCATGATTTGGTTGCTTTTAATTTAAGCTTAATTTAAACACTGGCTTCATTGTACAGATCTACATAAATTGTTAAGTTCCTCTTCTGAAATACGTAATAGATCAAAACAATCAAAATAAAAAACCTTGTATCAAGGAGCCTCATTCCATCCAAATCTAACATGTATCTATCTAACATGCTTGTTTGAACTCCCTCTATGGTGATGGAACATAGCAAGACATCAGCTAATGCTGCAACAGAAACACTTTACAGGTGTAGTTTGTTCAGGACCGGTAATGTCACACTTTGTGAGCAGAATAAAGCTGAAATCATTTTGGCGTGTTCGTTGTGCCGTTGCCCCAAAATGATGAGATTTCTGATGGACCAAACCAGAGTCGTAAATCACTAACAAGCAAATGCATGTTTTGCACACAGCTAACGCTAAAGCTAACATACTAGCAGCATCCACATTTTAAGAACAGAGGGTTTTAAAATGATGTTTAGAGCCAGAGCTTAGTGATTAGATTACCCCGCTACTGTTTTTTTTTTTCATTTAATCATTACAATAAGTCTAGACGGTAATACAGTATTATAAGCAAGACTATGAAGCCCTGACTTATTGCCACTAGTGGATTTAACAGGACTGCAAACCAAGAATCCTTCTGTAGGCTTAACACTGCAGACTCCTAACTTCCTGATGGTGCAAACATCACTCCAAACTGATTAATTCAATTTCATTTGAATATTCCGGCCTTGTCAGGCACCTATGGGCCTGTCCCTAAAGTCTCTTTGTCTCTGTGTCTCCGCCTGCGTCCTCTTCCTCCTCCTCCTCCTCCTCATCTCTGTCTCCTGTCCCCCTCCCTGCCAGACTCAGGTCCTCTGAACCCCAATTAGATAAACAGGAGATGACAGCAAGACTGGTGGAGCACAGCCAGAGAGAAAGATGATGATAAAATGGAGAGAGAGAAAGGCTGACAGAGCTGCACACACAAGCGGAGATAGAGGGCCTTAACTTTTGTACCTGCTCAGATCAAGCACAGAGGAGGCTTTTTTCTTTTAATTTTGCATGTTTGCTACTTCCATGCCTCATCATGACATGGCTTGCCACAGTTTCAGATGGGAATGCACCAGACGGAAATAAAAATCAGGTGGCTCAGAGGAATTTTGGTACCCACTTCCATATCTCAGCACAGATGTGGTTGGATGTGGAAAACCCAAGAAGTAGCTTCATCCAAGACCTTTGGGAAATTTCACTCCAGCTCCGTCTCCACAAGAAGAACCATTGTGGTAACTTCTAGCCACTAAATCTTATGACAGAAGACGGTTAAATATATCTATATACATATATACATACGTGTTTGCTCAGTTTGCGTAGTTTTCTAGTTTCACCACCTGTTCAGTGGCTGGAGCGGATTACCACTCTATACTGTACAGTTCCATTTCCTTAATATTTTACACCTTTAAGAGGAAGAAATAAAATGTCAGAGAGAAAGAAAAAATGAGGCCATAAAAATGTGCTGGAGATAATTAGGAACCCATAAACTAATATACAGAGATAAAAAAAAAAAGAGCTACTGAATGGTCAGTATTGTTCAGTAAGTCACAGGTCATGAACCGTCTCTCGGACTTACCCATGATCGGGTGCGTACATGCACATGCACATCTGACCTCTCTCTGTGTTCATGCAAAACGGTGCCTAAAGCTCAGCCTCAGGCAGGGTCTTAAAGGTCACGATCTCTATGCTGCTTTAGAAGGTCGCGCAAAGTTCACGACACAAGCCTGACCATATTTGGCTGCTGGCTCTCTTAAAGGCTTAGAGCTGAAATTTGAAATGATAGAGAGGGAGGGAGGGAGGGAAAAAAAACAGTAACTGGAATGTTCATTGGTTGCAGCTGGGCATCGTTGGAGCAATATGGACCTGGGCTTAATGCAGGAAGTTGTGTGTGTGTGTGTGTGTGTGTGTGTGTGTGTGTATGTGTGCATACATGTGTGCATGCATGTCAGTGTGTTTATGTGTGCATGCGTGTGAGAGGGGAGGGACGAGTTATTGGGTTAATACAGACCAAAGCTTAGACATTTCCAGATACATGTGTGTGCAAAAAATAAACACATGTATGCAAGCTCCTGCGTGCGTGCCTGCTTGCATGCCGGCATGTGTGTGAGTGACAGAGATATTAGAGCAATATGAAAAAGCTTAAGCCGGAAGTACGGGGCTACACTGTGAAACCTGTGTGTGTGTGTGTGTGGAGAGTTTTGGCTGAGCAGAGCAGAGCAGAGCAGTAGGGAGGAGGTGAGGACAGCAGAGAGCAGCGTTTCAGAAACTACAAAAATAATCCCATAATATAAAAAAAAAAAAAAAAAGTACACTATCACAGATTGGAAAAACAAGAAGTTTTGTGTTTTAAGCCATTTTCAGTGAGAACATGAGACACTCATGCAAGGTGACATTTAAACACACAGTGATATGAATGCTGAATGACTCACTTGCTTAAAATACAGAATTTTAGAGGTGAAATAAAGTAAATAAAGTGCTGTTGGATACAGAGAATACTTCTGAACGTGTCTCTGAGTAACTGTATCTCCCGTGGAGAAATAATGTGTCTGGTTGCACAGCAGGTTAACAGAGGTAATGTTCTGCTGCTTTTCTTGGTAACACCGTCTATTAGAGGTTGAAATAACATTTCAAGTCTATTACAACCCTTGATTGAAAAATCAGCGAAGGCAATTTTGCATGCGCTCAGTCACTGCAAAAACAGCATGTTACAAATCAGTGTGGGAGTGTTTAACTGTCTCCTCTCTCTACAAAGAAACCCCCTTTTTACAAAATGAATAATTTAGGTTGGAAAATTTAATAAGCTTGATTTAAAACGATGTGCGCGTAAACACACACACACACACACTTGAATCTAATTTACAATGAGATCCAAATGAAATATTAAATGCATCCAAAATGATTTGTATCTGTTTTAGAAGCCTGGTCTCCATTCAGAGACTCACTTTGGACGAACGAGCGGGGACGTAAGATGTAAAAACATGGTTGCTGTGGGACTGCATCAAACATCACACACAATAATCTTGACTCCTTTGAATAATTCAAAGTTCTGTCGCTGCTCTTATGAGGGCTCTACCTCACTCTCTGCGTGCCTTTATCTTTCTCTCTCACACACACACACACACACACACACACACACACACACGGCCCTTCTTTCGGCAACCTCGTCCCTCCTCTGTCCCCACTTCCCTCGTCTCTCTCATCCCCACCGTCCTCCCTCCACATCTTCTCCTGCTCTCCTCCTCTGACTCTTTTTCTAATGCCAGCCAGCAGGTCTACAAAGTAGTGCTCTCTGTGTGCCAGCAGCAATTCCTAGAGGGCAGTCAGGCAAACAAACCCAGCCAGTGCCCGCTGCATGACTCACAGAGAGACAGAGACAGAGACGGAGAGAGGGAAGGAGGGGAGGGAGACAGAGAGAGAGAGAGGGAGGGAGAGAGAGAGAGAGAGAGAAGGAGGTAGAATCATTAAGATGAGAGGACAAAGGGATTTTAAGCTGTTAAGAGCTGATGAGAGGGGGCAGGTTGGAAAAGGAGATTGGAAAAAAAAAAAGGGGAAAGAAGACGAAAGGCTGTAAGAGAGATTAAGAGGGGGAGGCTAGGAGAGAGAGACTGGGAGATAGAAAGAGAGAGATGGGGGCAAATAAAGGGCAACCTGCGCGATCTTGCATGCACATGAGAAGAGCAGACAGGCACGCAGCTCAGCGAGGAGGCACGAAGAGAGCAAAATAACTCCTCCTCCTCCTCCTCTCTCTCTCTCTCTTTCTCTCTCTCTCCCTCTCTATCTCCCCCCCTCCCTTCCCTTCTCCCTATCTCTCCCGCTCCCCTCTCCTCTGCCAAAAAGCAAAGCTCAGCACGACAGTCTTACACGACACGGTGACCAAAGGGCCGAACGAAAGAGAGGCAGCGCGGTGCACTTGCAGAGAAAGGAAGGAAACGGGAGTAAAGGGCAGCACAGGAAAATGAGCTGATGGATGAGGATTATCTAGATACTGGGGCCTTCATATTGGCTGTCAGTCATTGCGATGTTATGTTTGGTTGAACTTATACTTCCTGCCGTCATTTTTCTTGTGAAATCAAATTTTGACAGTCTGTTTTGTAAATACATTTTACAATTCTCGTAACGAGGCGATGCTCCTGTATTTTAACGTTCTACAAGCCAAAAAGGTTTGGAATCACAGCAGCATGATTTAGAAACAGGACCAAAGCTAGGATTTTAGATATAATGAGGTCCCCCGCCACCCTTTTTGATTATTTGGTTTCATCCATATTATATTTCTTTGTTAACTGTTAAATTATTAGTTCATTTTAATTCCAGACATAAAGCAGCATTTAACAGTGTTTTGCACTAAATTTCTGGGGGCTAAATATTATCATTGTTGGTCTTTGAATAATCAAATTTAAACATATAGGTCTTAAAAATACTTGTATCAGCTTACAAAATAACCACCATGTGTACAATTAAAGGAATAGTTCAACAATAGTTATGGATTATAAACTGGAACTACTTTTTCCAGAGGTCACAAAACCCATGGAGTCACTGCGTCTGGCCAAAAAATAGGCCCGCACATAAAATAACGCACAGCTTGTGGTTCTTTGCCCAACTTATGAGTTTTAGAGGTGCTGGTAGGCACGCTAGTCTTTTCCTACTGTTTCCAGTGTTTGTGCTAAGCTATGCTAACTAGCTGCTGCTGCTGCTTCATATCTAGCATACAGGTGTGAAAGTGGTGTGAAGTTTCTTGTAACTCTCAGCAGACAACCAAAAAAAAAAACTGTATTTCAAATGTCAAACTATTCCATACATCCGAAAAAGAGAATCAAATAAATAAATAGTGAGGATATGACCTCATTCTCCTCAATGGCAGCTATGACTTTGGAAACAAAAAAAAAGCAGCAAATGAAAACAAGCCAGCTTGAGATAAAGGAAGGTTAGATAAAGGGATTAGAAAGACAAGAGATGAGGTGAAAGATAAGACGGGAGGGAGAAGTTTGTCTGAGAAATGAGAAGTGAGAGAGCTGCAGGGGAGGAGGAGGAGGGGTGGTGTGAGCTGTCTCTGGGCTGGGATAGACATCTACCTCCGCCAGCCTCCCTCTGGACCGCATTAGACATGGCGCTCAGATAATACACTGCAGGGGATGTGTGTGTGTGTGGGGGGGGTGACAGACAGGAGGAGGGCTGAGTATGGGAGAATTCTTTTCTGACTTAATAGCACTGGACCAAGACAAGCACAAATAATCAAATGAACAAAACTCTCCTCGAATCCGTTAATATCACGTAGGCCTTATTGAGACCAGTGAACAGCATGTGGCCGACAGAACGGACTCGCTCACTGCTTACTGCATTGGCTAGAACTTCTTTAAAGCCACTGATATTTGGGGAAAATATACTTATTGAATTTCTTACCAAAAGACTGGCATCACGCTCATGTCTGTGCAGTAAATAAGTAACAGGAGCCGGCAGCCAGTTGGCTTAGCTTAGCACAAAGACTACAAACAGGTGGAAACAGCTAGCGTGGCTCTGTTCAAAGGTAACAAAATCTGCCTACCAGCACCTTGAGAGGTGTTGGTAGGCAGATGTTGGTGGTTAATACTCACAAAAACCAAGTTAAAAAAACAAAACTTTGTTGTCAAAGTGAGTTATGTCATTTCTTGGTAGGGACTACTTACTAGCTAGCTAGCTAGCTGTTTCTCATTTCCAGGCTATATGCTAAGCTAAGCTAAAATAAGCTAAACGTTTACTGCATTTAGCTTTATATTTACCGTACAGTTGTCAAAGTGGTACCAATCTAATCTAACTCTTGGAGAAGTAAGCTAATAAGTGTATTCCACAAAACGTCACACAATTTTTAAAACTCTTTTAAGAAACGTGCTGAGACAAAAAACTCAGAATACAAAAGCTGCTTTTAGTGATCTAGTCTTGATGGCCCATTTAAACCTCCTCCATTGATTGTAAGAGCCATTGGTGAGTGCTGATTGGCCAAATGTTTACAGGAATATCTAGAAGGGAAAAGGCATTATTAATAAGTCTACATCAACATGATTTTAATAAAGCCAAGTTCACCAATTAATGTTTTTTTTTCTTTTAGATTCTTTATTTAATCAATGTTGTTACATTAAACTAACATAAATAAAATTTTTATGAACAAAAGGCACACAGTTCAAATATAAACAAAGAGAACATCTGTACAGTTTGTCTCAATAAAACATGTCTACTGTCTCTGTGAGAGAGCGCGGTTCAAGAGAGATGAGTTTCAGGGTTGTGTTGACAAAACGCTACAGCGCTGCCGCCTCTAAAGCAGCACAGAGTCTCAGCGTGAAACTGTACACTCTTCAAACCCCGACGAGGAACTAAAGCGGCGGGCGCCAAGGCAAAAACACCAACCGGGAACAGCACTGGCTTCATGTGAAATCCTCTGCCTGGAGGTTTTCAGTATGCGCATGTCCATTTGTAAAAGTCCTGCTGAAACTCACGTCCTTTGTCTGTTGAAGAGGCCACAAGATTCATGTCCACTAAATTAAATGAATCGAACACGCAGCACATAAACTTGAAAAAAAAAATGAATGGGCTGGAAGCTGGGTAAACACTCACAATGATTTTTGTAAGAAATTGATGGGGGTCAGTGTTGCCACGGTTTCTCTACGGAAGCATTTGATTGGTTGGTTGCTGCCTCCTCAGAATAATACGGCCAGGTGGTCATTCACAGTACTGGCAGGATGCTAACTGTCTACTACAGTGTTTGTCCTGATGTGGAACTGAGTTCATATACAGCCATACCACTATGTCAAAATGATAAGAGGACTACGTTTGGTTTTTCCTGCTTCTGCTCCAGATCAACAAGGTAAATGACACCCTCTCATGCCCGATGATCACCACTAGGCTCCTGTTCATACAAGATAACAAAGTGTGACATATAAGTCCGGTCAAGTCTGTTGTGGTCGCAGCTGTTGTCAGTTGTCATCCACCTCTGAACACTGGATAAAACAGGTGTTGTCCTTTGCTAGTCCAGTTTTGGCCAGTTTAATCCGGTCTGGACCAGTCTGTTGTTCCTTACTGCAGTCCAGTCTGGTTGGATCCAGTGGACCGCAGACCTAAATCTCTGAGTATTTGCAAACATGTCTTAGACTGTTTTAATGTGTTTAGAGCTGCAGATGGGTGAAGTTTAGTCTCACAAAGTGGGTCCAATAGAGTTGGTCAGAGCGACAGTCATCACATTCACATACTTCAGCTTGTTGCTGGTCTTAAATGTTCCTTTTCATCTTAAGTTGCAAACTCCACACATCTCGCACCTCAACAGACTAAAACAAACCGTGAGCAAGTATTTGCAAATACAGACAGTCCCAGGTCTGATCCAAGGCTTAGATGGCGACAGTGCTGGGTACCTCCTCGTAGTGAATGATAAAGTATGGGTAGCTCTGGTCATCGTTGAAGATGACATAGATCTGGGGGTCCACCCAGTTGTCCACGCAGGAGTCGTAAAGGTCACTGGAGGGGTCGCGGGGGTTGATCGGTGGAGGTCGCCGCATGGAGGGATTTCCTACAGTAAACCTGTGTAAACATGACAAAGAGGACAGAGTCATGGTGAGTTATGTGGTCGGGACTGTGCGTAGTCACACCGAACGTTGAATGGAAAGAAGTGGTCTCTGTATTTCCTCGTGTTCATGAGGAAAAAATGCTTGTAACAGATTTCCATTCAGTTCTGCCACAGCCTGGAGTTACAGAAGAATAATTTACCACCTAAAAGAAGACTCCTCTAAATTTAATGATTACAAGCACGCTGTGACTCGGTGTGTTTTATGGCACCCTAAATAATATAGCATATGCCGTAAGTGCATGGAATGAATGTACTGTAAGTATATGAAATGAGCCAGCACGCTGTAACCAGTTTGTTTTTCCTCTCTTAAATATTCATGTCAAGCCCTAAAGAGCCCTAATCCATCAATCGTTGAACCACTTTCTCTAGGGTCATAAATAAAACATATTAAAATAAGAACATTTTGAGCTACAGACAGACAAAGGCAATGGGATAGATGATAGAGTCTGTGTTCCAGATATGGTTTCAGACAGGAGAGTTAACCACATTGCACAGATAATGTCTTTACTGGTCAGGCCTGGAAACAATGTCTCTGTCTGTGCTGTGGAACAGACTGAACCCAGGTTTGGTGTGTGTGTGTGTGTGTGTGTGTGTGTGTGTGTGTGTGTGTGTGTGTGTGTGTGTGTGTGTGTGTGTATAATGTGTGGTGTGTTTCCAAACCACCACACCATCCTCTGTGTGCACCACAGACTGTCTGCCACAGCATAACAAAGCTGGTGATGTATGATGGGTTCAGCCAAATCAGCTGTTTTACATATGTGGCTCCAGATTTGACTTGCATCTTAAGGAATGGGAGTAGCATGACGCACAGCAAGACTGAAAGATGGTTTATGGAAAAGAACCTCAGGATTTCCATGATCCAAATTAATGCTGATGTGTTCTCTAAATTAAATTTGAAAGGGAGAGAAACAGCAGGCCAGATAACAATGGGGTCAGAGAGAGATGTTTGTGCAGTGGTCTGTGCTGGGCGGGGGGGCGTACTCGTCAAATGCAACAAACAGCTCATTTAGGGACACTAAAAGATGTAACCCCAATAAAAACTGGATATATAGAGCCTCAGTTGAGCATTTACCAGCCTATGTCAATTCCTGCAAACACATTAAACCAAAAGCACGGTGTCCTAGTTAGGAAATACCACTGAGGTAAAGAAGAATTTAACATCTTATGTCACTAGCATTAAGTAAATGGTGCTTTTGGAAACAACTTTGTCTGATGATTTAGAGGCAATACAATTCTGAGGCTCAATATTACGTAACACATAATACACTGAAATTTGCTTATACTGAGGCAACTTCCTGTGGTGTCTCTGGTTTTAGGTTATAACTGACAGCGTTGCACATCAATGGGCAGCATTGCTTTAAGGCAATATTGGATTTAAAGGGTTTTTCATCTATGTGATGCGTTTATCAAACATTTCATTCAAAGCATTAGCCAGAACCAGACCTGCCTATCTGGATATTCTAATCCATTAAAATAGTTCTCAATTAAATGTTAAAAAAAAGTGCAGAATCTTATGATCAATATAGTGATATCAAATTAATATCAAATGTTTACAGTGATGCAGAAAAAAAATCAAAGACACAAAGACTGTTTTGTTTTGTTTAGCACAGCACCCTCACGCACCTTCCAGTGAGGACTTTGGCCAGGAACATGCAGTGGACTCCTTTGGGCGAGCGTTTGGAGAAATTGTGGGAGTAGACGGCCTTGCGGGCGAAGTAGGAGCCCTGTCCAAACATGGTGGCGTGTTTGCCGCAGACCCTGGGGTCGAAGTTGTGCTTGCAGATACCCTCCACCACGTCGGCCGAGGTGCCGTGGAAGAGGTGGCGTTCGCTCAGCAGCCGGTCCATCTCTGACATCCGCCGTGACATGTACTCCTTCTTCCTGTTAGAGCAGACAGACGGATGATGGGATTTAGTGGTTGGTAAAATTCACGACTTTTAGAGGTGTTCTTAATTTTAACTGGACAAAATCTAATTAAATAAAAAGAACACACTGATAAAAGTTTTGACTAGAAACAAACAATGATTCAGGCTGATGCAAAAAGACGGGTCATCTCTCAGCTGATGAATTAGTGAGCAGTTGGGAGCGGCCCTCCTATTTCTGTTCAAACGTTGTGATCACAGCCTTGTTTTCTCCAAAACCGAGTAAGAACATTGGGCCTAATCTGGTTTCTTGAGCAACACACACATACACACAGCTTGTTTGATGTGAGCGGATCAATCAGTCATGCAGACGAGAAAGCATTGTGACCCGGGCATGACCTCCTGCCACTTGTGACCTGACATAGACCGACATGCACGCATCCAAGCATACGCACACACACACACACACACACACACACACACACACACACACACACACACACACACACACACACACACACACACACACACACACACACACACACACACACACACACACACACTCAGTTTCCTCCCATCCAGTTTTATCTTGAATTTTAGGATGAAGTTGCTCAACTTTCTTTGAGATCAGCAACCAGCAGCTCACATGCTAATACACACACACACACACACACACACACACACACACACACACACACACACACACACACACACACACACAAACATACACACACTTGCGAAGTAGCAGTTATGGTTTCCCTGTTTTAACCCGAGTGTGGGAAGAGGAAATCAATTGGCATTCATAGAACGGGGTCACTTTCAGAGTCTCACACACACACACACACACACACACACACACACACACACACACACACTGTCAGTCATTGTGAAACTGTGCGGTACCAGTCAGTGTGGGAGCGTCTAACTGTCACAGCTGATAGGACCTGCGCTGCTCTACCCACAGTGGTTAACATTCTGTGTTTGTGAAAGGAACATAACCATCACCAAACATCTCACCATCCGCCGTGTTCACACACCACTGCTGACTCGTTCTCACGAAGTCCCACACAGCTGCTCCCATTTGGCCTATTTTCTGTTTCTTTTTTTTTTTCTTCCTCCTCACACATTGTTGCTCATTCACCCCGGGTTTGTTGTTGAGAAATGTTTTTGTTCGTGTTTCTGTCTGCAAGTAAATATGCAGCTGTGTCTGAAATATCCTTGAGCTCAGCGACAGAAATCGGGTTAAAGGGGTCACATTTTGTGCCACAGCGGCAAAATATGCGAAACAACGACAGAAGAGGAACCAAATAACTTAAAACGACAGAATCCACACTGCCCTTTTGGTACAACTTTATCACCACTTTGGTTTCATAATATCATATAAACATGGATACAAGAGACTAATTTCTGTGCTTAAAACCAAAATACTATCTTAGGTCTCCAAGTGTGGTCCGAACAAATTACTATCAAACCAACTTAATCCACCACTTAAAATCATACCATTCTCGTGACATGGTAGCTGGAAATCATGTAAGCAGTTCAGCAGACCTACGCTCAATAAAACAACCACAAATGCGTCAAGGTTCGTATGTCACAGCTGCACCACAGAGCATGAAACAGCCAAAGAATTGAAGACACACAAACCTGTTGACAGTGAACTTTCTGACCCTAACAGAAATGCTTTTCTTTTTAAACATGGTGTCATGGAGGCAGTTACGATTATTGGAAATGAGTCATGATTTTGAGGTTAGATTGGCAGATGGTATCTCAAGCAATGAACTGAGTGCTTTCAGTAAAAGCCTGTACCTCTTGTATTTCTCCCAGAGGAAGGGGTTCTGCACACGCTGGATCTTAAGGATCCTGAACTTGGTCTCCGACACCGTCTTGTGGAAAAGGCTGTACACCGTCCGGTAGCTGCGGTCTTCGCGAGACACCGGCACTTGCAGGAAGTCCTGGCTCATCGTCATGGGCAACCACGTTTCTGGAAAAAGGCTGGGTGGGTTGGTGGTCGTCGGCGAGAGGGGATGTGAGGTGGAGAGATCCATGGATGAGGAGGATGAGGAGGAGGAGGAGGAGGAGGAGCACGGGAGGGGAGATGAAGAGAGGCCACCCAAAGTCCTAGAGAGACAGAGAGAGATAGAAAAGGCATTAGATAGAAAGAATAACACGTACAATTCACACCATATATAATATATATATTTAAAAAAAGTCAGCACTCAACAGAGAGGAATTTGTCACCGTACAAGAATACAATTTAACATGGTATGTAGAACAATGCATGGCAATAATCAATTAATAATTATTCTGGTTCAAATGGAGCAGAATTTCCACTGGAAATGATCAAGGCAACTCAACACAACTAACTGAAATCAAATAACTGTCTCAGAAAGTACAAAGTTCTCTCCAGGAAACCTGTAAAGGAAATTATTAGGACGTCCCTTTCCACCAAATTAGGCACTTCCTACAATGTATTTACTTCTGTTCCACACCATGATGCGTTCACTGCATCTTTGGCCAAAAGTTATGATCAACCACACTGTGGTAATCACCTTATTTGTTGTTCTACCATTCAGCTATGGTAGCGCTGACATGGAAATAATACATCTAAGGATAAAGCCATCCCTGCTGAGGGTTATTAAAGCAGCATCCCGGGCCAGTTCCCTTTTAACAACGAAGGCGTTGACCACAAGCTGTACATCACATCTCTACTCTTTCCTGCAGCTTCATTCCCATGCGTTTCCGATCAAAGCTGCATCCTCACATAAAACAAAACCTCTGTCTGCGCTTACAAAATCATATTCAGCCAACTGTCAACAATGACATCACTGCGCTGGTGGAGCTCCACAGCAGCCGTCAGCCGTCAGCGACCAAACAAAACAGCAGGGCCGCGCGAAAATGAAACCCAGACACCAAACACGACAACAGGGAGGCAGAGCGAGGGAGACAGGAACGGGAAGGAGAACAAGAGAGGGGGGGGGTAAAAATGCCAATTGCGGAGCTGTCGTGGAAGTGACAAAAAAACTATTGTGTCTGGCATTTGAGTCAATAACAGTGGTTTGGCTGTCAAGTTATCGCTCTCTAAGTGTAAATGCTGTTAGTCCTATCAGCCATGAGAGAGTGTGTGTGTGTGTGTGTGTGTGTGTGTCGTCAAGAGACTGTGATCAGTGTGACTCTGAGTCAGAGCGACAGTTTTTCTCATCTCTTTTCCCTCTCCCTCTCTCTCTTATCTTGTCTCTCCGGTCTCGATCCCCCCCCCCCCCGCAATCGATGTCTCTATTCCCCGTGTGCTTTGAAGGGATCACAGACAGCCTGCTGCAGAAAACAAGTGTGAAATGAAAAGGGACAGATAACAAGAGAGTGATGGAGTTGAGAAGAGAACGAGTGAAAAGGAGAAAGATTGGGACAGATAACAAGGGAGGGAGGGAGGGAGGGAGGACGCGGCTGAAAATAACATCATCGAGAAAGAGAGAGAGATGACAGAGGGAGAGGTGGGTAGGGAGCGAGGGAGAGTGCCAATCAAGCTAATGACCGCAACCTCTGAGCCTAGCACAGACTGTTCCTGACACACACACACACACACACACACTTGTTTTGGTCACTTGGAAGGATGCTGCATTGGCGTGCATTAATTCCCCTGGGAAATGAATCCTAAATTTAACCAAAATCCAAGCGCTAAAGCTAAAATGTTTACAATTTTTGTGCTTTTTATCCCCTTTAAGTGACTATGTGGTCAGATTTATGTCCCCACAAAGTAATTAATTGAAGCGCACACACAACAAACGGATGAAAAAGTCCCAGGAACAAATCCCCTGATCCAAATTCCAGATCCCTGCAGACACATTTCACACTCCCTCACTGACCAGCTCTACTCTGCTGTGTACGCAGTCTGGAAACCATTTAGACTTCCCCTCACTGTGCTCTTTATCTTGCCGTCTCCTTCTCCCTCATTCCTACCCTGTCCCCTGCTTCCTCCGTCTAATTTCCTCTCTCTTTCCACCGTCCCCTGCTCTCCATTTTGTCTTCTCTTGACTGTCGAGCCATGCAGGAACAGCTCGTACTAGCGTTCGCTCTGTGTGGGACACTGGCAGGACACCGTGACAGCAGCCTGCTCGGCAAAGGAAGTGAGAAATTCTGCAAATGGGTTGAGATGACTCCACTTGTTTCCAATCTGGTGTCGCTTGTTTCAGGAATATTACTGAGGGGAGTTCAGCGAGGTGGACGACTTCGCTGCTAAAAAGAAAATGGTAGCTGAAAGATGAAAATTCCTAAAATCAGCTTATATCCTCTCTAAAAAAAAAAGTGGGCAGATCACAGAAAATGATGGATGGAGCTCACTGGAGTGAATTTGATTTGTGCTACTCCTTTCACTCTTTATTTGTTCTCTCTCCCCTCTCTCTGTGCATCTCTTGTCCTCTGCCTCATCTGTTCTCATTTGCCTTATTATCTCATTTTCCGTCTGTCTGGTTCAGGCCTGCTTCATTCTGCACAGGGCGGCTCCTGTGTCCCGGTGACTCTGTTCGAGTTGCCAAAAACTCTGAAGTGTTAATACGGGTTTCAAGTTCAGCTTAGGCTGCCAATGTGCAACAGTACTGGAATGGATATAAGCTGAATGTGGCATTCAAAGGCTTTTGAGTATTCAGCCTTGACTGTGACATTAGCATTGCGTACCGTCCTCTGGGTGCCTGCCTGTCTCCAAACGGGGACTCGGGACGCTCACAGAGAGCCACGGGCAGACAGTGTATTACATAGTGAAGAGCAAACTTTACGTGTGTGTTATTGTGCATGTGTTGCCGAACACTTAATGTAAAATCGAGGGCTGTTTCATTGTGGCTTCATATTCAAAATACTGAATGTTCTCTGACAAGATTGAGATCTGAGTGCTAAACGATCAGCGAGGCTCTGCCAGAGAGTACAATGGGAACTAGAGGAGGGGGGGGGAGAATAGAGACAAAGGGAGACTGACGAATGACCTCTACCTCTCAACTGAGGAATGACTGTTCCTGACAATGTGCCTCACTGTTAATTAGCAGCAATTCTAAACCCTATTATTTACCAGAATGCCCTCTACAGAGGTTAATGGCATGCATATTGACACCAAGCATGTTTGAAAATGTCCAGCTCATCCTTTGACATTCTCGGCAGAAACAAGAGTCAGCAGACGAATGTCAGCATGCTAACACGCTCGCAATAGCATGATGGTGTTTAACAGGCCTGTATAATGATCACCTTGTTTATCATCTTAGTGTAGCTAGTTCTTCAGTAAAGAACTGGACAAACTGAAACTTTGATCTAGATCAAAAGTCAGAGGATTGCCAAAATTAGTACAAGTCATCCTGAGGGGGACGTGAAAGTCTCTACAAAATGTAATTGCAATTCATCCAATAGTTGACCAATGGTGGAGTGACCAACGCACCAACATCACCGTCCCCACAGCACATCCAGGCGTGGTCCCTATATGTGGGGGATAATGAAATCAAGTGCTCAATGTGACCCTTCACTTACTGTAGGTGGGGTGTCAGCATCACGGAGGAAATGAACATGGGCCGCTTCTTGATCTGACGTCTGAACCCAAAGACCGCGTTCTGCTGGAAGCCCTCCCTGATGTTGAGGATATACTGGTTCTGGAGCGTAATGAATCGCACCTCCTTAAGACCCCTCGAACTCGCCTCCTCTATGAGCTTCACCACTGGCTGTGGGGGAGAAGAGGAGGACAAAGACATGAAGAAGAGTTTAGACTTAATGCAGCTGGCTCTTTTGCGTTTCCATGCAGCAGAGTGAGGAGGAAGGGAGAGTTTGGAGAGGGAAATGCCAGCGAAGTGTTGTGCACTGTGCAGATAACAAAAAGCCGAGCTGATAACCAGTATCATCATGAGACACAAACTCACACATACACACGGATAGAAACAGTCAATCTTTACTGATTTGGTGAAATAAATTGCTATTGGCTGGGGACAGCTGTGTCACAGCGGTATTTAGGTGTGTGTATGCGTGCGTGTCTAAATTGATCCAATCACAGAGGCTAGACGATCGATTGGTGTGAGGAGGGTTAATGCGTCTGGCCTTATGTTCATAGAGCGTGCACGCAAACAAACACCGAGTGGCTCACCTCGGAGTATTCCCTCCAGCCAAAGTTGTCTCTGCAGTAGTACTTCCACACTGTGTGACAGCTGGGGGTGGGGTTTGGGCTCGTTGTGGGTGCGGGTGTGGGTAGAGGGCTGGCGGGAGTGGTCAGTCGTCGCACTCGGTCAAACTCCAGGTCACACACTTGCATTGCCCCGAAGTCTAGGGAAAATACTCGACCCCTGAAACACAAAGTTACAATCATTGTAAAAAGGCAGCATGAAAAAAAAGATGTCGTACACATTCACACAGTCAGCTAACATGTGGCTGTGGCAGGGTGACCCTGTTGTTAAATGGTCACGCTTTATATTTCCATCTGCAACCACATGTCTGGTCATGTGGCTGCTGATTAAACCTTAATTTAACCCGAGTGCCCTGAAGCAAGACGACCAAACCTCTAATTTCTCACTCAGAATGAGTCATACAGGGTGACAGTGTCAGCTCCTTAACTTATATGCCACAACATGTATGAGAATAGAAACAGACAAGACAGACACGATGAAAACATTCTAGTTACACATGCTGAAAACATGAATATCGCTGTATTGATTCACACATTAATCTTATTGTAATAACAGCTAAAAAAAAAAAAAAAGAGATTCTGTTGAAATTTGAACCAGAACTAAAAAATTTAGGGATTAGGCACCTTTGGACAAAGCCAGGCTAGTGGTTTCCATCCATTTCCAGTCTTTATGCTAAGCTAAGCTAAGCAGCTGCTGGTTGTAGCTTCATATTTAGCGTACAGACATGAGAGTGGTATCAAATATGCAAATATCCCAAAATGTCGAGCCACTCAATCAAAACTTGGCCTCTCCTTATGTGTTACTGACATTTGACCCTCCTGCCCCTTTGCAGAGTGGTCATCCGTCACTGTGAAACAATATGCTAAAGTGTTCAAGCATCTGCTAAGTAAATAAATTGTGAAAAACGTATACGGTTATCATGTGCATACAACCTCCGTTAACCTATCTCCGTCTCGACAAGCGTGGGTCAGAACCCCATTATGTGTGTCTGTGTGAGTGTGTGTGTGTGCATCAGTCTCTCTGCATTAGTCCACCATGGGGCCTCTGGCGATTCCTTTCTAGGTCAGACATACCACTCGCATAAATGTGGGCATCACACACTGGCACGCTATGCCATGGATGGGAGACAGACAGAGAGGAAGATACACACACACACACACACACACACACACACACATATGTATATACACACACCCACATGCATATACACCACATACACACAGAGAAACATGCAAACTTTGCACACTCACGCTGGCAAAAAAAACACAAACACACACACACACACACACACACAGCCTGGTGGTGTTAATGGACTCATTGATTTTTGCCGGGAAACTAATCGGATGTAACGTCAAAGGTTAGACATCAGTGAGTGTGTGTCTGTCTGGAAATGCTTGTGTGTGTGTGTGTAGCAGAGGTTGTGTTCTGGTAATGTGTGTGTGCCTCAGGTTTGCTCTAAATAAAGCACATGAATTATAGCCTTTAGATGTTTCCCATCTAAAACACAGAGAAGCTGGTAAGACATGGTGAGCCATTAGTTCAACAGCCTGGAGAAGTGAAACTCATATTATTATGGGTACACAATATAGTCAGTATTCAGTTTCATCTACTGTAAGTGCATTTACTGGTCACAGGTGTCACATGCGCATTTGTATGCACACACAAACACTTCAGTTTCGGCCAGGAGGGTGAAAATGGGAGATGCTGAGTCATTTTTTCCAAAAACATATCTGCATGCTGATATAAATACTAATTAGACACACTATTTTTACAGTCTGTGTTTTCTGCTAAGTCATTGGGTGACTGAATCTCGGTAAGAGGAAGTGAAATAGGAATTCATTCACTGAGCACGTGCAGAAACAGCAACTCTGAAGTGAGTCACTGATTGTCAGATCACCAGATCACCAGAAAGACCAGGCAGATGGATAACGCATGTATGCACGAGCTATTGTTTTCTGAGCTGCACTCAAGGAACTAAAAAGCATGTTTCCATTTCACACGAAAGAAGCACGGAATTAAATCTGAATTAAAGGCGTAAATGGAACAGAGAAACAGAAAAGATAGTAAAATGGAAAAGACAGAAATACAAAACGACGTTAAAGGCAAGAAACTGATACTTGCAGCGGAAACAAATGAACTCTGGTCAGCCTGTTTTCTCCTGTTCACTTTGTTTTCTTCATTTTCACTGTCTTTGTTCTGTCATCTCTCTGCTCTGAAAAAGAAAGTACTCTGGATGCACCTGCATGGCCTTCTCTGTTTCTGTCTCCGTCACTCAGTACGGAACGCTTTGCCTCTGTATACGTGTGTGAGGACTCCAGAGTGACTTATGATTCAGGTTTGATTATGAGCAAATTAAGTGGACCGTGTCACACTTCCAGGCAGCCTCTCTGACCCACACACACACACACACACACTCAGACAAAGACAGGTCCCCAGAGAGGTCAGTCAATGATTTTCAAAGCCTTTCACAGAGTTCCTTGCCCCGTTTGCTCCCAGACTAGTTTGTGCTGTTCTAAAAATAAAATTCCGCCGGTTAAATTAAGTGCACTGAGAATCTGTGCTTTCGACGTGGAGGCCAATCACAAGTTGGAAAGAGACGTGAGGCACGCCCACTCTGGCAAGGAGTGACGCTTTCAAGACCACGCTTGAAATGTCGGCCTAATCCAAGTTTATGCAAAAGGCACACACAAGAACGTCAACTGAAAATGCAAATTGAGAGGTTGATTAGGAGCGTATTTTTACAGGAAAAAGACTAGGGTGGGGTATTTGTATGTTAAAGGTGAAAGAAGAAAGCCCTTGAGCAAGGCACATGGTGCTGAAAATGCACCCAACCTGTTCTGTTCTGTTCTTGTACTTGGCAGCTCCCTGGTGTGAATCAGTGCTGCATGTGGGGTCAGGGTGCTGCTGGAAAAAAAGAGAAAGGAAAACCTTTCCCTGGATAAATAAAGAAAATTCACTACACTGTCAAAATGGCTGTCAATCCCCCACACTGCCTTTACCTCACACACACACACACACACACACACACACACCTTCAAACTTTCTCACGGCTGCACGCACAAGGACCCGCATACCAGCATCAGTCATGCTATTGTGAGCGTCACAGGCTAGGAAAAAAAGAAAAATACCATGAGTGCTCACTCACACACACATACACACGCATTCTTTCGACAGATTCATGTACACACGCGTAATCTTCATCCAGTCACGCCTTGATAAGTCAGTCAGTCAACCAAATCTGCTGACGAAAGCTTCTTTCACACACACACACACACACACACACACACAACCTTGGTGTCATGCGTTAGCGTTATTTCCTCGTGTTTGGGCTATTTCCAGTTATCTATTTAAATGTGCTTCATTCTAATTCGTTTTCGAAGCTCTTAAGGCCGTGAATAACATGAAGTCAACCCCACACGCCCACATGCACACACGCAAGAGAGAACAGGAAGAAATGTACACCGCTGTCTCCTGCATGTCCTGGACTGTTCCTCCTGTTAAAAGAGTGTGTCCCTGTCCTCTACAGCAGATCATTAAGCACACAGTTCAGGGTGTCCTCTCCCGGTGCTTTAAACCTCTCTTTGAAAATTTAAAACCCTTCCCAGGGTACGAAGAGTGAGCGAAACACGGGGTAAGATGGGAAGATAAATGAGTTTGACATTAAAAATAACGCTTAGTGTCACTTGAAAAAGAGAAGAGCTGATAGAAAAAAGTGAAAAGGGATACTGGATGAGAGCAGAGGCACTACACACACACACACACACACACACACACACACACACATTTCCATATCTCTTACACCTCTTCAGGCCTTTAAGGGATAGATTAAGGAATGAAACTGAGATACAAAGAGAGGGAGGAAGGGAGTAACAGAGGGATGAAAGAAGGAAACGCAGAGGATGAAGGCTTGACAGAGATGACGGAGATAAAGGAGGAAGAGGTGGAGAGGAAGAAAAAGGAAGAGAGATGAAGGCAGACTGAGTAATAAGAGGCAGAGCGACCCAGACCTCACCCTACTGATTCATTGCATGGACTGCCTGACACGTTATAGCCACACACTCACACGCACGCACACACACACACACACACACACACACACACACACACACACACACACACACACAGTGGACACATTCAGTCTGATTATCTTGACACCGCCTCTAGTCACACACACACACACAATCACCACACGCAAACAAGCTCTCATAGACACAACCATCTTTGATTTTCTTTGATTCGTGACACAATGAGGTAACATGGAATCCCCCGCGATATAAACACACACACACACACACGGTGACACAAACGCACACACACACCTTGGTGTCAGGTCGCTCTGCCCTTGGTGCTCAGTGACTCTGTATGTCAGTTAATGACAAGCAAGGCTTTTATCACCTGGCTAACAAAAGAGTCTCCCTCAATCGCTCTCTGACACACACACACACACACACACATATATATGAAAAGTGTGAACTTCATCTGAGTAAGGCGAAAATCAGAAAGATTTTTTTTTCAAGTCTTCAAGTCCTCTCATACACAGATATGATCGGAAATTGACCTAATTATAGGAGGTTTGCTTCTCTAATTGTGTTTTCCTGTAAATAACAAACGTCATGTAATAATCAGCTGAGGAGAAATAAAAACACAGACAATTTCTCTCCCTCACACACACACACACACACACACACACATTACAGTAAATCTGTTAACAGGAAACTGTACAGCGAAGATTATCACAGTATAACTTTTAGAAGCGATGACTGTAACATTCCTCCTTACTGCTGAGTTCATG
Organism: Pempheris klunzingeri; assembly: GCF_042242105.1. NCBI lineage: Eukaryota > Metazoa > Chordata > Actinopteri > Acropomatiformes > Pempheridae > Pempheris > Pempheris klunzingeri. The sequence goes on from NC_092015.1 coordinate 18,857,432, forward strand.
ACTAAGGCGGATTAAGCCAGACTTCCATTCCTGCTTATCATATGGATAGGATTAACCTGTGCTATGGATCATACACACATGGGAACAGCTCAGCACACGAGACACACTCGCACACACTACAATAGGCTGTGCAGGACATAATCAGATGCAGACACACAAAAATGCTGTCCACTCCCTCTCTTCCGCGCACACACACACACACACAGAGCAGAAGGAAAAACAGGCCTGTGTTGCCATACCGACAGTGGAGCTTGTTAAGTCATCTGCTGCTCTTTAGATCACTAACGATGTTATCATTTGGCTCTGGTAACCACGGTGAAGCCTTCGCCATCTGTGTGTGTGTGTGTGTGTGTGTGTGTGTGTGTGTGCGTGTGTTTGCTTGCGTGCATGAGAAGACAGGCTGGGTTGCGTCTCTAAAGAAAAGTATCAAAAGGGCACTCACACACACCCCGCGCAACACAAAGCTTCGCATAAATGACTGAACTGAGGTCTGAATAACCAGAGCAGAGAGAACAAAATGCAATTTACTGACTTTCTAGTTTGTTTCTCATCGCCTGAAGCGATGGAGCCCCAAACAGCTTCCACATATAACCGAAACGAACAATTCAATAATATTTACACTCATTATAGGCAGGTCAGCCACCTTCATTTACAGTTGTAGCCTGTGGTGTAGGTAAAAATGGGATTAGAAGAGGTCAACAATACAATAAGCCAGTTTTTAAACCAGGGATTTACACCTACAAACATGTGAGTGTCAAATAAGTTGTGTGTTTCAGGGGTGAAAATGTTCTACGCCATGTTACAAGCTCTACTTTATGTTTTCATTCTACCACTTTTTAACAGTTGAACCTGCTTTGGGGGTTTTTTCAGGGTTAGGAAAAACTTCAAATACGCATTCTTGAGAGTTTTATGTCTCGGGAGCTTGAAAGTATCCAGAAACGCAGTTCAGAAGAAGCAACGAGGAGGGTTATGATAAAGAATATCCATGATGATATTATATTTGACATTCTAAAAGGGGTTGACAGCGCCTGGAGTGATATAATTAAGTGAAAACCGGTGTGACTTTAGTGATGATCTAGCTTGTAACAAAACTTGACAGCGTGTCCACGAGACATCAAAAACTAATTATGTCAGACGCAGCCTATAAAATATCAGAGAAAATCAAAGGAAATATCTCTAATAACGTGTGTTAGTCGGCCCGTGAACAAAAACAAGTATTTGTGCTAAATGTTTAGTGCGCATTACAAACTAAATGACAATTGTCGTTTCATCGCTTTAAAAAACATCAAAAACGGTATATGTCAAAAGCATTCTAGTGTTTCTAGTTTCTACTGGAGTTTCAGTCGAGCGAGCCTGATGATCCTGTCTGACTGTACGAGAGAGTAAAACACTCAAAAGGCCTCCTAAGAATTTAGGTTGACACCACCAGGTGCATATCCTGTTTGTGGAGCAATATGTGCTTTGCATAGAGTTTCAGTTGAAAACATGAGTCAACAAGTCAAACACACGGACACACACAAATCTTTGTGCACACAGGCAAACCTGTGTGTGTGTGTGTGTGTGTGTGTATGTGTAGTGTCCACAAAGACATAAACATAGACAAACATGGCCGCTCAAAAGGATCAGTTAATCATGAAGGAGCTGATGATGTGATCGGGGGTGTGGACGTGGTTGATGGCTTGAGGGTATAATGCCTTAACGCTGTGTCACGGACTATATTTACTTAGACTGCAATTCGAGCCCCGTTCAGACAAATAACGTGACATTTTCTGATTCCATGAACACAGTTTGATCACACTGTGTGAACATAAAAAAAAAAACCTTAGATGCCTTAAAGACATGTCAACACCCACACCAAACAAAACTATCTGTGTTTGCTGATTTCTGGACAAACACGACAGTTCAACCGCTTCACCATGTCTCCTGTGCTTAAAGCTGACTAAAAGAAAATGAATCTGCAGCTATTTTGAAGAACAATTAATCCAAATCGCTTTTTCAAGCAAAAATGTCAAAACGTTGTCTAGTTCCAACTTCTGAGTTGCTGCTTTTCTCTAACTTGTGTGACAGTACGGCGAATATCTTTGAGAGCTGAACTGTTGGACGAAACGAGACATTTGAGGATGTCACATCGGGCTTTCAGAAATTGCGACTGCGAAAATCCTACAGAACAAACAATTAATGGAATAAATATTTAGCAGACTGATCGTCAGTGAATGAATCAGTAGTCGCAGCCCTAAATGTCACTGAGGAAAAATATGTGTGACATCAGAAAAATTAACCGTTTGCTGGCATTATTTTGCCATTTGAGTTTAATGAACTCATATGATGAGATAAAATACGAGCCTGAGGCTGAAAGGGGACTGGGGCTTAGTCATGTGGGCTACTGTGGAAGGGGGATATCTTGAGTCAACAGGAACAGAAACAGAATTAATGATAAGCAACTCATCTTAAGTACAAGGTCCGTGTCGACGTACTCATTGTGTGCGAGCGCTTGTGTGACTGTGCCTGCATATAGTGCAGTTTCACAGGAAGCGGTGCATGCTCCTTTATGTCACCCCACTGGGGCTTGCCAAGTGCTTGCATGTGTGTGTGTGTGTGTATCTATGTGGGTGTGTGAGAGAGTGAAAGAGAGGTTTATCTCTGTCTGCTGAGAGCCGTGCGTGAGAGCGCTGCAAGCCACTGAGCTCCTCTGTGCAGCCGATTCGTGTGAGCGTCTGCGTGCCAAGCAGTGTGCGAGTGTGTGAGTGTACACAGTGGTGTGCATGTCTATGACCGAGGGAAGGAGAGAAGCTGCCAAGTGCGTCTGTGTCAGTGACCGCACAAGGCAACCGGGGGTCATGGAAGTTCACAGCTTTCTGCCATGAGTGCTGAGAAGTCTGGTTTGGACGGAGCTCCAGCCAATCACAGGGCGCGTTTGGGGAGCAGGGAAATACAGGAAATAGATAACCAATATCAGGGCTGGGAGATGGAGTGCCGTGTCTACACAAGTGCACGATAGCTGATATGAAACACGTTAACTAGCAGACACGTGAAGGCCAAAACACACACACGCAGGAGGGGGCACGGGCACACTCTAACACATGCATTAACAAGACACATTTACTGTGGAAGTACAACTCAGAGATCCACATTCACTCGTCCACAGTCCGTCTGCCACACACGCACTGAACAGTGGTACACTCAAAGCCTTCAGTTTGTCGCTGGTGGTGATACCAAAGAGGAAGCTCAGAGGCAGAGGTCTACTGTTTCAAACACGCCGAACCAGAAGTGCTTATCATTCACAAGCAGCCTATCAGCTTACTTCGCCATTGTTGCCGTGTCACAAGTGTCAAATATTTGTTAATTCATAGGTAGTTGTGACATGGCAACAATGCACCTATCGATTTACCACACAGTGGCCTTTTCAGCAGTGCCTCTGACTGGGCCGTGTGCTGGTGTGGGAGCACTGCGCTGGGCTGTCCAACTTTATTGATCCAGTGAGAGGATTTTAGTTGGAATTTTTAATCGAGAGAGTATAATAAATAACATTTAAATGACACTGTTCAAAGTAAAGAAGCATGTTGGAAACTGATGCTCTTCCATTAGTGAATCAATTAAGGTTTCAGTTCCTATTTCAATTGATTGAATTGAAGGAGAATTGACCCCCCGCCAAGAGGAACAGATCCAGAGCAGAAATATAGAAATACTCTGTCACTGCTTCCCTCTACAGCAGGATCCTGTATCTAACCAGAGGGTGTACAGAAGACACAGTATAGGATGATACATCCTGCAGGTTGCAGTAAAGTCTGTGCAGAGATACTTACTGAAACTTGAGCCTGACTTGCTCATTGTCCGGGTTGCAGTACAGTCTCTCCAGCTGTTCCTGGGAGTCGTCTGCTATGCTCTGCCACGCCTGACTGCTGGTCCTGCGGATCTGCCAGTGGTAGGGCAGGACAGTGTGGTGGTGGGCACAGTCATTGCCATAGACACACTGTCCTTGGAGGAAATCCACACAAATGTCCACTGAGTCTGACTGGTGCGTGTGATACTGGAGCTGGGTGAGCAGCTCGAACACGAGGTCCAGGGAGGCCTCTTCACTTTTGTCCTGAAATAGCACTCCTTTGTCAGGCTGCAGGAGGAGGGGAAGGGGGTCCTGGATACCGGGGCAGTCTTTGACTGGAAGGTTTTTAGCCCCAGAGGTTAAGAGGTCATTGCTTTTGATGCCCCCCTCCTGGTGAGGAGCCTGGGGTGCAGCTGTGGGAGGTATATCCCTGACGGGGGGCGTTATTGTCACTGTGCTCCCGGCCGCCCTGAGGCCAGATTTGGGCTGAAAGCAGCGGCTGTCGGGGGTATTATCAGGGATCTTGGCTCGCTCCCCTCGCCGCTCGGTCTCCTCCAGCTCCGCAGTAGTATCGGCTATTTCCACATCACCATCTCGGGGCATCAACCCGGGTACTCCAGCCCCGCCTGTCACATCAGCAGCTGCCGGGCCTTTGAGGCACACCTGGCCCATGCAGCTCTGTTTCACCACGGCCGCTGCGCACAGGTTTCCCGGAGTCCGACCAGGCTGGTTCCGGGGAACAAACACTCCATCCCCGGACACCAGCGCATCCGTGCTCAGTAAGGTGGTCAGGATCGGATCCCCCAGGGCGCGGTGGAGGCATTTGGCGTCTAATTTCCTCTGCTTCTTTTTGAAATAAGGTTTCACCAGAGGTATTTTGTCCGAGATCCCCACGATCTGCTGTTCCGTGAAATCTTCCCCTTCGTCCATATTCAGACTCACATCCAGGGAGATCCCAGTCGGCACACCGTCTGCGGATTTCTGGAGAATGTGCAAAGTTTTATCCATGATCTCCCCCCCCCCACCTTCTCAAACTCCGACAGTCCTGGGAGAGAAAAAGAGAAAGAAAGAGGTAGTCATAAAGTTAACACCTATAATCCTATAATCTTAGTTTCCACGGTGAAGTCATCCTAGCGCATGATTAATAGGTTGATTGGCTCTAAGCAATTATGCTGTAAAAATAAAACCCCTCGGTCCTTCCCTGGAAAGGAAACCCCTCGCTGTCCATATGCTGAAACGAAACCTGTTTACCCCCCTTCCCCTTCCCCTTCCCCTCCTTCCCTTGGACAAAAACTAGACTCCACGCTGGTCTGATCCCATAATGACCCTGCAGATATAACAGGAATGTCACAGTGACGGCCACCATAATGATCGGCTGACACACACACATGATAAGATGAGCCCTTGTAGGAACACAGCCTGTTATAATGATGCTCGGAAAGCAGCCAGTAACTGAAGCGGAAAAATATTACCTAATCCTGCTGTGGGGAACCTGAGCACAGAGTCACCAGCCTCAGACTAATCATGAGAAATATGAGGACAGATCATCGGACGGGCTGTTTCTGCTTTTATTCCGGTGTCTTAGGTCTCTCTCTAACGTCAAGCCTGCAATTACAGCTGCGTCTCCGAGCCGGAGCGATAAAATCAGCACTGTAACAAAACCTCTCTCTCTCCAGGGACGATATATTTTGATCACGGGAGTCCGATACGCGGCCCCTGCCGTCTACGTGCCGCTTACACATTGCCGCCCGAGCAAGTTTGCACGTAGGCTACAGTCGAGACACACACACACACACACACACACACACACACTCACATACACACACCACACACACACACACACACACACACAAGGCACTGCGGCGGAGCAGCGACAAAAGACACCAGGGCACCCCGGCGCTGTGCTTCAGCTCTCCGGCTCGGACACTTCTGGAGCCGAACGAGCTGCGGAGTTCAGCCGCTTCACAACAACAACAACAACAGCAACAAACAAAAAAAGCCCGACGCTGAAGCGCAGCAGCGGACACACAGGCTGGTTTGTTCCCGGAGCTACTGTGAGAAAAGACGAACACCTTCCCCGCATTTCTCCAACACCGAGGACGACAAAAACCCCGTACCTGCGCGATAAAGTCCGCCCCTCTCCCCACGGTCTCGACACTCTTTGGTGGGTAAAATCCAGTGCGCACATCGGCGGAGCTCCGTATCCAGTCTGGGGGTGATGGTATCCGTGTCTGGACTAGTCTGTAGTCCGGTTAGGTTTGTGGTGTCCCTCTGCTGCCCCCGCCGCTCTCATGCCCTGCCTCTATCTCATGCTGTCCGTCCCTCTCTTTCTTTGTATCCTTCTACCGGACAGAAAGGCGCAGGAGAGCAGAGACCGACAAAGAGCGGAGCACAGCTGTGGAGGGAGACGCTCTGCCTGCCTCCCGGTTCCGCACGCCAGGCCCCGCCCCGTAACCTGCTCATGGGCGGGGCCTGGCTTCAGCAGACGGGAGGGAGGGAGACGGGGGGAGGGAGTCGTCTGGTGGTGATCGGAAGAAGCTGCATGGGGGTGTGGGGACCCTCAGGAGCTAATTCCGGGCCCCGGATGTAATAAAAAGCGCCCTTGGCGCTCAGGGCTTGAAGACAAGAAATGTCATTACATCATTCAGCACGAGGGCAGACCAGTGCAAGAATTTAGATGCTTTATTTAGATATAAATATTAATAAATCAACAAACACAGTCCACTACAAGTGAAGCATCTGTATTAAAAATCAGTGGGCTATGTATCAGGATTAACCCGATGATGGGCACCAAATCCACCCAGCCACAGTGCTTTGTGTGTGTACCTCGTTACCACGTTCCCAGTAAGTGCAATAAGCAGTGCAGTAAGTTTTTCTTTCCTGAATTAGACTGAGGACAGCTGGATTTATTAAAGAACACGCATCACATAAAACACAATATAGGGTCTTAAAAGTAGACCACGAAACACGACAGGTTCATGCAATTAGGTAGTAATGCAAGCCTACTTCAAGCAAGCTGCACGTTCTCCAACAAACTGACATGCAGTGACCTGGGTTCTGGTGGGGGGGTAAGGTGCCTGCTTTGTTTGGTTGATAAACTGGATTTTTATTAGTGTAAAAGTTTTGTGAGCCAAATTGATTTTTTATAAAAACAAAATTGACCTATTTCATCCTATGACTGATGCGATGTCCTTGTTGGCCTAAATGATTTCATAAATATGAATGAAACCATTAGTTACTACTTAGCAACGCTTTATAGAGCCAATACCAGGAACTAATCTAAACGGATGCACTGTATGTACTTGGATCAATAACCATGAATCACACTTTGTAAACGGATTATATATTTATTAAGTAAAATCTTAATCTATAGAGTTAGCTGTCAGATAAATAAACAGTATTTGTATGTGAAATGCAGTGAAACAGAAACAATGTGAAGAACCTTAAAACTGTACAAGCTCCTGTTCATTCCATCACCTAGAAATGCTGTAAGAAAGATATCACTCCTCTCATGATGGTTCTTGGTGAAACTGCTTTGGGAACACTTGGATGTGTAATCACTCCGGATTATTTCACATGAGACTAAACATGAAACTTGTCGAGACATCATTTTAATTACATCAGAAGCAGATGTGAGGAGAATGAGTCTTATGCTTATCTGGTATTTCTTGGTTAATTAGCAAGGCCGTCTCGGTCCTGTGCAGCTGATCTGTCACATCTCCATAAGGGAGTGTAATGTTTACTGACTGTGTGTTGAGTCAGCTTCCCTCTCCTCCCTGTTTTACCAGAAGTAGTTTTTTAGGAACCTGCTGTGCTGCACTGCCTTCCGGCGAAGGTTTCGTTGTTTGCTGACGAGCCTGCTCAACCAAACAGCTTCCAGTTTCTAAAGAGAGGATTTCTGGAAAGGAACGGTCAAAGCACAAGATGTACACTTGTCACATACACACATATTTGTGTATATTTAAATCTGATTATAACAATGAGCAATATATAAGCAATACTTGTGAGATTCTTATTTGTTATGTAACATGCATGGTGTGGTGAGAGTTATCATTTTATGCAATCATTTCCAAATAACAAAATGTGAAATGTGATGAGTGCCTTTAAAGATAAGCCTGCTGTGACAGCCTCAAGCTGTGCTCTATTATTCCCTTTCAAAAGGAATTAAGAGGCAGATTTCTAAAACTAGTTAATATGAGGACCCCGACATCAAAATACTCAATCAAGCATTTAACCCATTAAAGTTAAGTGTGGAGTTTGACTGCGAAAGGAGAGGAGATAACAGTAGGATGAAACATTCAGTCTTGTTCTTATTTCTATTGTTCTAGAAAGTGAAATAACAGGAAATTAAAGTAACCCTCATTTCCCCTGAGGGGTAACCTGAGGGTTGCTACTTCCCCTGCGGGAGCCACTATGCAGGAAACACTAAATTGAATATGTTATTCACAAGATGAATTGTCTTTTGATAATCCCCTCAACACCATTTAAGCCAGTGTGTCTCTTTTAACATCTCCCATCATTAACCTCCTGAACTTTAATGACAAAGGTCAAAAGTGAAAACCTCCTGATAATGTGCAACACCCACAAACCACCACTGGAAATCTGCACAGATTTTGAAATATATTTTTACATGCGCAGGCCACATGCTGTGGTTCAAGAGGTCAGAGATTCACCGAAATGTCGACAACCATCCTACAGACAAACAGTGATGCCGTCAAAGCAGTTCCAATCAGGGTTAGTAATTGGGAAATTACAGGCTTGCTGCTGAAGACATGGGAGAGCTGACGTATATACGAGTAATTGCCTGGTTGCATACCGACGGATCTCGAGCATTCCGCCTCGGCTGACATGCAAAACGATGTCCTATTGTTCAAGTTCTGACTTGTCTCCGAGGACGCCCTATAAAAGAGCTACCTGCCTGCCAACTCCAGCTTGCTTGTTGCCTTACAAAAGTCAGTGAGTGATTTCAACACATGAAACAACAAGTACTGATGATCCTTTAATACAGCTGGGAAGCAGTGCTGCTGTGAAGTGTGACCACCTAAAGTAAAAAATTATGGAAATACGAGACTGGAGATAACATAAGTGTAGAAATAACACAATGCACCATGCAGGTACAAGATCGTACTGAGATTTGGAGTAAAAATGTACATTTACTGATGCTTTATTGGGACATGTGGTTGAGTTTCTGTCCACCTCCTTCCTGAAAAGGAGGTCAAAGGTCAAAGCGGCAGTGTGGGTGCTTGCAGGAGCAGGAACATAAACCCAAGGTGTGTTTTTAAACCCATGGCGGCCACGCTCAATCCAGAATAAATCGGACCGTAAACTAATCCTACTGACCAAAAACACATGAAAGGGCGTTGGGTGGGTCTTTGTCAGTGACAGAGTAAAGGTGCCACGTTTCAGCCCCCACCCTTTGAATCTTATCTGTTCACATGCCTGCACACAACACAATTACTGGAGGCTGATCAGTTAACACTGGTGACGGGCCTTCAGCCTTGACACGCCTGTTTTATGCACTACACAGCTCCATGGCGTGGAAACATAAAAATACATTTTATTGAGGTAATTGGACTGGCAGTGGAACCCGTGGGTGCCATAAACAATGATGAAAGTCTAGCTGTGTCATTATTGTCATTATGGCCAGTGATTTTTTTTTTCTCTTTCATGTGAATCACAATGAGTACATTTCTGGATTTTGTGTGTTGTGTAAGCTTTATAGGTGGAAACTAACACGTCTTCTCATACACATACTGTTCTGCATTCTGAGTATTTTAGGAAACACTTTTCTATTAATTGTTCGTAACTTTTATTGAAGTGAAATATCGATTGCAGGGTTTATGGAGTATTTGTACATTGTTGTAAGAGAAGGATCTGAATACTTCCTCCACAACATATCAGGTGTCACTGACATGACAGAAAGCCGCGTGAGTGTCCTGAGACCGTTGGCTTTATGTGACTAAAGGTCCGGATACGTGTAACTTCCAACGTCCATGGCAGGTGCCTTATTTTGTGAGTCAGCTTGAACCACTCTCTTACATTGATTCTGTGTGTGTATGTGTGTGTGTGTGTGTGTTATACCACCTTTGTGCAGAGCCAAGGCCTTTTTTATGACCACTTGTTTTGTGTGAGAAATAAAAATACGCCATGAAAATAAAGGAGTGTGTGGGCTGAATGAAATAGCCACATGAACGCTGGAAAAATCCTGCTAATAATGCTAAAACGAGGGGTAGTGATATATCTATATATCTTATTATCTATTTTTCCCATTCTTTTAATAATCTAGCCAAAGACAGAACACAGCGCATGGAAAATTACATCTAGTACACGCAAGAATAGAAGAGATATGCATAAATCAAACTAGCAGAACATTTAAACACGCCTGCATGTATCTGTCATATCCAAACCATGCATTTTTAGGTAACCGGTTCAATGAAATCCAAACTACTCCTTTGTAGTGCATGCAGCGTGACCTGTATCTGGGTCTACACCGTCAACAGAATGTCAAACAATCTGACTTAACGACTTCTAACTGCAAGCAGCCATTCACAGAGAGATGGGCAGCCTCATAGTGAGCTACCTGCAGCCTGCATGTACCCAGATAGACCTGATATACAGTCAGTGTACATTTTCCTGAAACGACGAAAGCAGGAACCACAGAAAAACTAGTTTTTGCAGGGCGGCTTTGACATGTGAACACACCCAGAGGTATTCCAGGTGATTGGTGACTAAAATAGCTGAAGTGGTTTTGTGTCCCCTCCTTGTGTACAGTTGCTCACTTACAAATAAAAAAGGGAAGCACCAGGGAGACGGATACTTTTTCTCTGTTAGAGATATGTGCAAGTTAGTGAGAAGCATAATTTACTTTTTAAGGACAATGTAATTTGTCAAAAGGCACAATGGGCTAAAGGCGGGTAACTAAAATGGTTGAATGGCATGTTAATAGGCCACAGTGCTGGAGGCGATAGTGATGGTGATAACCCATTATGAGTCTCCCTTCCCAGCTGACCAGGAATTTCTCACAGCTACTGTTCTGTCCATCAACACAGCTCGGGATCACTTTGCAAACCTCTCTCTCCTTTTTTTTTTTTACACACACACACACACACACACACTCACACTCGTTATCCTCTCGCTCTGAGACAGTCACCATTTTCTTTGTGCTCTAACCAGTCAGGCTAGCTGTAAATTTGTGTTCGTCTCTGCCTGAAATAACTACAAGAGCTATGACAAGCACGGCAGTTTAAGAAGACTGAGTAGAATCCTAAGATACCAGCTCCTTTTAGTGTTTGTTTGCACATTGCATTCCTGCGTATGTTGTCTGCACAGGTACCAGTGCATCAGATTGCACACATAAACTTTCTTAGACAGTGAGTTATGTGCCCCCGTACGCTTTTACAGCTGAGTCACATGCAGTAGCATGTGTATTAGGGCTTCATACTGTGGAGATGTGGGCTGGAAACCAAGAATGCAGCGGAGAGTGAAATCACCCCAAATGTCATCTTTGCATTTGTTGCATTGAGTTTACCTTCTTTCTTTTTATATGTGTAGACTAATATATGATTTAATATCTACAGTAAAGAGCTTCAGATGTGTGTATGCAGCCTCAGCTTTAAATATAATAGTTTTAATTAATGTTACTCTGACATAGCTATTAGTACATCTAGTTAAACAAGACAAAGAGCCTACAGCCATGCTGGCTTCTCTGGGAGGCTCAGTGGTGTTTTGACCTAAAAGCTGGCCACCATGAACGCATGTAATCCATCTAATATTTGTAGATACATTTTAATTTGGACCAAAGGACGGACTGTCTAACAGACAAACAGACCAGAAGCCATGCTGCTAGCGTGGCTAAAAATTGTTGACGATTAACTAGTTTATTCACCTTTTTCATACCTAACATGTCACTGTGTATAATGCTGCTGAGACTTTTCAAGCTTCTAAACATACATTAACCTTTAGAGGGAATCGTCTCAGTGTCACACCTGATCTGTCTGAGTGGAATATAAAGGTGAGAATGACCTACTCGCATACAGGTTCAAAGTGTGGTATCAGGGATCACTGCTGCTATGGCAACATAACAGGAATGCCTCTATGTGTGTGTGTGTGTGTGTGTGTGTGTGTGTGTGTGTGTGCCCTGGTGGTCTCTTTGATGATCAATTCCAAGAGTTTGGCATTAGTGTATGCTTGAGGTTCAAGGAGAGAGGGAAAAAAGGTCAAGAATAAAGAAAGAGGGAATGAGGGAGATGGAGAGGGGCAGAGGAGAGGTTGAGGGTCAGCTAAACAAAAGGCTCTTTGGCCATGGTTCCCCGGGTCAGGGCTTAGGGGGCAGGAAGTAGTGCAACAATATCCGGCACTTCAGGTTAGGACCTCCCACCCCCACCAAACGTCTGTCTCTGTCTCCTACACACACACACACACACACACAGGTCACCCGGTGTGCCTTGACAATGTGTGCTGATCAAAGGCGAGCTCTGGCTCTTGGGGAGGGGGCCCAGTAGAGGAGATTAGCCCGGGAGGGAGTGTGAGCTTGTGTGTGGTTGGTCTTGTATTCTGTGGGTCAGCAGGTCTTGTGTTATTTCCCCACGGCCTGCCATTCATCAGTGTTTCTCCAGAGTAGAGGGCATTTTTTATGATTACACAGTCAGAAACGATGGGAGGTTTTCTCTCTTTGGTCACACACAGCTTTAGTGGCAGGCATTGGAGTTAGATAGTGTGTTAAAAAACATTGGAGTTTGCCATATTAGTAATAATTGTTGTTGATGGGTCACATCTAAGATAACCCTTTAGCAGCAATCATGGAGACTAGCTGGATGCATGGTTCATTTTGATGACATGCTCCTTTAGCTGCTGGCTTGTTAAGGCTATTGGTACCACTCAAGTGATTTAGTATTGCACTTTGCAGGATTTGTAAAAGACAGATTAGAAAAAGAATGGCACAATGGATCAAGCTCCAAAAACGGTGCAGCTTACATTTGTATCGTGCACCTCCTGTGTAGCTTTTTGTTAGCCCCTCTCTGCCTGCTAAATGCCCACGTCTTTCAAACTCCACGGAGCCCAGATAGCCCCGATGACATCATCATGACATCATCAGGGTTATTTTGTCAGACTTGACAAAGCTCGTCCAGAGCGACCAGCTTTTTCTCCACCTGAGTAGCACTCAGTGCGCTGTGGCTTTCAAACTGGCATGGAAAATCGATGGAGAGACATAAGGCAGCTTTGGTTTGTTGAGACGTCCTCTTGGTATGATGATGGTAGTCTTGATAGATTATGTAATGTGCTTTGCAGAAATGTGAACCATTGACAGCAGTGTTGATGGTGGCAACAGTTTTTTGCTCTCCCATTTGTTTTGCCATGTTAATGCTTCAAATATCTTGCATGCAGTTAGAAGTAAATGTGTCATGTCTGAAGTACACCACAATTGTGGGGGTATGCTTGGACACACTGACGTATTTTTCATTGCATCTTTAGCAAAATGTAAGGTTGCCAGAGCAGCCTTTGTAATATGGACTCAGCCACTGTATCGATCCAAATACATAGCTCAAGTTGTGTTACATGATGGTGATCCTCAGTCAGCATGTTCTGCCGACATCAGATAGTGAAGGCATTTGCCAACTTTGCTTTCAACATGTGATGTTGAAACCCAGGGCTGCTCTTGTAGTAACTGCTGTTGTTGTTTCCTCTGTTGTGTAGGTGACATTTGGAAGTGCCTGCAAGCTCAGGTTGCCTGTACCCATTTTCCTCAGGTCATGGCTGTTTTTGTTGTGGTTGTTGGTGTTGTCAGGGGATACTTAAACAATTGGTAAGGAGTCTGGGCAGGTTTGACGTTTACTTTGTTTGCTTCATCATTTCAGATCTGAGCAGAAGTGACACTCCAGAGAATACCGCCTTACACGCTTGGGTGGAGAGAGAGGGAGCAAACACAGAGGAGACGAAGGTGAGCTGAAGAAAAAAGAAAAAAAAAAACCCTGAAAGTTGGGAGGGAGAGAAAGGAGACAAAGATGAGGGATGACTGACTAGATCTGTGCCGTCAAGGAGAATCTATTGTGATCACAGATGGATGTAGAAAGGAAAGGAAGACGGGGTAACAGAGAGCGAAACACGAGGCAGCCAGAAAGACGCAGAGAGAAAACTTCTAGGGAGATTTGTCTTCCTGACTCACAGGGAAAGCAATGTGCTCTGCAGCAGGGAGATAACAGAGAGAGAGGGTGGAAGAGAGGAGGCGAGGCCGAACAGGTGGACATGAGCCAACATGTCGCTTGGGGCAGAAACCGTGGCTTCGGAGAGGAGAAGTGAGGAGAAGAGAGGAGGAATTTTAATGACCCAGAAACCAACCCGGCAGGTTTGGAGGGGTGGAATGCCACAGATACTTCCCTCGTCCTCCTCTAAATCTTCTCCTTCACGTTAGAGAGAAGGACCTCTCCCTCGCTGTGAAGTGTCATTATTAGCAAGGATCATCGAACACACCTTTATATCTTACTTTTATTACTCTATCGATGCACGGTCACGCTTCACAGAAGTGATGGTCTTTGTGTGTTTTGAAACAGAATTCCAAAGGCCTATTTCTATTCATGCACAAAGGTTAGTTAATGATTCCTTTAAGTTTCTGTTTACCAGAGCGTTACCAAGTGTTGACTTTCCCTTTCCCTCCTCAGCTGATGTCCAAAGCTTAACTTGGACCCGGGTGTAATTTGCACGTCACGATCTGTCATAGTGCTGTGATCTGCTATTTTCCTTTCTCCATCAGACTCCTGATTCCTCTGATCAGAACTGGAGCAGATGACTTAGCTGTTCTGCTGTAGTTGTGCTGGAACTGAATGCAGAGCTCTTGTGTGCACGTGACCTGTACTGGTGTTTGTGTGTGTTGGGTTGTAGAAAGTAGAGGGGGGGGGTTAGTTTTGGTTTCCCTTCTCCATCCCTGTTTTGATCCTATGGCTGGGACACGTCAAACAAACACAATGTGCAATGATTTATTGTTATTTACACACACTTTAATGTGACTCAATCATTGTAGCTGCTCATAGAAATGTTTTATTGTTTTTAAAAATAATTATTTATTCTTTTATATTTAGATTATATACTACAGCATCTTATTTTGCTAAAACTGTTGGGTCATATCTCTTCTCTTCCCTCTAGACTAAACTGCATCTAAGGACTCTCTCCTGACTGTCTCTTCTTTTCCTGGCATTTGTCCCCCACATGACATTTTCATGCTCACATTACACGAATCTAATCAAGAGATAATACGCTGTCTTTATGATTTGGTTGCTTTGAATTGGATTATTTTGGAAATGAAGCCTATTCTGCTGTTGCAATTAGTCTCAGCCTCGGCTCAGTGGGTGAAATGCAGCTATGAATATCTTTATTAGAAATAAATTTGAATTTGACTGAAGTCGGTCAGTGTTATTCCTGGCCTGAAATCAGCCATCGCTGCTGCATCTAAGGCTGCGTTACGCCGGCTGACCAGGGAATGAACTCGACCAAGTGGTACCATCATTGCCATGGTGACCAGAACCACCCCAGGCGTGCAGGTTTTAACCACAGAAACTTGAGGTCCCAGGAAACAGACAGAAAAGAGGACATAAAAGATCTCTTTTTGTTAAGGAAGTGGTAAAGGTTGCTTTGCTTGCATCTCTATAAATGGTAGAAGTGGTGGCATTTGACAGGATGTTGAACATCTGTTTAACTGTGTAACCAACCTCATATTATTCAGCATTTCATTCTGATCACTATCTGTATGGGGACGTGTAATCTGCTTTTCTTTGGTTAGCTCATTCTGGTTAGAAAAAGGAACTTGAATGTTGCTTGTTATACTATCAGGCACTTTTTCTCCCTCAAACATGTTGATTGGTTTGATCGCGAGCAGAGGGAGTAGGATTTGCAGTGTCAATTGTTTGGTCCATCTGTCCATCCCTCCATCTGTCCAAACCCTCCCAATGATTTTGCTGACCCACCGACCTTTCATCTGTCTTGATGAATACTTAAGTCCATGGAATGTCCCAAAAAGTAATAGCTGATAATCACCAAATTTACCGGGGACTTCCTAACTTCTCATCAAGCACCATTGGGTCACATTCTACAGAACCATTCGAACCTAAGAAGCGGATTGTCTCTTGTTTACGAGCATACTTACGCTACAAAGAGGGTGAATCCTTTCTATTAGCTTTCGTCTTGTGCCAAAATGTCAGCTTTTCACACCCACGGTCTACTGGGCAGATTAAAGTGAAAACTGCAGCACATTTACACTCCCAAGGAGAATAAGCCCTTTGGATTTTAAAGACCCAATGACCTTTGCTCTTATTCCACTATCAAGACAAGTATCATCAGTATGTTCTGCCTGTAACTTTAATATCTTACGTTGTGATGAATGTTACAGACTCTAGCGTCCACTAGCGAGACTCTAAACTTTTTGTTTAACAACCAAGAGATTAAAGTAGCAGTTGAGTCATTGGCGTATTGTAGTGCTACAAAATGTAATATCTTGCTTGAACTCTGGTGTTTAACATCCCATTCTCACTCCCACTCACTGACCACTTTAAAAAGATGTCTCTCTCTCTCTCTCTCTCTCTCTCTGCTATTCCTCTACATCTTTCTGGGTTTTTTTTCCTTTCCCCAACTCTCTGCCTCTTCAGTCTGCCTTGTCCGTCTCTCCCTGTCCCACAGATCTGTGATGCCCCTTTCTTCTACTTATCCTGTCATATTATGTTTCCTTATCCTCCTCCCTCACTGACCATCCATCACTCCAGGTGACATGCACACAAAGAGATCAGGCGCACGGAGAGAGAAAATAGCAAAAACAATGAGAAAGAGAGCTAGATTTCAAATATATTGACTGAAGGAGCGGTGGAGGATGATCGAAAGAATGACACTCCGCTGTTTCCTGACTGGAAAAACAGTTGGGCAGAACGGTCGAGCATACACTCACACACAGAGATACAGCAATGTTGACAGGAAAACAGCTTGTTGCCAGGACAGAGCATTCATTTATTGCTTCCCCTCTGCCTCTGTGCATACACCATAGGGTACTGACAAACACACAAGCATTGTTCTGTACATTGTTCCGTATGTGTTCCTGCTTGCATGGCAACCGCAGCATTCAAATTATGCAATAAATTCGCAATAAGTGCCAGAGATGAACTATGAGTAATGGAGGCGAAAGGTTTGTGTGTGCTTAAGCGTACATGTTTTTTAAAAAGGGAGTACGTGGACACTAACTACACATGTATCCCCCCCCGGTGTGCTAGTGTGCGGGTTGTAGGACGACTGACTCACACATAGGGCAAACTTTATCC
Source organism: Pempheris klunzingeri (assembly GCF_042242105.1). Classification (NCBI taxonomy): domain Eukaryota; kingdom Metazoa; phylum Chordata; class Actinopteri; order Acropomatiformes; family Pempheridae; genus Pempheris; species Pempheris klunzingeri. The sequence continues at coordinate 18,874,544 of NC_092015.1, forward strand.
CCTGTACGTTCTCCACAGGAAGCATGTGTACAGCAGTTGCCTTTGTGTTTGAAATGGAGTCAATCACCTCATTTCCTGGCAAAAGGGCAGAGTGGCACAAGAGGAGGAGAGGATAAGAGAGGAAAGGAGAGAGAAAAAAAAGCAGAGGACAGATCTACTTTCATGATACAAAGTCCAGGAAGTGTGGGCAGCGGCGTGGTATAAACAACAAGTCGTCCTCCATCCACAGTTCATGACCTTCGGAGGATAAACACACTCCCTGCTGAGGTGTCCTTGAGCAAGACTCTGAACCTCTATCAGCGCTCTAGAGGTGCTTTATCTGACCCTGATCTCTAACCTCCTCTTGAGAGGGAGCAAAACAAGACACGATTTCTCTGCAGGGAGCCACTGGCTATCATAGTCATTTCATTATTAAAATCACTAAAGTCATTAGTGAGCCTTACAGAGAAATATGAAGACTTTAGCTCCACCTCCTGGCCTGTTGCTTTCGCACACCCACTGCGTGAGAGCCAGAGACAGAAGGAAAACATTGTGTCAAAAAAAAATAGATTTGAGTGACTCAGTTCCTGTTAACTACGAATCAACATACAAAAATGTCTCACACACCTACACACACACATGCACGCACACCGCCCTGCATTCTGCAGTCTAAACATGTGGGCATGAGCCTATTCAGTCTTCGCAGAAAATATACACGGCACTAATCTGGACCAGTTGGATTGCTTCTTGCTGTTAGAACGTACCCATATGTGAAAGCAACACGCCTCCCTCTCTCTTTCTCTCTCTCTCTAACATAGACACACACACACACTGTTTCAGACACATGAACTAAAGGGACAGTTCGACATTTCGGGACCTACACTTTCTTGCTGAGAATTAGAAGAGAAGATCACTCTCATATCTGTCCATTAAATATGATTTATTTATATTTTTGTGTAGAGCGAGGCTACCAGTTTCCACCTGCTTCCAGTCTTAATGCTAAGCTAAGCTAACTGACCACTGGCTTCAGTGTCATATTAAATGGCCAAATAACAGCATGGTATCCACCTTTTCAACCAACTCTTGGGAAGAAAACACATTTAGCAAAATGTCAAACTATTTCTTTAAAAGGATAAATAAAAAAAGGGCATATTGTTGGTAACTAGGTACACAACAACAGATGCAGCGAGATGGAATAAACCATAAAGGACACTATAATAGAAACCAGTGAGAGACTGAGTCAAACAGATAGAGGGGAGTAAGAGTGGGAGAGGGAAACAGACAGGGGTGGGAGTTACATTAACACAGCAGTCGGAAGGAGGTGTAATATGGAAAATGTGCTGCTTGCTACTGACTTTGTGCAATGGTTAAGTCATAGAGATTGTATGATTCACTAGAGGACCACTGACCCATCTGGAACACAGCTGCAAGTGTGTGTGTGTGTGTACATGTGCATGTGCAGAGTGTCAGTGTGTGAGAGATAAAGCTGCCATGTGTAAAAACTTTCCAGCTTTCTTGAGAACAAAAGGGTTCATCCCACTCATAGACTGTATAAAAGGAGTGGACGCAGCCACCGTGACATCATCTACTGGTTTGTGGACCACCGTTTTGAAGCCTTGAGTTCAGCTTTATGGGAGTCACCATCTTGGTTTCACAGGCGTCGCCATCTTGGTTTTTTGGAACAAAGACCTTCTCTGGTTGGTTAGCCCCAGCGTAGCGCCGCCCTAAAGTATACCCTGCTTTATTGTCTATTTTCCTCTACATGGGACCACAATTTGCTAAATGAACATCATGCGGTATTGACGAAGACTTGACACTAGCAACTGAGATTGTGAGAAAGTGTTTACTGAGGTAATGAATCAAGTGAGAAGCAGGGTAATTTTTTTCCCCATAGACTTCTATACAACCGAAGGTCCTTTATCAACCAGCATAGTCGCCCCCTGCTGGCCATTTGAAAGAATGTCCACTTCTTTATACAGTCTGTTCATTTAAAGGCTCTGACAGAGATAGAAACAGAACTTCATAATTCTTTATGGAGAGTTATGGAGAGTTCGCCACTCAAAATAAAGTTTTATTTTGATGACGCTTGTATCGAGTCCAATACAACCAATGTGGCTCATGAGCAAGTGTTGAACATTGTTACTGTTGCTATGCCTGTCAGGCTTTCCATTCGGGCACAGTTCGTTTTCAGTGATAGTGGTGGCAGAGATTCTTAGTCATTTTTGAAACAAAGTGTTCTTGATTTCACATAGGCGTCGTCAAGAGCAGCTTGACCGTCTGAAATAACAACTGTCGCTACAGCAGATTTAATCAGCCATTGCTAGCATTTTAAAGATATTATATAGAAAACAGCATTATTCTTGCAGTAGAGCTAGTTTCTATTTTAAGTATTTTAAGTAAAATTGCAAGATAACACACACTTGGACAAATAAATACCATATTACCTTATTGTTTGTATTCTCAAACAATACTTTCATTTTTAAAATTACAAGACTATGACCGAGCACTGTGTTTGGTATAGAGGTTGACCTGTGTTGCATATTCAAAGGCTGACATAATAATGATAGTTTAGAGCAGGAAAAAGCCAATCTTGATAATTAAGATATATCCACTGTTGGTGGATTGATGAGGTGGAGCGTGAAGTTGTTGGAAGGTAAAACTATAAATAACAGACTTTTTGGCTCATTGCCAGGGGTTAGCAAACTAGGCTATCACACTCAGACTGCCTCTATCCATGCAAAACAGTGATATACGTCCCTGCATGACCAGTGGAAGCTGTGCAGCCATCACACACTATTGGAGCACCAGCTCCACCATTAACAATAGTATACAATGTCCCATTGGAGCCGATTTATCAGCCAAACAGATCAAGTGGTCTGTTTTAAGGAGAGATTTAGCACATGGTCAAAAATGTTGAATTTAAATGGTCTTACACAAACACCAGCAAGGTGGTCCTTCAGTGTTTTATATACTTTCACACAACACAATCTGGAGCCTGAAACTCTCCATACACACACACACACACACACACACTCACACTCACACTCACACTCACTCACACACAAGGAACCACAGTGAAACATGCCATTGTTATCCTGGTAATGCTCCCCCGTGCATGTCAGCAAGGCTGTCTGCTTTTCTGGTGTCAGACCCGTCTATCCTACACGCCAGCGGCTTCATGACCTACTGCCTAGCGTGCCTCTGTCTGCATGCATGCGTGTATGTGTGTGTATATGTGTGTGTGTGCGTTTGTCTGGAGGCTCCTGGACTGCCAGCTGTACTCTCAACATGCCCAGAGAGAGTCTCGCCTCGCAGGATACAGAAGAAAGAGAGAAGCCCTCTTTCCACGCTAACGCTTCCATGTCAGCACGAGCTGTGCACGCATTTCTGTTTGTGTGTGAAAGAGGGAAGAAAAGAGAATAGACCCGGGTGTGTGTGTGTGTGTGTGTGTGTGTGTGTGTGCGAGAGACAGTCAGACGAGATTCAGCGCAGCACAGGGGAGGGTTAGGGGTGACTTGGAGGGCTTTCACATTTCATTAGAACAGCAGTTCACACATGTAACCACACACTAGCACTTACACACTTCCTGCCCACCTCGTCCACTCCTCATTTAGCATCCAATTCACTAACACGTTTATTCCCCTCTTCCCACATGCGAACACGCACAGCACTCTGCTCAGAAACCCTTGCCCTCTGCCTCAACCAGTAGCACACAGACACACACGCATTTACACTCTCATGCAACTCTGCCAATCTCTCCCAGGGAATTGGACATTAACACTGATTCACACATGCACCTTTAACATATGATCAAAGTGGCACGCACACCAGCAAACAAAGTACTTCCATATTCACAGTCTTACATGCATTCATGGAGAGTATCATGCAAATATGCTTTTTATTACCATGCCATCAGTGGCACATCATTTCTTCTTGACACACACATTAGCTGTAGGTGGTGTTTAACATGCAAATGTAACGAATACGCATGCATCTCACAGTGCATGCCAGCTGCATGTCATAGGAGCAGGATGTCATGTCGAGGGAATGTCTTTGATCCTGTACTGACAGAGGCACAGAAAGACTGATTGAGGAACAGCCACATGGAGAACTGAACAACAGTGCTAAAAAAACAGGGTGAGCCAGGAGCAAAGCAGAGAAAAGATTATTATCATTTTTGCTGAGTTTTTAATCAGAGATTTTTTTCTGCTGCATGAAATTAACTAGTCAGTAGTTATAACGTAAACAGATTTTATCCAGTGACATAATCTTTTAAAAGAGCAAAGTTGCAGGTGACCATAACCAGTTTAAACTGATGTAATCTAATATGTGTATCATAAATTCTTCAATTTATGAAAAAGATATTTTTAACAAATGCTGAAACTGTAACACAATCTAAAAATCTATTTATTCATTTGAATAGCGTTGTTTAAAATATTGGATTTCAAACGCAAACCAGGCCAAAGCATGCAAACTGTGCTTTTGTCCAGAGATAATCAGCAGAGAGCAAGTTTCAAAAAAGGTTTTTATCAGAGAGGCCAGAAAACACGTGTGAGGGATTCTGTTGTGAACAGGAAGCATATGGTTGACCATAAAACAACATGGAAGCTGTTAAGAGAGTCGCACGTATGATTTTTTTATTCAGAGACACATCTTTTATCTACATCACCATGAATTAGCAGCGCTCATGAAGCGCAACAGATGTAGTTCTTGGTCTGTTGTAGCTGATATATGTGCGGTGTGTTTTTGCTGTATCGTATAGTGCAGTATGTGATGGTATAGGCTGTCGGGCCTCCCATGTCACAGGCCTCCACCCCTTAACTTTTGCAGCAATATAAATGTCACAGTACTCCCTGCATTGCCACTGAACATAAATTATGTACTGTAGAACTTCCCAATATAAAAATCTAAACTGAGATTTTATGAGAGAGAAACAGGATGTATATTGAAAAGGATATGCCTAATTGTACATTACACAGGAAACAAAATAAACAATAATTAAAATTCATTTCTAAACCGAGACCAACATTAACTCTTAAACCTTGTGGAAAAACTGGGCCCTGCGCAAAATCTAAATTTGGTGGTATCTGTAGTAGTACCAGACAGTCTGCAGCCCTGCAGCTTTGATCCTGATTTTTATAAGGAGTAGGTCAGACATGCAGTGTTTCCAAGAAGAATTCCTGTTATCTCACACATGTTCTCCAACCGCCCCGTCTGATCACTCACGCTCCCCATATGGTGTGTGGAACATATACAAAGACACAAACAAACTCACCAGGGATGTTCACAGAGCCGTGTGTTTTGTACATACTGGACACATGTGCAAGTAGCAGGATGTATGCAGCCGCACAGCTGTGTGCACACACACTCAAACAATCCCTCTGCATCCACTCCTCATTTACCCTTTCATTCACTTAAATGCTTATTCTTCGGAGGATATACCAGGTGCCTAACTACCATTAAGTCTTTCAGTCTCTTTCACCACCTTTTCCTCATTTTAGTTTAGCTGAATGGGACCTTTGGGGAATAACCACTCACTCCAGCAAAATGCTCCAGTGTGGCAACCAGTGAGATCAAAAGGACAATATCATCTGCAAACAAAAGAAGTGCCGCAGTAATGTCACTGAACTGGATACTTTCCAAACCTTTCTGGCATCTCGATGTCTCATCCATGAACATCATAAGCAGCACATCTGACACCCAGCTTAAAAGAGCTTGACTTAATGCCAGGAATGCAAATTCAGCTCTCACACCAAGTGCATAAAGTCTGGCTAAACTCTTGGCTCTCCACACTCGGCACATACTTCTCTCAGTATATCTTTGCCTTTTACAAATCTATAAAACGTGCTGACACAATTAGCTAAGCTTTCATTATTCATGTATTATTTCTGAGACTGAGAACAGCTGGTCTGTGATTACACGACCAGGATGGAATCTGCGTTGTTCTTTGTGAATCTGAGGCTCGGCACTCGGTTTAGATCACGCGTACCCTGTAACCACCAGGCCGTGAAGATCTCATTTGACCAGACACCAGGGGAGACTTGTGTTGCCACTATGACAGGCACTGAACATATTTTGGCTATAGCTCCTTGCAGCTGCTTCCATAACAGCAGATAATCTACCTCCTCACCAGCGTCCTCAGGCAGACATTAAAAGATTCTTTAGAGGTGACAGTTGAAATTTCCAAAGTGAGCATTCCCAACATATTCTTACAGCAGGTTTGTGTTTATGAGATTTGTAACCCTTTTTGTGATTTCATGCAACCCACCACCAGTTGCCCTCACAACTGCGTTTGTTATTCATGCAGCACGTCATGCATGTCTTCATTTCAGGTTCCAGATGCAAAGGGACAGTTTCTCTGGTCATCGCCACAATGTCCAAATATGCCTCTCTTCTTTATTTCAGCCATTAGTTAGTTGGAGACTGTGTGAGACATCTAATCATATTTCAACTGCCTAATAACAAACTCTTGGGACTATTGGTAACTAGTCTAAAGCTGCCCTAATGATATTATTATGTTAATGATGGATGAAATGACTGTGTATAATATAAAAGACATCACTTGTAGTGATGAACCCACAGAACTACAAGGCTCTCCTCAGCTCTATGGAGCATTTAAGCATCTTACAGCAGGTTATTTTGTTTTTTCTTCACTTCTTGATAAACTCTCGCAGCTCTCATTTGCATTACTTTCACCCACAACGCCAGCTGTTTTAACCGAAAAAGAGAAACTAGCAGACAGAGTTATCAACTAGCTGGTGAACACAGTGTAGCTTAAGAGGCAGCTATCAGGTGCTGGTAGAGACCAAAACCAAGAAATAAATATTGGACATAGGTTGCCTGAAACATGACTTTAGAATGATAATAATGTAGCCATATGTCTGCTTGATGTGTGAATTAAATACATTAAACACAACAACAGTGCTGTGCTTGTTTCCTCTGCCCCTGCGTGACCTAAAAAGTAATTAATGTTTGAGTTGTGAGGGAGCCGACGGGAGCTGAGCTCTCAGACGGAGAGGTCTGAGCTCCTAAGAAAGCAGTAAAATCATATATCTGTGGGGGCCGCTGATACATTACCAACTAACGTTATTTTAATCATGTATATAATGCATTTTTCAATGTAATGAGTATTTTAGGATTGGCCTGCTCCTGTTGATCCAGTGTTTGTGCTGTGCCAGGCTAAACTTTTCAACTATCTCTGTATTGAATGCAAAGATTAAACTGATCATGCTCGTGGTTAACTTCATTTAACTCCCCAAAACGTTGGCGTATTCCTTGAACTAAAAATGTCTAAAGTTTGTTGCTAAGCTGTTCCTACATAATTTCTATAAACATCTTTGAAGAAAGAATGTGTGTGTTTGGCTGAATGTCTGTGTGTTTGTGAGAGCGAGGCGGGGGTGGGGGTGGGGTTGGGGGAATGGGGGTGGATTCCTACTATTCTGTTTGTGCTATGCCCAACACTTCCAGCATCTTTGTTTATAGCTCTCCTCTGCTCTTTTCACACAGAATTGATGAGAAAGACACACACATTAAACACATTGCTTTTGGCGGGCACAGAGGCACGCACACACACACACACACACACACAATCACACAATCACACACATGCTGTGCTCCAAAACCCACCGCAGTGACCTTTCAGATGCAGATGGAACAGCAGCTTCCCTCTACTGCCAAAATGTCAACATCTTCTGCTCTCTCTCTGCTTCTAAGACAAGCCAAGTTGGCAGCAGGTTAGCCTTCATGTCTCTGCACACTGGCTAAACATTCACATACTAACACACACACACACACACACACACGCACACACACACACACATACACCATGTCCTTTTCTTGGCGTTCTCATTATTAGATTTGTTAAAGGATATACAGTAAATTCCCACGTGATTTATTCTAGAGCAAACAGCCTTGTGAACAGGCAAGAGGTGCACCCTGTCTGTACGCACACATTAAAACAGAGCGGTACAATCTTATCTTTTTGTTTCTCTGTGAGCACACTGTGAAATCTGGGGTTTATTGGAGTGAAGGAATGAACCACGTGAGCGTTTGTTTTGGGACTGAGCTCTGCCTGGAGGGTCACCATAACTCTGCCAGGGGAAGCTGAGCCTGTGTCATCGCAGTCTGGGTAGTTATGAATCTCATTGCCTGGGTCTAGCTGACCTGATAAATAAATGATAAAACTGTCTATCTGACCACAGCTACACCTCCACACCTACGGTATGACTCACACCATCGTCATCATCATCAGCTGGGAAACAAACGCACTACAAAATAAAAGATTTTCTTTCCCCCCTTAAAGTGTGTAAATGAATCCACTTTTCATTTCCATTGAAATACAGTATGAAGTATATAGTAATTTTTCTGAAATAGGCCTCAATATCATGAAGCCTTCCATAAAATATCTTGTCCTTAAAAGAGTTATTTTGACGATTACGGATTCATAGCCATAAAAAACAAGCAAACAATCTTGATTTTGCGTGTGTGTATGTGTGTATAGTGGCATGCTCACATTTTACTGCCTTAACTCCAACACATTTTCCAACCAATTACGAGGAGAGGGAATGGAGAAAATAGATCAAAGTTTAGGTTTGGTCTCTGGGCTCTCAACATCTCTCTCTCACACGCACATACACACTCACACACTCACACACACACACACACACACAGAGTCATATGCTTGCATGCAGGTTCACACGCAAGTGCGCAACCCCGAGGGTGAGGAAACCGTTCATGGTGAAAGTGGGCAGAAAGTGTAAACACATGTCTGGCATCCTTTGAAAAGACAAATATGTCACTCCTTTTCCTCCCATCATCTCTCTGAGGGACCCCCACCCCTCACCTCCACCCTCCACTCTCCACCTCTACCATATCACATTTTCCTCCGTGCCTTTGAGCCGAAGGGGGATCATAAAACACAGGATACGAAGGAGATAGGAGTGGACATGCAAGCGTTTGAGCAAATATCTGAGAAAGGGACAGACATTATGGGTGCATTTTGTGTGCGCGGGAAGGAAAAGAAAGCCATTCCCTGAAACAGTTGCACGGCGCCTCCAGTGCCATCACACAGGTGCTCCAGTCTGTCTGCCCTCTCCTCCTCTGATGCATTCACTTTGCAGCCTCCTCTGTTTCCATTCATCTCCTCAGCCTGACTTAAGGCCATTGTTGTCATGTTCAATATCATCGCATCGCTATTTGATGCCTGAGAAGAGACGGCGAGTGAAAAAAAGGTAATGCCAGCGATGTCCGGTGCTCATATGGGCTTCCTCCTCCCGTTCTACTTATCCATTCTTCCATGAAATTGAGTAGCAAAAACACAACACAACACAACACAACGCCCACACGCTCTTGGAACACAGACACTTCTAACATTTTCTTTTTGAAATTATTGGGTTTCAGAAAAAGTCATTTTGGGCCAGTGAGTGTAATGTGACCTGCAATACTGACTGTGGCCACTATGCCGAAAATGCCTCACCGGCCTGTTCCTGAGGACTTGGTCCCCCACTGCTAAAAACCTGAGTCCCTTTGAGACCAGGCAAACAAAAAGACATGAAGTGACATGGACATCACTCACATGGCTGCACCAAACAAGATAAACAGGTAGATTTATTTGACAATGATTACAGGAGATACAACACTATAGCCACCCACTCATGATGTACACTAATAATATGCTGTTGTTTCAAAGATCCCTCAGACCGAAAAATCTATGTTTGCCTATAGAAATCTTAAATATAGAAGTAACAACATTAGCTGAACTACCTCTTGTTACATAATTATGATCATATCTGACTGAAAAGCAGATACTTAAAATTAAGTTAAGTTAAGTGAGACCTGACTTCATTTGTGTAATTCTTCTTTTGAAGCTTTTGAAAAGGTTGTAGCTGTGTTCTCCAGGACTCTTGACTCTTCTGCTCTCTGTTCAAAAGTCAGCACTGTCAAAGTAGTCTCTTACTGGTCCACGACACAAAGTCACCAGTGAAACTTGACACAAAACACTGATTTACTTTGTCCCATCCAGTGAATCCACTCATGGTGAATATATGGATTCATTTTTTTTCCAAAAATGTCCGTTTTTTAAATGCTGGTGTGACCTCTTTTGTTTTACATAACAAAGCATGGTTATAACTGATTATGGGAAGTGTTTTCAGCTTCGTGTATTCTATGTTTACTTTTTGCACACTGAATCAAATCTGTTGTGTTTAAAGAGCTTAAGATGACTTGACTAGACTAAAATGTTCTACAAACACATTTGATTTGATTCAGCTTGTCTAAAGATAGTATATCTTGTGGCACAAATACGTTTTTTTTTCACTGTTTTTCACAAGCTCAAACATCAGCTCCTTTTTAGCCGTAGTTAGCGGAATAAAGCAGTGTTGTGTATGGCTCCCTTTCTTTGGAATGGGCTCAGAAAGGAAATTAAGAAACCAAAGGTTTTGAGGAAAAGGAAAACAAACTATAAACTCCAACTCTCCAGCCCTCCAACTTAAGAACTCCTGCCACATGTCAGTGATAAAAGATTAATAAACGTTCCTCTCTTAACCATCAGAAGCCAGAGGATGTTGTGTGACCACACGCCTGCTCAGTCATACTTTATGCCATTTGTGAATTATTTTTGCAGAGGCAGGGGACTTCCATAGTGACCAACCCTGTGGAGAATTACTTATTTCTGGGGATTTTTTTTACAGACATTTAACACAGATAAATAGTATGTGCTAAGAGATTCGTGTTGATCTCATAGCCTTGAAAAGCCGATGGCACAATAGCAATATTTTTGCACTGAATCACCACACACAAACACACACACATGCAACATGTAGTGCTGTGGCATGCAGATGTAAGAGATGTGGGGCTTAGCTTTGGGCTAGTGAGAGAAAATAATTCAAAAGGAATTTGTCACTGTGATAGGTGATCTGTCATAAATGCTCTTCAGGCTACGATAGGAGTGAGCTAAAACATACCCACAAACTTCCCCGCAGGAGTCCACTGTGTGCCAGTCGGTGTGTGTGTGTGTGTGTGTGTGTGTGTGTGTGTTTTCCCCATATTCCCTGTTGGCTGTCGCTGTTCAGTGTGTGTATTTGTCCCTGTGGTTAGGTCTGTGGTATCACAAAAGCCAAAGTAATCTGGCTCAAACATATGCACTTTACACATATGGGAGAGAGAGAGAGAGAGAGAGAGCTTGCCTGGTATTGCGTTGGCAGCCCTTTTGGCATCACCTCCTCCCTCTCCTCCTCTCTGCCTCCTTCCTGCACCCCTGAAGTGCACGCTTAATCCCTAAGCTCTATCCCCATTTAAAGACAGGGACGTCACGCAAACCTGCCTGTCTGCATTGCATTCTAACACTCACACACTCACACACACACACACACACACACACACACACACACACAAACCCATGCACTCAGTCTCATACACATGCTGCTTGCTCTTGCAAACACAGAGAAAGAAAGAGAACAGCTCAGCGGGGGGCTAAGCACTGCGGTGGCTGCCGCAGCAGGCCGAATATCTGTCTGTTTTTTCCCTAGACCTGAAACGTCTGCAGCGGCAGGCAGGCGACGGCCTCAGAGGACGAGATAAGGAAGAGAAGGGACTTTTGCAGATGCTTCACTAACGGGTGGTGCATCTGTAGCTGCGTGGTCACGCTCTCGTGCACACCATGGACTGTGGCGTGTTTGTCAGATGAGGATGTGTAGAGCAGGAACTTTAAACAGGATCTTGAACATGTGTGTGTGTGTGTGTGTGTGTGTGTGTGTGTGTGTGAGCGCTCTACAGCAGGCCTGTAGGGTAGAAAGCCTCATTTACTTACCTGTTTGTGAGGATTTTATTTGCTCCTGTCCCTTTGAGGGAGATAACGTTCATTTATCTCATTCAGTCTCCAAAAAGCCTCTCCAGTCGGTCCAAACTTTTGCCGCAAGTGTTTAAAGCTCATCTTCTAAAGTAACTCAGATCTCTCCCTACTGTATGATATCCGCCTCACTACACAATGTTACTCCTCTTTAAAAACCCTAAAATGCTAAATATCCAGTCTTTATTTGCCACTATAGCACTATGAGCACTGTGAGGCCATGACCTTACTCTCCTTGATTGTTGGTAATCCTTTTGACTTAAGACCTGCAGATCTACTGTTGCACTCACTGCCAGTCCCTCAGGAAATGTGCGTCAGCTGAATCCCTAAGCTGACAAGTACAGACATGTAGAGGTTGACCTCTAGTGGGCAAAATGTGAATCCTGCAAGTGCTTGAATCCTGCACTCTGCAGCAGGAGCCCTAATCGAGCTGTTATAGAGCTTACTCTTCAAACCATGACAAAGATAAGATGTTTTAAGTGGCAGCGTTTAGTTCTTAAAGGTTTATTTCATTAAATAGCACTTAAATAACACTGAGAAGAAGGGAGAGCAGTGCTTATGGAGTTTCTGTGGTGTCAAATATTGAGATATCACATAATGTATAATGTATTGATTAAGTGTTGATCAAGATATGTAACACGATGGTTTAGTATAACAGGAGGGTTGATCAAATAACAAAGGTAATGGAACGTGTAACCAATCAAAATGAGTGTGAAACAGTGTCACCAGAATGTAACCAAATATCACATTTTATACTTTTAAAAGTATCATTTTACACTTTGTTTTTAACCTAATGGTGTAAATTGGAGTGAATACTTTGCTTTTAAAAATGTATTGAGGAGGAATTGGAACCTAATGGTGTCAACAGGAGGTGCTGTAGGATAAATAACAATAATAACTGCTCAGTGGAAATTCCTCAGGTATGTCAAAGTGGTCAAATTAAGGTCAGAGGGCCAAACTCCTCTTTGTGTGTGGTGTGGTATATTCTAATTGGCTGGGCTATAAAAGAAGGGACCCTCGCATTGTGTGTTAGAACTGTTCAGGATTTTACCTTGTTCAGGTCTCAGGCTTGTTGTCGACAATAAACATCTACTGCGCTGAAGTCTCCCTGTGCCTATTTGGAAGATTTACTCCTTGGTTTTTGACACTGGAATGAGAAGATTGACACTCAGTCTCTGGCCCAAGTTGGGGGTTTCCCTCCCACAACATTTCCAAGGAGGAACGTGGGGATGAGAACTAAAAGGCAGTGGATGAGAGCTTGGTTAAAGATTTTAAGAGGTTGGAAGGCAAATTTCTGACCAGATAAAAGTATTTATTTTATTAAATTAATAAAGACTGGGGTATCGCATGTTCACATAAATGTGCTGATATGACGGTAATGAGATGGAATTTGGTGCAGGGTTGAATATGATTCACAGAGAAGTAAGAATTCTACAGAAAAGAGGAACAGAGATATTTGAAGATTATAATAAGCAGCTTAATATCCGGAAGTAACTCCAGTTAATAGGAGTTTTTGTTGTTTGTGTTTTTGTGTTTCTTCTTCTCTCTCTCTTAATTGTGTCTTAATTATGTCTCTTTGTCATATTAAATGTAACTGTGTTTTTGTTGTCCTTGACATGTTTTTGCTCTTGAATATGAACACATTTTATGTAAATACATTGCTGTTCGCAAACTGCACAATGAAAAAGATTAAAGAATGAAAGAAATAAAGTAACTTAAAAAACAGAAAAGGTTTAAAGAGACAATTCACTCAAGTTACATAAAAACTTATTTTCTCTTTTAGTGAAATGATTTTGATTTCCTGCAACCAAGTTTCAAAAGTTTTTTATGTGCTACAACCCTCTCTATCTCTCTCAATTTAAATGGCAGATTGCAAAACATATGCCACCAGAGTGCAACAGAGATTTTGTTACTATTGTCTATCAAATGGTTTCTCTGTTGTGAATGTCTCCTTCATATGTTTTGTAGTAGGCTAGCAGGTGATGCTAGTATGTTTCCCTTCAGTGAGGACCACAAATAAAGGTCCATTCAAATCCAGTATATAAGAGTAAATGTTAGACATCAAACACATTAAAATTAACCAAGAGAAGAAAAAAAAAGACTTAATGTGTGTTTTTGGTGAACTAACCTTTTGGTGAGGCTGATCTGTGGCCACGTGTTACAGGTGCAGTACCTTTGCCATCCTGCTGAGGGCAGCAATAATCTGAAGCGTTTTTAAACCACGAAGAAGAAAGTATTTCCGGGTTTGTGCTGACGCGTCCCTCTTGTCCTCGTACACCGACGTGTCAGTCCGCTTGAGTCCAGAGCTGAGCAGCAGACACACCGGTCCACCCGCAGACATGGCTCCCAAAGGCAGCAACAAGCAGCAGTCCGAAGAAGACCTTCTCCTCCAGGACTTCAGCAGAAACCTCTCAGCGAAGTCCACCGCTCTGTTCTACGGAAATGCACTCATCGTTTCTGCCATCCCCATCTGTGAGTACCAGGCAGAGCTGCTGCTAGCTTAGCGTTAGCTGACACCGAGTAAGTTAGGAAAGGCTGACTGAATGAACTTCAATACCTGAGACACCTTCAAAGACAAAAAAGCATAATAATTATGATGAATTGTAGTTATGATAAGAAAAAGTCAGATTGCTGTCATTATTGACTGATAGTGTGAGTGGATGAGTTACTGTGGATGCTAGTGGACGTTAGCATAATAGTAGTAAAGAGTACAGTTAGCTAGTAGTTTACAGCACATGTGTGGTCTACATGCTGTGTACCTACTGTCCTGATCTTTTCACCAATAGTGATTGGCTTTGTCTTTCTAGGGCTGTTCTGGAGGATTTGGCACATGGATCTTGTCCAGTCTGCAGTGTTGTACGCTGTGATGACTCTGGTCAGCACCTACCTGGTGGCCTTCGCCTACAAGAACGTCAAGTTTGTTCTCAAGCACAAGTAAGAGGGATAAACATTAGTCCCATCTGAGGGTTTTACAGTCTGTCTTGCCTGCACATATCTTGGTTGGACCAGGGGTGTGTTTATACTGCTGTTAGAGACTTTTTTTTTTTTATTTGATCAATATAATCAATACAGACATTGGGGAATCTTTGAAACAAACTAATGTGCAGCACCATTGTTAATGTATTTTAACTGTCTCTGGATAAACAAATGATCATATAACAAATAAGGGAGAGTTGTTGTTTGACTGAATCACTGGTTTTTCTTCTTATCACTGGATGTCTGCTAACAAATGACTGTACCGCTGTGATTCAGAGTACTCTTTCATTGGCTCTTGTCAGTTTTAATGCTTTATACTCAGTATTTTTAAAGGAACACATAGTATAGCCCCAGAACACATTAGTTAACTTTGCCCCCATCTACCTGCACGCAACCACAGATTTTACGACAAAAGTTTTCCAAAAGTCCCCTGATATAGACTTAAAACTAAAGGAGGCTGTGCTTTTTCCATCTGTCCTCCCATTGAAATCCTATATATATTCTGTATTTGTGACTTTTCTCTCTTCATCCTCCAGAGTTGCCCAGAAACGCGAAGATGCCGTTTCCAAGGAGGTAACGAGGAAGTTGTCCGAGGCAGACAACCGCAAGATGTCCCGCAAGGAGAAAGACGAGAGGTGAAGCATGCGTCACCTGCTGTGCTACATGGTTCCCTCCTCAGGATGCGTACTGCGCTGACATGACCCTGAAAAGTGACTGACACTGCGTTTTGTTCTGATTGTGTAGGATCCTGTGGAAGAAGAACGAGGTCGCCGACTACGAGGCCACCACTTTCTCCATTTTCTACAACAACACTCTCTTCCTGGTCCTCGTCATCGTCGCCTCCTTCTTCTTGCTCAAGAACTTCAACCCCACCGTGTATCCTTTTGGTCGCATCACCACCAGTCACATTTGGGAAAGAGGCATTACACAAACCGTATTAGCGCACTACATTGCATCTGTCTTAAAATGACATGAGTGCAGTTTTTTTTGATACACTCGACTTGCATGAGCACATCAGTTGTAACAGCAGTCAGAAGGCAATGCTGCTTTCCATACACATTCATCAAATTCTGAGCTGGATGCATTTAATGCTCTGTCAGTGCTTGTTTTTTTGCCTTAACCCTCTTCTTTTCAGCAACTACATTCTGTCCATCAGTGCCTCCTCAGGACTCATCGCTCTGCTGTCCACAGGCTCCAAGTAAAGGAGGAAGATGGAGGGATGGGACTGGGTAGGAAATGGGCTCAAGATGGGTTTACACTATTGTTTTTCACTTAAGTTAGGGACGGGTTTGAGGAGGGGGGGGACTGAAATATCACATTTCAACTTCATGAAATTCATGATCAAATGTCTGGATGGTTTCTCCAGGTCTGTCTTCTGTTTTTTGTAACAAATAAAGCAACCAGGTATACTTACCCTCTGTGTTGATCGTTTGTGCCGTTCAGTCTGCTTCAGAGCTATTAAGTGATTTTGCATGTTTATTAAACTGTCTGAATTATGTTGTTACAGTTTAGAGAAGCAAGTGAAGACACTAATGCCACAAGCAATAGTGAGACACTACTGTTTCCATTGGCGATGCATTTATTTATAATCACACTTTCATATAGAATATTTACAGAGAAACCACTGTTCAGGAGAGAAATAATACACTGATGGTTTGCATGTCACTTTAACAAAAACAGAACCAAACTCCATGTCAAGTCTTCTCCGTCTACAAATGTACATGCTGTAGAAAACAGCACTGATCTGTAGAATAGATTACACTAGACATTTTTATCAGAATTAATGTAGGTTGGCTTCATACCAGAAACTGAAATCTTGGGGTAAAAATTACGTGTCACATTGAAGGATTTTTCATGTTATCTGAGTAAGAGCTGAAATTTATCTGCAGCTACATTTTTTTTCTAGCTTCGTTCCATTTTGGCCTTCATACCAACTTGCCAGGCTGTGAACCTGTTGAAGACGACAGTAAAGCAGCTAATGCCCGTTATCATTACGCTCAGACAACATTAACCTAAATTATCAATGTACTGATGTATTACATTTCAGCGGTGCCCATAAGCATACTGTATTGTTTGCTACCTTTTAAAGAAAACAGCTGAGAGATTGTTGCAGAACCTGAGGAGCTGGTAAAGACTTCTCAAGACTAAGTGATGCATCATGAAGCAAAAGGCTGGTTGAAGGTGATGATATTCTGTGCTGCTGCATCAGTACCACAGTGACCTCTCTGTCACTAAGCTGTTATAGTAAGAATATTTTGCATAAATGAAGGCCAAGATGGAACTAAGCCACACACTGCATCAAGCTGTAGGGCAGGATTCAGTTTCCCAAACGTTCTCTCTACAGAATCGGTGTTGTGAGGGTCCTGCTGCTTTGTTGTCAAGGGTTTTTGTTCCAAATGAGGTAACAGGTGACATTGTAGATCAGTCTAATAATCTAATACCAGAACCTGCATACATATTGTTCTATTTTCGCTTTATAGCACAGCATCCAAACACCATTGAAAACTTGTGATGAAACACATCCCTGAATTTATTCCTGTAGTGAGACTCAAGTCAAGGCACTCTGTCGAGCGGAGAAGTCTCCACACATACCGGCAGGCGGCGGTCCAACATGGTCACTGACTTGTTGACTTGCACACAAACTAAACGCACATGTCAGTACACATCACACATTTACAGTAGAGCTACAGTAAAGAATATTGCACTGATATGATGTAACAAGCAGACATACTGGGGAGTAAATATCCACGGACTGTTTGCCAGTTACTGTTTTAGTTTAGCTTATAGACCACATTTTGTTAAGTGCATTCAAATGGGTGTTAAATAATATTTATTTTATTTCTTTTAGGGGAGAGGAGCAAGAAAATGCTCTTCTGGAAGGTTTTTGTTTTTTGTAGTAAAAGGCTGGTTGTTTAGGTGACAATGTGAAGGTCAGGTCATCCTCCTTTGTTTTTACCACTACATCAATGGAAATAGAGCCTATTCATGATCCTTCATCATTTATCATTATCATACTATTATTTGAGAGCAGACTTCTTCCAATAAACTGGAGCCAAACACTGCCTATTGATGCTCATGGGGATTGTTCCAATATGCGTAACAGCGTTTTTGGCAAAAGTCTACACCCACTGAAATTTCCCTTGATTAAAATCTGGAAGGTGCTTGTGCTACAAGTCAGCAAATATACACCGAGGTCAAGACAGTGACTCAACTGGACCCCGGCCAACATTTCTGCTGATCTCTGTGATGGCTTGTTTTCCAGATGAAAAAGAACCAGAACAACAATGCATGAAGGCGACGACCATGAACTGTGAGAGCTGAGCCACCTGCTCAGAGATGATCCAAGGCCGGTGCTGAAGTCTGCACAGAAGCCCATTCTCTACATAATGCCATTATTAAAACAGATTTCACAATGCAAAAACTATAAACATAATCGTCCCTCACTCCTTACACACAGCTCTATGAAACACCCTTCAGGAGACAGAAATGAATTCAGTGTAAAGTCAGGCTATAGGAGGATGGACTGAAGAGTGACTCTAACATAAGTCTATTTACAGCTTATTTATATATATGTTAGCCATACAGTACAGTGAAGTCCTCGTATGCAAGAGAGGCTTCTGGAGGGTTTTGCTTATGTTACAAGGTTTGCTTTAACATCTTATGTACATGTAACATCCCCATAATTGTTTCAAACAAAAACAATATCTCAAAATAAATTTCATATTTCTTAACTACTCTAAAATAAATACTGTAATCTTTGCCACATCCCCAATACCTATATGCCTCTTTGTTCCAACAACAAGCAGGTTTTGCAGTTAATATAATCATGACCCGCCAAGTGGCCAGTTGTAATTTTATTACATAGATTTATTCTATTTATCATACGCTTAAGTCCTTTTCTGCAGGGTTCATTGAGGCAATCAGCGATGCAGATTCAGTTCATAGGCAGAAGGGAAGTCAACAGTCTCCGAATGCAAAATGAGAGAAAAGTTGCCCAATTTTCTATTGCAAAGCGTTATTTCTCTCCTCTATAATCTAGTGAAGCGGAGCAGCGGTTCCTCTAAAAGACCATACAGGGGCGACATGCTTCACTCTCTCCCTTAAAGTCCCAGTGCCACTGACACTGAAGTTCCTCTGCTCCACAGGCGGTCACAAACAGCAGACAAGCTTGCAGTATTTTTGATCAAACTCCTTTCTGTTGTTTCATTATGTGCTTTGTATAAAAAAGAAACAAGAGGCACACTATAGCAGGAAAAACATGCATCTGTTGGTTAATACACTCAGGATTTGCAGCCTATAATATCTACTGTATACTTTCCGTTATATTGTAAATATGGGGCTGAGTACATTTGGTAGGTGGGTGAAAGCTATTTCAAGCTGATAGAAAAGTGGGTTGTCGAGGCCTCATTCTTAAAACTCTTATTTCAAGAAGTATGAGCAGGTCACGTGTCACATTTCACGGGAAAATAACCAAGAAATTTTCTCCCACGACTTGAGCGCGTACCTCTGACACAAGAGGTGAGAGTATTGAGTTCATATGCTAATTTTGTTTGCTGCACTGCACTAGCAATTTAATGAAAGTACTGACTAGCTGACTGGGGACGTTCATGCAACTGAAGCTTCTTCAGGTCCCCATTTCTAAGGCAGATCTAATTACAAGTCTAAGGTGCTTGAACTGATGTTGTCTGCTGTGGTACAGTAATTCCTACGAATAAAATGTGAGTTCAATCTGAATTTTGTGCTCAAATTAAATTACACGTGGGTGGAAGTCTGGGCATTAGAGAGGAAGGCTTGAGAGTCGAGGGTCTGAGTCATCGGCTGAGCTGGGAGGATGTTGGTAAGATAAGTGGATAAGTAACGAAACCGTCTCGCTCAACAAGTACTACCCAGGTGCCTTTGAGCAAGGCACTTTTACTGTACTCCTGCGTTAGTTTTCATACTGTACTGCTAAACCCCAACTGTAAATGTGTCCCACCGTGTGAAGGTGTATCGCAGACTATCAGGAGCTGTTCTAACAGGCCTTGCCATTTTATAAGAGTCGATGAATGAATTTGATTAATTAAAATTCTAAAGGAGGCCCCTGGATGGAGTTGTAGTGCTCAGGACGGTGTCAGCATGGCACTGGATCTGAACTGTAACATGGGCAAGACTAAGCCCTGCATAGTTATATTTGAATGGAGCGGCGCTGAAAAGGTTAACACCTTGGTTGAGGAGCACAGCGTTTTGATTTACTCAAATGGACTAAGTTGTGTTTTGAGGCTGCAAAAAGCTGAGTTTGGTAAGCGTCTCTTGGCTGACTTGGACTGGACCTGAGACGAGGTTACAGTATGCAGTGGTGGGCTGAGCAAGGCTGTCTGTTCCAGGCTGAAATGGGCTGGAGCTGGAGCTGAGAGGGGCCCGAGGAGGGAACCGTGGACTTAAACATTGGACATTGGGTCCACGGTAGCAGTATGGTTAAGTAGCTAGGTAAGCAGGTAGGCTGACCTCTTGGGAGTCCACTAGCCTGGTCTAAGAGCGGTAGTCCTTCTTACTGTACGGTCTGTTGCCCAGGATGTGGTCAATTTCAGACACCACATGAGACGTCATCTTAGGAAGGACCTGGGCGAAATAGAGCAAGCGAAATTCAGTATGTCTGGTAAAAAGGAAGTGAAAAATACAGGGAATCAAAAACACAAGAAAAGGTAACAACAGCAGTGTGTGTGTGTGTGTGTGTGTGTGTGTGTGTGTGTGTGTGTGTGTGTGTTTCTGCATGTTCCCACCTGTATGGCCCCAAGGTTCTCTGTGAGCTGTTCGGGGTTGGACGTTCCCAGAAGAACCGAACTCACTCCTTCATTTCGTAGACACCAGGCTGGGGAGAGAAAGAGGGGTTGATGTCCACACAGCGGCCACTTGATGGCGCACTGCTGCTTGTTATTTTCTTATAACTGACACACAAATAAAACTGAGCTTTTACTCTAAGTCCTCTATTCACTCTCCCTGGATCCATTTAACAATTTAACATAAAGTAAAGTGCAAATAAAAAGACATCCTTTTGTCGTGTCTACCAATGGTAAACCTTACATTACTGCCAGGCATTTTTACAAAGCACTCTACAGATTGTTTTGTCTTGAATGCATTGGACACACAATTACGCAGTTGAAAGCACAAATAGATTTGATCACGTCCTGCATTAAAAAGGTTGCTGTCTGACAGCGCTGGGCACTTTTCAAAGCCCTGCTAAAGGCAGCTTCCACTGTATTTGTTATGAGGAGGAGACGTCTTACCCACGGCCAGCTGAGGCAGAGTGCAGCCCAGCTTCTCTGCGATGTGGTTGAGCTCTTTCAGCTTGGCTTGTTGCTTCCTTCCATCCTCACTTACTATTTTCTCCTTCAACCACTGATATGACTGGTGGGACAGAGAAGGAGAAAGAAAAACAAAGCTAATTAAACAAAAAAAAAAAACAGGATTCAAAGTTATAACCAGTGTAACGTTACCAGATGTTCTAAGAGTTAAAGACATCTGCCTAATGTGGTGTTTATAACAATTGTCATAGTGTACAATCAGAGAGGTGTTAGGAGCCTTCCGCAGGGATTGTGCCCCATATGCTGGCTCAGAGTAGATATCCGCTGGGTAGTTTCTCATTTCACAGCTCATGCTTTGACATGGCCTCGTACATTTATCTACAGTCACTTCAGACATGACTAGTTTCTACCTCCGCTGTCCTCCTTAGCCCGCTGTATCTGTGGAAGCCAATTGTCAGAGCGTGACTATTAGGTGACTATTGTGTGTCGCCCTGCTAGATAACCTGTGTTTGTCTTTTCTGACGGTGAACCACAGCAGATACGCGCTGCTGATGCTAACAAACCTGCAGTGTTGCAGCTCTTTGCATTCATCCAGGCTGGTTTAACGAGCAGCAAAAACACCTTGACTTCAATATATTTCTAATTATTTAATTTAAGTTAATCGGATTTCAATATTGTGACCTCATTATAGGTTATGGCCTCAGAACATGAGCTTTGAGAACTTTTATCTCTTGGACCGTTAAATTTGAAGGATTTTTAGAAGGTGAAAGATTCAAGTATTTGTCAAGATATCTCGTCTGATTGATCATCACTGTTAAAAAATCTCCATAATTAAATCCCCAAAACTTATTTTTCTTAAAACAAATGACAAAGTCTGTAGCTACAGTGAGAACTGTTTCAAGAGTTTTCCAGAATGAGTTTCTTCATTTTGAACTAAGAAAGAAGAAGCAGGTTGCTGCCCTCGAATGAAAAAAATAAAAAAGATATTAATTTTACATAATAAGAATAAAAGAAGAAGGGAAAGGGAAATACTTTCACTGCACTGGCAGAACACTTGACTTTAGGGAATCACGTTACAAGCAAAAACTATTTGGTAAAAAGGAGATTTCTGCTGTGATCTTGCTGTGGGAACCACTAGATTACACAAAGATGTAAACTGTAGTTTGGTCTGATGACCTGTGAAGTCTGGATAAATTAAAACTATGTAGGCAAATATGTGGACAGACCAGCTTCCGAGGAGTCATGAAACTAGTCCTTGCCCCCCCCCCTAGTTGACACTATCTAACAAGTTATATCTCGTAAAGATCACAGCTTTCACTGTGATTGACATGATCATTCTATTTTCAGGAAATGAGCGGATTACCCTCACGATGAAGTCGTCTTTCCTACCTTCATGGAGGCCCTGGAAGATTCAGGAATGCCATTTTCGTATTTTCCCGTGATGATGCCGCACGCCAGCGGTGACCACGTCATCGCCCCAACTCCTGTCACCATGGAGACCATTAGGAGTTAAAAAGGAGGATGCACTGAAGCAAGAGGTGTGGAAAAAATGTGCGAGAACATTGGCAGGAAAGCGAAAATGTACGAGAAGATGAAAAAAGAGAGAATTATTAAAGCTCATAGGGAATGAGCAACAGAGAATGATTATTCATCTGTTTAATGAATTCCTTAATTTTATCAGTGACAAAGTGAGCGCAAGGATGTCCTACCCATGGGATATTTATGCCAAAAACTATTTCCAAGACCAAACATTTCATCATCAGGCATTCATTGACTAATTCACCACAACACACACAAACAAACAATACTTGCCTATTTTGTGGTAAAGTTCAGGCAGTTGCACCTCAACTTTCTCCCTCTGGAAGAGATGATACTCAGCCTGCTCACACACTGGGGGGATCAGATTAAACTGCCTTGCCACTGAATACGCCTCCTAGAGATATATATATAAAAAAAAAAAAAGGTAGCCAGAGAATAGGGTGAGAATTAATGGTGATGGTTGTTGGGATGTTAGATCTCACTGCAGCAGCAACCTTTTATATATTGTTTAACGTAACGTTGTGTCAATACATTTGTTTCCTTTGTGGTGAGAATAAAAGGAAAGAGAATGAGAGAAAGAATAATAGGGATGATGGCAGGCAAGAGCAAAGGTTGGAGGGTTACTGATGGGAGAGACTCTGAAGACATGGGAGAGGGAAGGTGTTAATCAGCTCGAGGCGGCGTGTCACAAATTCAAATGATGGGCTCAAAGTCATCCAATCAATATTCCATATCACAACTCTCTGAGGCATCAAAGTCAAATTTCCCTCTGTGTCGTCTTATCTGGATTTTCTGGCATACGTCCTCTGAGAAAGCATGCCAGAGGAGACACGCGCACATAAACGTGTTGGGCTTGTTGCTCTCTTAAACATTTTATTTTGTAGCTCTCCTGCTGTGGAACACATGTCAGGATGAGAGAGCAGTAGGAGGGGGAATCTAGTCAGCGTAACGCACGGATAATGTCGGTGCCATCACTCAGCTTGCTAATTACAAGTTGCCCTTTTGTTCTACAACCCGTGACATGTGCCTCGAGCCTGTGCGTGCCAGCACAACATGTCAGTGTGTGTGTGTGTGTGTGTGTGTACTGTACTGGTGCCTTGTCACGTACACTGAGAGGATGTGTTAACCCTTCCCCCCTGCCCTGTCATTATTGATGCTATCTAAATTACACGCCTTTCATCTGGGCTTGTGTTGCACAAAGATATCCACTCCCTTTCGCTGTGATCAGAACGAGGGGATGTCAATGCATCGTGTTGAGTGATAGAGCCACCAGAGAGAGAGAGAGAGTAGAGAATGGTCCATGAAGGTTACTTTAGGCTTTATAACGCCCTATGCAGCACACAGTACACAGGAAGAGGAAACAAAGCCGGAGGAAGCTGCTGTGTCTCTGTTGGAACACTTCCTGGAAACACCAGTTTTTCCTCAAACAATAAGGAAATAATCCCAATTTTACTCCCTTCCTTACTTACTTCCTCTTTCATTACTATTTCACTGTCCAAGATGGTATTAGAAAATGAAATGTTAAAATGTGTTAAGCAGGGGAGGGACAGAAAATCGATTCGTTTAAGTATTGGTACTTAAATTAGTTTTTTTTAATGCCTGACGTGACATTTTTGCCTATGCAGAGGTAATAAGAAGTTACTGCTTTTATTGCTCTGGTCTATGAGTAATGCGACACCATATCTGTTCTGAAAAACAGAGCTGAAGCAAGAAAGGACACGATGACAGATGGGCCAACATCTGCGGAATACAAGCCGCACCTTCACATTTTACATCCAAACTATGTGGATTTAAACACACACAGACGCCGCCCTCCCCCGACACACTTCGAGCCGGTTACTCTGCGGTGCAAAGTGGCACACTGTCGGGAACATCCGTCGATAATTCTGTCCCAGCTCATGGCAGCAGGACGGGGCTATTGTTGAAGAGTAGCACTCACTCTCCGAGGGAAGTGACTTATGGGTGAGTGTCTCTCTCTCTCCCACTGTTGGCCATTGCTATGTGTTTCTGGGCACCATGATCACTGGGTTTAGTGATACCTGTATATGTAGCAGTTTAAGTTTACTTCAAAAAGCTTATATCTTTTATTCATTCTGCAATATGTGTACATTTTATTTACCACTTTGCTTTGCAGTGTAGCAATGATGGAAATATGGCTCTTGATATACAGTCTTTAGAAGTGTATGATTCAACTTTTTTTCCCCCATAGTCCAGCGTTAGAATAAGTAAACAAAAATCACAGTACATTGTAATTATGAATCCCAATGCTTAAAAATCGCAATCCATGTATTAAGTATCATAATAGTATCGAATCGGGAGAGAAGCATGTTGTTCCACCCCTAGTGTTAAGGTATAGAAATCAGGCCTGCTTTTCCATTATTAATGTATCTAGGGCCTCTGGACAATAGTCCACTTAGGACAAATGTAATGTGAGCTTCTGCTGAGCAAAGCGATTATCTTCTGTTATTTCTGTTGGTGGGATGTGAAATCTAATCTGCCAAAATGACATGAAAACTTTTCCCTAAAAACTGTACTGCAAAAATAATAAATTTGATTCCTTAGTTTAAAACTGCCAAACAGCAACTAGTTGGTAATTTCACTTTTTGAATTTGAAATGAGCAGTAATTCTGCTCCTCGTGCTGTTGAGTTTAGTGAGTAGCTAAACGATCCATTTGATTATTTTCATTCATGTTGTTGTCATTGATCTTTACTTCAGTACGAATATTGTCTCTCACAGAAATGACACCAAAAGCTGCTTACCATGATCTCCATGGCTGTCCACCGAGACGTCCCCCAGTACATCGCCATGCCTTGGTTGATCACATAGGTCATGGCCCGAACAATCTCTGTAGAGACATGCACGTGCCCACGTCAAGTCAGTCAGCTGGATCAACAGTGAATCAACAACTTCTTGATTTATTCCACCCTTTACAGACAGACAAAACACCAGGATGTCTTTGGAAAAGCAGTAACATTTTTCCTGAAATCCTCCTCTTACTTTCCACATTCTATAGAAGCCATTTCTGCCACTGTGATGAAGAGAAAGATCCTGTATGTCATTTTAATGAGAAACCTTCTCGAAATAATGACTTACTATCTCAAAATAATCACATGGGAAAGTTTCATTTTCATTATTTTGAGATAGTAAGTCATTATTTTGAGAAAGTTTCTCATTATAATGACTTATAGGATCTTTTTTTTTTTTCACCACAGTGGCGGAAATGCGCTTCCATAGCACTGAGCTCTGCGCTATGAAGAGACAAAACACATCCATCCCTGCTGGATTAACCTTTAACACATTTCCAACAAAACGGCTGAGGCTTTTAGGCTAGGCACCTGAGACCCCTGGGAAACCCAGCAAAAAGCCTTTCACATTGTAGGAAGTCTCTGTTCTCTCTCTCTCACTGAAGTTCAGTGTATGGGTTAAAGCCCTAATTCACTCAGAACAGGCAAAGAATTCATTTCAGAATTTAACAGACTTAATTTAAACTTACTGAGTGAAACAAAATAAGAAGAAACAAATTGACAGGGTCCTTTAAACTATTGTTTCGCGTGCGTGAGGTGAATCATTGCACACTTGTGCATGTAATCCACTATAGAAAGCAGAAGTGGCAGTGAAAGAGAAAAAGGAAAAAAGTGTTTGAGAAAGTGTTCTTTTTTTTCACAAAAGATGAAGATTGAAGTGACAGGCAAGAAAAAAACAGCAAGACAAGAAGAAGAAGAAGAAATTAAGAAAAAGAAAAAAAAACAAAGAAGCCAACGGACAAAACAAAAAGGGTGGCCTTGAGGGCACACAAATGTCTTCATTTCCCTCCAGCTTTGTAGTAAGTAAAAAATAAAACAAAAAAACTCTGCCGAGGCCACCACGCCTCCTGGAGCCGCTCCTTCCTGCTGACCTCCATCAAAGCTCTGAGGACAAACTAACAAGCTCACACACTAAAGCACCTCTTATTCAAGCTGCTGCATTTTTAATGACACAATTAGTTCAAACACTGCTGACTGTGCGAGCCAACGGCAGTCAGGGCCAACAAAAACTCAGATTAGGACTGTCATGAAGGTTATTCATCATTGGCCTGTGCTAACTCCAATCATACTAGGATGGTGCACTGTTGGAGGACCCTTGTTTTTCACGCTGCAAAACTGCCTCTTGATAAGATGACTGGAATATCATAAGAAGAAAACCTTGACAGAGAGGGAAAATGTAAACAGCAGAATCACGAAGAAGAAGAGGAAGAAGAAGAAGGAATAAGTAGAAGGAAGAGAAGTTAAAGAATAGATCTGCACAAGAATGTATAATCAGGAAGGCAGGTTTTCCTTTTCCCTTCAATTTGGTATGTGATAATTAACAACCTGAAACACAGATGCTTTACTAAATACCATCCTGCCAAGAGAAATAACACAGTTTTAAGAAGAGTAAACAATGCTGTGTCTTTCCTATATCTTATAACTCCTGCCTTCCTCTCTGCACTCCTGCCATCCAGCTGCAGCAACATGCTGACATTGTGCTCACTGTGCTCACATTTACGTCGCGCTTTCCTCAATTTCCGGGCCAATATAACAAGAGGCGGAGGGAGAGGGAGTGCAGAATAAGTTTGAGGAAGGAAGAGCAATAGATCTAACAGTTGGAGGAATTAAATAGGAAATGAACCGTGAGTGCAGATGGTGGGGAAAAAGTAAGCTGGATTCAAAAGGATGGAAGAAATCTATAGAAAAGTGAGAGCTGCCTTTGGTGTGTGCGCAGTGTCACATCCACTGCAATACTGCAGCACCAAATGATCAAAACAGAGCTTCCAAAATATCAATCGTATCATTAAACTATTGGTAGCATATCAGTCTATGATATGGGGAATATATGACCTGAGTTGCCCAGAATCTATTTTCATTTGGCCTCTGCAGGTGTGTCTATTTTTGTATTTTGATTGAGATGAATTAAGGTTGTCTAGGAAGTCTTGTTAAGCTTAACAAGCAGTCCCCTAATTAAAACCACTACATTTCTTAAAAAGGGTTTCAAAAAATGCCATTTTTATACACGTTGTCATTTTAATTATTGGTGGTAGCGGCAATTTACGGACACACTAGAAACTGGACGTCAGAGAATCGATCTGACAACCATAACTGCTCTGTGAATACTACATGCATCCTGTGATTATGTACTTAGTGAACAGCATCTTCTAACACTTCATTTAAACACTAGTATCTAACGGGCAATGCTGTGTGTCCTTTTGTTCACTAGCTGTTATCGCTGTATAGTGCATCAGATTTCAAGTTTTGCAATGTATTGTTTATTGTGTGTTGGTCCCATTTAAATAAACTTGTAAAATGTAAGGGCAGCTCACTTGAGCTGAGACAGCACTTTTTAAGACAGCACAACAAAAGTGGCGGCGCTCTCGCAGCTTGATTGAAAACTGTGAAATGAGTTTGCTGCAAAAACAGCGAAGGGCGATACCCCTAAACATAAGCACCAAGACAAATAACGTCAAAGTCAGACTACTCTGACGTGTAGCTCTTAATAACGTGACCGTTACTCAGGTATGAAGTTGAATGTTGATTGGCTGACTCACCCTCCATGGGAGTGTTGCTGTCAGGACGGTTGGCAAAAACTACATCGACATACTCCAACTGCATCCTCTGTAGAGAGCCTTTCAGACCTGAGAGACGCAGAGAGGTGCGGGGGTTGAGACAGTAAAGGGTCACACAATAAAGGACTGTGTAGGAAAGAACATTTATTTAAGGTTTGCCGTAAGTGAAGAACTAAAAGTCTAAATTTGCTGTTTATGTCGGTGTTTTTCCAAGTCTTACCTTCAATAATGTGCTTCCTTGACAGGCCTCTCTCCGTCTCTGCTCTGATGGGACAAACACAAACAATGATCAGTCTGTCTCTGCATTTTTAGTTAACTTTTCCAGCTACTCTGGTGTAGTTATGTTGCTGCGTTTCATGGGTAACATGCAGCCACTAATCACACACACGTGCCTTAAAGTGACTTCAGTGTTCTTTGAGTTATTTGGCACTTTTGAATCTAGAACTTTGAAGTAACTTTAAAAACCTTTTAGATATCAATCATCTAGCTCTCCAGGCAGACAGAGAGTAAACCTAAATGACCTGACCCTGGCTGGGGGGCGTGAAATGAGAATGTGCATTTCAGGCTATTTTAATAAAATGGGTCAGTGCGCTTTCAACTGTTCACCATCATTATGCATCCGGAGAGGTGGAGGACTGAATCTTCTGCTCAGGAAAGACAGAATAACGTCACCCTTATCACCAGACCCAGTTGGACTGACCGCTCTAAGGAGTCTTACAGCCTCTCTGTGTGTGTGTGTGTGTGTGTGTCCACTCTAAAACATTTCTTTATCCCCCCTCTGTCTCTTTCCAGACTCAGCAGAGGAATTGGTGACACAATGCTACTCAGGTTGTAACAGACCTCTAAAAAAAAGTTATTATTGTCTTTGAAACAGACAATAAATACTTTACATTCAAGGACATATGTCGTGTAATTCCTTTTTGTGAATATTCAATTGATTTGATTACTGACTTGTTTTTGTAGTTTATTTATTCTTAACACATTTGAAATTTTACTTAATGACATCTTTAATAATATTGAATGAATGTTTTACAATTTCAAAGTAAGTAATTAGTTAGTGCTAACTGTGCAAGGCAAGTAAATGTCAACTGCTGTGTCTTAATTGGCCATTTTATCATACTTTGGCAGATGTTAAACGAGATACACAAGAAATTTCTCTTACAAATTCTCAATATGCCTTTACGCTTATTACTATGAAGTTTCAAGTATTTTAGTAGTATATATATATATATATATATATATATATATACACACACAAGTATAAGTTTTAGTCTTTTGACAGTTTATATTCAACTTTAATTAGTGTGTCAGTGTGTGATGGCCTTCTTACTTACTTTCCTCCCCAGTAGAGTTTAGTTGTAATGACCAAGCTGGATCGCCTGAGAATGTGCAGAGAGAGATGCAGAATAGTGAGTGATACATAATGCATTGCACTCGCTCAGTGTATTCTCTTATTTAGACATACAGGGGCTCCGCACGTCCATCACCACGTTCTTTGCTACCACATCTGGTCCCATCACGCAAGTGCTTATCCCCCACAGTGCTGATCCTGCTCTCTCCGCTGAGTCACTCTGCTAAAACCATAATCGGTTGTTCTCACTGTCACTGAGGTCCCTTCATTTGCAGTCTAACGCAGTTTAATGTGAGCAAATGTCCCCCTTTTCCTCAAAGCTGTTGGACTCATTGGTGGCACGTACAACAGGTGTGAATATGCCACCCACATGGTACTTAAGGGATTTCAGTGACACCCGGCCATTACACGTCTGGTGCTCTGTTAAATTATTACCTCTCCACATATTAACCAAGCAAACATGTTTTCTGTTAAATCGCATCAAAGTAGAAACTTAACAAACACATTATTCTCCATCAAGTGACTTTTACAGAGTTGCCAACTGAATGTGGAAGTTTCCAACAGTGACGAGCGTCTGCAGACTTGAGTCACATGTGGGGAACCGATATGTGCTGATGTGTGTGTGTGTGTGTGTGTGTGTGTGAACACTGAATAACGTCATTTTGAATTAAAACATTCAAATGCAACCAGCACTGAGAGCTGTGTGCTACATTGCTCATATCAGTTTCCCATAAAGTCTGAACTAGTGGTAAAAAGTGGATCATCAGATCCTCAGAACTGCCTGTTCTTTCCTCCACTTATAAACCTCCACTCTGTAAACTCATGGAGACACTCAGAGACTGAAATGTCAAGTTCAGTGCGTCTTTAGTGCACCAGCATCAAACCACCTACCAGTGTTATGTAGTCAGCTCGGCACATTGAACTAAAATGGGAGAAGATTCTGTCTCTCTGTATTTATGTATAAATGTCTGACTGTCCTTAGATTTTCTGAACAACTGTTCATCCAATCAACTTCACACTTGACGGGCGTATCGGTGAGGACCCAAGGATGGGCACATGCAAGCTCTTGTGATCCACATGGTATAATTATTAGTAGTGTGTTACTACTTCTAGAAGTACACACTGTGTGGTGTGTTGAGAGGGCATGATGAGCACAGCTCGCTCTCCATCGCTCATTACAGTACATTGAAGGTAATAGCCTGATCCCAAATACCAAATACCTCACTGTTAGCAACGACTATGTATAAAATGGCTACATATAAAAGGTTAAGAAAAAGCTTATTTGGATGATCAGTTCTCAAGAAAGCTGCAAGCAGTAATATAGGAGGCCAAGCGATCGGCTCGTTTCTAACAGGCATGTTTTGGCGGGAACACATAACGGCATAAAAATCTAAGCAAGTTGATGGAAAGACCCCGTATGTGTGGTCTGTCCAGAGTTTGTAGGTTTTAGCTAGTCCTAAGGTTTGTCCCCAGCTTAAACCGCATAATGACGGAACGACTAGCTTCAGTCTGACATATTATAGAGAGGTTGGTGTTATTGTAAGAGAGAGGGCCCCGTCAGTTACTTCCTTTAATGTTACTGTGATTCACTCCTCCCTGTTTCTTATGAATAATAAAAATGGAGCATGTTTAAATAACTCCATAAAGGGAATATTTGAAATTTGTGGAAACTGAAAATGCCTGCAGGCCGACTCTTAGAAAGTAACTATTTCATGCAGCCGTACTGTGATGCAGTGTGTGTGTGTGTGTGTGTGTGGAAAGACACAAACTGATGCAAATAAGGAATGCAGTCTGATTTGCAGAAATAAAAACAAAACTCTGACAAGGCAAAGATCATAGCAAGATCACATCTCAGCATCTCTTAGTATTTCTCACTTCAACGTCAAACATGAGCGTCTCTTGCTCACACTTACGACACGCTTACATGCGCTTCTGCACACGTCAGAGAATAAATACCTCTCGGTCCCTTCCCCTCTGTCGTTTTTTCATACACATGTCACGCACACCTCTGTCGCTGCCTCTTGCACCATTCATGCACATCATCCTTCTCCATCTTTCTCCCCATCACACACACACACACACACAAATATTTATGCTGCCATTACCTCCAGCACTTCTTCTTGATAATGTTTCCTAGAATGATTTCAGCCCTGCAAGGCAAAATAAATGTGTTTCATTAAATTGCAATGAATTTGAATTTGTAAACACACATCAACCCCGCAACTCATTTGCTAAACAACCCCCCAGTGCATTAAAAACATGGCAAACCAGTTTGCTCACGAAAGGGCAGTTAGATGATGCGTTCAAAAAGTCTGAAAATTAAGGCAGAATTTGTGTATTATTATTTCTTTTTATTAACGCAGACTAGGTCGATTAAGATAAAGGAAATTACGCCTTATTGCTCCTCATGGATTGTTTTTAACAGTAGACATTTTTTTAAATGTGATATCAGCCTAAACTTGTTGAATGAAACTCAATCGAACTGTTAAATCTGATCCTGCTGATTAGTTCACAGTGATTAACGTAACGTAACGATTCTTCATGTTTCAGCAATGTCCAAAAGCAAAGGCTCAGGTTGCTTTGAGCAAAGCGGCCACATTAACAACAGTGATTTCCTTTTGGTCCAAGTGAATTTAAACATCTAGTCTAAACTATATGTTATATATAAATAGTGTGGAAACTTTTTCCAAGGTCACTTCACTGAATGAGAGGAACAGATTAGACTCTTAGGCTTAAATGAAACCTTAGTAACAATTAACAGTGGGGCCAGACGTCTGCACCTGCTCACACTTAAACATGGATAGATTGTTATAAGCTCAATTGAACTGTGAACCAACTGAGAGGTTTGTATGACACCCACCTGCCGCCTGCGTAGACCTCAGCTGTGTCGAACAGGTTTACTCCACTCTCATAGGCAATAGTCATTAGCTGCTCTGCAACCTGGCAAGAGGTCAGTGTACACACACACACACATACAAAGAGAGAACACAGAAAGGTCAATCTGCTGAATATTTTATTCTTTTAGATTTTATTTAAGCTGAAAATCACTCTTTTCAGACACTTTGCAAAAGGAAACAGCCATTTAAGAGCCATAACATTCTGGCATATCAGTATCTTCCATATAGAAATCTACATGAAAGAAAAAGTTGGCGCACCATCAAAGCAGCAGCTTCATATTTTATTAAGATATTATTGCTGATGCATTTCAGCAAGAGGTCTCCCTCAAGGCACGAGTATTAACTGTTGCTTATATACAGGAAAGTCGAGACAGCAGCTTATTTGAATACAACAGACTCAACAGGTCGCACCGAAACAGCCACGAGAGGCAAGTAATGGGACAGAAGACAGAGACCAAGGCCAAGCAACTCTAATCATGCACATCCTACCACAGAGAACTAATCAAATAAAAGCCTGAGAATAGTTTAAAAGTAACACTACTAAGAGCTGTCTTTTTATTTTATTTTTCATTTTATTTCATTGTACAGTTTCAGTCTGAAAATATTACAGTAAAAATAGATTATGAAGTGAATGCAGAATATAGAGAGTTAATATCTGACATCTTGGCTGACAACATCACTCCCCACAAGTCAGCACAACAGGGATTGAGGAGTGACTATAATAACTTCTCCCATGCAGGAGAACTTATCATAGTTATTATAAGTTTCCAGTTTACTTTTTCAGAGGCACTTGTTTGATGTTCGAATAGCTCCAGGAACTACACCTCACCTCTCTGACACTAGATCAGGGCGCGTTGTGTAACTTTCAAAAACCGACAATACAACATTCACGCTCATTTCTCGCTGGTGACTGTTCA
This sequence comes from Pempheris klunzingeri, assembly GCF_042242105.1. NCBI lineage: Eukaryota > Metazoa > Chordata > Actinopteri > Acropomatiformes > Pempheridae > Pempheris > Pempheris klunzingeri. Next base: position 18,907,908 of record NC_092015.1, read on the forward strand.
GCTGTGTGAAGGTGAAAAAGTAAGCTAAGGTTTGAACTTTTCACGCTAGCTCTCTTTTTTCATTCTTTATGCAACTTTTTCTGTGAGCAGCTGAGTCCAACACTATGACCTTTATACAAACTGTTCTGATTGAACATAGCTCGTCCCTTAGAGCCCTCGGGTGGACGCTGGGCTGGAGGTAGGGCTCATGAAATACTAAATGAGCTGCAGTGCAGTAGGCATGGCAGAGCCAAACAGTGTGTTGAGCCACAAAGGCTTAAAAATCTGTGATCTTTGGCAAAAAAAAAAAAAAATCTAACAATGCGTCAGATACTGTATATGCTGCAGTGAGCACAGCACTGTGTGAGTCCTGTGTGCGTATGATGCAGCAGCGCACTCAAGTCTCCTGAAGAAGCTTGTGTGGTTGTTCTGTAAATCTGTTGAAGTGCAGACTTTATTGAGCAAGTGGGATCACAGTGTAATTATCTGTGAAAAATCATTTGACAAAAGATGCACAATAGCACCAACTCATTCCTCTTTGGTTAATAAGTGTTCGTGCTCAGTGTGCGTGTATGCGTGGCATATTGTGCAGATATTCCTCGATTTTTTTTGAAGACATGGTGACCATAAATCATCAAACCAGGATCCAATTTTCCTGTGGTGAGTTTTATTACACTGGGACTTGAATTTGCCATCATCTCCCTGCAGAGTTCTGTGTGCGCATGAGTTGGTTTGTGACCGTGTAGGGACAGAAGGGTGTGTTTGTGCACATGGTGCCTGTGTGTTTGTGTTTACATGTGTGCATGAAATCTGTTTGTCTGGCTTTGTGCGTATGCCTGCAAGCGCATGTGCAGTATATGTAGGTGTGTGTGTGTAGCCGTTTCAGTGGTGGCAGACAGCGGAGGAGTTGTTTCTAGAAGAATTAGATAATCTCTCCTCTGGGAATCAGCCTCAACCTTCTGCAACCAGCCCAAACTGGGCAGCAGTCCAAGCCTACGCGATAATGACCCAGTAGTAATAAACTTTGTTTTATTAGTGTCTTTGATGACACAATGACAAGTACAGCTCTTCAAGGAATAGAGCAAGACAATAGGGTTAGGACAAGAATTTAGATGTAATGAAACCCAGGCATGAAACATGATGTAATAAAATAAATAGAACAAAGAAAGAATAAAAACATAAAAAAATATACCTAGTAAAAGAATAAAGAGATGATAGGTCAATAAAAATGGGTGTTAAAAACTGATTTAAAAGCATTATTGCTGTCAGAGGACTGCTCCAAACCTATTCTGTAGCTTGGAGCCAAATCTGAACATGATCAGCAATATCTTACCATCAATTTTAAACTTATTAGGGATCCAGTGGAGACACGCATGCATACATGTATGTTTTTTGTGAGTGACACTAGAAAATGGTTGTTAAAATGACCTAAAGCACCCTTTCTTTACATTTAGTAGCAAAGAAATAAGTTGCATGATAATGTTATGCTGCAGTGAGTCATGTCTCCTTCCAAATGTTAATATTGGTTTCTTTTAAACAACGGCAATTTTTCTCTGACTCCAACCATCCACCATTTGAAAAAAAGTGTGTTATATTGTATTAGACTGAAGTGTTGTTTTGGACTTGCTGGAGCCTTGAGGAGCCTCTCTGCTGCCTTTTGCTTGTGACAGCAAAATATTGAAATTTTAATATTTCCCAGCTCAGTATAACCTGTACTACCTCTACTATATCTCAAAATTCATTCAAATTTAACAACTGTAACATTATCAGATGCAAATCTACTGCTTTCAGAGAAGACTGAATGGACATTGTTGGAGGGAAATAAAGGACAGAGAGAGCAGTGGTCACATTTCCAAATGGCTCATGCAGTCTCTGAGCCCCAGACTGCCATTAAGGCAAACAGAGCAGAATGAAAAGATAGAGCTGGATAATGCCGAGGTTAAAGAAAGCACAGGGGTCAGCTAAGGAAAGAAACATTTGGGAAAGAGGGATGACAGAGAAAATGAACAGCATGTTCTCTCTCTAACTGGTCTCTGCTGAGTGCAGATATGGTTTCTGTCTCAACTTTTGGGGGCACTGGAGGGTGATTTTCACTAATGTGAAGTAAGGGGGGAGTTAAGAGAGATAAGAAAATTGAGGATGAAGACAAAGTTGGATGTGAATGGGAAAATGGGAAAGAGCTGGATGGGCACATGGAAAGTAATGAGAATTTAAGGACAAACATGGTAATACACTTTTTTTGCAGGTAAGGGTGAGGTGAGGTGAGGTGAGGTGAGGTGAGGAATGTGCTGAAGAAAGCTTTGCAAAGAGAGAGAGAGGAGCAGACAGTCATGGACGCAGAGCCAATCAGGGTGATCAAATCCTTTCTTAAAGGGTATCTGTTTGGCCTTTGATGATTGCACATGAGTCTCACAAGATAGCAAAAGGTCAGTCACTGTAATGGAGTGCTTACAGTGACATTCACAAGGTCACAAAGTGTGTTTTTGGCTGATGAAGCATCACACCAATCTGACTTTGGGCCATTTTGGATGAGCTAAACGTGACTAATGGACTTCAAATGGTGTGGTGTTTTCTTTAAGCAGAGCACAAACTGCAGGACCAATCTGCCTGTAACAAACATATACACATGCACTTCTACCCGCACCCTCAGAAAAACACTGAGTCATTGTAAAGTTGCAGAAATGTATGGGTGGCTACGCTTCAGGCGTCTTTCTTTGTTTCGTTTTTTTTTTTTTTTTCTGGGGCACAAAGGGTTTGATTTCCATACATAGAACAGACACAAGTAAGAAAAAAAAGTTGTCTCAACACCAGAATCAAGGCCATGGTAGCCTCCCACATACTACCCACACGGCCATGAGATGATTTTCTGACTGCACTGCGCTGCCTCCTCCCCACCACACTCCCTTCTTCAAAGTTAACATCGACAACAGACACTTTCTTCAAATTCACTTTATGATTTATGGATGCACTTTTGGCCTTTTTCAATGAGTAAGCATCACTAACTTGCATCTCACCATCACTCTTGTGAGCTTTCTGTCTGGGAATGTGTTGCTGCCCAGACAGGACTGCAGTGAAACAAACAAACAAGCACCTTGATAAGACATCATTCATTAAGGGTTTCTAAGCTATTACTAATAGCTTTACTACTGGAAGTAGGGGGAAGCAGCGAGCCTGGCTCTGTCCACAGTTAGAACAATCCACAGACCAGCACCCCTAAAGCTCACTAACTAACACACGGTATATGTGGTGTGTTTAATTTGTACAAAACCAGAAAGGTAAAAGCAACATGTTATGGTTGGTGATCAGTGACTGGGTGCAGTAACTTGATGGAGTCTCCTCTGGTTGTTTGGCAATCTCACCGTGATGTCAAGACAGCAAAAAGTCACTGCACCCAGCCACTGGTCTCCAAGTTACAGCACATAACTCCCCTTAACCTCAATTAACTTTATTTTTACATCTCTCTCTCTCTCTCTCTGTACAGATTCATGAACTTTGGAGGTGGTGGTAGGAGTATTTTGTATCTTTGAAGAGAGTAAGGCTAGGTATTTCCCTGTTTCCAATCATTCTACCAAGCTAATCACCTCCACACTCCAACTCCATACTTAACACAAAGTTATGCAGGGCTGTAGCGATACCTGCAGCACCTCTCTATTGACCAGCGATTGCCGCAAATACAATGTCCACATTTTTTTCTAGCACTTTAATGTGGTCCGGTGCTACTCATGTCAACGTTGACTGGCCACTACAGCAAGAGCGCGCCCTCGGTGGTCGTGGCGGTGGCGGCTGCTGCCAGCAGGGACACACAGAGTGGGACTTGAGGCAGATTGTAGAATTTGTGAAACACATGGAGGAGAGCTCAGGTCAGCACAGTGTAAAAATGGAAGCGAAGCCCCGGTAACATCACAGCAGAGATCACAGCGGAGTAAACTCCTTCACAGCGACAGGCCTAGACATAAGAGACATAAGAGCGGTTGCGGCTGCCAATCTTTGAAGGGTCTTCTTGGCTAATATCAATACAGTCACTGGTTACACTAAAGAAGCTGTTTATGGAATGAGTTTTATCAAAAGTTAGATGCAAGATCTGAGGGAACAGATAAGACTTGTGTTCAGTGTTTGCTGGAGCAAACTAGTGCACAGTTCACGTGTGCACCCCGCACACAGGTTTTATGTAGTAACTGTGTTTATGTGCCAGAGTTGTTGTTCATTTCTTAATGAGGACAGGGACACTGAACGCTGCGAAGGACATGTGGTATATTTAGGGTGCTTTTGATGACAATGACATTGAACAGGGGGCATTCGGGACGGCAAAGGACTTTTTAACCAAAAGCATTGTGATGGTAATAGTGTTGCTGTTGTGGAAACACTTAAGCTTGCATGTCCAATGAGGCTCTCCATCTGCACTGGCTTTTTTTTTTTTTGCTTACTTAGGCAATAATGTTGTTTGTGTCTCAACTGAGAGCTTAACCATTATCTTCAGTCAACAATGTAAAATTTAAAACAGATTTCATGTAAGCCCACCAGCAATTCCCCAATGAATCTCAGCTGTTCAAGCCGAATCCTGGAGGACTGAAGTGTCTGAGTGATACCAGTGACATTGAACTGGGGACATTCTGAATAATGGAGGGAAGAGGGGTGCTAAGCTTGGAGCGCATCATGTGAGTTGATGGCACTAAGCCTTAAGGTAAGAAAAATAATACAGTTACGTAAGCTTACTGTTTCCGTGTCCCCTGGGGTGAGCTCTGTTCTCTTCTCCGTAAGTGTCACTCTCAGTGTGTGTGTGTGTGTGTGTGTGTGTGTGTGTGTGTGTATGTGTATGTGTGTGTGTGTGTGTGTGTGTGTGCGTGTGCGTGTGCGTGTGCACCAAGGCCAAGACCCCAGCAGCAAAATCAGAGCATGTTAGAGTTCCGCAACAGTGTGAAGGGGATTAAAGTACGCACATGTACACATAATGTGTTGATGCTCAGTTTGTCCTTTTTCTGTCCTTGTAGCATCAAATATGAGTCAATCCAAACAATCTAAATCATTACACTTTAAGTCCTTGTGAAGGTTCTGACTTGTTTTAGTACATGAAAAAAACGTACCCTCTTTCATTATAACATATGAGAGAGCAATAGATAAATTACGCTTTAGGCTAATTGAGATATTAGACGTTTGTCAGACAGCCAACAGCGTGACTCTGACAGAGTTGGGATTCGTGTGTCCTAAACAGAAAAAGCTCTTTCTTTAATCACTGTGTTGTTCCTCTCCATGTGGCATTGTTTTGATGCTCTGAAATACTGGCCAACAAGAGGACATTAGGCACCATTAACAGAAAATGAACGAACAGAAAATCTTTTATCATTGAACCCAAAGATAGCTGCTGTTCTCCGAGCGTGTCATATGAGGTGTGCTTCAGACTTTTAAATTAACACGGTGTCTAAACAGGAGGCGTAGTGTGAGCAGCACATTAACAGAGCAGCAGCAGCAGCAGCAGCTTCATCCTTCATCTGCGTGTCCACACAGGATGTGTGAACACTGCACTGTGTGTAGTTCATCCACGTTTTGGCAGAGCGCAGAATCCAATACGCAATCACTGTATTTACAAGGGTGTGAGTGAAAACTGAAAAAAAAAGGGTCTGAAATGTTTTGTGTGCAGCCACGCTGTAACACTGTGAAGAAATGGAATGATTCAAATAGCGGGTGAATCATTTCCTCATTGAATTTGTGCTTACAAATGACAAAATGAGAACGAATATCTGGTTGGCCACTGCCCCCCAAATGTTCAGCTAACTTTTTTTGGCCTGCAGGCTTCTTCACTTTTTTAAAGGTCATTTTAAATTTGAATCTAACAACATTTTTTTTTTTTTTTTACTGTAAGTGTCCATTGCTGCGAGGTTTCTGTGCAGCCATTCCCTTCTCAGCATGTTCATCAGTGTTTGACCATGAGTGCCAAGTCATTTTCCCCTGGGAGTCTGTGGGAATGTCTGTCAAAACCACTGGAGTTGTTTCCTGTATGTGCATTTTTACATCAAGGAACACGTTGTCTTACTTCAGCTCCATTCACAAGTTAGGCATTTTATATATACTCCAATTCAAAGACACGCATATGATACACAGACAGAGCACACCCCTGCCTCCCTATTTACAAGAGTTATTAAAGTGTATGTTAAGTCAGTGTGTTCAGTACAGGACCTTTGGAAATATGACATCTGGTACACATGTTCATATATAGCACATTTCAATACTCATCACTACCATATATACAGTACACGAAAATCAATACGTAGAATCCATTAAAATTAAATGAACAACCAAGATAAAGGAAAATGTTTCATACCTCGTCTGTTATCTGTCCCCCAAATGTCACCCATGTACCTGGAGGGAACAGAGACATTTCAACAAATTAGAAAACATTTCAGACCTTCAGTCAGTGAGTGTGTGTTCCTGTGTGTGTGTGTGTGTGTGTGTGTGTGTGTGTGTTTGACATCCTGGAGTAAACACTACTAATACCCAGGCTGTGTCACCAGTCAAGGGAGGCTGTCAACCTCCTAAGAGAAAAATCTGTCCTGTTCAGAGCTGCAGCTCAATACTGAAGGATCGGCTTGTCTGAGCACCTGTTAGCGCTCTTCCCTCATCACTGTTTGTGTTTGTTATGATCACACATATTTGGAAGACCTTGTGTGCCCTGTCCTTATGTGCTTATGTTTGTCTGTGTGTGTGTGTGTGTGTGTGTGTGTGTGTGTGTGTGTGTGTGTGTGTGTGCGTGTGTGTGCGTGTGTGTGTGTGTGTGTGTGTGTGTGTGTGTGTGTGTGTGGGTAAAACGAGTGTGCATGTGTGTACATCTGACTACATGCTCTTGATTGCCCTGCAAACAATGCTGATGAGCCAGACAAAAGGCTAAGCCATCCAAACCAGAGGAGACACTACATCCGCGGCACATTCCCTGTCTGAATTATGCATGTAGCTCTGCTGTGACAGTGAGCGCTTCCCTTTCAGATTATGTCAAAACAGTCTTCGGTGTCTAAAAATGTCCCGCTCTGACAGACAAACGGAGAGAGAGAGAGGAAAACACCTTTTTTATATCACAAAAATGTCTGGTGCAAACCTGTAAATGCTGTGTGGCTAATGTGTGTTCGGGGAGAAGCAAGACAATCTGGGCTGCCCGACAAGATATGAGGCAGTCTGTGTTGCAGTGCATTTGAAATTTGGCAGAGGACAAAGGACATTGTCGCCACATTTTTATTCGTCATCTGAGGTAAAGGGAACTTTAGTGAAAAATGATTCTATTACACACAGTGACAGATTTTATGAATCTTTCATGCTATTGCACCTGCAATATATCAGAGTTTACCTATACAGTATATTAGAGCCTGACACATGTTGGAATTTTGAGGCTGAAATAGAAAACTCTGATCATCTTAGCATAAGCATGTCTATGAGAATTCATTCAGAGTAGTGATTAGGAGAATAATGTAAGCCCTTGACTAATTAAGCATTCTCCTTTTCTGAGAGACATATACTAGTTTCCTCCAGGCCATGAGATTGCTCTCTCTGATCCCTGCTTTATCTCTCTATCTTATCTCATTTTATCTCTGTGTGGAATCCTTCTCTCAGTCTGTCTCTCACTCAGCCTGCGCCCCAGTACCCACAGTTTCCCACCAAAGGAACACAGCTGTTCCTCTGACTCTGCTGACCTCCACCACTCAACCTTCATAAAACAACCAATGTATCTCAGAGACCAAGAACAACAGAGTGGCACTTAACGATCCCGCTCATTTCATCACACGGGATGTGGCTATACAATAGAGCTCATTACTCTATACATTGCAACACCATCCACTGAGGATTCATGACACCCTAAGGATAAATTACATCTGTTGGTGCACAATGATATTATCTTAACTCAGTAGAGAGGAGAAAGCTGCAGCTCTCAACGTGCATCATCAGCAGAATCCTAATCAAAAGTTTTTCAGCAGTGGGTGGCTGGGTGAAATAATGGTAATGTCTGTTGGGAAAAGTTGCTTTTGGCGATTGCTAACAAGTAACTATGACAACCGCACTATGCTTCAACTGTACAATCAGCCCTTTAAGCTGTCTCCGGCATGGTGGAATTGTAATCACAGCTAACGATGTCCAGTTGCAGCTCTGTGTTTTGTTATCAGAGCTGGAGGCTCAGCATGGGATGAGCTCCCCGCAGAGCTCTAATGTCAAGGCCGCCGCACTTATAGGTTCAGCTGAGTTTTCTGTTTGATCGAAGCAAAGGCACTGCAAAGGATAAACAGCTGCTTTTTTTTTTTGTTTTACTGGCAGCTGCTGGTGGAAAGTGCCGTAAGTGGCACTTGATGTTGCTATACGACAGTATAGCAGCAGTAACAGCAGTAAATCTGAAAGCCTTGCAGTGATTTTTCACAAGGCTGAAAAGGTGTTGAAGTCAACAGATGAGCTCAAACTAACTCCCGGCAAAGTAACTTATACACATGGTACAACAATATATATATATATATATATATATCAATGGGTCTTTGTTTGACTGGATTAATAACACTTCACTGTCCTTAATCGTTTCCTCTCAGCTACGTTTTTCTACTTTCATATTTACGATGCACTTCAAATGAAATCACTGAAGAGATAAATCTGACATGAGCCCCGCTGTACTAGACAGGAAAGGACGAGATAAGAAGTAAAAGGGGAAGAAAATGAGGAGAATAAGGAAACTAATGAGACAGAGTTGTAGATTTGGCAAGACGGGCCATTTGTGTTTTCAGCTTTGTGTGAGTCCTTTGAACCCGATTCTTCAGTCTTGACTCCAGTCTGTGCCTGGCAGCGTGATAGATGGCACACATTTAGATGAAACATTTCTCTCTAGTGTCTCACTTTAACTGACCTCCTAACTCTTTTTCAGCATTTTCCCGCTTGCCAGCCTACTGATAGAAAGGCTGAGTCACTTTTTTTTTTGTTCGATCAATTTCCAGCTCCAATAAAAGCACGCAGTACATCTCGGAGCTAGTTATGCTTTCAGTTTAAGTTCATCCAGACGAGATGCAAAAAAAGACCGACAGGAAACATGGGGGAGGCAAACCAAGGACTTTTGGGTTATGTAGTAGCTTATATGTATATGGTCTATAACACGACACAACCAGGATGCCCCATTATCATCAACTAAAAGTATCTACAATTTGTTTTGTTGTGCAGGAACCCATTCAAATGGGAAGAAAAGTCCCGTAAAGTTTTGTAGTAGAGCTCTTTTTTGTTTTAAAAGACCAAAGGCAATCTGTTGTGTTTTTCTAAACATAAATTATGTTTTTGCTGCTTTCCATTGCCCTGTGTGTGTTTGTGTTATATATACAGTACACTCTCTCCCTCTATCTCTTTCAAACACACAATCCTTTGCACTTATTTTCAGTTCTGTTGCATGCCTTTGTCTCCTGTACTGCCTCTTCAAGTTCTATTGATTTCTTCTGAACAATTCTACTTGAATCGTCTTCGTCTGTGCTGCTATATCAATATCTATATCTGTTTCTGTCTTGTCTGCTCTTTGTCAGCTACTGAACACAGGGGTTGACAAAACAATGTAAAACACTTGACAGTGCAACACAGCTTAACATAAGTTACAACATCAATTTGACAAAATAGCTGAAAGAATGTGTGTGAAAATGCATTGAAAGAGCATAACAGACTGCAAACTCAGGGAAGAGATAAAGATTAATAGGGTTCTTACACAGTGAAGTTCAAGTGGACATTAATAAAGCAAAGGTAGGGAAAGCAAGAGGAATTAAAATATACCAAATTAAATATCAAAATGACCCAAGAAAGCTCTGAATCTGCCAAAATATCATCTATGTGGTTTCAGTCTATTAATCTATCTATCCCCCAGTGGGGGCTCAAGGGCCCATTAAATTATAAAGGGATTAGCCTAATGAGCACAGTCTTTACATTTTCTTCTTTTGTACTTAATGAAAGGCTCCTGTTGTATTTGGAAATGGAAGGCCTACTTGTGTAAAAGCAAAATCAGTTTCATAAGTCAAGGTCATATCCTGATCATATCTTTGTATTGTCTACGAATTCATGTAATGGGCAGAATTAGTAAAAACAACACATACATTTTCACAGACTTTCAGAAAGCTCAACAGGGATCTTTCAGCCTATGGATTTATTGAAAATGGGGTAAGTGGAAGATAAAAGGGCTTTACAGTCCCTCCTACAGTGATCCCACAGCACGTGCAAGACTATATGAGTATCGCACAAGTCGGTTCCAAATTTAGTGAAACAAGGTGATGCTTTGGCCCCCTCATTGTTTGCTAGTTATATAAATGATTTGGCTAAAGAAATGAAAGCTGTTAATTGTGTGGTAATGACCGGAAGGGAGATGATAAGTATTTTAGTACTTTTGTATGCAGATGACATCATCTTACCATCACAATCTGTGCTTTATACTTTTTTTGGTGTATATGTGTTACCAGAAAATGTATGTAAATTTTGTAAATTGACAGTGTCTTGTAATCCCAACTCAACTCAACTTCACCTGCAGCTTTATCACTTTGGCTTCAGGGTGAACATTACAAACAACTTGGATTTTTATTTTACTGAGGGGTAAATAGAGCTATAGAGGGAATAGAGGTGTTAATGAAAGAAGACAAATGCAAAGAGTGACACATGGCTAAACTTGTCCAATCCCTTTAGTACTGCAAGGATATGTGATGGCATTAGGATGCTGAACAGAACAGCTGAAGAATTTAAAGGATGAGATTTTTAAAGACAAAGTAGAAGACAGACAGAGGAAAGAAAGTGTTGTAGAACTAGAGGGAAAGTATGTGTTGGTCCACTTTCCTGCAAAAGTACCACAGTGACAACACGCAGAGGTCCACCCTGCTGTCTTTTCTACACTGCAGGATTTGCTGGGAGAACCACTTTAAGAATTCATCAATCCACAGCGCCGCATCAGTGCAGTAAGCATCACAGGGAAAATACGGATCTGAGTAACCGGTGTCATGTGTATGTTGTGGGAGGAAAGGAAAAAAAAAAAATAAAAAAAGAATTGCTGATGGTTCAGATAATGCTGATCACAAGCGCTTACATCAACGTTTTTTTTGCTTTGAGAGCCAATTAAAATGAGTTTGCACATGATAAATGTACACAAACACTTTTTTTTCTCCATTTTCCCAACCAATTAGCATCACTGGAACCAGTTTGTGTGTTGACAGCACAGTGAAGCCACTGCAGTCCCCCCTGCAGTCAGTCTGTTTTCAGTGAATGAAGAGATAGTAAATTATCTGCAGCTGCACACTTGCTTGTGCTGAGAGGTCATGATGACTTCACTAATCACGCCATATATCAATTAATCCACCCTGCAGTTTTTATAAATCAATTCAGTTTCAATTAACTGGTGAGATGTTTTTTTCATTGCAGATAGAGAATGCTGTTGCACAGTATGCAAAATTTACCAATGCATGTCAATTGAAGTGATATTAAATTATATTCTGTTGGAATATGAAATTAGTTTTTTTTTTCTTGTTGTTATTGGAATGGAAATAACTGATATTGAATGACTTCAAATTGGGCTATTATGCAAATAAACAAGAGATTGGATTTTAACAAGAATGCAGTCAATTTCAGAGAGCATGGGAAATGTTTCTTAATCAGGAGTCCTGTCAGGAAAAACTTCTATAAATTTTTATATTTCATTTGCATATATATATGATTAAAATCTATAAATGTCAAATGTCATCTGCAAATGTCAAAGTTTCTTTTTTTTTACCCTCTGCCTGTTTGACACGTTGGATACGTGTGTGTGTGGGTTTGTGTGTGTGTGTACTTGTACAGCTATCTTTGTGGGAACGTATTTGAGTTTTAGACCTTGGGAGTGAGTGATTTTTGGAAACATTTGGTAGGGTCTCCCAAGGCAAACAGGTCCTAGGTGACGGGCCAGACTAAGAGCAGTTCAAAAACCCCTATGAAGAGAAGACAACCAGGGACCGTGACGTCGCCCGGTATGGCGCAGCCGGGGCCCCCCCCCTGGAGCCAGGCCCGGGGTTGGGGCTCGCATGCGAGCGCCTGGTGGCCGGGCTTTTGCCCACGGGGCCCGGCCGGGCCCAGCCCGAATGGATGACGTGGGTCCGACCTCCTGTGGGCCCACCACCCGCAGAGGGAGCCGTAGGGGTCGGGTGCTATGTGGCACGGGTGGCGGTCGAGGCGGAGTGCCCCGACGACCTGGGCCTCGGAGACAGCCTCTAGCTGTAGGGACATGGAATGTCACCTTGCTGGGGGGGAAGGAGCCGGAGCTTGTGCGGGAGGTTGAGAGGTACCGGCTAGATATAGTCGGGCTCACCTCCACTCACAGCTTGGGCTCTGGAACCCAGCTCCTCGAGAGGGGCTGGACTCTCTATTTCTCTGGTGTTGCCCGCGGTGTGCGGCGGCGGGCTGGTGTGGGCTTGCTTATAGCCCCACAGCTCAGCCGCCATGTGTTGGAGTTTACCCCGGTGAACGAGAGGGTCGCGTCCCTGCGCCTTCGGGTCGGGGACAGGTCTCTCACTGTGGTTTCGGCCTATGGGCCGAACAGCAGTGCAGAGTACCCGGCCTTCTTGGAGTCCCTGGGAGGGGTGCTGGATGGTGCGCCGACTGGGGACTCCATTGTTCTACTGGGGGACTTCAACGCCCACGTGGGCAGCGACAGTGAGACCTGGAGAGGCGTGATTGGGAGGAACGGCCTCCCCGATCTGAACCCGAGTGGTGTTCTGTTGTTGGACTTCTGTGCTAGTCACAGACTGTCCATAACGAACACCATGTTCGAGCACAAGGGCGTCCATCGGTGCACGTGGCACCAGGACGTCCTAGGCCGGAGGTCGATGATCGACTTCGTTGTTGTGTCATCTGACCTCCGTCCGTGTGTTCTGGACACTCGGGTGAAGAGAGGGGCTGAGCTGTCAACTGATCACCACCTGGTGGTGAGTTGGATCCGCTGGCAGGGGAGGAAGCCGGAGAGACTCGGCAGGCCCAAGCGTATCGTGAGGGTCTGTTGGGAACGTCTGGCGGAACCCGCTGTCGCTGCGGTTTTCAACTCCCACCTCCGGGAGAGCTTCTCACAGATCCCGGGGGAGGTTGGAGATATTGAGTCCGAGTGGACCATGTTCTCCACCTCCATTGTTGGCGCGGCCGCTCGGAGCTGTGGCCGTAAGGTCTCTGGTGCCTGTCGTGGCGGCAATCCCCGAACCCGGTGGTGGACACTGGAAGTAAGGGATGCCGTCAAGCTGAAGAAGGAGTCCTACCGGGCCTTATTGGCTCGTGGAACTCCTGAGGCAGCTGACAGGTACCGGCAGGCCAAGCATGCTGCAGCCCGGGCGGTTGTGGAGGCAAAAACTCGGGCCTGGGAGGAGTTCGGGGAGGCCATGGAGGAGGACTACCGGTCGGCCTCGAGGAAATTCTGGCAAACCGTCCGGCGCCTCAGGAGGGGGAAGCAGTACCCCACCAACACTGTTTACAGTGAGGGTGGGGAGCTGTTGACCTCGACTGGGGATGTCGTCGGGCGGTGGAAGGAATACTTGGAGGATCTCCTCAATCCCACCGCCAGGTCTTCCATTGAGGAGGCAGAGGCTGGGGATTCAGAAGTGGACTCGTTCATCACCCAAGCCGAAGTCGCCGAGGTGGTCAGAAAGCTCCTCGGTGGCAAGGCACCAGGGGTGGACGAGATCCGCCCTGAATACCTCAAGTCTCTGGATGTACAGGGACTGTCTTGGTTGACACGTCTCTGTAACATCGCCTGGCGGTCGGGGACAGTGCCTCTGGAGTGGCAGACCGGGGTGGTGGTCCCTCTTTTTAAGAAGGGGGACCGGAGGATGTGTTCCAACTATAGGGGGATCACACTCCTCAGCCTCCCCGGGAAAGTTTATTCCAGGGTACTGGAGAGGAGGATACGGCCGATAGTCGAACCTCGGATTCAGGAGGAACAATGCGGGTTCCGTCCTGGTCGCGGAACACTGGACCAGCTCCACACTCTCCATCGGGTGCTCGAGGGTTCATGGGAGTTTGCCCAACCTGTCCACATGTGCTTTGTGGACTTGGAGAAGGCATTCGACCGTGTCCCTCGTGGCATCTTGTGGGGGGTGCTTCGGGAGTATGGGGTCCGGGGCCCTTTGCTAAGGGCTGTCCGGTCCCTGTACGACCGGAGTAGGAGTCTGGTTCGCATTGCCGGCAGTAAGTCAGACCTGTTCCCGGTGCATGTTGGACTCCGGCAGGGCTGCCCTTTGTCACCGGTTCTGTTCATTATTTTTATGGACAGAATTTCTAGGCGCAGCCAGGGGCCGGAGGGGGTCCGGTTTGGGGACCGCATGATAGCATCTCTGCTTTTTGCGGATGATGTTGTCATGTTGGCTTCGTCAGGCCGGGACCTCCAGTGTGCACTGGGGCGGTTTGCAGCCGAGTGCGAAACGGCTGGGATGAGAATCAGCACCTCCAAGTCCGAGGCCATGGTTCTTGACCGGAAAAAGGTGGTTTGCCATCTCCGGGTCGGTGGAGAGTCCTTGCCTCAAGTGTAGGAGTTCAAGTATCTCGGGGTCTTGTTCACGAGTGGGGGAAGGATGGAGCGTGAGATCGACAGGCGGATCGGTGCAGCGTCTGCAGTAATGCGGTCGCTGTATCGGTCCGTCGTGGTGAAGAGGGAGCTGAGCCAAAAGGCAAAGCTCTCGATTTACCGGTCGATCTACATTCCTACCCTCACCTATGGTCATGAACTTTGGGTCATGACCGAAAGAACACGATCTCGGATACAAGCGGCCGAAATGAGTTTCCTCCGCAGGGTGGCCGGACTCACCCTTAGAGATAGGGTGAGGAGTTCGACCATCCGGGAGGGGCTCGGAGTAGAGCCGCTGCTCCTCCACATCGAGAGGAGCCAGCTGAGGTGGCTCGGGCATCTGTTTCGGATGCCTCCTGGACGCCTCCCTGGGGAGGTTTTCCGGGCATGTCCCACCGGAAGGAGGCCCCGGGGAAGACCCAGGACACGCTGGAGGGACTACGTCTCTCGGCTGGCCTGGGAACGCCTCGGGGTCCCACCGGATGAGCTGGAGGAGGTGTCTGGGGCCCGGGAAGTTTGGGCATCTCTGCTAAAACTGCTGCCCCCGCGACCCGACCCCGGATAAGCGGTTGAAAATGGATGGATGGATGGATGGTGGTTACGTGTTCAGAGGGCTGTTTGAGGGTTAAGATTTGGTTTTAAGGTTAAAGTGTGAATTAGGTTTAGGTTAATGTTAGGGAAGGGGGCGTGGAATGCATTATGGCAATGAAGGTCCTCGCAAGTATGAAGTACAAGGTTGTGTGTGTGTGTGTGTGTGTATGTGTGTAAAAGCCCTCATGATCTTGCCTCAGCACAGGGCTAACCTCTATCCAACCTCTTTTAACCAAATAACAAGATGCTCATACCAGCAGCTGAGCCCTGGGAAAAAAACACCCACACTGACAGAGCAAGCAAAAAAAAAAATGGGGAGGTCAGGAATGAGGGGATGATATAGTGATGGCAAGAGGGAAATAAAGAAGGGTAGGCATTTATCTCTCTGGTTTCAATTTCCGCTATCTCTCAAATGTCTCAATGTTTGTTTTTCCTCTTCCTGTCCAATAAAGTAAGGAGTCAAGACTTTCGATACGGCCAGAGGAGAGAAAGGATGAGGATGATGAGGATGAGAGAGAAAGCTGTTCATAGAGAGAAAGACAGCGCTTGAGAGATGAGATTGGCAGGATAAAGACAAGCCTGCTTCGACAAAAGTCTTATCTTTGCTTCTTATTTTTCCTGTTCACATCTTTCTCTGTCTTGCACTCCATCCCTGGGACAATGACAATGTGTGTGGAATACTAATTCATCTGTTTGTTCAGATTCTCTCCATCATCAGCACAGGGCAAACATACCTACTGCAAGTACTTCCACTCCCCAAAATCTTGAATTATTAATTCCTCAGCTGCATACATTAGATTTGTGTAATATGCGATATGTAATATGGTGGAGTGGGATTTTATTTCTCTCTTTGAAAAGGGTCAAGAATAAATGCATTGACCTAGAAACTGATCCAGCATGTTGAATAATATAATAAACTGAGAAGAAACGAAGATTTTTTTTCTCTAATGAGATTCAAATTTTAAATGACAAAACCATTAACAGCTTAAAAGGTGAACTGATACAAATGATGCTTTATTCAAATACAGCCTTATAAATATTTAGTCAGCTGATGGCTCACTTATACTGTAGATCAAAACTGTATGTACTCACTACATTAAATAGTAATGTGTAGAAGTTATGGTCTCTACACATTGTACAGCCCATTAAATACAATTAAGCGGTAATGATTTCTTTATACTATTTTCATGTAAATTTTGGAAAATTAATTGTAAACTGATCTAGGAAATAGTATTAGATATTAGAAATGAATAGCTCATATATAAGATTACATTTGCATTCCTACTATCTGTGAAAAAAAACATCTTAATTGTATTTCATTTTGTTAGTAAGATCATATTATTAAGATCACACTATATTGTGCTGTAAAAAATATGTAAACATCTGTGTTGGTGGTTGGGGCACCTTTTTTTGCAGGGAGCACAGCTGGTAAGTTTAGGAAGATGGATTTAATCTTAATAAAGTAAACTCACAAATAAAATATAATATAATAAAATAATAATAAAATAACTGTGTAATGTTTACAATATCAATAACACTAAAACACCAATATTTACGTAGTTACCCCAAAACTCGAAAGTGTTTCTTACAATAGAAAAGCTGTGTCTTGCACTTTGACATAGTAGAAGAAGCAGAAGAATTGGATCATCAATCATGTGACCAGTAGCCAAATGTGCTGCCAACTGAGCAAAACATCACAAGTTCTGTTTAGCACATGCGGTAGTGGTGCTCTCTTGTGGCCAGAAAACACAGATGGAAAAAAAAAAAGAAACTTAGAAAGATGATTCTGGCAAAATCTGGAATTTTTTTTATCACCTCTTCTTAAGCCATAAACACAGGGGAGACAACAATTTAGATCAGACTTGGAAAATGGAAAACCAGATTTTTTTTTTTCTCACTTGCCTCTCAGGATTTGGATGGATTTAATTAAAGGGTTTCACCATCATTAACTTGCTCTAGTCCACTTCAGCAGTGTCGGTCTGCATCCTAATTACTGAAGCAATCAATAATCACTTTCCTACTCGTCCCACTGAGAGGTTATTGTTACCCACTCCACGTCAAGGTCAACCTGCTACTTTACTGTCGCATAACTTTTGAATATTTTGCCTAAAACGCACTCTGGTTTCTGGCTATGTTTGCTAGTTTCAAATTCAAATTTCGAGCAACCTTGAGCCACAGTGCAGCTGTAATCCAGGAAGCAAAGATGGTACACTCATATTTTCATGAAGAACTTCTGAAACTAAAGTGTCTGTTTGAATTCACTCGCTTGATGTAAAAACCAACATTATACTCTGGTGTTTTGCCACGGGAGCTCTGAAAAGCACAAAATGTTGAATTTCTGTGAAAATGGGTCTTCATCTATTTAATCCATTATGTAAATGAAGCTGGTGCTGGTGAGGCGGCGTTTCTCTCGGGGCATCATCATGCAGTTGCAGATTGGCTATTTGAAAAGTGACACTCCTGCGACAGTTACATCTCTGTTGCTCACACAACTGGTGATAAATAGAAAGAAATGATTGAATCACTATTTAACATGATTGAATGTGTGTTTTATTAATTTTTCTGTCTAGTGCACTGTCAGTCAGGTATATGAGTTTGTGTGTGTATGTGTTCAGTTGAATGTTGCTGTAATATTTGCACATATGCCACAGAAACATGTACACACGCAACATCCTAATCTTTCTTGGCACTATTCCTTTCAGTAAAACAGTGAAACACCATTTAGCATCCGGCTCCTTGCCCTTACTCTTCCTGCTTTCCCCTGCCAGCATCACATCCGCCCTGGGCGCAGCATGTGGCAGGCAGCTGGCATTATGCTGACCTTTTCTGCACCGAGCAGCTCAGCCAGTTTGAGTCAGACCACTCAGTCTACTGTGAACCACCTGGGGGAGCAGCGCTCAGCGCCGGCCGAAGGGCTAGACATTACACCTTGAAAAACGAAAGTTCTACATGTCACCATGGATGTCATCTACCAGTGACACCAAGGAAAGTCCTTTTGGTTAAACCATGGTGCTTCACAAATGTATTCAATCACTTTTACACTGAAAGGTTCTTGGCACAGATAGATCATGACCATCAGAACAACTCTTATAAATTGCTGGAAAAATCAATGTTAAAGCTGCGTGAGTCAACTCTTTAAGAAAGGTGGGGAAAAAAGTAAAAATACAGCTCTCCTCCTGCAGGTTTCACTTCTCCCTTCTCTGTCCTGAGTTCCTCCCACCAACCGAGCACGGGCCAGCGGCACAGGTATCTGCACGCACTTCATACATGCAGGAAAATGAAGTCAGCGCAGGTTCAGCCAATCGTGTGTGTGATCCCAATGGCGTTATACTGTATAGCAGCAATTCTATAAGAACTACCGTCCTGTTGCCTTTGCTGTTTGAGATGATATGCTGCAATTAGCTATATAAAAATGAATTGGAATTAGCCTGAGCCTTTGGCTATGGTTTGCAGAAGACTAAACTATTAGCAACATTCAGCAGAACTACTCATGCCTGCCCTCATAAATATTGTACCGTTATGATAAGACCTCTTGTAATACATGCATGGGTTGTGGAAAAGAGAAATATCTGAAGGGATCTGCACATCTGCATTTATAGAGCAGCCAATAGGAACACTTTCTCTCTCTAAGAGGACCTGTGATTGGCCAAAGCTTCCCGTCACTGGCTAGATTTTCAAAAGCCTGAAAACAGCCCAGAGGAGGTGCAGAAGTCTGGTTGTATCTCAGAGCAGTTGAATTACAACATGCTGAGAGGCTGTTATGGAGTTTTTGTCAAGTGACACCAAAATAAACTGCTCACCTCAGCTTTTAACTGAAATACAATTAGTAATCTAAAAAGGAAAAAGAACGATGTTGGGGTTGCTGCTGCTGCACATCATGAAGAATGTTCTTAATCTCAATCCATCTGAATGACTACAAATGAGGAAAATTAATTCATGTCACGATGCAGTCAGCAGCTTTCATGTGTCAAACACTGCATATACATCAGTCTGCACAGTGAAGCTCCAACATCCACATTTTTTTGGTGGAGGGAAATTTTCAAATGCAAATTAGGCCAGGCCTGTCAAAAAGAAAGGAATTTACCACTGTGCTTATAATGTCAGATGAACGTATCACAACGCTGAAAACACTAGGTGTCTTCTGCCAAATATGCTGCTTGAGTTTAGCTGTTAAAATGAGGAGCTGGATCTGCTGAAAACTAATTTCGACAAGGCCACTGTGAAATCCATGCTAGGAAGATGCCTGCGTATGAGATCAGCAAGAGCTCCTCAGTAAATATGAAGAAGCTTAGCCAACAGAAGCACAGCTTCAGTTGGACTTGGACATTTCTAGCAGTTACGGGGAGAAGCAGAGGGGCCAGGAGGCGGCTTAAAATTTGGAGGGTTGACAAATACTTCAAGTTTATTGTCACATGGACAAATGCAGTGAAATGCTTGTGCCATGGCTCCCTAGTCCTCGGAGTGCATACATGAATAAAAACCATCCATATCATACCATCCATAACATCTAGAGACCAGCACAAACCTCACAGCCCACATAACCACATACCCCCATGCACCAATGTGACCATTGTCTTGAACAGGATATAATTTCTCCTAGAAATCCGGTGACTGCAGTGTTGTCCGTTTGTTGACACTTTACCAAACGTCCTGGTGAAGGTCAGCCTCTCTAAGCTGTCTAAAGCTCATGTCCCATGAGAACTAGTTTTGATCCGATTTACAGGATGGTGGCTGATCTGAGCCCCCCAGGGCCTCGTCTGAGCAGGCAGAATGGGCGAGGAAGATGTTTCATTTAATCCTGGTTTGGTACTGAAGTGCTACTAACACATGTAGTACTTTTGAGATTTAAGTCAAACTTGGGTTTGAGCAAATAATCTCCTCTTATGAAAATGCAAAAGAGTCTGTAAAAATGTGTATAATATTTATTATATGTTTCATGTTTTTGTATTTTGACTCTACTGATGTTGACCAACATTTTGCCTTTAAGCAAATTCAAATTTCTTTTTTTAACAAATTATATTTCATGGATGTGGAGAGGACTCTTGAGGAGATATATTTACAATTACTTATGAATGATATTACAGTGCAGCTACTGTAATTGAAACAGGATGTGCAGGTTCAGTGGGTTTTCCACGAGAAATTGGAGGGGAAAACTAATAAATATTTCAGTTTCTGTGAAACTGAGCTGGTGCCGAATTATATTTTCTCTAAAACTTCAAAAGTGGGTCTCTGATATCATGTATAAATTAACTACGCATCTCATACTGTGTTTATGTATTCTGGACCACAAACAGTCTGGGAACTTTTCCTGCTTAGACACATTTCACACTAAAGAGCAAGAATAATTGAATTTTTGAAGACAGTTTTAACAAATCAAATTTAAAATATCGATAGATACAAAATATATTAAGATTTTAAAACGTTAACCTCATGACATCAAAATGATTCATTAAACTATCATTGTTCATTTCAAATAACAAAACAAAGCTGCTGCTGAATAAATACAACTTCAAATACAGAAAATTCACAAAAAATACAGCTGTACAGATTTTGGATCTGTTTGGTTCTAAGCACCGGTGGTCCTGTCATTTTTACACTTCATGTGCTTCGTCCCACTAAAAGGCCTAGAATGTGTCTGACTGGGCCAAACTACCAGTGGGGCAGAAATTGCAGATCATCTCATATCATATCCACACTGACGTCCACAGCGACAGACGTAATGCTTGACCTTTGTCGTCATGGTGACAATAACACCTGCTTATTTGTGAAATAACTATGATATGTTAGGAAGTGTAATTCATGTCAGTTAAAATAGGTCAACATTGACTTGTAGTCATCTGTGGCAAAGAAAACAACACTCCTATTCATAATTAGATTTTAGATATCCATAATAACATTTTCCCAGGTGAAAATTGTATTTCAAGATATCTATAACTTTGACTGTATTAGTCAAAACTAAATTCAAATGGACCTGAAATTGAAAGCCCAATACACATGAATGCCACCTCACATCTATGCTATGATTATCTGTACCTGTATAGATACTTTGTGTTGAGGCCTGCAAGATTATACAGACATCACTAGAATGTTTGTCTGGGGGATGTGTGTACATGAGTTTACAGTGGTGTCTCGCCAACTGCCCAGTTGTTTATCTGTCCTTCCCACAACCTTTCCCAACAACGGAGGATGGGAACACTGGGAAAATATTTTTTGTGGACAAGAACAAGAGAGCAGTAAACACACACACATGCACAGACACACAATATTGTTGTTTTGGATCTCTCCATGGTGGCTTGTGGTGTGTGTGTGTGTGTGTGTGTGTGTGTGTGTGTGTGTGTGTGTGTTGTCTTCTTCCCACTCCCATGCTAAATATAGAAGCTGAGTTGGGGCTGGCTTTGACACTCTTCTATGAGAAGTGAAGAATTTCTAGCAGCAGCCCACACTGATATGGTAACAAACACACACACGCACGCACACACACACAGATTTATACTTGATTAGCCTACAGTCAGTCATTTTATCACAAAGTAAACTGGTATGTTTGTGTGGGGAATTATACAATCACACCAGATTTGTTGGTTTAATAAGAAAACAGGCCAAACTTAATAGTTCAATTCCCAGCCCAGTTCTAAATTTAATGTTGTTTGTTTTACTTTTGCCAAGTCTTAACAAGTTACTTCATTAAACGTAATGCAGAGCTCATTTTTTCACTGCACATGTTTTAGAGAGTATAATAGAAACTTTTTTCTGGTCTCTGTTTTGTTGTCATTATTTATTTAGTCCCTGTAATTTCTGTTGTTTCCCAAGTAAGGGCTGGTGGAGAAATTCATTATGGGTAGTGAAGTGCAGAGAGTGTACTCACCCAGTCCTAAACAAGATACTCTGAGTCCCGACTTCCCAAGGTTCCTGCAGAAACAGACAAGAGCAAATGAGATCGCTTCTACATGTAACTAAGATCTTAGAATCCGTAAGCTTTTGTGGGCAAGCACCTCGCCAAACAGACTATTGAAAATACTGCAAAAACCTGAATCATATTCAGTGACGTGCATGATATTACAAGAATAAGAATCCAACCAATTACAAGCTGTCGCTTAATCATCATAAAAGCTGGATTTTGGTCTGACATTTCAGTGTGCAGTAGATGAAAAATCTGAAACATGATGTCAAGGAGACTGAATAACAAGCAGGCCTTTCATTTTAACAAGAGGCTGGATGTGGCTTTGCTTCAGATAATCACTTGACAACTTGACAGTTCTATGACAGGAAATTGAATTTCATTCTCCTGGACCTCCAGGTAGACGCTCTGACACTCTCAGCCTCCTATAATGTCTAATATGCGTGTTTACGTATATGGAAGGCAGCCTCTGAGTGGAATGAAATTGTTATCTGCCCTTTAATGTTACTTTCCAGTCCCATAAACACCCACGAACACAATGATTGAGAGAGAAGACCAAACAAAAGGGAAAACACTAATCAAAACAATGCATGCAGTAGTGAAATATTACTGAAAAAGAAAGTAACAGTTCGTATACTGCACGATGAGATAGTGTGTGTGTTAGTGTGTGTAGTGCAGATATTGAAGGCATCTTTTATTAGCTTGCTAATGGTCTCATTAGCTGTGTCATTAAGACCACACACAATCTCTTCTAAAATTAGACTTTTATGTTTGAACAATATATACATCCCTAAATACATGTAGTAATTATAAAGCAACCTCATTAACCCAAAACCAAGGACGTGCTGACTCAAGTGTCGATAGTGGCTTAAGTCATTGACATATTACCCTGTTCAGCCGAAGATCTCCTCTGGAATTAATCATGAATTATTACTACTATTACGGTTTCCATGTCTACCCATTTAATTTGATATGCTACACATTCAGCAGACACGGAGCCACATTAACATTCATTTGGTGTCAAATTTTTGGCCACGTGGCGAATGTACAATAACCAGTCTCCTTTTAGCTCGTTTGGGCTCAACCATTTCTTAAGGAAACATCTGACTTTAGCTACTAAACTATGCTCACCAGTTAGCATCTGTGTTCCTTTGTCATGGTGGACAGGCAGAATACACTTTTTTTTTTTGCTGGAACAAAACAAATGATGCTGATGAGAGTGGTGACAGTGAGCCAAAACAGTAAAGTCACGGGCCATAAAACCAAAACAATGAGATGCTAAAATGCTTTGTGGACCTGAGGAGAATCCAGTGATCACCATCTGTGGGTTTGTCACTATGAGCTTTTAACTAGTTTATGTTGATGAGAGCAGCTTTAACTAGTTGTATTATTAATTTCTATGTATAGCACTGTGATCAGCGTGCTTTGGTTTGAATTGTTTTTTCTAAATAAATGTACTTGATGGGACAATGGGAAAGGCATAGTTTCACTCTCAGACTACAGCTGTACAGCAGAGGTTGTCCTTCCTGTCACTGTGGGTAGACTGGCAGGTCCCTGCCACATCCAATCAAGCTTAAAGAACAGTTATTGCCCCCGTCATATCAGCTCCCTGTGAGAGCGGCCATGGACAGATGAGTAAACTGATGCTACAGGACACACACACACAGAGACGCACAAGAGACACACACACACACACTTTTAAAAAAGACTTCTGACTTTCAAGCAGGTGCAAAGCTAAAACCAATGCTCCAATTCATCAGCTAGTGGGGAGTACAGGTGGCACAGTCCTGGGAGAGGAGTTCAGAATATGTTATCTCGGCACTTTTCAACTTGCTCAGGAACCTTGTTTAGCGAGAATACTTGAGAATTGATCTAAAATCCACGTCATCATTTTTTCTTTTTTCTTTTTTTTCAAAAAGTGCTATTTTTAATGCACTTTAAATTGTGAAGAGTACAAGAGAGATACTTCTGGGCTTCACACTGTGTACACCTTGAATAAAAGCAGGTGATTACAAATATTCTTATCTCACAGTTAAAGTTTGTACAACCCACAAAACTGGTAAAATGGGACACATGCATTTGTCAGGACATTTGCTAAAAACTAAAGATCACACTTGTGTCTCACATCTCTGGGTCTTGCTTGAAAACCTTTGCTAACTCTATTATAAAATAACTGAGCTTGAATTGTACACTCACATTTGAAGTTTCTCAAAGTTTGGATTAAAAACATGCATGGCCTCATTAAAAGCATCAGATTTACAGGCTCAGCCAATGTATTGATTGAAGAGTAGATTATTCACAGCTGTCAGCAATCTTTCATTTCTGCTCACCTGTCAGAACCACTTAGGTTATTCATTGCTGACATGTCACCTCTGTATCCTTCAATAACAGAATAGTTAATTGGGCATAAAAATCAAGCCTCCCTTATAAAATTGATTTCGGATGATGCATTAGATCCTCTGTAACCTATAAAATACCAACAAAGGACAAGGTGCTCTTGATCAACAAGCATCAGGAGTTACTTTTGCTCAGCAGGACAACGACAAGAGATGATCATATGTTTTTTTGTTGTTGATTTGTTCCTGATATTTGCAGGGCCAGGCTCCAGGCCTCCCAGTGACCCTGAACAGGAATGAACAGGTTCAATAAGAGTATGAATGAAAAGTTATGCAAGGCTGCTTTTCTCGCCCAGAAAAGATGAAGACATTTTTACAAAAGTTTAAAAAAGTGCCTAGAGTCGGGGCAATCTTTTGAATTTAGAACACAGAGACCGGAGGCGCTGAGTCAGGCAGTGGATGCCCCGCCAGCGATTAATGATGATGTCGCTGTTCCCCGGCCACTACCATGAATGATGAGGATCCAGGTGACCTCTATTTCAGGTCTAAAAAGAAAAGCTTGGCTGGAGCCACAGCCGAGCACAGACAGATCACCTAACAAAGCAAAAAAAAAATGCATGCTGAGATGAGTGATAGGACACAGTACATTCATTCTAAACGGAGTGACGGGAGGATATATTTGTTTAATGAGCAGTTTCTACGGTGTTAACACTACAATATATGGACTAACTGAACTCACTATCCACATAAAAATGAATGAACCAAATAATAAAGTTATTTTGTGAATCTGCTCCTTGAAGTTTGGAGGAGCTAGGCCTGTGATTCTTTAACTTGTCAGAGCAGCTGCAAACCACATGAATCCTCTGCTTATTGTGCTATAAAAGCTAGAAGTGGAAAGAAGCTCTTAGGCAATTATAGCAGGGTATACTTTCTTTTGTTCACCGTTTGACTTTTTTTCTCCCATGTTGACTGAAGTAATAAAGGAACAAATAACTTTTCTCGGATCAGGTTGGTTGGCCCCGATACTGCTGAGCCGGCACAATACCACCCCTCATTGAGCTCTTACAGGGATAGATTGCAAGATGCATGAAAGAGCGGCAGTGAAGAGGATGGGCTAATAGGTCTAATGGAGAGAATGATGCAGAGAAGACGAAAATAAGATTTCCCCACTCGGGAGATGGGGTGAGAAAGTGATCTTCTCTCTCATTTAAAACCCCTTTCAAATTGCTCTTCATACATATGCAAAGGCTTATAGCCACACATATAAATAACCCCCACCACTAAACACACACACACACACACACAGACACGCTAATACAGCCATCCTTGCCCATCAAATATTTATTGAAATATGAACCCCCTGTAGCCGCTTTTCCAAACAGATCTACCATAACAAGCCTTCCCCATCAATGAGGCTATTCATCTCCACTTAAACATGTCTTCATTTGCCTGATGATGGACAGTAATGACTTTTTCTAATACCCCCGGCACTATGGCAATATTATCCTCTCTCTTCATCTGCCAAAACACTGTCTCTCTCTCTCTCTCTCTTTCTCTCTCCCACATGTCAACAGTCATCACCACAGATCTGTCACTGATTTGCCCATTACCTCCTCCACCGTCGGAACAGAGGGAGCTGCTCAGTATTCAGGGAAAAAAAAATAGGTTATGCTTCGAGTCTGCATTTTAAATGAGATTAGTTTTTACTAGACAGTTGGGTGTAATTGGCCATTTATTGAGGCCTCCATGATCCTTTCAGTGGATTGCTTTTAACAACGTCGCATACGTTTCCTGTCTTTTTCCTTTTGTAGTTTGATATCTATATTTCAAACTGTGTGAACGGTTTTAAAAGTTGCTATATAATTACGTTTCGTACTTACCAGTAATGGCTCATCTCTAAGAGAGTAAAGCCATGGCCACTTTATTTTGATGAAAGCTAAAACAGTACAGACATAAATTAGTACTTGGCTGTCCTGGTAACAATGTTTTATTTCTGGGAGTACTTTTCCTTTAATGAGTTTGTGGATGCCTTCCAAAGGGATTGGTTTCACTTTTGTGCCCAATTTGAAAATGAACACTGAATTGCTGTTTATGACACCAGAAAACAGTTCTAAGCCACAAGAGAACGTCTGACACACTTCTCCATCGAGTGTAAAGCCGTGCGTGCGTGTGTTTTTTGTGTGTCAGACAGAGTGAATGATACAAGAGCCAGAGAAACAGGGCAAGGAGGAGGCACGGGTGCATGCCTAAGGCCACCTGAGCTCCAGATAAAGTAGGTTACAATGTTACAGTAATCACCCAAATTCTGGCGACACACATTGCCCGTGTGTGGTGACACTTCACAACTCATGTAGAGAACAGCGGTTACCTCGCTGTGTCTCATGTTTCTTTCACCGCTGTAGCTTTATTTACCACTGTTGGAATCTCCCTTCATGCCACTGTTTTTCTGCCTGAGTCTGCTTCACAAAGTGCCTCTTTCTTCTGTATCTCCACACTCCAGATATCATTTTTTATCGCCATCTTATTTTCTAAGTTTCTTCTACTCGCTGTCCATTATCTTCAAGTTATAAAAGCCTCCTAAACATATATTGTACTGCTAAAATCCAACTCTGGCACGGGAGTCATTTTCCTTCCACAATCAACTTTGTGACTCAGCGTGATCTCATGTTGTAAACTGATCCGTCTTTGCTTTGTCTTCATATCCATCTCAGTCACACTGTTACCATTTTCGTCTATCTGAGCTTCTGGCAACAGTAGGCAAGACTAAGCAATTTCTTATTTCATGAGGTGTAACTTCACATTAAAGTGAAACAGGTGCCGAAGGTGGCTTCAGCTTAGTTTAATTCAGTTTAATAATCAAATATGTATTATTGCTTATAAGAAAGCCTTTTACCAGTGAAGAAAATCATTTGCTAATGCTGAAGTTATGTCGACCATCCTCAGTTTGAGCTACAGAAACTGGAAACACAACAGTTTTGCAAATCCTTCAAAAGCGCATACTGACATTGCAGTAACCATTAAGCATGTGTGCAGCCCTCTCCTCTCACACAGACCAGCAATCCTCACCATCCTCTCACTCCCTTTTTTACCTCCCACTTGCATGCCATCATCTTTTAAACATGAAAACTCTCGGCAGCTATTCTCCTGCACACATCCATCACTATCAATCATATATTCACCTCTGAGGGTCTGTCAGTGAGCCTGACTTACGCGGGAGTTTGGCAAAAGAAACTTGCTGCCGACTTGTTTTCCTCTAAACATCTTTAACCTTAGACATCTCTTATTCCTCGACACATCCTTGCTGAGTTTACTTCACCGGAGGGAGTACATGGTACTGTGTATGTGACGGGGGTGTAGAGAGGAAGAGTCAGACAGTAGAAAGTCATTATATTCTACAGACTTTGTTTGTATAGTATGTATAGTGGGGAGAGAGAATTTGACACACACATTCATAACTTGTAATAGTGAGTTGGAATAATGTATTTGCATATAATTTCTATTAGTTAAAAAGGCTGAAATGCTAATGACTTAAGAGGAAAAGAGAGCCATCTGCAGATAATTATCATGTTGTGTGGACTAATTATCTCTCCATATTTAATTGACTGAGTAATTAAGATAGAGAGATAGTTGTGATGATTGATTAAAAAAAAAAAAAAAAGCCAAAACAGACCTGCTAAAATATAATCTACGACACTTAATTCACTCGTATCAATACGATTCAGATGAGAACAGAAAAATCTCTAATCATGTCATGGAAGTAGTGAGAGCTCTGATGCAAATGTTGGCTGGAGGCACATTTGTAAAAAATGAAAGGAAACGGCTGAGAAGACAAAGAAGAAGGAGACAGAGCATGCAAGCTGTTGAAGTTGCTGCCAAAGATCAGAAATGGCAATTGCTCCAGAGGGAAACTGGCAAGTTTGTTTATGGGGATTAATGGTATAGCAATTAAAATGAAGATTTTATTACAATTAGGAGTGAAAAATGAGAGATGAGATGAAGTTGCCTTCAACTTGCCAAATGAGAGAGGATAAATATGAAACAATCACACTCAAACTCAGTATCAACGCTAAGATAGATAAGGCAGCACCTACAAGATCTAACACGTGAGCCTGCAAGAAATATCCAGAGAGACAACGAGAGAGAGAGAGAGGGAGGGAGAGAGGGAGCGCAAGAGGGGGGCAGAGAAAATAGCGAAAGATCAGAGTTGATGGTGATGTATGGTGATAATCTGACTCTCACACATCAACGGCTGCCTCTCACCTGCCCTCCTGCAATGCCTGACTTTACCCTGACCTTTTCATAATTCTGGTACACGTCCCTCCATTCTTACTGTCCTTTAGGAAGAAGGAGGTCCTGTACAACACCTGTGAGTGCTGCGCTGATGTTTGATCATATTTTCAGCCATTTCATCATCGTGTTAGTATGAGACTCAAAAAGCTGATGCGTTACTATGGCAATGACATCATGTGGATGAACATTCTAGAATCAGCTAACAACCAATCAGCTCCCCCGTCCCTCTCCAAGTCTGATGCACCTGTCGCCACCCACAGCAATTATTCCTTACTTGGCAGCGGTAAGAGAGATTAAGCAGAAGCTGCAACAGGTCAATCTAACATGAGAAAAATACATTGGAGAGTTTTTTTTTCTGAAAGCAAATGCTGGTATTCTGTATTTTTGCTATTCTTAACAAATCCCATGAAAAACAAACTAAACTAACAATCACAAAGGACCTTCCTGGTGCACTGGGTGTCATGTTCCTTCATTTTCAATGCACCTGGGCACTGTAGCATATTCTGATTCAATCCCACATTCCCACAAAATAGTCCCTCAGAAAATGTACTGTTTCCTTGTGTTCAAGTAATTCTCCCAGTCAACTATAGTACCCAACAGTTTTAGGAAAGTTATCAGCCTTTATAAAAACAAAAAGAATTAAGTAAATATTCACGATGTGTTTTAAATATTTAATATATTTAAATATTTTAGTTAAACAAAAAAACAAATTAGAATAACTCCACTCTCACCTCTGAAGTTCTTCAAGTAGCATTGTAGATTATAGATGTAGATTATGTCAACAAACCGACACAACCCATGGGAACCCCCCCTCCCCTTTTTACCATGTCATCTCATGTGCTATAATATCCTACATACTAAAGCCCCAGAGCACATTCATTTAACTTTTGCTTGTTGCTTCAAAGACAGTTATCATAAAGTTCCATAGAAAACCAAATGATAATGCTACCAATCATAACCATCACTCTTGAAAAGTCTCTTTTGAAACGTAAGCAATCTGTACACGTGTTGTTGTGTGAAATGTGCCGATGCAGTCATGCATACATAAATACATGAATACATTTCTGTATGTGGTGGTGGGTGCAAATGCTCAGCCATATATGCACTTGCACCTGCTTGCATGTTGTGTCTGTATGTGCCTGCGACTGCGCGTCCGTATGAGCTAAACTGTTTCTATGAACTAAGGAGCAATCTCAGCAGTGGGGCTATTTCATGCCTATCAAAGCCTGAGCACTGAGTGGGCCGAGGGGGATGAGGGAGTGAGGGGAGTGGCTCTCAAAGCCTATGTACAGGCAGAGTAATGCAGCAGTCTGTGTATGGGAGTAATATAAAAGCTGTCAAGCGAGGCGAGAGAACAACACAAATGGAACTGACAGCTTCACTGTTGCAGCTTTATATATATATATATATATATATATATATATATATATATATATATATATATGCTCTATAGTGACAAGAGCAGTAATTGTGCACGTGTGCTTGTGCATTGATTCATTACTGCTTGTAAATATGCATTGCTGTACATGATTTGCACCAGTGTTGAATGGCTGAATGCAGCATATAGAAATGAATTCTATTAACACACGTGCTGAGACATACATGTGCGTCGTCTCAGTCTTATCAGACAGATATAACAGACATGATGCCCATGTTCAAACCCCTTCACGTTACTCTTGGCTTTCTCCAACCCACTAATGCAATGCTTTCAACAACCCACATATCTATAGAATATTTTTATTGAAATACATATGACCAATTTTATATGTAAACGGGCGGCCTTAGTATTTAGTATTGCTTTTCACTGTACTGTAGCTATCAGGTGTCTCTGCATGTAACCTGTTCTACATCCCAAGGTCAGTCAGTAAGAAGCTCAACAGATGAAGTCCCCAAATTATGATACCCACAAGGTGTCGAGGGTAAAGATGCTATACTCTCTGTTCCATGTGCTGTTTTAAAAATCGGAGAAATTATACTGAACGTTTCTATCCATATTCTTTATCTCCTACTGTGATATCTGAACACCTCATAATTTAACACATGCAAAATATCTATCCATTTTTTAGCATTCATAAACTACACGTCTGATGAGGTTCTGATGGCATCCATATGGCTGAGACTCATGGGAGCTGTAGCAAGTGAACGCTAATAAAACTGTTGTTACTTTCTCAATGACCTTGTTAAATTTCATTGTCCTTGGCAGAAATAGATAATCACTAATGCTAAACCTCACTGTTGTGTCTCACCTTTTTAGGGAGAATGATGACAGAAAACAGTGCGAGCTAATTCAACAGAAGCTAACAAGGACATAAGGAATGAATTCATGGCTCTCTATGCAGGAATATAATGAAGAGCCTACAGTGTGCCATAATTCAACTCCCACTATAAAAACATACCACTGGGAGCCATAATGGATCATTATGTAGCTGCTTCCACCTTTTCAGCTCTGTTGGAACAGTATGGCTGCCCTGGTGGTCTGCTTGTTCTATGAAATAACACATACCTCTTGATTCTTCTCATGAGGCAAATTTGCATAAAGTTAGGTACTCAGAATGCAAATTACCCTCAATTAGCTTCATGCTCACAAAGATAAGCTAGGCATGTATTTGCGTGAGTGTAATGGTTCTTGTAGCACATTCGATCATGTGGGAAAAGGCACTAGCTGAGTGGATCTTTATACAGGTTTAAGTTATGCATGCGTATACATCAGTGGGTTGAATAGTTACAGAAGGACCAAGCACAACCCCATGCATGCCTTCAGTGACTCAGAGTGGCTGCGTGGGCAAAAGATCCACATTTCAGGCCTGAATCATTCTGCCAAAGTCTCTGATCTATTTGTTGTCAAGTGGCCTTGCTGTTCAGCAACAGAGCCTGACTGGATTCCTAAGCTATGTAAACCCTGCACAGCCGAGAAAGGACGAGCAGTTTCCACAAACCAAGATCTATAACGCTACAGAGTCTTTTTTGGCAGTCAGTCGATTAATTCTGTCAGCTTTTGTCCAATTATTTTTCAATTCCGTTTTTGTTTTGTCGATAGAACCGAGTCAATAGCCACCATTCTAAAACAGTGCTCCACCTGCCTCTCATGCAAATCAATTTTCCTTCCATTTTCAGAGGTGCTGATGGTAATCCTTTTCAAACTCCTGCCAAACACCATATACTTAAGAGGGCATTCTGCAGGAGATAATGTTATTGTCGTGGGAATTTTCAAGTGAAAACTAAAGACAGACTGAGAAGAAAATGTTGACAAAGTTTAAACAGTGGAAGGAACTTGTTTTCCTTTCCAACTTCATTTCAAAAGAGCTGAAACTTGTTTTTGTTGCTGCACAGACTTCTTATCAGAGATATGGACGTCATAGCACACACAATGGAGGGTGGCTTGAGGGCAGCTCCTTGAAAGTGACAGTGGTACAAGCCAAAGGAGGCTAAGATGCATGGTCTCTCCTCTGAACTTACAAACGTTAATATTGCAAGACACCAGCATCAAGTGGATCAGTGTACACAGACTCAGGCATGCTCAACAAAACAGTGTTTCAGAACACAATGACACTGTTTGGTGTTCTTTACTTGAAAAGAAAAAAACAAATCAATGCATTCTTCATAGTGTTTAAAAAAAGATAGCTCTGGTTTAATTTCCCCAAACCTCTACTGTGGACCTAGATGACTCAGAGCCTGGAGGCAAAACAAAACAAATACCATAATGAGATTCTTAGATCCCAGAATCTCCTACAGCAAAGACTACACCCACAGAAAGAGGCACATGCACAGACACCCCCCACCCGCCCCAACCCCCCTTCACACACACACACACACACACACACACACACACACACACACACACACACACACACACACACACACACACACACACACACACACACACACACACACACAGCTGTAAAGCAAACCTGTAAGAGGTCCTATGACATTCTGCACTATAATTGTGCATAATATTACAAATGTCCCTTTGGCTTTCAAGCTGTTGAATTGGGCTTACTTCCCAAAAAGAGGAAAGAAAAACAGGATGGTTGGATTCATCCTTCGACTGGCTGACTTTGTTCTATTTGGCATGTGGCAAAAATGCAATCAACCAACCATGTAACATGAACACAAATGAATTACTTAATAAAGAAATGATACTAACTGTCAGTGAGCTCTCCAGCTGCAGTAAATGTGTCACTAATGATATATGACAGATTAATATAATATCATCTCCATTAAAAACATTACAGATAGCAATTTTTTGTTGTTGCTGCAGTTTTCCAGGTCAGTCTTTAGGGTGTCCATTACATACAGATCTGCACTCATACTGATAGGAAAGGCATTTAAAGAAGGGATAATACCCGACAAGGTGTCCATTATCAAATTATCATTGGAAGCCAGGCAGGCTGAGAACCATCCTCCCTGCACGGTTCTCCCACACGGAAGAGCGTTATCACGTTTTTCTCTTGACAAAGACAAAAATGAACACCATTAATTTATATTTTCATCCATGCTTTTTCACAGGCCATAACTTCATTACCCTGATAACACCTGATGGTTTGACTAATGCCTGGATCAATCATTACCATCTATCCCATAAGGTTCGTATGCATGTAAACGGTGTTTCCTACTCCAGTAAATAGGAAGAACCTTGGCAGCGGGAGATATACACTGCCCATAGAACGCTTTGGCTCAGCTATAAGCCACAAAGCTAACATTTTGTTAGTAAGACTTCAGGTCAATAACACTGCATACGTATGTTTAACAAGACTAGCTACCCAGCCATGTCACTGTCTCAAAATCAATATCAAGATTTTCTCAGATAACTGACAGGCCATGTCATAGTCTAGTGCTGTCCGCAGACTGGAGTAGAGAGTTAAATAGCAAATAGGCTGAGAGAAGCTCGCTTATGTGATACAAAGTCACAGTTAGATAAAAGGGGCAGTGTACTTCCTGCAGCTTGTGTGTTTCAGTCTCCATCCTGTGGTGTTCAGAGGATGAAGACCTGAAGGGCTACACTCAGTGTTGGAAATAGGTTTTAACTTGTTGCAATAAATTGTTAACAGAGGCTATGACTGCGTCCTTGTTGCTACAGTTACTCATGTTATGTAGCCAGCGTATCAATTTGAATGGCGAACAGGCAGTGTCACTGGAACTACTTAGCGTATGTCCTATATCACATTTTAATGAACACCCTGCAACCAGTCAGAATCAAGTATTATTCACAGTATATTCACAGATACAGTATGTGTGGGGACAAATAGACACACAAAGTTTCAGATGAGTGTCTCATGTCTCAGATAAGAAAAGAGGTTAATTTGTTAGACCATTTGACTTGACACCTAACTAACACACTGTGAGTGTGTGTGTGTGTGTGTATACATATATAACAGAGTGGTGCCATGATTTAGTGTCTATGAAATGTACTACAAATACCTGTGTGCAAACTACACATCACATATTTGTGAGTGCTGCGATGGAAGACGTGCTGCTCTGCACTTCTACTTAAATGAGCAGCTGGTGACAAAAAACATAATATATTATGTAAAGGCAAATTAGTCTGCATTTAGCTGTCATCTGCTGGCTGAACACAAGCCGGTTGTTCTAAATTTTGTACTTTACAGGCTTTTGAAAATTCCAGCCAAATCAGATTCGCCTTGTATTAAGATTAAGGATGACACTTTTAACATCCACCATTACCAGACTCAGGAAAACATTAATCCAGCTTTATTAGGAATTAGTGTGTCTTTCTGTCTGCAGTTTCATGTAAACAAATGAGGTATTAACAAGCCTGCTGACAAAACAGTTGTGATAAAAAAAAAAATTTAAAAAAAGTAATTCGTAAAAGACAACACTGAACATGTAATCTTAACAGACTCACATGAACTTCCCTTCATTTTCAAAGATTTCTATCAGGAAGTAGAGCCTTCACACTGATACAGACTGAAGCTTCAGTGATGACTTTGCATTGTACATGATTAAAAAATACAAGCTGAGAGGAGCGACAGGGACGTGTGCCAGGCCAACAACTGTGAAATAAACCTCAAAAGAATTTCCTGTCGGATGTCCAAAAATCTGTCTGTGTACCTGCTGTTGCCACCTGAGCAGCATCTCTGCTGGCGTAAAGGGGAACACAAGGTTGATTTGTTGTCCTTGGTTGGGACTCTGCAAAGTGGCTAGGGACAGAAGGAGGTAGACAAGCTGAGACAGCAGCCAACTCAGAGATACTGTATCTAAGTCGTCTTGTCACTAGAGGATCGTCGGTTCAAATCCCTGAAGCAGGTGTGAAAATGCAGGTGAGAAACTACAATGAACGACGCTTTTGAGCAAGGTGAGGTGTACAGTTTTGTAAATGTGGGGCACAAGCTAAAATTCGAATCTTCTTCCTCTTGACTGAAGACTTAATTCACATTTTGAAGCCACAACTGTAGACACCTGTAGTGAGCATTAAAGCTGGAGTATGTAATTCTCTGGAAAAGGTAAGAAAAAAAAAAAAAGCCAGAATTTGGAGAAATATAGCCATCCTCCTGCTGCTCTCCCCTCTCTGTCCTAAACCCACTCCAACCACACAACACAGGCATGTGAATGCACTTCATACATGTACATGTAGTAAAATGAAGTTGGCAGCTTCAGTCGTTCCGATCGTGATTGTCATGCCATTATATAGCGATAATTCTCTGAATATTACCACCCTGTTTTCTCTGCACAACTTGGAGATGACATACTGTAATTTGAGGCTTTAACGTTGAATGTGAACTTGAATTGGCCACAGCTTTGAGCCTTTGGTAGGAACTATAAGCAACATTCAACATAGCCACTCTTTCGTACTAAATCTGCATACAGAACTCAACACACCACTGCAATGCATTTGGATATTACAGGAGAGTTAAGTTAGCAGCTTCAGTCATCCCACTTGTGAATGTGATCCGGGTGCAGTTATATAACGTTACATAAACATGAACTTGAACTTGAATTAGCCACAGCCATGAGCTTTTGATCCAGTTAGCAGGAGGCTAAACTATTAGGGGGCAGCACGGTGCGGTGGTGGTTAGCACTGCTGCCTCGCAGCAAGTTTGCATGTGTGTTTGTGTGGGTTCTCTCTGGGTGCTCCGGCTTCCTCCCACAGGCCAAAGACATGCAGGCTAGGTTAATTGGTGACTCTAAATTGCCCGTCGGTGTGAGCATGATTGGCTCCAGGGACGGTATTATTCCTATAAAAATGTTCACTTATAGTAATCAAGTAGTCTACTTACAGTGTTCACTTTGGTTCTTTTCACGCATGACAGCATATGGAGAAACATCACAGTAATACTACATTTGATCCCAGACTCCCATGATCCTTTGCCTCGAGGTAACTCGTCTGCCTCCGGCTGGCTACCTGAAGCTGGTGCTGATCCAGCAGCCAAACGTGGTGCTCCTCGGGCAATGAGAAACAGTCACGGCTGCTAGTGATGTAGACAGAAAAAGAATGTGCACGGACAGGGGTTAAATTGGGATTTGTTATGTGAGGGGGCTCTGGGTTCAGGTGATTTGTAAATTCTCTCGGTGCACCACGGACACGAAAACACAGACTCAGTGTATCACAGACTCGATCGAAAAAGCCTGCCACAGGAGCACACAGCCGCCCCAATTTAAGCCCAGGCACAGGGCAAGTCCCTGTGGTTGAGGCCGCCCTCTTCAAGTGGATTGATAATGCCCAGTCACATAGTGAGTAATGTGAAGAATAGCAAAGCTGTCCGTTTTGTAATAAATACACAAATACCATTAGATGATGTTGGTGTCGCACCATTTCTGGGGCATTTAGGTCAAATTTGGCTTTCAGAAATATTTAATAATTATCAGAGACAATTAGTAATTATACAGTACATCAATAGGACTTAATGTCAAGTCCACCTCAGGGGCTCTACATCTTTAAAAAGAAGAAAAAGATAGCCAGTTTAACTAAATAGAAACGACACTATCAGTCTGGAATAATGATGAATAATTAACTTAATAGCTACAGTCCAAATTAACATAGCGGTAGCTAGTTGAAGGATGTTGGAGTTCTTGACAGAATAGAGGTTGTATCATGCACTCTTGTATAATATGCACAGTGACTAGCAAACATATTAAAATAATTTATTACAACAAAGCAAGTCAAAAAACAGAGAGCGTAATCTGATGTACCTAACTAAGGAACACTAGGGAGAGTCTGTGTGTGTGGGATGGGGTTTGTGTGAATATGCAAAAGAAGGGAAGCACGGTTACTTTGCATGCAAGATGTTGTGTCTCATGAGCCTTGCTGGGGAAAGGTTGTCGTTCTGAAGTGAAAAGGGTGGTCTCCTTGACCTCACTGCGTTCTGGTTGCAGGTTGTTTTTTTTTTTTTTTTTATTCCTTACTAATTAGCGGCTTGATGCCAACTTGCTTTTGTCTTTGCTTGTAAAGTTAGCTGGCAGACTTTGTGTCAAAGCAGCTGGCGCTACGTAAACTTGTTTCAGGCAAGACTTTGTGCCGCTGACATGTGGTTTGCTTTGTACAGGCCACACCAAGACAGAGAGCCGGCAGCTGAGGTCCTCATCTACCCAGGACAAGGTCCCAGGAGGTGAAGAGTTCCAGGAGAAAGAGCAGCAAAGACGGCCCCTCAGCAGCACCCAGGAGATTGACATTGATCTGCATATACGACCTAACAAACCACTGCAGCGCATTTAGCTATTACAAGAAAAAGGAAGTTAGCTTCTCCATCTCTTGTGTTAATTGTCAGACTCTCTTGTAGACTCTCTTTTTGAAGCTTGTTTTCCTTTTTTTGGGTTGCTTTGCAGCGCTGGCAGTGGTTCCAATGCTGGAAAAGCAACTTCTTTAGCAACGGCAGGATTTTTCCACCATTAAATCAGGCTTTCACTGGCATCTGAAGGGACGCAAGCACACATCTGCATTTGACTGCAACAGCCAGTAGGAATGCTAAAATCCCCCCTCACTGGCTAGATTTTCTAAAGCCTGAAAACAGAGCCAAGAAGAGGTACGGAAATCTACTTTTCCGTCAGACAACTTGAATTATAATAAACTGAAAGGTTACTATGGAATTTTCGCCCCGTTAGCCCAAAAATAAAAAGGCTTTCCCCAGCGTTAACAAGACAGACAAATGTGATGCTGTTCATGTCTCTGTCCATCTGCTGCATGTTCAGCTAATCCTAATGAGTCATTAAATGCACTAATTAAGGCTCCAATAAATAAAGGAGATTAATGTGTGGACACGTTCACACGCAGCACACTGTAGCATGTTCACACACGAACAGCGTCACTCCTTTTTCTTGTCTTGTTATCACCTGTCATGTCTCAAGACATCATACTGAGCTGACATGAACTAATTATGTTTTGAGAAACATGAAAAAAGGATTCTGCAAATGGCTTCTTTTTGTTGGGCATCTTCTCACTGCAATATTTACTTGCAAAAAAAAAAAAACATTTCATGAAATGCCTGAAAACATTTAAAATAACACAAGCGCGATAGCTCACTTCTCGGAGTAAAATTTTTAATCCTCAGATTTCCTGTAGGTATTGTTAGTAATGATAAATTTACACTATTTGGTAGACACAACAAGTCAAAATACCTTACTGAGAATTTTTATTAGCATGGGAGCCTCCATGGAAATGGAAAACTGAACTTTTAGATGTCCACAATTGCAACTGGCTGAGAGCTGTGGTTACAATTGAATGCACTCGGTGGACGGGCAGATCACTTCTAACACATCACAAGTCTATTAGGAATTGTTTGGTGCGCAGACTTCATCATTATGAAGCCATTCCATGGGAGTAGTTTGCATTAAAGTCAGTGAGAATAATAGTGAGAAATACAAGCCACCTGACATTACTTTCCATTCAAGTGGTCTAATTAATGTAGCCTATAGCATGGAAACAATGTTGATCCAGTGACTATCTGACAATGAGGCCGGGCTTCTAATTAATTATTTAGACATCTACTGGGTCATGGCCATTACATTAGAGAAGCATAATTTCAAAGTAGCATGTCATTACTTGAATAGATGGGAGAGTCCACCAGGAATGTCTTTATGCAGCACTGAATCATTAACATTCAATAAATGAAGGGAAACAGAATATCAAAGAGAATAAGTGTACGCAGATGGCACCGTGTTACTTAAACAATGAAACAAACTGATTACAGTAGTGAGTCAATGGGGAAAATGACCACAAAAAATTAAAAGGAGTATTAGAACATTGTCCTGTATGTTTCTTTTTGGTTTTAGTCCTACCAAACATTTGATTTTTTACTAGTTTGAATAGATTTTTTATTTTTTCTTCTACAGTTTTGTACCTGGTTTGCTAAGATTCAAACTGTCCAAGAAGAAAACTTTGACCTGAATTGCCTCTGAATCACTGAAATCATAGAGAACATTTGACTTGGACTATAATTGCTATAAGTGCTATCTCTATGAAGCCCTTATTAGCTTGCATCTCCTCAGAGTATGAATACTTTTACCATTATAATAAAGTCTGATACCTGTAATTCACTGCAGGAGCAAAGAAATAAAAGACTGAAGATGATATTGCCTGTGGGTGTAAGACAAGCCACTTATGCACAGCTA
Source organism: Pempheris klunzingeri (assembly GCF_042242105.1). NCBI lineage: Eukaryota > Metazoa > Chordata > Actinopteri > Acropomatiformes > Pempheridae > Pempheris > Pempheris klunzingeri. Next base: position 18,947,104 of record NC_092015.1, read on the forward strand.
AAGGCTAAAAATATAATTTTTCAAAACTGACTATCTCAGGATTATCACTGCATAAATTTAATGTGAAGACACCTTTACACAATAAAGATTTAGAGCTAATCAGCCGGTGCTGTGGCCATAGAATCACTATTTACAATATATTGATATTGTGGTGTTGGAGTTGGCACATTTTCTCCCTGAAGACACACTTTGTCTTCATATTAGAGGATTTGCAAAGTTTGTTGATGTTTTTAAGCTCTACACCCTGCACCAGCCACCTTCCTAATACATCAGAAATCAAGCTGTTTATTTTCTATTTAAGTTACTGTTAAAATATGGGGATCGCAGCGCACATTTTCAGACAGTCGTGCCTGAAAGACAGTCACAATGTTACACTTGATTGTTCAGCTGAAAAGTGACAGAAATAGTACTAATAAAAAATAAAAAAAACCTCCTCACCTCCACACAGTTGGACAATCAAGGTGTAAAATGGGTGTGAATGTGGCATCGTCAGTTTTGGAAAGTGCTGAAATGGTCGGACACAGACACAGATCCAATGTCTGAAAGGTGTGTGAGGAGCAGGTCTGAGTGCCCACGTGGCTTTAGCAAAGCATGATGGGCTTGTCCTCACTCATTGCCATTATTTGCCTCCTCTGCTGTTCATGCGAATCAAGAATACACTAAAAAGCAGCTGAATATAAGCATCACTTCATCTTATAATGTTCTTCTGGCTTTAAGTGTAAACATCCACCCCCCCCCCCCCCCCCCAAGCTGCACACACATATGGCGATGAGTCACATGCTCATAAAAACATATGTTTTACTGTATGGTTGTTTCCTCTTGTTGGTATAATCACACTCTCACTCACCCAATAAACAAACCCACAGTTGGTTGCGTGGAAGAGAACTCAGGTTCACATTATGAAGCAGGTGCAGTTCATCATGCGAGTTTGTTATTACTCCAACCTGCAAAAACAAACTCAAAGAGCCAGAAAGCTCCAAACGTCTAAAATGAGTGTGCCCTTGCAGAATAATTGGTTCTTTATATGATCTAGAACAGCAAGTAACTATTTTACTTTGGGGAAGGAAACATAGTTGTTGTATCTTGGGGTAAGCGTGGATTGTAGGTTAAATCTCCATTCCTCTCAATACTTTCCCAGAAAAAAAGAATATAAATAGTAACATTTGCCCTTTTTAAATAAATAACCCTACATAAGACTTCCCCTTCCCCATAGACATGCTGACACTGTTCACACAAGCAGTGTACTTCAAGGCATCATTCACATTAAAGGGGAATATATACAGTCTGTGATATCATTTAGGGGACTTTCATTGTGTGCAAAGCTGTAACTAAACTAAACTAAACTTTGACACACACTGAAACACACACACACAGAGGCAAACACTCGAACACAAACCCCAGCTCAAACACAGACATACAAACTCTTTTATTTGAATAGAGATATATAAACAAACACATTTACAGATGTGCGCACAGTATTGTGTGAGAGAAACACTTTGTTGTACAACCATACACTCGTCTCCAGCACAACCGACACTGGCACTGACACTCAAATTCACACACAGAAGTGAAGAGATTGAATTAAATTTACACATGAGATGCGGAGAAAGATCGGAGCCAGCAGATTTTCCGTCTATGAAAGTTGGGGAGCTGGAGCGTGTGGGACACGATCAATAAATCCTACTGAACAGCAGACCAGAAAAGCTCCGATGGATTTTCACTAAGATACTGCTTTATAGACTTGACTACACACACACGTGCACACACACACACACACACACACGCAATGTACCATACCAGTAAACACACAGTTAAAATGAACAGTTTGATAAATGTCATAAAACTGCTGCAGACCATAAAGAGAACAATATACGAGCACAGTCTGTCTGAGAGCCCAGCTGAGTCTCCTGTTATTATTATTGCTTACTGCAGTTTAATGGTTGATATTACTGTATTCTTTTATAGTGCTAATAAATGACAAGAAAAATAAAATGAGCTACCCGTCTTATTTAGGTTCGTTTTTTCAATAACTGTATTAAAAAATGTCCCGTCGGGGGCAAAGTAGGTCTTTTTAAATCAATACTAAGAGATGGTGAGAGAAGGTGTCTGTTTTCATGAAGGAAAAAGCAGCTGCAGCCTTTCAAAGAACAGAGGGCAGAGTTCAGACTCAGTGTTTTTTACACATAAAAAGGACAATGCCTCTTTTTTCCTGCACCTAGACCCTGATATTATTTTTCTGGCAACAACCATATTGAATACGCAGTAAGCCGCATAATATACGTCTTGTTTGTTTGTTGGTTTGGTTTCTTGTTTATCTCAAAAAAAAAAAAGCTCAAAGAACAATCGTAGGATAAGCTTTGTCATGCTTTTATTGTACTAGGTATGTTGGTATGAATCGTTATTAATTCATATAACACTGTATGCTACACTGGAACAAAGTGACTGTTTGACATTTAGACTGCACCACCAATCAAAGCAGTTAAATCCAGCCCCAGTGCCCTGCCTGCTGTGTGACAACTAAATCCCTTCAGGGATCAACAAATGTCCTCAGCTCGCTTATTCAATTGCAAGATAAATAAAGGTTAATGAAACAAAGCAAATCTTAAATGAATTGGAACAAGATGACCTTAACTGGAACGCAATGGGATTTAGAATAAATTTGTAAATTTAGCATTTCAAATAGTGCCCAATGAATGCATGTGAACCAGCAACCCTACACTGACAATCATCTCTGGATTTGTAGGGAAATCTTATGCAACCAGTACAGTATGAGTGTTGCAGTAGTCATATAGTGAACCATAACAAAGTCAGGTACCATACAAAACAGTAGAACAGATTCATTCTTAGAGTAATTAGGAGGATAATTCTTCTAAATCAACACTTATAACTCTGAGCAGCAGCACTGGCAGACATAGATGAAGCTTCTTCATGCATTATACTGTACAGCTGTGAATTAGCTCATGCGGACTATAAGCACACTCCGTAAACCTTGTTCTATCCTGCATTATTCACAACGCAGCATCACTGCCCGCTCGGTCATGCACCACACTGCAGCAGCCCCGACTCTCTGTCCAAAATTGGACTTTTTGCAAAGTAAGACAGTTCCTGAATTCAGTCTGCTGGATTTGGTCACTTGTGGCCCATATGTATCCATTATCCAGTCAAACTGCACGTAGGGATGTATCCCAGTTTGGCCTTTGTCAGCTGTTGTCATGTTTAAGTTCAGTTCAACTGTAACTGTTACTAATCTGCTGTTTATTCACCTGATGTCTCTTTTTTTTCTTTTCACAAGCACACATTATCAGTAGTTTGTAATTTCTATATTCTTTTGATTTTTGATTCTTTAATAAAACAGGGACAGTCTTTAATGAGCAGAAAATCTTTTAACATATAATGAGCTGATATTTTCACCCTCACACGCGCACGACCTTGTCAGGAAAGAACTGTCGTAGTTTTTTTCTAGCAAAGGCTACTGTCATGTCTGCAAAATGGAGTAATATTCTAATTATGTTACAAATCATTGTACCTGGGGTTTTCAAATTAGGTCAGCAGCTTTTGTGGTTTATGACAAGTTTACGCTGAGGGTCTCATTTTTTACAGCCACAATTATTCACTATCTCATGGATGATGTTCATTATTTCAACTTCTCCCATTGTGCCAGACTGCACCTACTGCTTCCCAGGGGCAGTACGTGTAAGGGTTAATAACAGGCAGGTAATGAACATGGTTCAATCGGAGATTAATGTGTTCTGTTTATGTGGACATGGTCCTCGGTGTGTTAGTGTTTGCCACTGGTTTGTGCAATAAGTTTACTAGATAGCAGAAGGACAGAATGTGATAAATTAGGCTTCAGTTCAGAAGTGCTTGCTAAGTTATATAAACAGATTAATACTGTGCTGGCTGGCTGAGCACTAATAAACCCAAACCTTTTCTTTCACCGGCAAAATTATATGGTTAAAAACTAAATCTCTATTGGGTCTGCTGACCTCTTTGTTTCTTTAGTTCCTCTGTAAAAAATGTGAGCAATTACAAAATGATACTGTAGTTCTAACTGCACGGCCACGGTGCACTAGGCGAACACACACACACACACACATTGCACCTTCGAGCACTCACACATCAGCCCATGCTCATAACAACAGATAGCAGGAAAAAAGCGACGAAAACAAGGAAAGTGGGATAATTACAGAGGAACTGAGAGACACAGTGAAAGAAAAAGTGCTTGTTCACAGCTACAGCTACAATTAGCAAAGTGTGCATGTCCTTCTCTATTCTATTTTTCAATTTACAGATTACAGTGTGGCAAGATGGAAATGTTGAACTTATATTTAACATGACAATACAATAATCGAAGTATTATAGCATACACCCCCCCCTTTCATATTTATTAGAGATAGGTTAGTATCATCACTGTTTGTGATTGTGATTAAATTATTCCACATATTTGTCAGTTGTGTCCAAACGGAGAGCAAGGGAGATGATACACACACACACACTCTCTATTGATAAAGATCAGCTCTACGTGGGATCTGAAAAAGACAGAGGAGCAGACTCGCATATTGACCAGCGCAGAGAAATACGCTGCTGCTGCGAGCAGCCAGGCTGCTGCTCGCCAAGAATCGACATATTACTTTGCAGCACTTCCTCCTCCTGTGTGCCCCCAGACTAAAAACAAAACAGTGACCATACTCCACATAGCTAGAAATAATAGGCTTTTTACATTGCTGGTGGTTGTTTCTCAACCTCAGTGTTCAGTGTTTGTGTGTTTCTGGAGCCACTGCTGAAGATATTGAGCTCGACTGAATGAGAGCATGTGTGTGTGGGGGGAGGGGGGTCTGTGCAGTGTGTGTGCATGAGCAGGGATTGAAACTGTGTTAGTCTCCTAGTGCTCTGATTGGTTGTTTGCATTCAGGCACAGTGGATTCTTGCAAATGGCATAAGGAGCACTAGGAAGAGTCTAAGGATTAGCGGTGTCATGTACTGCTGTCAGGTTACAGTGACAGTTTCAGCAGATATGATAAAAAATATTATTTTAAAAGTTATCAACTGCTGCTTTAAGTAAAAACAGTGTCTATGCTGCTATTAACATTTGGCTGGCATTCATTATTACACTAACATCACAGTCTTAACTTTGCCTTAACCAAGTAAATATAACCATAAAACACTTCTTCTATCGTATTGTATTGCAAAAGTGAATATTATAGGAAACACATATTGTCAGTGAACATTTTGAAGTTCAGTAACCTCTCTAAACTCAGTTTCCCACAGTCCGTAATTTTCAGGCCGATGTGCTAAACACACCCCTGGACCCAGCTTTCCACTGGTCAGTGTGTGGCAAATGATCGTGCCACCTCGGGTCAACAAAACAAGAGTTCCCCTACTGCACTTCCTCACTTCTCACCTGGACCCCTCAGGGTCCAGCTCTTTTCGCCTGGCTCTCTCCTCGTCTGGACCCTGCAGGGTGCAGTCCCGCCTCAGCTCTCTTCCCCCTGGGCTCTGCTGGAGCCCAGCCCCAGCCTTGCACCTCGTCTCACCTTGGCCCCTGAGGGTCCAATTCCAGGCCTGCAGCTTTCTCCTCGAGGTCCAGCCTCAGTGTGGCCCTGTACCACGCAAACCACATTTTTCATGGCAGCAACACAAGGCCCTGCCTGAACCACGTTTCTCAGCGCCAGCAGGTATGACCCAAAGTCTGCCAGCTGGAATAAAGTAGCACAACATATGTATGCATGTATGCACATATATGTATACAACTGTATACATGCCTGAGCAGTGGTTTAACCTTGTTAATGAATTAGTTTTTATTTGCTTTAATGTTCATTGAGTTTGATTATTGTGCTGTGTTGTAGTTTACTGTGCAGCCATAAAGTTAAGTTGATGTTAGTTTGCTACAGTATACAGTTTACAATAGGCCTCGGCTGAGAGGCAACGCTAAACAGCCACACCAGAGGGTCTGGCAGCCATTTTGTAGGGAGTCACCATTTGGTTCTCCCACCTTTTTGTAGTCCTTCATCTTACCTTCTTTTGCGCACACGCACACACACACACACTTGTTTGTTAGCTCGGTACATTTAGTTTGTTTGCTCAGAGTGAATACTGCCAACCTCTAATATGTCAAAAACCCCGAAATTGAATCATTTAATTAGCTATCAATATGGTAACTTTGGTTTTAGTTATTAAGGTAATTATTGATCATAATACCAAATTGATATTTATTTTAATGAGACTGAATCAGTTAAATTGGCTATCGTTTCCTCGCGAGGTGGTGCCCCAATCGAGGTGGAGTTTACACTAAGTTCCATTATTAATTATATAATTATAATTATTAATTATTTCCAATAGCCAAATTGCCCCAGAAATGGTGCAAACCCCAACATATTTTGGTGCCACTGTGTAACGCAGAGTACTGAGCACAGCACTACATTCTATTATTATGTTGATAATGTCTCCAAACAGAGTTGCTGTTACAGTATGTACAGGAGATACAGTTTGTGGGGGCTATGATGGTAAAAAGCTTGGCCACTTTTAAATGACAGCTTAGTAGATCATAGCTAATAAACTTGGACAGTGTGGGGTTGAGTGTTTGCAAGTGTAAACTGAATCCAGTAGAGTCTACAAGCAGCCGCTAAAATAAAGCCAATAAAGGTGAAACATGAGCCTTATATGCTTCTCAATTAATGAGTTTATGGATTATAACAGCCACCTTGCTGCCTTATCACATGCTCTCTTCATGTCTATAACCGTTGCAAAGATTCAGTTTCCACATTAGTATCTTCGCTAATGCAGATGTAAGTTTTATGCATGGGGATCAATGAAAAGAAGATCCCCACTTTCCTTATATTAGGAGGTATAATGGACATTTGAAGTTATGCACTACCTGTAATGGACAGGGACTAAGACTGTGTTACAGCAGGTTTAAAGTTACAACTGCCTCCTGAGCTCTGCATGGGGATGAGTACAGTGGACATCAGAGGTCAGGCCTCAGGAAGATTGTATCGTGTCAACTTTGACGTTGCCGCAGATTGAAAACCAGATGTGAAAAAAGAGGAAGAAGACAAATCCATCTTAGTCGTATTTAGGAAGAATATTCTCTCACAGTGTGTGATTGATATCTGTCCGTTTACCTCTCCCCATTCTTCACTCATCTAATCTCGTGCCGTTTCACTCATCACATCCTGTCTTTGTTCAATCACAGTCTTAGCACCCTCCATGCCACACACACACACACACACACACACACTCTCTCTTTTCAATCTCCCTTTAACTCATCTGCTCTCTCCTGAAGACTCACTCTCATTGATCGGGATGCTCATTGTGAAAGAGTGTGTGTTGACAGAGGCATGTGGTGGCATGATTTTCTGATGTGTGTGTGTGAAAGATAAAAACAACAACAGAAAAGACTGACCAAGTGAGAAAATAGTAAAAAATAAATAAATAATGGTTCTCCGCTCTGAAATAATCACATATAGCAAACTGACTCTCACCAGCAAAGAATCAGAACTTACAGACTTGTACATCTTCAAAACATAAAATAGTGAACTCTCCACACTCTGCATCATTTCAATGCCACACTGCAGAACCACGGCTTGCACAAACAAATATCCACTTTTAAATGGAGCCGCAAATCCTCCACGCTGTCATACCTCGCACACACATTAGAAAAACCCACATGACGCAGCCTCATGCCTGCAGCTTTTGCAGTCATTCACATCTCCATGGAGACGGAAGTCAATTATATGGCCTTCATATGGATACAAACACACACACACGCCCTTCCCCCACAACCCTACGGCATGTGCAGGTATAAGTGAGAGAACAGTTGTCGCTACACGTGTTTATTGCACATAATTTAGCCACTTTCTAATCGAAGGTGTACGCTGTCATGTCCCTCCTTCAATACAAAGTGTAGGTTGAAGCTTCTTTACTTTTCTGGATAGACGATGCAACCAGCCAGTAAAAGTTACAAATGCGGCGACCAGTTCATGCTTACTTTGCTGCTACTGATGAACCCAAATCTCTCAGATGTGGGACATTTGTGACTATTAGATTAATTAAATCACTCCGTGTGTCACAACGCCTATGTTTTGAGTCAGTATTGCGCGTTTTTGCAAATTTTCCAAGTCATTAAGCTCCCCTGTCATTTCAGATAACTGCCCTGTTGTTGCTCTCTGTGTGTTCCCACTACTCACAATGACCTGATCCAGTCACTCACCAGCACAGCTATTCCCTACCCCGTCATTAACTCCCCTGCATATATACCAGCCCCCTCTACCAACCCTCTTGTTCAGATCATAATGTACTACCCAGTCATTTGTGTTCCAGCTTTCATTCCTGTTTTTTGCAGGTCTGTTCTTACACATGTACACACACATGTATTTATTTTTTCTCATATTTGTTATATCCCTTTTTTGCACCACCTCTGTTTCTGTACATTCTCAGTCTCCACTGTTGCTGTAACAAGTGAATTTCCCCGGTGTGGGATAAATAAAGTCTTATCTTATCTTATCTTGGCCACAGCCTGTTCTCAGACCGATTGATTGACTGATTACCTGTCTTGAACTTCTTACTGAGTGACTGATTGCTTTCAACAGCTCTCCCTTTGAGTCCTGCTTTTGAATCCATGGGCCCTGTCAGAAGAGCAGCACAAGTGTCATTGTTTCTGACTGATGCAGCTTTCATTTCCATTTTCTTGTTTAAATAGCAGATGTACTTGTTCCCATGTTGGCATTAAAATGAGGTGTGGTCAGGTGTGCATTGTTGGCACATTGCTAACTTGAGGCAGCAGAAATGATCGCAACCCAGACAAGCAAAAGCCCTAAAGTCAATGGCACAGTATTTTCCCGCTATTTAAAAGTCGTAGTATTCAGATAGTAAGATGTGCCCCCAATTTGCTGAATCTGCCATTAAAATGCAATGCTTTAAAAGGGAAGGGCAAATGACACTGGTTTTATTCATGCCCAAAACACATGATTAATTAAGGAGCCTGTGCCTTACTTTGCGCCCTGATTAATTGGACTTGGACATGCCTGAAATGCATTTGCTCCATACATTATAGATTGTTTAAATAGAACCCCACATCTCCATGTGCAGCACCAATACAGTATTACTAACAGAGCTGTGGAATGGGGACTTATTTATATCATCAGAGATTCACAGTAGGCTGCAACTCACAATTATTTTCATTCTGAAAAAAAAAAATTCTGCTTATTATTTTTCTGATAAATCAATTTGTCATTTAGGATATAAAATGGCGAATAGAGCCCAAGGTGACATCACATTGCTTGTTTTTGTCTGAGTAACACTTCAGGATATAATGATATCAAACACGACAAGCAAAATAAGGAAATGCTTCCGTCCATTGACTCAATCAATTGATTGACAAATTATTTCAGCTCTACTTCACAGTGACAGCTTCCATGGCGAAGTGTGTTAGTGTGTTCGTACGTAGCGTGGCTCAGTGGGCCAAATATAAAAGCCTTACCTGCTCACTCATCAGCTGGATGTGTAAAATGTAAATGAAACGTGTAGGTGTAAACATGTCTGCAGTATGTAAAAGTCAGCCCACCATGACAGCTGCCTCGGGGCACAGTTAGGTGATTTTGATTACAACATGGATCAAAGGCACTGAGCTCAGCAGACACAGCACAGTAACACCTATTCTCACAGCGTTTACTATGCCAGCGTTGTCTGTGGAGGGAGGCAAGGGGGAGAAAAAGGGAGAGAAAAAAGGAGAGACAGAAAAAAAAGAGAGACTGAACTGTGGGGGTATAAAATTGAAAAGGAACATCTGTAAGGCAGGGAAGTGTGTGTGTGTGAGAGTGTGTGTTTTAGTCACTGAGGAATGAGCAATTCACAGACACACTCTGCATACAGTACTCACAGTTCATGCACCACATATAGCTGCACACTCAACACACAAACTCACAGAAACAAATATTCGTGCGCACCACATCGCTGAAGCTGAGGATTTTGCTCCACGTTGGTAAAAAAAAAAAAAAAAGATGAATAGAACCAATTAATAATTCTTCTGACAACTTCTCTCCGTCCTCTCCAGTCTAAATTCCTGTCTGTACAACACTCTGATGGGAATTCAACGTAATTCCACCATCATCTCGTCAGCAAAATGTCCATCCTGTTAAATAACGATGCGGAGCAAAGGGGGAGAAATTAAATGCATCCTTAGCTGGCAGCAACACCGTCATCATTGAGCTGGATGTTAATATATTGGTTGCAATATAACCAGAGATCAAAGCACAGTCATGTCATGTTAAATTACAACGCAGTGAAGTTATTGTCGGTTGTTATGATCTATGATGTCTCGCAGTCCACACCTAAGAGGATTTAGATCAGCAAAGATTTCCTGTGATTTGCGAGTTTGCAAGAGAGACAGAAATAGCACGGTCTGAAGAGAGAAGAGTCGGCTACAAGCACGAGGGCCCACGAAAATCTCTTTCTTTTGACTGCTGGTTGAAATGAGAAATGTACATGTATGCTTCAATTGAGTCACATAGAAATGATTACAAAAGGGGAGAAAACAGATTTATGAGCAGCAGCTGCACGAATGTTTTCTGTATATCAGCTGCACACTTCTTGTTTCTTTTGTTTTGTGTTCAGTACAGAGTGGCAATAAAAGAGATAGATGTGATTGTTAGAGTAAGCGCTGTTGTATTTCCTCTTCATCTTCATAAGCTTGTCGATAGCACAATTACATTTCACAGGTGATCCAAAATATTAATCTCACAGAGTATATGAGGGTCAGTTGATGCTCCCACTCTGTATTGTTGATTACATTTATTTAAGATTATGATATCCCACATTATGGGGATTACAATATTCACATGATTTGCGCTACATAGAGCTGCTATGCATTACGATAAATATTAAGGCCGTCTATTTGAAATGTATTTATTATGTTTATTAAATACTGTATAAGCTGTGCATCCTCTTTCAACTCAGTATCAGCACATACACACACTGTCATTTCAGTAAATAGATTCTAGTGAGAGCATACCCCGACATCTGTGACAACCACATCTATGCTGGTAGAAAACAGCTGAACGTCATGCCACAATAATAGCAACAAGTATTTATGAATAATAAATAATATTGCATATGTATATCTGGTTAATGTTCTGCAATGTGGATTTTTATTATGATGTAATGATGATTGTGATTGTGTCCCACTAATAAACTTGTCAAATATAATACAAGTCCTTTATTTAAGGCACTTTGATGTGACAGCCTGACAGCTTAGCTAGCTAATGACCTGAGCTGCCTGACTGGAAGTCTCGTACCTAAAAACATAACATGGCGGCATCAATGGAGCCTTTGGTCACAGCTGCTAAACCCCAAATGGACAAAAAAAAAAAGAAAAAAACTCCAACTGTGGATTGGCATGTGAATAAAAGAACATTTTCAAAAAAACATGCTGGAGGTGCCTTCCTTCCTTTTCTCTGACTGGATGTAAAAAAAGACTTAATGCATGTTAAAAGCTAACTGTCATATCCCTTTGTGCTTTTACAACTCTTTTAAAGTAGACTACAGACTGCTCTCTACATAGGTGCATACTAGCAAATTGTGGCACATGAGGTCAAAGCGTGTGCGTCCACATGGAAGGGTCATGGCTCCCTAGTGCCACGCACCAATGGCCAAAACCAGGTAAGTCTCTCCAAATGTCCTCCTTTAAATTAAATTATCTTATCATCTTATACAAAGTTTTAACCTCCATGCTGCATCCAAACATGAATATTGAATAGAAGGGGCACTCTCTTGTCTGTGTAACCATATTATATGAACATCACTATTTCTGCCCTCTCAAATAAGGCTTCTCGCTCCAGGATGACTCCATGGATGCACAAATCACACTTGAGCTGTAACTAATGAACGCTTTGGTATTAACAACTTAAAGTCCTTCGTGAACTGACAACTGTATATGCTGTTGTTTAGCTAAAAGCAGCAGAAGGCCATTTTCACCGACGTGGCGACTCTTTGGACACAATTTGTGAGGTTTCTGAGATTGGGAGCAGAAGTGGAACCAAGTTTACTTTTTGCAGGCAATGATAGTAAAGACTATGGCACTCCAGTTCATTTTGCGTAAAAATCACTTCAGGGAGTCATACATCCATTCATGCTAATCAAGGGGAAACACATTTCTTTCATTACACTTCATCTTGATCCTTAGAATTAATATTCATCCCACTGCAGCCCAGTCAGCTGCAGCTGCATAGTTCCTGCATCCTGCTGCTGTTGGCCTGGTGTGTTTACAGTGACACTGCGATGAAGGATGAATTACCAATTACCAACTCAAGAACACTTTTGGGAGGGACTAATGTTCCTTGGGAGGACAGATTCTTTTTAGGAGAAAGGACTTTCAAAGGTTCCACATGGTTATAAACACCTAATAATACAGCTAGGGCTCTGTCTCTCTCTCTGTCTCTCTCTCTGTCTCTCTCTCTCTCTCCTGTCCTGTTTGGTAGCTAAAGAGGAAGATGACATTAGCATTAAAATCCCTGAGATCAGTCGCAGCTGATGCTTACTTTCAGTTTTGGCTTTCAGCCCCATTTAAATCACTCTCCTGCCACACCATGGAGCAAGCCTGACAAGCCACGCTGGCACTTCTTTTAATTGAAAAGCAAAAGGGAGTGGAGTGAAGAAAGCACTTAAAGCATTTAAACAGGGATGACCCCTTTATCCTTAACTCTAACTTCAGAAGGTTTGACAGTGCATTTGGGATCAAATCAGGGAATAGTTATAAGAACAACGATACCAACTTTAAATAACAGGCACAGTGGGTTATTTGATTTTTATTCTTGCACTTATAACCAGGGAGCAAGCAGACCATAACTTCAGCTGCTTAACGAAATCTGAAATGTTTTATTCAGCTACCGACAGAAAGGTATTAGTCTTATCAATTGCTGTCTCGCACAAGATGAAAGGTTTGAACTCAGAGCAGGTTTACTGCAGACCCGTCACTAGAATTAATAATACTATCAGTGTCTTTCAGGACGCTCAAGGGCACAGCAACAGCTCGCTGACACACTGACAGACAGCAGTGACAGTCACTGTTTGTTATTCTGCCCACAGTTCAATACAATAGGCCCCTGTAGGGACTCACTGGTATAATCATTCATAAATCTGACACACTTTGTCTTTGGTGTCTGCCTCCCTCCTCTTGTACGTGCAGTTCTCTCAGTGAGCTAAATACCTGCTTGTGTTTCTCTAACAGCACTAAACAGTTTAAACCCATGCCAAACCTCTCAAAGCCTCCAGAGCACTGATTTTTTGTCCCAATTCAACTTCAGTGATTCAAGAATCAGTGCTGTTAAATGGCTGTCACAGTTTAAATTCCTTGATCCTTATTCACACTGAAAGTAGCACCACCTTGCATGAAATCTCAACAATGCAAATAATGACCGCCAACTCTGTGCACAGAATCACGACTATAATCAGTAAAATGTAGGTCCTGTTAATTCATTCATGACACAGACAGCACTCAGGGTTCAAGTCAGTCTGCTTCCAGCACGTCACATCATATCATCCTCCTTGTTTTCCAGTCCCTTTATTCTTGTCACTCTTTTGTTCAGAAGCCTTTTTGGTTTACCCCCAATGGCTTAAAGTCCTTCTTAAATATGTTTGCTTTGTGTGTGTGCGTGTGTGTGTGTGTGTGTGTGCGTGTGCGTGCGCGTGCTTTTTAAAGTGTTCCAAATTGAATGATGGCACTACAGAGCCAAGGACATGATTACCATAGCAACAAGCTATTTGAGTATTTGTTGTGTGGTTGTTCAGAGCTCAACCAGCAGGCACAAAAAAAATTCCTTCCTTTATTCATTATCATCCATCTCATTTTATCTCTTTTTTCCACGTATATCATTTGCTCTCGTGTTGAGAAGAAGCTACGCGGAAATGAACGGCTGCCATCTTTCTATAACACAAACACACACGGGGACCTATGATGTCAGTATTTTCACACGCTACTGCAAAATACATGATAATAAAAGCCTTGATTACAATAAAACATCTCGGTCTTTCACATACACACAAACACACAGACCACCTTCACACCTCCTCCATAGATTGGCACACCACACACACACACACACACTTACAGTAGTTGCTAATCTGGCCTTTCACACCACTATGCAGTGCAAGCTCTCAGCAGGCTACATACAGTAGCAGAGTTGACACCAGCTCTCTTCTGCCAAACTGACAGTGTGTGAGTTGGCTCGTGCTAAAGCTCGCCCTGTATTCACAAATACAGGGCAAAAATGTTTTGTTGTTCTTTATTGCAACACATGTTGAAATGTCATCAGTATTAGCTTTATTCTTGCCTGATCTTTCATCACTTTTTTCCGCATGTTAAAAGCAGCGGTTGTACTGCTCTTTTGTCTTAGCATCAACTTTATCATTGAAAAATACTCACAACACACACAGATAAAGGTTTTTCTTTTTTTATTAACTGAAAGTAAGAACCTCATTGTGAGTATGTTATTGTCCTGTGATAAATGTGTGTGTCTGCATTTGGCTCTTGCTGGTTTGTGTGTTTCAGTGTCATTAGTCTCTGGCCTTGACTGCTGTAACCCATTAAACGCCTCCCATCTCCCACATCTGACGCCTCTCCTTTTTCAATTCCCTCCTTACTGACAAATCAACAGGGTCATCTGTCTTAAAGGAAAACAGTGTGTGTGTGTGTGTGTGTGTGTGTGTGTGTGTGTGTGTGTGTGTGTGTGTGAGACAAAGAAGTCCGTACATCTACACTCAGATAAGAAAAACAATCAAATATGAATTGAAAAGATTTAAAACAAGGGGGAAATATGGGCTTGTGTGCACATACAGTACGCACAAGTACAGCATGCATCAATGATGTGCAGATAAGCCTGCTATGGATTAATACGGGCCGTTTGGTGTTTACATGTGTGTGTTTTCACTTCCATGTCTGTAGTCACATCAGAGCATGTTCTGTCAACCCAAGTTTCAGTCTGCAACCATGTCTCCTCAAAACTGCGTTTGTATTGTATATTTTAATAAATAGATATGATAAATATGCTCTTCTGACAAATGTAATCGCTATCTGAATGATGTTCACAGGCCGCTGCGTTTATGTACTGCAGTGAAGTTGCAGGGAGATGATCGCAGTGGATGGTGGGCGTATAAGTGCAGGACTGCACCCCAGTGTCCAGAGGCCTGGGTTTGGTTTAGGTCAGGGAACGATCATCATTTTGGTTATTAAGGCGGAAAACAAATAAGTTCAGTAAAACTAACTTAGTATTAGTTATTAGAACTTATTATTAAACAGGGTTAGCTAAATTAACTTCAGGTTCCATCTGACTTTAACTCAAGCAGACCTCTGACGGGGCAGAAAAGAAGTCCATCCTGCAAAGAACCACCCAAAAGTGATTTTGTCCATCTAACCCACACAAACCTGTGTTGGGAGGTTTAAAGACAGAACAAACTCCAGATACAAGAAAACTTTGTGGAGTACACTCCATACATCTAGATACGCATTGTAAATTTTGTTGATTCAATATTATAACTAAAACGTTTTTTAAAAAATTACGCTGGAAGAGAGTTCATAGATATGGACAAAACCAAATTACATATTTTCCATGAGAGCTCTAGTTTTTTTTCCCTTTCAATGTAATGGCTGTTCAGGTTAAGGTAACCTGTGGGTTCTGTGACCTCTAGCAGCGCTATGGAGAAGTCTATTTATTAGCGAGCCCTCGTTTTGTCTGTCTTGTGCGAGGACGTCACGTTAAACATTCCTACTGATGCTTTCACACTATTCCACTGACCTACAGTCGATGAAAATCACCAATACGCCACTGCACAAGCGAAGACAGTGAAGAAGAGGACTGCAAACTACTAAACATGGATGCAAACATCGCTGGATTATATGTGTAACAAAGAAAAACTGCAAACATTTCACGAGGAAGGTGATGCATTCAGCATTTTGTTAGGCCTTAAGAATACACACAGTGTGTTTGGGTAACAATGAACGTAAAAAAAAAAACGATGCACAGGGCCTTTAATTTGGAAGCTTGTATGAAGTACTGCAGTGGATGCTAAATTTGTGTCCATCTATAGAAAGAACCACGCAGGCAACATGGTCCACTGGAGGTAAAGCACAAGTCTAACTGGTGTTTTATTGAGCATGCCACCACCTGATGTGTCTCAACACTTCAATAAGGTTAATTGATAGTGAAAACTGAGACTAGGGCACTTATGCAATTCAATACAGCATTTTAATGCTTCACATATTCCTGCAGACTGTAATAGATTTGATATTAAGTCAGTGCAGCCTCCTCTCTCTCTATCTCTCTCTCTCTCTGTCTGTCTCTCTCTTACAGAAAACATGCATAGAAATATAAATCCAACTAGGGGACATCGCCCCAAAGTCACTGCTGCTCTCGCTCATTTCAAATGCTGCCAAGCAAAGAACTCGGGCTGATCCAGAGCTCGTTATCACAACACACAGTGATGCAGGGAAGGGGAGACGGGGAGCAAGTTGCAATGTATACATGTGCATGCTGCGTACAGCAATCACACCACAGCATGGGGTTTGAATCCTTTCATGAGAAGCACCTAAATCCACTCTCCTGTGTGCGTCTCCTTTCACCTGTGTGACTGACGCAAATGTTGTTTACTGAGTCAGAAAGAAAAGGAAACTGTTGAGTCAATTGAATGAGCTCTCCTCACAGTACATAAGACTGACGACGGGAGACTTGACACATTTTGGCAACGGACTTGAAAAGTAGCCCATTGAACCTTTTGTTTTTGCTGTACTGTCAGAATGAAGTGTGGGCACATGAATCCACCATAATCTAGTATGTTATCACTGTATTCAGATGAACAGCATTGCATCCACCACCCCCAACCCTCCGCGCAGGCACGAACCAACCCCGCTCCTACTCTACTGCTCTGCTGTGGTCAGAACTTATTAAAAATTTAAATGAATTCTACTCGGTCAACCTTGCACAGGGCACTGTAACCACATACTACATCAGTCAATAAGTCAATAATGAAACTATTATAAATCTGTTGATGCAGTTAAAAAATTCGGTAATTGCTTCAACATCAGCGGTAAAGTTAAAAGACCATCTCTACAGACTCTCAGGTAGTCACTATCAATGCAAACAGTACAAGCTTCCATGGCACTGCGGCGGAAGTGCTTCATATTCTGTTTAGTGTATCAGCCACTTTGACACATCTGTTCTCTAACATGTGAAACACACATTTATAAGAATGAATAGCAATCAGCCTGACCCCTCATGTGATCTGTGAGTGTGTGTATGTGTGTGTGTGTGTGTGTGTGTGTGCGCGCACATGGGATGAAATGCACTCACTTTTATACACTAAAAAGCAAACACATCCCCACTTATTATGCTTTCACCTACACCGCAGTGCCAGAGCAGATGGTGTGTGCAACCCTGAGTTCACTTCCTGAAACAAAAAGAAACCAAGAGAGAGAGAGACAGAGAGAGAGAGAGAGAGAGATGGAGGAGGGGTAGAGACTGACTATCTCACCCCTTACTGTCCACCTCGAAGCATAACTGTCAGCAGAAGACAATGCAGCACTGAATGATTAGAGCGCGCACGCACGCACACACACAGGTATCGTCTCTTGTCATCTCTTTCTCTCATTTCCACCCCCCTTCTTCTCTCTCCATCTTTTTTCCCCATTGTTCCTACAGAGCTGTGTGTAGAAACTCTAGCCCATCCTAATCTATTGTCAGAAGTAGTGCTCATCATCCTCTGCCTACTGAACTTTTAATGACAAACTGACAGGAAGACTGCTGGCATATGGTTTGGCATCCTACAGTATAGAAAAGACTGCGATAGGGGAGTGTGTGTGCGTGTGTGTGCGTGTGTGTGCGTGTGTGTGCGTGTGTGTGCGCGTTTATGTGAGGTTTCATTTTAACAGCTACAATATTACTCCAACTCTCTGATGCAGTCAAAAAGGGCATTAAATCCACCAAATGATATTGTAAACATCACTTATCACCGACATGTGGGTACATTCATGTTGACAAACATATGACACGGGATGGGCAGTATTTCTGATGAGCAGATTTTGATGTACCCATCTCTACATATGACTAACTACAAAATCCTGCCACGCGCATTAACACCCTGGTAGCATCCTGGTGAGTGACTGTACGGGCAGAAACCTGCTCCAAGGCCAGTGTGCAAACACGGATGCTTCAAGATACATAAATTCAATTTCACACTGCATTGCATTCTTAAGTGAGTCACCTGAAAATCGAAGAATCTGAGCATTGCCGAAAGGGGCGCTATAGCATGAAACGAGAGAAAGCTGACCTATTTTGTTTACTGTTCATTTCCACTACAACCAACCACGGCTGAGCAGGTTGATGAAGCTCTAGCTGAATGTTTGGATACATTGGCATATTCCTAGATTTTCTTTTTTTTTTTTCCATCCTTCTGTGCATTAAGTACAGCAGTGCACTTTCCTCTACAGGCACCCTGTTTGTTTACGGATTAGCTCAAATTCACTTCTTTGAGAATTGGCATTTGTTACCTCCAGCGGTGCGTAAGAGCGCATCCTCAATATATTCACCAGGGTCCCGCGTTTGTGCCAGATGGGCCAAGCACAGGTACTTGTATGTACGATGTTTCTGACCTTAGTCTGTGCAAACTGCTACCGTTTATTTCAGCATCATAGATTAAAGGTATACAATGACTTCATATCTGTTAAGCACATGTTCGACTTACACACGATGTAACAGCATTGTCAACATATACCTCTACTGTCCAGCAAAGCGTCTGTAAAATGATGAAAATATCAGACATAATTGCATAATTAAAGAATCTCCACTTGTTACATTAAATCTAACCAATGGGATTTGTATTTCTGGGATATCAACAACATTTCCACAGATTTGTCGCTGTGTAGCCGAGGAGTCCAACAGCTTGTAGAAGTGAATGTTCCCGCAGGCCAAAGTTCCCAAACATCATTACACTCATCTGTGACATGACATGAGCCAAATCATTTTCAGGCTTCTGGCGTGTTCTTTCTCGACCCAAGAGCTTCTTCACATACAAACACAATGTGTTTGCATCAAAATCAGGGGAAACCTTAGTGGCAAAAACATTCACCATTCTAGTCTTCACAAATTGTATATTTCTTGCTTTTCTAGGATATTCCAGTTTTCTTCTTGTGCTTAGCTACTAAGTGCAACAACTGACACATTATAGACTGTAACTGTGTTTGAAGTGGTAATCATTGGTACCACAGTAGTGTCAGAACAATCATGTCTGTTTTCAAGATGGATCGGTCAATAGTCTGAGGGGGCGTCATGAGACATTTGTTTCAGCTTCTAATGTTCAACTTCATGAAGGCAGCAAACCAAGTCTTCTCACATGTTAATATGCTTAAACAACAGTGGCAATAGGTCATCAAGGAAGGTATAGAGATACAAATCCAATAATGCAATTGTATTTAAACCTTTCAGCCATGTTTTTTGTATCTTTCTGTGGTGCATTATGAGAGAAAACAACATTGAAGTTTAGGGACGGACCCCAAAGACCATCTTTTTGGTTGGCTCTTGCTCGACAGACCTGAACCCACTTGTTTCTAGCAGGACAACGTGCTTTCAGTTCAATGTCACCTGCCAGGTGTAGCTCTGTATATTGCACTTTTGGTCCAGGCATGTTTACTCATGGCCCTCACAATTCTCTGCCATTGTTTCCAGCGCGCAGTGATGTGGCACCGAGCCACGGCCTGTACGCTGCTCACCTGTCTGCCAGCTCTCATTACTGGTAAAGCCATATCACAGCCCACTAACATTACATATTGTCTAGACATGTTCAGAGTCTGAACAATATGTAATGTAACTCTGTTAGCCTGGAACAGTGTTACAATAGCTCAAGGTAAAATTGCTATTTGATAAAACATTACAAAATTTCAAAAGAGCCCACATTTTTTACCACTCAGGCACATGTTTGAATCATTCAGGAGTCGGAACGCTAAACTATGTTTCTGAGAACTTAGCGGACATCTACTGTAGGTGTTGTTTAAGATAAAGTTACTCACACTGAGGATTATCTCAGCATTATTTATTCGGGTTACAATGAAAAATAGGGGAAAACATCCCTTCAAATAGGAGGAAAAATTTTATCTGGCAATTTTGTGCTTTTCAGTGGGGATTAAAAATTTATATCCCTGCAAGTCTTGCAAAACAATTTTCCATCATTAACCTATTTTATCACATGCAGAGCACAACTAGCACCCTGGTTTTATCCGAGCGCTCTGCAGAACTTTCACTTGGCAATAGCTACTACAAATGTAAGCCCTAAAACGACCCTGGAATTTACCTACTGCAGCAAAACTATTGTCAGGTTGAGGTCAGAAACTGTCGGATATGTCTAATTTCCCTGCCTTGATACCGAAGAGTTTATTACTCTCCATCAAATGGAATGATAACGTAACCCTCAGTCCGCAACCTTTTTTTCATGCACATAAAACATGTCTTCCCAGTGATCTGCAAAGCTTGGAAAGAAAGTAATGGCACCATATTTTACGTAAGATTCACGGCCCGAGGCTATGAGAGTCAAACACACAAGTCAGCTGAGCAACAGCACTGCTGAGGTCAGATCCGACTCAGACACTCTGCCCACACTGCAGAGCTGTCTCACCAAACCACGGAGAGGCACAGGGAAGAGAGAGAGAGGAGAGGCAGAAAAAAGTGTTTAGCTGTGTGGGACACAGGCAGAAGAGTTCCATTCATGGCATTAGAATTAGAATTTGAGCATTTGTGAGCAAGACAGGAAAAGAATGAGAGAGCTTTTAGGTTTGTGCGAGACAGACTGATAGTATATGTGAGAGACAGACAAAGTGGAAATGAACTCGAGGAGGAAGAGAGGAGACGTAGTGATAGACACGACAGGCAAAGAACCTGTAGGAACTGTTGTAAACTCTCAGCTAACCAGGCAGCATTTTTTTTTTTTGTGACATCCAGTGTGAATGAACAGCTCCTGTATGACTTACTGATGAAGTCTGGAGACTGAGGATCAAATTTGAAATGTGTAGTGCAAGCTCACTGGAAACATACTGCAGGCTTGGCAGGAGGTGCTTCAGATGGTGCTGGCAAGAATCGCTTCATGAAATGCCACAATATGACAGCAACAAAAGGCATACGAGCGGGGATTTTAGGCAGAGAGGGGGAATTTTGCGGCTTTCAGTACAACGATTCCTTAAATCACTACATAACCAGCATAAGTAGCTGTGGGCAGTACAGTTAAAATCAGTGTTGATATAGATATTTCTCTGATGGCAGTGTGTCATGATATGACTGAATCTATATTAGCTTACATTACATCAGACTAAATTCTTCAAATGTGTAAAACAAACATTTAAACTAATTAAACTTATCATCATGATCTACTAAAAGTTGATTAGCAATGTTTGATTTATTGCCAAGCCAACAACATGAGGATCTTTCTAGATAGTGAGATTTTATTTACCATCTGTTCTCACCATTTTTGAAACTTTAAACCCTGAAAGGTGCGAAAGCATTGCACAACGAAGGGACTCACGTTGCATTCAAAATCACAAATTTTAACAAAACACTGAGCGGCATAGCAAAAGAAAAATGAAGATGATGCAGCAGCTCAGATGGAACGGAGCATGAGTAGCAGGGAGAAGGCACCTGCAAACATGTGGAGGAAGAACCTATAGCTAACACATTATACACACATGTGCACATACAAAAGCTCCAAACTTTATTCTACACACACACACACACACACACACACACACACACACACACACCTGTACTTCATGCCAGTGTGTTTCCCCGTTGACTCCTTGAGTGAAATGTGGCGTGGAGTGAAGGAGCCAAAGCTGCGAGCGATGATGGCCACGGTGCGGAACTTGGCCCTGGCTTGGTTCACCACGTTGGGGCTGGTGGCGCTCTGCTTGCTGTGGTCCCCATTCCCCCTCTTCAGGTTGTGGTCTGTGCAGGCGATGGACACCTGCATGGCTGAGCTTCAGTATAGGGAGCAGAGCCTGAGGTAAAGTGCAGATGGGACCGAAGGAGTGGAAATAGAGACTGTCAGGGGAAGCCTGGAGTCTCAAACAGCTTGTTTTTTTTTAAATCTCTTGATTCCAAGTCTGTGTTCTCCTGTTTCTTCTGCAGTTGCTTTTTTCTTTCCTTGGAAGTGGATTAAGTCTTCAGTTGCTCACTGTGTTTCCATTTGCATGACTTTAAAGCTGCAAAAGCTTTTGCTCTGTTTTTTTTTTGTTTTTTTTAAACTCTCACATCAAGTCTTCCATTTTAAGTCTTTCTTTGTAGAGGAGAGGCAGTGGAACAGGTCAATCATCAAAAGCCTGAAAAGAACAAAAGACTCCTCAGTTCCTTGAGGGATCCCCAATTTATTCCCCCACCGGTCTTCTCTCCGCTTGTGTCCTGCCTCTGATGCCGGGCTTTTCTAACAGGATTCAGCTGCAGAATGACAATCAGAGGAGCTGGAAAGAGTGCAGAGCGATGACAGAGAGAGAGAGAGAGAGAGAGAGAGAGAGAGAGAGAGAGAGAGAGAGAAAGGCAGAGATGCGACCCAGGCGCTCTGCTCTCCCTGGTATGACTGTGGGAAGAGAGAGAAGGGGAGAGCTGTAGCGTGAGAGAGAGAGAGAGGAGAGAGAGAGAGAGAGAGAGAGGAGAGGAGGGGACAGGGTCAGAGGAGGGATAATGAGACAGAGCAGAGAGGGAGGAGAAAACAAGGGGAGTCTGTCTTAGGTCCTGGCAGGGTGCATCGTCACACTTCTGCCATCAGCACTTTTTCCCGTCTTGTCACTTCTTCTCCTCTCCGCGCTCTTCTTCTCCTCCCTCTTCTTCACTCTCCTGCTCCTGACTGCCGATGTTAATGCGTGTCAGTAATATGCCTGTGCCCCAGTTTCCCCTTCTTTTCTTTCTCTGCTCTCTCCCTCCGTCTCCCTCGCTGTCTCCCTATTTGTTCTCTATCCGATATTTGGATGGTCCACTCCTTTTTCCTTTTGCTGTCTTCCTGGTTTTTTTTCTGTTTCTTCTCAGCAGGGCAGCTACTTCGCTGTCAGCACACCTTCAGGGAACTGAGAAGCATGTGGTGCAACACACAGCCTATTCTCTCTCTCTAGCTCTCTCTCTCTCTCTCTCTCGCTCTCTCTCTCTCTCTCTAGCTCCCACTCTACCTGTCTCCCTCACCCTTTCACTCTATTGTCTGAACCGTCACCTATTTGTAAAAGGTTTCCTTCTCTCTTCCTCCCCAGTAATTCCCATTACTCTTTATTCCCTCTGCACAATATTCTCTCCATGGTATTCCTTTTTCCTTCTTTCCCTCATTGTCTTTTATCTCCAATATTTGGACCAGTAGTTCCTCTACACAAGTAACACGTATCTGTTGGCTCTGTGTCCTTCAGTAGGATAAGTACTGCGCCTCCTTTTGGCTCATTGTTTTGTGTTAAAAATCACTATAAGGGTTGGACTGCCGGGTGGCAAATGGAGTAGATGCAAGTCCCTCAGGTTACCATTACATTCTATATGCAACTCTAATGCCTCAATTCTGTACAGAGCAAAGTGACATTTTATAGTTTTTTTGTACTTTTTTGATAAAACTTCAAATTACATAAAAATCAACCAAAAAATGTGTAAGACAGACAAAGCTCCCACCAACTCAATTGCAAACATCGCTGCCCTGATTAAGCTACTGGAAGACCATAGAGTTGCCCTCCCCACGGAATTTAAAATGGCCACGGACACCGCCTGACGTTCCTTGAAGCTAACGAGAACTAACTCAGTGACAAAACGGAGGAGATAGAGGCTAAATTCGTGGATGAAAGAGATGGAGGAAAGGCCAAAACCACTGACTTTGAGTTACACAGCTGCTGCAAGGTTGTACCTTAAGGTATACAACCCACATCCTTTCTTTTCTAAGCTGTTGGCGGAGCTCCACAACGAAAGGCTTCTCCCTTCACCTCTGGAGCTTGATTGTACACACACAGCCCTAACTGCCAAGCCAGGACTAGAAAGGATCTATTATCGAAAATCCTAGATTTCAATAAACAATTTGCTCTGAAGCAAACCCCCAAACTATATAATAAAAGAGTAAACAAAATCTGACCTGTTTGCAAAATACTTATTTGAAAAGCAAAATGAACATGGTGAAAAGAAGGAAAACTGTTAGCTGATCAACTAAAAGACCAAAGGATAAAACAACTTATCACAAGTATTCACACAGAAAGCAGAGATCCAGTTTAAATTAATAATATATTTAAGCATTTCTCCTCCTAACTATAAGCCTCTCATTTTGATGGAGATGAAAAGACAATTGAAGTCTTTCTTGATCCTCTTCCCATTCCAACTATTCCCCGAGACTTGGTGAAGAAACGTCTATAGAAGTGTCCATAACTCAAGCCATATCTATCAAAATGACTAGAAAAGCACTATACCAATACAGACCATTCACACTATCCCTTGTCGATTGAATATACTGTACAAAAATGAATATACCAGAAGTGTTCATCCCAGTACCGGTGTCCATCTCAGATTATTTCACAATTATGCAAGAGCCAGCAACATTTTTCAGGACTGGCACATAAAAGTTTTCAGCTGACTGTCCAAGAAATACGATCTGCTCAAATCACATTTCTTTCGATATCTACAACTCAGACATTACTTGCACCTAAAGAGCCTCAATAACACTAACTGACACATTTCACTCATTTGACCCACTGTCCAAATGTCCATTGTCAACATTGTACAGAAAATTTTCCCAGGTGACGTGCTCACCTTTCCATCCTCACATCAAACACACACACACACACACACACACACACACACACACACACACACACACACACACACACACACACACACACACACACACACACACACACACACACACACACACACACACACACACACACACACACACACACACACACACACACACACACACACACACACACACACACATCCTCACTCTGTGCAAGACACTGCTTAGCGCATTTCAAAAGGTACTACGTAGGGCTCACATATCCAAGGTAAATAGTCTAATATCTATCCTGATATCATCCCCACTTGTGACAAAGGCAAAAGAAAATGATAATGACAAAAGCAAAAATAATATCCACTTGTACAGGCTGTGCCATCGCTTACAAATATATTCCTATGCAAGGTCGTAAAGCAGAATCTAGACCAGGACCCCCTAAGTGCTCTTTTTAGCATTACTGATGAAGATGATCCTCATCTGACATCTGCAGAGCACCGCGTGATGGCCTTTGCCTCACTCTTCGTTAGACATACAGTCCTGCTCCAATAGAAAGCTTCAGCCCAACCCACTCTTAGTCAGCGGCTTCGAGATATGAATTATATGATATTTTGGAGGCGCACAGGAGGCATCCTGACCAGATGCCCGAACCACCTCTATTGGCTGCTTTCAGTGTGATGGAGCAGCAGCCTTCCCCTCCCGGATGTCCGAGCTCCTCACCCTATCTCTAAGGCCGAGCCCAGACACCCTATGGAGGAAACTCATTTCAGCTGCTTGTATCTGCTATCTCAGTCTTTTGGTCATCGCCCAGAGCTCATGACCATAGGTGAGGGTTGGAACGTAAATCGACTAGTAAATGGAGCTTTGCCTTCCAGCTCAGCTCCCTCTTCACCACAACGGACCGGTAGAGCGCCCGCATTACTGCAGACGCCGCACAAATCCGTCTGTCCATCTCCATTTTATCCTCACTCGTGAACAAGACCAGCATACAGTAGATTGTTACAGTATGTGCATCTCGATAAACTAGTTTTTTTCATTGCTTTTTGTTTTTGTATGATACTACACTAGTGTAAATTTTGTGTATGTGGAATATGTCTGACCAACTCTGGGAACTTTGGTCAAAAATCTCAACAATAAAGTCTTGAACAGAAAATTCACTATGTAGATTTTATGACTTTGAGCGGTTATCTGTACGTGCTCATACATACAAAAATTATGCAAAAGCTACAGTATATTCAAGTCAGAAACACACATTTGCTGACATAAAGTATTCATTTTTTCTCCAAATCCCTTCACATACTGTACATGCAACCCCCAAAGGCAGCTACTAATCAAAGCGAATGAGAGGAGGATGGATGGACGGGGGGGGGGGGGGGGGGGGGGGGGGGGGGGGGAGGTGTGCAGAGATTGGAATCAGGAGAAAGAAAATGACTAAAAACAGCAGGCTCAGGCGTAACAAAGCTGAGAAGAGAAGGAATGAATGCATCTGTGTTTGTGTTTGTTTGCAGCACAAGTGTCTGCCTACATACTGTATGAATGACTCCGTGTGTGTGTGTGTGTGTGTGTGTGTGTGTGTGTTTACAGAGGAAGGTGTTTATGTTGTGTCCTTTCCAGTGCCTCTGTAAGGGGAGTCAAGCGGAGGTAAATGGAGCATTTTGCAGAAGGCCCTTTCAACAGTCTCGCTTTCTGTATTTGCGTGTGTACACGTGTGTGTGTATGTGTGTGTGTGCGCGCATGTTCGCGAGCGCATTGAATGAGCACATGTGGTGTGAATGCCATTGCAGCACTGCAACATACTGTACTGTATGTATTTTGGTTCAATTTGCATCTAACACACATGAAAACTACCACAACAACAATCTAAAAGCAAAAAAACGTGGCTGTAAATACCATGGAAATGTCATGGTAACCACTGTGTTATCAGCCTGGTTCTTCTCTCAAAATCAGCATCAACACTGGAGGAAGGAGGAGCAGAGGAAGGCATATACTGATCTCTAATCTCTATATTCCTTTTTAAGCCCAGATTTCAGCATTTGGTTGTTCCTCCACTTTGATTTGACTGATATATCTCAATAACACGCTGATACTCAGAGGATAGAATGGGCCTGCTCCAAAATGCTTCATTTACCTCCAGGATAAACAAAGGAGGCCGTAAACTGGATGTCTCAAATGTTGTTGTTGTTGTTGACCGATTTAAATCAGGCAATGTCTGATCATCTAATACGCAAAGAGTACAATTTGTACTTTGTCAAAATTGGTTTGGATAAGCAAGGAGCTTGGTCCATCCTTTCAGACTAGCCTGTAAGGGATGTCATCAACACAGGGAAAATAACTGAAGGTAAAAGAAATGGGTATCGTCAGTCGGTTAGCACGAGGTCGTCCAGTCTGTTAACATGAGGTGTAGCTCCTGCTAAACTGACCTTGTCTAAATAAGGCTTTGGAATCGCTCAATAAGAGTCTTTTGGGGAAAAGTGGTTTGTGAAAGACAGGGCTGCTTGTTGAGATAATTAGTTATATCTGTCAGTCACTGATTTGGAACTAGTCCATTGTTTTAAACTGATGTCTTTCATTGATTTGATTTCAACAACACAGAAGCTCAGGGTGGAATCCTGCAATCAGCCTTTTAATCAGCTCATATGCATCCCTGCCAGCCCATCTTCAAACCACTGCATCTTTTCTCAGAATCTCTAAACACTGAAATAAAACTTGTCTGTCAATAGCAGAACTGTGTGTCTGGTTATATGTAGTGTAATGTGTATGGAGTATTGTTTGCATGTACTGTATGTTGTGTATCATGTTTGCTTAGAGGAGGGAGCTGGACAGGATGACAGTTTTTTTTATTTCAGTCCTACAGAAATTAACTCTTCATTTTATCTCCACCCCTCCTACTCAACCTCTCCCACCTTGCTGAGAAGACATACATAGCCTCCGATCAATCTCACGCCTAATGGAAAAGCCGTCCTTCAGCAGCTCATTCCAGATCGATCCTGTTCCCCTCCTTGGGGGAACAGCAGATTCCACATATGGAATTTGAGCTGGCTTAAATCCTCTTTCCTCTAATAAGGAGTGGAAAGGTGCTGAGTGGAAAATAAACTGTGGTTGCACAGTGTGTTACTGTCATGGTGTGTGTGTGTGAACCCCATCAGTCTCCATCGATCACTGTCAATAAAGTGTAAATAAAAAACTCAACACAATTCTTGCCGTTATTGTGTGTGTGGTTTCTACAGCGTGTGCTATTGTTTCGCATATCTTAATTCTTAGTTATTGAAGCAAATTGAGGGCCACTGACCTGAATGAGAAAAACACAACATATCCAGCCTTCCTTTCACAGCCACAATTCTGGGTCGATTAAGATTAAGAAAATTCTAAAAATTAACTAAACAAATTTTACAATCTCCTTTTTTATCCACGGTAGCGACATGGCTATGGCAGGGCTCGAAATTTGTTTAGTTGGGGGTGCTCTGGGTTCAGGCATTTTGTTACTCTCGCACCACAGACTCAGTGGCATTTCATTAAAAATGCCACTGTGCCTGAGTGCAACCTAACTTTGGCTACATTTGACAGCTTTTTCTTGTACTCCAGTACCTGAGTCCTGCTGACCTTTTGTACATGAAGTTGGCTGGCTGGAAATCTGTCAGAGCAAGTAAAACATGAGCTCGCAGATTTGTCTGGTTCCCAGTCTAGCAGCTTTTATTAAATGACATGAAACACCAGACATTTATTGCTCTGTTCCTTAGTAAAGGAGGCTACAATTCAGCAGCAATTGATAAAAGCATTTATGTTTTATTAGAAGTTTTAGAGCAGCTTCTGCAGCTCAGGGGAGAGAAGCAAAGACGAGCTCAGAGAGCTACTGACTGTATTTGTTGTGAGAAATCTTAATGTCTGTGACAGCAGCTCTGCTGATCTTTTATTCTGGGCTGAGTGTTGCGTATCCTACTGTAAATTTGCTCGTATTCTGCAGTAACTACCGCATCTTCTCAAATGTTGTGAGGCGTCACTCAACCATGATCAGTATGTGCGGTTTTCCTCGGGCTCTACTGCAACAGAAAAAAGAAATCTGACTGCTGTGTTCGTATCACCTGGAGCAAATCAACATGTGTTGTAAATATAGTATATAAACTAAAATATGTTCTCAGATGTCCATATTTCTCTTGGTTGTACCATGTGACCCTTTACTGATGGCGACTGCTTTCTAATCGCCTTTGGATGCTTGTGATTCCCAGCACTATTTGAGTGTCTATAATCTATATTAAACACACACACACACACACACACACACACACACACACAGACAGACAGATTATATCCTTTGCATCTGATAAATTGGGTTTGGTGCCCAACAAATGTCAACTACATGTCAAGAAATATGTAGAACAGGTGGTTTAATAGAGGTTAAGAAATTACAGGACATCATTACTCAGCATTTAAAGGCCAATTACTGCTGTTATGACACCATGGGTCTAAATGAAAGAGAAATGACATAGGTCTCTATGTTTGTGTCTGTGCATGTGTGTGTCTGTACTTCAGAGTCAGAGAGACAGCGCATAATTTTTGATTATGTGTTCAACTATAGATCTCTAAATTGACTCATTACCGTCACAGCCTGAGATCTCTGGCTCTGCTCTTCCACACGAGTCAAACTCAAACTGATGCAGCAGTTAGCATCGCACAGTCCCTGCAGCTGTGGCCCATAATGGCACGTGCACAGTAGATCTGTGTGAAATTTTTAGATCCGACCAGCTGACAGGCCCATCAGAGTGACTTACACTAGCCGCTGGAAGGTCTAAAATTAAAACCTTGTAGGTTTAAAGCGTCCCTATTTCTGCCCCTATTTCTGTGATCTGTTGCCCATATTTCAAGCCTTTTTCACCATTTTCCTGATTATCATGTTTTGTTTTTGTTTTTCCAGCAGCTGCCCCATAAGCAGCAAGTGATGACACAGTCATAACTCTGAGTGTAAGGCAGTGACTGTGTCCTACTTTTGCACCTGTGTGTGTGTGTGTGTGTGTGTGTGTGTGTGTGTGTGTGTGTGTTCTACTTCATGCTGGACCATGAGCTGTGTCAGCAGAAGCCCACACACTACAAATTGAATATCCCCACGAGATGTTCCGCGCTACGTGTGTGTGCGAGAGAGAGAGAGAAAGAGAGAAAGAGAAAAAGAGAGAAAGAAAGAGTGTATGTGTGTGTGTGTGTGTGTGTGTGTCACTTAAAATTTTTCTTCAGTGATTAACTGTGAACCATCACCCAAATGTCTAACCTTTCTCAGGTCAGTGCTGCCTGACCTAACACTGATATAGCTATCATGTTTGACACACATGATGCTCACACTGCAGACTGCCATGTTTTTTCTTGCTGAGTAAGGGATACAGAGTACACAAACACACACATACACGCGTGACAGTTTATGCGCTTTCCTGGGCCAAACATGCTCAAGAGAACACATTCGCAAAAGTAGAAACAAATGTAAAAACTGTCACATTTAAATTTAAATTCATTGCACGAGTTTAGCACACAACTGAAGGCTCTTTTCTACCATGCAATCACAAAGACCGGTTTGAGGCGCTACATCATGTGCACAAGGTCAACAAGACAATACCCAAGGACACCTGATAAAATGGTTCCTATTGACTGTAGGTGCTGTGCACAAAATTATGAAGTGAAGTGGAAGGTTTGTGGAGAATATTCATTATAATTATGCTGCACATCAACATCCAGGTCTGTTGTTTGATGTCAACCCAGATGAATCTCTGGTTGGAGAGGATTTAATTAGTTACACTGCAGTTGTTGAACATATCTATTTAATTTGTGTTAAATAATTATAGTCTATTCAGCATTAATAAACGACATAACACATTACACTGCCTAAAGTGCATTTCAGCGTCAGGAAAAAATGCTGCACATGCTAGATTTTGGGCTGCCATGAACATATGGCAGAAAAGTCAATGGAGCTGCCCCCTATGGTGGTTGTTTGTGGTCTCTCTACCTTATTCGAAACACTTTACTAAATCATTATTGCACAGCTACTGGTTGATGTTTCTTTGAATTTACAATGCATATTTGTTAATATGCATTTGATGATTACGGGGAAAACATTTTTGCGACATCATATGTTGGAAATGTCCCAGTAGTCTCCGTTAACTGACTGGTAGCAAACCAGTCTTGACTGTGTACTGTAGGTCACAACATGCACACACTCTGTACAGTACATAGTGAATGCTTATGTTCTTGTCTGTGGCTCTGCCCGGAGTGCCATGACGTAAGTTGACAGGGCAACATCTGGGATGTCAACCCTTCTTATGACTTAAAGCTCCTCATCTCCTGCCCATAGGACTGAACTGTTCCCGCTGCCATGGACTGAACCATCTGTGGCTGCTGTAGAGGGGTTGTTCTCAGTGTGACCTGACACTGCTATACAGCAAATCTGACTTGTTTGTGTCATAGTCATACAAGGAAGCAAAGACAGGACTTACTATGCAACCAAAAAAAAAAAAAAGTTGAGTAACATGTCCGATATTGGGGTTAGATCTAACTTTTTGAACTTTTCAAGAACTTATTTTAAAGGAGTGCCACTCCTTGGAGAGCCAGGTACTTTAATAAACTTCTCCAGGTGTAAGAACTAGGCTACAGACTGAGGCATTCTTTTTTTCCATTACATTTGCAGAAGATAATACGTTTTTTTTTTAAAAAAGCCCCTAGTGAGGTGACTTCACATTTCCTAAATGTGCACATGTATATGAAACCTTAATGCTAAAGGCTATTTCTATCCCACATGCCTTACAAATATGGAGCCACAACAAGGTGGTTTCGCCCCCCAGCACAGTGGTTCTCTGCCATTTTAACTTTTAAACACAATATTGTGCTGCTGGGTTTCATATACATGTGCCAAGTGGATTAGTGGATGAGTCAGCAAGTCCTACAACATAATAAAATGATTTGTCCATGCCCTCGAGAACAACAGAAGCATTTTGCGATCTGATGCCCTTATCGGCAGGCTTTCATTTGTCTATGCATAGAAAACTAAGCCACTCAAGGCTAAAAAAGAGGATGTTCAAGACCCCTGGAGCTTGTGGGGATTACGAGTCTCTGCTCTCCAAAAGACTCACAAAAATTATTATTTCTCTACAGAGTGAAACTCTGTTGCTCCAAAAAAATCTCAATTACTCCTGGCCAGTAGACAATGACAATGGTGAGTTTTAGAGGAATGAAATAACCTTTTGAAATACTCTGTGTATCATTTCGTTGACTTAAGATGTGTCAGTAGAGAAAAAATAATAATGTGAAAGCTTTGTGCTGAGCAAAGGAACAATTAAGTCATTTCAAAGTGGAAGCTCTGTGAAATAACAAAAACACACTATCATTAAATCTGACCCAGTTCTACCAACCATGACCTAGGCCACAGGTCAAAGGGTTGAATAACAGAAAGGAGGGAGAGCTGAATGCTTCATTAGCCAAACGTATCCATTAAAATCCATGATAGCAGCATTTCAATTTCACCCGTTGGCCTGCGCATCTCACAAAATGGTGACACAACCATCATCACTTCCTGCAAACTCAAATAAACAACAAGCAGCTTACATATTAGTTTGTGTTCACTTCATGCTTTTTTTTCCATTTAGGTACTGTTTGTTTTCAAGGGCTGTTGCAATACTGCACTATTGACAGGCCAACAACAGTGGATGTCAAGCAACAGCCAATACCACAAAATTCACTTTTTTCCAAATACAGTGTCATTGATGCTACTTATTGGTTGGACTTCATGCAGAGGAGAGGTGGGAAAAAGGAAGCCCTGGTAATGGTACCACAACAAGAAACAAGAAAATCCTGTAAAACAGTTTTTGTCATTTAAAAAGAAGCAATATCCAAGTTATTTTATTCTAAACATTTAATTTTATTCTAGTATTCTTATACTAAACAAGCTCCCTTTTAGCGTTTGTTTCCGTGGAGCCTCCATGTTATTATCTTGACCATAGCCGCAAGTCAAAACTCCTGGCAACACCTAACAAAAACCTAAGAATAAAGCTTATGTGTATAGCACTAAAACCTGAATAAATGATGTAATATGCAGGGAAAAAATGGCACTAAAACTATTATCTCATACCTAAAATCATAGCAAGGGAAATTCCTTCACAAGACACTCGCATCATAATTAAGGTCCATTTTTGATACGTTATACTGTATGCGTCCTCATATCTTGTGAAAATACTATTATACATAAATTATTCTGCAGAATCTTCAAAATCGTAGTGTGAGAGCTGCATCAAAATGTGAATATGTAAAATATATGCCACAAGCATCAGCATGTTGCGATATTACAGTTACCGAGGCTTCAAATAATTGTGTTAAAAGCTTGTGTGTGTCACTGGGAGTGGAGTATGATTTTATTTTCCTGTGCATTTATCTGATATTAGCACGGCATCCTGGGTAATAAGCATGCACATGGTATCGCTGATGCTGACTGCATGTCTTACATGACTCCTGGGATTTACTCCTGTATGATTTAAGCGTTGAAGTGGGTAAGCTCATGGGTCAAGGATACTACAGCCATAAACATATTACAGTGATGAGTCTTGGCCCTGAGGTCGTCCTCGTGTCAATCGTGGATCATACCATGAAGATACGCATGTGTCCCCCTCCTCCATCTCCTCACGGTGGCAGAGCTGTGAGCATGTTGCCGCACACGAGCTTGAGATGGATCGTAATGTGATTTTAACGACCAGTTGCTGAGATATAATTGCGTTTTATTTGCCTTAATTGTTTTGTTTTTTTAATAAACCTTTAATCATTGCAACCTTCTCAGCGGGCCATCCCAAGGCCATTACAAAACATCCCAGTGAAAATACATCAAATACTCCAATCTGTCATGTGCAGGAGTTGATGCGGCTGTGGCTCAGAGGTAGAGCGGCTCGTCCGCCAATCAGAAGATCCTCCAGTCTGCATGTTGAAGTGTCCTTGAGCAAGACACTAAAGTACTTGTGTGAATAGCTAGTTTCCTTCCATCAGTGTGTGAATGGCTGAATATGAATGTGGCATACACTCTGAGTACAGTCCATTTATCATCTATCAGGATAGAAAGTTAATCACGAGTTTCTGATCGACAGAAACATAAAAGCCAGTAGTTTTCTCTCATCAGTCACACTTCCTGCATGTTATGAATCTGCATCACAACAAAAACAGGGTGAGCTCTATTTAACAGGCATGAAGGTGTGCCGATTTACTCTTCAGCAGTGGCAAATGCGCAGGAGAACAATGTTCCACCAAACATCCCCACTCAGCTTTGCATGAAAGCTTGAATTTCCATTATCCAGAGGCCGAGCACTGAGGTGTGTCATAGTGGAAAGATGCCAGACCCTCTGCAGCTGCCACCTCCACTTATAGTGGCAACAGAATTACCCCTGAAAATAACACCACGTCTTCTCCAGACCCAGAGGAGCTCATGCAGCAGAGCATGGATTAATTACTAGAGTAAATGACTCTACTTCACCTTTATTTGAGCTTGAAATTAAGATTTTAACCTTTCTGGTTCTCTGCTAAAATGGTGCCAAATTCATAATCAAGCCCAAACAGCCGAGAGAATATCTAAGAGTTTGTATATTCAATCCCCTGACATGTGTGTACATGACATAGAAACACGCTGCAAAGTATCTAATGATGTGGATAGAGAATATTTAGTTCTTTTAGAATTTGACCAGAAACATACAAATTCCATAAACATCTCTCCTTACTCTCTGTATCATCCACTCACTTACTCACAAACACACACACACACACACACACACACACACACACACACACACACACACCAGGTCACCACTGGGTCATAATCCGAAGTATATCCATTTAGTGGGTGTCATTGTCCTCAGAGGAGCATTAGATTACAGCCAGTCATTTAGACTTGAGACAGCTGGTGAAGATAAGAAGGGTCAAAGTGTCACAACCTTCTATTTATCACTACCACAACCGGCCATCTCCACTCCCTCTACTGTAGTACAGTGTTACATTAGACCTACAGCCAGAAGACAACATATCAAATCCGCTACAGTTAAAGCAGCATTACGTGGTGGAACTTGGATTGCTTGTCTTAACGCTGCATGTCAGATACACACGACACATTTATCCTAATTAAACTCATCAGCAGGACAAGCGGGGACTTCATTAGTGGAGCTGCATTAGTAGTGCTTACAGTGCAGATTGAGTGCCCTGCCATGCAACCGCATGCCCGTGCAGTGGAAGCACTGCTGTGACAGTGTCAGCTCCACAGTGCGTTACTAAATGACAACCAGTGTCACTCAGCTATAGGCACCACTACACCTAAACCTCAAGACTTAATAATGTTAATTTGGCCTTACTTGTTTTACCATTATGAACAAAAAGATAGCGCACCCCACTCAACAACTTTTTGAAGGTTGAATTAGGCATCACCGCATTTAGTGCAAGAGCAGTACCAAATGTTGAATCCTGTTTAACCAAACAATCCAGCCACTCTCTATTCTTTAACTAAGAGCTATTAGGTGAAAGATCGTTTCCACCGACATGTAATTTGTTAAAGCACACTTTGTAGGCTCTTTGTTGATTACCATTGTTGGGGGGCGGGGGGCAGGCTGTGGGCTGGTTTCAGATGAGATTAGACAATTTTGCCAATTATCACCATTATCGAGGATAAGGCAGCGTCTCTTATGTTGCACCATCTGCTGATGTCTCTGATATGCTGCTGTAACTGACCACAGTCCGTCTGTGTCTCTTATTCAGTACTTGCTGCAGTTGCATCGCGAGATAATTTGATTATCTGTGTGCTTACTTTTAGCTTTACCTCTCCAGAGTGGTTTGGATAATGTGGGCAAAACTGCTGGCCTGTTTACAACCTGTGTGATCTGAGCAATTGCTTCTGTCAGAGCAACATAATCCTTACAGACAGTAATGATGGCCAAACTAATACACATACAACCCAAGTTAAATAAAACTGTATTTATCCTTTAAATGTATATCATTCAGTCCAAACTCACATTTGACTCCAGCTCAAGCTTACAGAAATAGTAAAGAAGCTGGAGTACATGCACTTCATTCGACCTTTCTTTAAAACACTTCAATGCACTGCAGCGTGTAGCATATGGGTTGTACGTCCAACTCTTGCACACCATTACTTTTTTAAATTACCAGGTTGGTCACTATGCAATGGGCCATATGAGCTGTTTGCACCATATGCCTGGATTGAAATGTTTTGCATGCACAAACAACAAAGGACCTCATTATAAAGTGCCTGCGAGCAAGGCACTGTGCTCTCACACTTCTCCCCGAGTGTTTCAGCAGTGCTATGTTTTTACTGGGAGTTAAATCCCTCCTCGTGTGTGTGTGTCTGTGTCTTCGTGTAGGTTAACACTTCCTCCCACTGCAGCTCAGGTCATTACTGCATCCATCCAGGGTCACTGCTGTAAAAATGAATGTGTTCCAAGGGATTTTCATTTTTTTTGTGTCCATCTCTGTGTTTTATCTCCAAGTACAGAAAACAGCTTAAACTATAGAGAAGAGAAATGTCACCACTCCTTAATCCGTCATACTTTAAGCCTTTGAAATAATGGTCATCAAAATGTGTCAAACAGTGCATTTACAGGAGAGTTTCTCAGAGCAAACTTGTAACACACAACTTTTTTTTGAAAACTTTTGTCCGCTGTACCTAAATGCATGACATAATAAGGTTGTTCTCATACTTGCACAGTGTAATAGGCACATACTCCTACACCACCTGCACCACAATTAGCTATTTGTTGCAGAGAGCAGCGTTCCTGCCTGCTAGAGAGTCTCCAGATATGGACACTTGATAGTGAAGAGTGGTAACAACAAGAGAAAACCGTCATCTCAGTAATAGCATTGCTATGGAAACAGTATGGAGGCGTTATGTGTGTGGGAAAAAGCAGCAATAAAATAACACCAGGCAGGACTAAAGATGCCAGATGGCAACCAGGCAGCATCTGGAGGAACGAAGGATACGTGTGTTCAGGTTACCTTGGAGAAGAAAGTTATGGTATGTAGAGTAATGACACAGGATGTGAAAAGACACTTTGATCTGCCATAGCATGACTGGATTACAGCTCAAAGGGGGTGTTTTATAGAGAAGGGCAGTGGTAAAACCAGTCATTTAGTGTCACATCCACTCTTAAAAATGTTGTTTTACAGCAAGTGAGCAATCTGGGGAACACACAACAAGACAGAAAACAAATATAACTATTAAAAAAAATGATTAAATGTTTTTTTTAATCTATTAAGCATCTTTAACAGCAGTTACAACAATTCTTCCTTTAGTCTAAGAAAAAAAAACCTTAAAGAGAAACTTTGATGATTTTTAATTAGTTATTGAAGCAGTTATTGAATAGCAGCTGTAGAGCTGCTAAATGTCATGCATATATAATGACTTTCCTCTTTACAAATATCTATATATATATCTATATATATATATATATATAGATATATATATATATACACACACACATATACATACACACACACACACATATATACATATATATATATATACACACACACATACATACACACACACACACACACACACACACATATATATACATACATACATACATACATACATATATATATACACAAATAGATATTTGTAAAGAGGAAAGCCATTATATATGCATGACATTTAGCAGCTCTACGGCTGCTATTCAATAACTGACTTGTATTATTATATATACACTTGTCTGTGTTGCAGGGAAAAACTGTTTACGTGAATGTACAGTAGTGAATTTGGGTGAGGGTGTTTGTGTGTATACTTATTTTAGACAAGGCACTGACCAGGAAGTCACAGTCTGACATTTGAATTATTTGGCACAATAAATTGCAAAATAAAGACCACAACACTTGTGCTGCACTTAACACATCATTTGGTCTTAGTTGGGTTATGAATTTAGCACGCGCACGCACACACACACACACACACACACACACACACACACACACACACACAGCAAGCGCCAATAAAATTGAAAACAAAAAAAAGGCCAATTAGGCCCAATCAAAAATGGAAAGCAGACCCAAATAGAGACAACATAGCACTGGCAGCTCATTATGCTCATTAAAAACTGTGGTGAAGTAGATCAGCAAGACGTGTCATATTGCATCCTCACCCATGATGCAAATGTCATAATTGGATCCGCTTGAGTATGAAACAAACTGACAAACAGGACTGAGACCAGCAGCAAGAGGACAAGGAGGATCAAGGGTGAGATACTAGGAACCGAGGAGCCCATGTAACTGGCATTCATTGTTGGATTTGGACATAAATCGGGTACTGCTGTATTGTCCAGTATGATATAATTCCAAGGCATCCTGGGCTGCTCAGCCATGTTGCTCTTTTCAGTTAAATCAAAGTTGGTGCACAGTGGGGGTCACGGTACATAAACCACTGGAGAAAGATTCGTCCTGGTTGGTTGAGTGGACAATACAGTAAATTGCAGAGCAGAGCCTCACAGAAGGGAGGGTTCACATCCATAGACCCTGTTAAAGGGCAAAGCATGTGTGAAATAGAAAAGGCTAAGTTCATTTGTATGAAGATTATTTCTCGTGCTTCTTACTTGATGCACGGTGTTGCGGATAAAGATTTTTTGATTAAACAGATGGTGTGTCTGCTTGCGTGTGTGTGCGTTTGTGCTTGCGTGCATTCATCTGCAAGCGCCATCATGTACATGTGCTCTTACGTTAGCGTTTTACTGTTTAGTGTGAGAGGGAGGGAGGGAGAGGCAAAGAGCTCAAGAGGCAAGCAGAGAGTGAGAAAGTGAACTGCATGCGTTTCATCTACCAGCCCTGGTGAGTTCATCACTCTGTTAATTGGATTATATCAAACACCTGTGTCTAGCCTAATGTTCATCTCCCTCTGTTTCAATTTCATGCTCTAATTACTTGATTACCGGTTGGGTCTGTAAAAAAAAAAATTACATTGTTTCATACCTTTACATCACTTTCTTCTACATTGCACTTGGATTTTTTCTATTCATCTTGAAATGCAATGTAATTTATGGAAAAATAAAGCATTCTACGTGAAAAAGGGTTCATAATTAAGGGCTTTTGAGCCACTATGGTAAACTGAGCCAGATGATTTCTATTATTTTGGCAGATTAGACAACCTTTCAAGACTGTGTAGCTACAGTATGTACAGTGGTGTACACAATCTGTGTCACTCTCTTGGATTTGCTAGGGTGAGGGAAATTACATATTACTACATAGATATCTAGCACACTGTATTCATCTTCCTCCACTTTGAGTGTCTTTATTTAAAATTTACTTTGAGATTTGTGCACTATATAGTAGGGCAGCATGATTAATCACATTCAAATCTCAATCTCATTCTTACAAGGTAGCGTTTTTAAACTGCACTGTATATACTGGGTGCATATATTTTTAATGAAAGCCTTCACACAGAAATTCATCTCTCATCCTACTTTAAAAGGGAATGATCGTTAGCAAAATTACTTCAACCATAAAAGTGTTGAAATAAAACCACTTGAAGATAATGGGAAGGGGAAGAGGTCATGTGAAGGATACGGCTATATGGTTTTGTAAGTGCTGTAGGTAAAACAAGGACTGGGCAGTCACACTACATCAGAGAACAACTTGAAAAGGAAGACTGGAAAGGAAAGGAAGTATATCCTCATGTTCAGTCATACAGTGATACAAAAGTAAAAAAAAAAATCTTATTATTCAAAAACTTGCAAAAGCTTTTTTAAAATGTAAATCGTGCAAGAAGCGGAAAGAGAAAAAAAAAACTGTAAATGTGTACATACGTGTGTGTGTGTGTATTGATTTATTTGTGTGTGTGTGTGAGCTCCTGTTAGTGTGCAATGATCTACGCACAAGGGATTCCCCATCATTCGTGTATGTGCTGACAGGGAATTTCTGCACCAGATCTCATACCATTTATCATCGCTGCAACACAGAACTCATCAAGCACGATTTACTGTCTGTGACTGTGTGACACACGTTAGATAGTTTCCAACAGTATCTGTTCCTGAAGGGGACATTTAGTCACGTCATGTAAAATAAGGCACTACAGAGACTAAGCAGCGAATAAATCAACAATAAAAACATTACAAATGAAAAAAATGCTCAACTGTAATGTTAGGATTATGTGTCGTCATCGCTGTGTGTTAGGGATCGAGTTTAGTCGAGGCGAGGCAACCCTCGATTATGCAGCGTGTTTTACACACAGGAGAAAACTGGCTGAGCTTTACATTAGAACTGAGAAGAAAGAGCCATTCAGATCTATTCTGTCACAACAAGCATGCAGGACGGTGCAAACACGCATTATTCAGTGACTAAGATGCAACGCTTGTCATTGAAAGGCACAAGAAGAAATGTTATGATGCTGCTTTTAAAAGGCTCAGGAAGGCTTTTCCAGCAGCAAGGAGCATAAAAACCACACGTAGCTCTTTGTAGCAGATTTTGAACTGCTGGTCCCTCATGACCCGAGAGGTCTGGGTTGCAGCTTTTAAGCATGTCAGACACATATCCTGAAGCAAGCCGATTCACAAGCATGAGAACAAGTGAATGTTAGCGCCCACTGGAAGCCAGTGCAGTGATTTGAGGGCAGTGCACTGCACACACGTCGGCTTTTGATCAGAAGTTTCACAAAGCTAATCTTGTGACACTGTTGGTAAGTGTAAATACTCGTGATGTCACGCACTGAAATGGGAGACTGCAGTGTCTGGCCACATATCGCTGCATCTTTGCTGCATTGCTGCGCTGATGCCACTGAAACACTTAACTGCTCATTTATGGATTTATGCAGCTACTTGTCCAGTATTTTCACACAATGCTCTCAGGTTATTGTTGTGCATCTATTGGCACAGTGTCTCTTTACACCTATTGTATTGTCTAAAGCAGGACAAATACTGCAGTAAGGTCCACAGAGGTGTGTGTGTGTGTGTGTGTGTGTGTGTGTGTGTGTGTGTGTGTGTGTGTGTGTTATGATGGTGATCCCTCACATCCCACTCTCTGCTCCCTGCTCTCTCACCTTTCCTCTCTAAATGGGCCTTGAGGGAGATCACAGCGTATTACCTTTTCTCACAGAAGATAGCACTGCACCGAGAACACACACACACATACACACACACAAACTGGCAAAGACTCAAACTCCACTTTTTTATATCGCAATCTGTGAACGCACACATACACACACCATGAAAAGACAAGAAAAGTGCTGATCCGAGGAAGTATAAACTTTGCCTGCGTCAGTGTAAGCTTAGCGCTGTAAAGCGGAGATATATGGTGACACTAAAAGTGAGCGTAGATGAGGGATAAAACTAATGACAGGACCAAGGGGGGGAGAGAGAGAGAGAGAGAGATAGCAAGAAATGAAAGAAGAGTACATTGGCAAGGTGAAAACAGCAGTAAGATAATAAAAAAAGGAGTTCAGAGAAAATTGGTTTAGTGGAGGCGAGGGAAAATGAGAACGATAGAAAGGTGGGAACAAAAAGGAGGGGCTATTATCTGTTGAGGGAGCTGGGTTGTATATTGTATTGCCCCCTCTTGAGCCATTGTTAGAAAGGTCTCTCTGCAATCCACAGCAGGTGACACTCCTACTGACTCCACCGCTGCGTGAGCACTGCAGCACCTCTTAAAGCAATACAGTATTTCACTTCGGTCAAACATTTACGCCTCTCTTGGTGCACAAACGCAATGTTTCTAGGAACTTTTAGGTGCCCGGTACACACAATTTTTGTTGCTGAGCTGTCCTCAATAACTGCAATGAGGAACCAGTGCCACGAAACATGAAACTGTGCACAGATAAATAAAACATGATACAATGATGGTGCTGCAGTTTGCATTTGTTGGAAGAGTATCCTTAACTTAGCTTTTCAAAATGACGCCAAGGAAGTGGAAGTGCCTGCCAACACTCACTGCTGTTCAATCTACTGCTGACTGGTGACATTTTTCTCACACACACACGCACACACACACTCATACACTCTAGCATAGCCCTTCTTTCATGTCCATTGTCAAAGTGACAGCAGGTGCACGGCTCCCCCTAGTGGTAACATCACCAACTAGCACAATTCAATCAAATTACAAGGCAATTCTTGTGTATCTCTGCGTGTCTCTCTTTTGATCTTCCTCCGTGTCTCCCCAGACTCTCATTTTGTAACTAACCCTCTGCACTTCACTCTGCCACCCACATGTAACAGAACTATTAAACATGTTTTAAAAGTTTCCCTCTAGAGGTTCCTCACACACCCACGCCATCACTCCTCATGTGCACTGCATCATCACTGCAGATTAGGTATTTAACTGCTGCTCCTGTCTTATAAGATCTAAAGTGGGTGAACAGGAAAGGGCTCAGTCTCATATCTCACAGTTGTTTCAAACTCATGGCCGAACCTATTAGTGAGTCCTTGTGGGGATTTCTAATTGAGTTACACGAGTTTGTGCTCAGACCTCACAGACTATCATGATGAGTTATGGTCTCATTTGCCAAAGGGTACAGAGTCACCTTCAACATCAGTTAATAGATTTAAAGTAAAAGGATTAGTGTGTGTGTGTGTGTGCGTGCGTGCGTGCGTGTGTGTGTGTGTAGCACAAAATTAAAGCTGGCATGGCTCCTTTGCTTTAACGTGAAGCAGTGAGTAAGATGAAACTCCACTGGGGTGTTATCCTCAAGTGACCTCAGTGAGACCCAAGGAGAGCCCTGCCTCTTAAGTAACCGCTTATCAGCCCTCATTAATAATGGACAAATACCAAGAGAGATGAGCAAGGCAGCAAAACTTAAAGAGCAGACTGGAGAGAGAGAGAGAGAGAGAGAAAGACTGGAAGGAAACAAAGACAGAGAGATGGATAATTTCTGCCATAACAGATGATGTTTTGATCTATTTTCAAAGCCTGTAAATGAGAAGTTAAAACGATTGAAAAAGAAAGACAGACAGACGAGAAAAAAAACACAATTCAGCTACTTCACCTTCTTCCGATAATATGATGAGATTTCTCTCTACTTGCCGGTGCTCAAACGTCTGCCTCGTTTGATGTTTTTCTCTGATCCAATAAAGCAGAAAAGGTTTCATTCAGCCTGTCCTGACAGTAGTCAGCGGTCATTCTCCAAAATGAGCACATCAATAGGATAAACTGATGCCCTATTGATTCACACAGTCAGCCAGTGCCGACACAAGTGGAACACCAGATCTGTGTGTGTGTGTGTGTGTGTGTGTGTGTGTGTGTGTATTTATAGAGACTCTGACAGTTAAAGCTGGAGCGTGTGAGAGTCCTGTAGCGTTGAATTATTAATAGGAGTCATGTTAAGAACATGCATAGCTCACCCAATAGCCAACAAAATAAATGCAGATGTATGTGTGTGTGTGTGTGTGTGTGTGTGTGTGTGTGTGTGTTGGGAGACTGCACATTTAGGAACTAGTTTCAGACTTCTGTTAGTGTTGGGTTCATGTTAAGGTTAATGCTGAGGCTTACACATATATTGGTTAGGGGTTAGCAGAGGGGATTAATGAGTCAATGAAATGTCCCTTAGTGACTTTTAAACAAGTGTGTAAGTGAGTGAGTGAAATCACACAGTGCAAAAATTGATTGACCGGTTTGATTGGTAATACGGGAATTAAGTGCAAGCATTTCTGTCTGAGCTTCACCTACAGCGGCCGATCCTTCAACTCTTGCTCTGAAATGACCCTAAACGGTTTCCAGTTTATCAAGTCGACAAACTCTTTGTATACTTTCATTGACTATCATTGTATTTTGAGGCATTTTAAAGCATGTCATCTTATCATTATCATTTTATTATCGTACTTACCTGCCCTGGGACTATAGTGGAAAATTTGCAAAACTGCAACAGCAAGCCATTATGTCCAAACCAACTACATGTTCCTTTTAAATGGACTGCAGCCTGTGCACACAGCTGATTATCAGTCATAAATATGCAGCCACCTTCCTCAGTGTAGTCTCACTAGAATTAATCAGAACCTAACAATTACCCAGAATTAGGACAATTGCACAAACATGGCTGACAATCAATAGTCCATCAACATCAAATCAGGTGCAACAATTATTAATAAACCACATATATTAAATAATCTGCCACATCTTATAGAATCAATAGTAGAAGAAAAAAAACATCACCAAAGCAGACAACACAGATGTAAAAACAATTTACACTTGACAGCAGCTGCAGCCCAAACACACACCTGAAGGCAAAAAGAGCCTGCAAATTGTTTGAACACCATTCAGAGCAACACAAACACACACCACACGTTTTCCTCTCGAGAGCGAGTTACAACAATGAGCGAGTGTGTTGTTGTACTCACCTGTCTGCATGGCTCTCTGTCTGCTCATTCATTCTCTGTGTTCATAACCAGTCCATTCAGGGTCTCTGTCCCACCAAGTCCTTCAAATCCCAAAACTTTTGAGCTGAGTGCTTTGAAGTGACAACAGGTATTATTGTCAAAAACAGCAGAAAGGCCTCACACACACCTCACTGGGGGTAAAAGTTCCTTAGGAAATGTGTGGGAGTCACTGCTGGAGGATCCACCATGAGCATGTTAGCATGTAGCATGCCAGCCAATGCAGTCCCAGCATGCACCTGTTGGTCAGGCAACATTTTGGGTGTGTCTGATTTGGGTCATGTAGCGTGCTTGCCAGGTGGTGCTTTCAATCATTAAATATTTTACAGCCTTTTAAGTCTGATACATGAGATAAAATGCACTTAAGTAAAATTACTGACTTACAAAGTACACAAAAATGTACTTTATTATAAATTTTGTTACTTCCACCTGTGAGTGTAGTTATAGTGAATTTAAAAAAAACAAAAACATTTGCAGTCATTCACAGATTTACAATCAGTGCATGTATCACACACACAACTTACTTAAAGTGCATTACTTAAAATAAATAATAATAATAATGATAATAATAATAATAATAATAAATAGATGAAAAAAACTAACAACCAACTACAAGACCTTCAACACATTCTACAAAAAAAAAAAACACAAATTCCACACAGTGAATAAGAATATTGACTGCTAAAGATGCAACCTGGGGACACCAGGCTCTGTCTCTCACAGCTCTGTCACCTCACAGTAAACAGGCAGAGTAGATCATCCTGCATTTAACCAAAATAACCTCCATCACAACATCAGCAACTAGGAGGCCACATAA
The DNA here is from genome assembly GCF_042242105.1 of Pempheris klunzingeri. Taxonomy (NCBI): domain Eukaryota; kingdom Metazoa; phylum Chordata; class Actinopteri; order Acropomatiformes; family Pempheridae; genus Pempheris; species Pempheris klunzingeri. Next base: position 18,992,020 of record NC_092015.1, read on the forward strand.
CAAAGCGGTAAAGCCATAGAGTGGGTAAAGAGAGGCCGACAGACAGAACACAGACTGTTTATTTGAAGTTATTTAAAGAGAAGTGGTCTGTTATGTCGCTTCCCACGGCACTTGATGCTGAGATGTCTTTTCACCCTGCAACACTGCTGTCTAGTAAGACTTAGAAGATAAGTGATAATAACAATAGTGGAAAACCAGCTCACGCTCTCTCCCAGTTGTTTAATTTGAACATCATCAGAGAATTTTTGCCAAACACTGAGCCCATGATCGGCTGTTCTTATGCATCCATCCATGGTTGTATCGGGCTGCAATGTCATTTTGCTCCACACTGCTGGCTGACATTTGACAGCTATTGCAATTCAGAGGGTCACTGTTTCACCAGTTGGAATAACCTCAGTTAAACAGACGAGACTCCACAAGAAACCACAAGGTACAAGAAACTGCTCTTTTTGATGAGCAGCTGGTTTTGTGGGGAAAACATCACTGCATTTTTTAGGGAGGGAGAGATCATACCGGAATAGGCTTTAACGGTGTGAGCCTTAATTGAACACACTGTACCATAAAACTCCTGGTTAAAGAGATTCCTGTCTTTTAATTACAAAATAAGGCCCTCTCTTTCTCTCTGTCCACAGTCATTTATCACATGACTGGTTCTAAGCCTAAGGTGTCACAGGATCTTGGACGGTCCAATGCCTCGTGTGTAAAGCCCATCACAGTTTAACACACTCTCACAGGGCTTTTACTGTAATAGCCTCAAAGCATTCATAATATAAAGGTACTAAATCGGGTACTTATACTGGTATATTTAAATACAGGTGGGAAATAGCCACAAAACTTGTAATAGCCTGCCTTAAATTCATTTTAGAAATTTGTACTCAAATGTATCGTACAACACAGCACTTTGAATTAATGTTGTGAGTCTGAAAGGCAGAGTAAATCAGCAAATCTACTATAATAAATATACTTTCTAGTGTTGGTATTTCTTTCAGCAATTCAATCACAGTGATGTAAGTACTTTCAGAAGTAAGCCGATCCTGATGCTAGAAACTAATGGTGATGCAATAAAACAAACAACCAGACAAACAAACACACTTGTTATTCCAATTGAAACTGCACCATAATGGATTTTCTCCCAATGAAATAGATGTCATAGTGCCATATATATACAATTGGACACATGCCTCCACACGCACACACACAAACTCAACACGCACGCGTTTCTGTGACCGCCTGACCGATTAAGTATTTAGTGAGGATACCAGCTCCTGTGTTAAATATTCACTTGTTTTCCAAGATGAATAAAAGATGAGCAATTGACGCATTTATCTGCATGCGTATGTGTATGTCTGTTTCTGATTGCACGTGTGTGTGTGTGTGTGTGTGTTTGTGAGTGTGTGTGCACGTGTGTGTGCGTGCTATGAATCACTGGTTCACTGCACCATTTCCCTCACTGCTTCTCAAGTGTCGATTGGTTAAAAACTACAGCTTCATTAGGCTCTGATTAAGAATACTAACTGACACACACACACACACACACACACAAGCTGCTTACACAACACAGTATCACAAAGTGAGACAAATCCATCCACATCCTCCTGTACTTGAGCATGAGCTCCACTTGCTCATTAACTATTATCTAATTTATCATTTTAAAATAGCCATTTTTTTAATTTATATTTCTTCCTCTCTCTTCGGCTCTCTCATCTCCACCCACTCCGCACCAACTCCTCATTCTTACTGGTTCTGTCTGTTAGGCAACATAATAAGTAAAGTTGCTTGTCTGGACAGCTTCTCCTTACATAGGCATATGCCAGAGTCCAAACACTTTTAGTGAGCACGAGGCTCCAGTCCAGAGAGCACAGGCTTGTGGCTGGCCGTAGTCAATAAACATTCACTGTTGCTCTCTCTTATTTGGAATTCAAACACATCACTCAGCACTTTCCTTCCACAGAGTAATGTGGAGCTCAGAAACTGAGAGCAATGTTCACTCAGCCGAAATAAAACACGAAATCAGATGGTGAGTCTACAGCAAACAACTGCAACTTTTGCCTGGTATCCCCTGAACGATGTGATGTAGTATTTTTACATTCATTTCACATAAAGTGCTAGAGTTCATTTATAGTACAGTTTGAATGCAAAACTGCATAATGCAAAGTAAGACTTACCACCAAAGCAAACAATGACCATCTGCATGTTTGCTAAAGGGCTCCAAAGTGTGTCAGAACACATTTGGTTGTACTCTATAGCCTAATCATTTTCAGTTCTTTTTTTTTTTAGACTGTTTTAAACTGATTTTCATTACTAAAAACATCTTTACTGCAGTTTATAAGCAATATACTCTTCTTGGGGCCAGACCAGCTGAAAATATGTATCTGGTGTTAGAAAATGCAAAAACATTTCACTTGAAGGCCAAAGACGATCGATGTGTTAACAGAAAAATAAGATGATAGTAAAGAGCAAAGGCACGAAGAAAAAAGTGGGTGAGAGAGGAGTAGAGAGGCAACTGTGGGGACACTGTAGCTCTGTCACCTTCACACCACGGTCTATCGGCAGGCAGAGCTCATTTAATCAGATGGACTGACAAACATCCAGACACACACACACTTGTGCACACACTTGTGCACACACACTGGTACACCCGGTGCACTTGGCACATATGCTTCATAATGTGACCCTCTGCCCCCTGGAGGTCTAAATGCCCCTTCACTGTCACTCCTTTACCCAGCATTCCCTGCTCTGTATCCAATAATATCATGGGCTTTTGATTAATCTATTTCCAAACTAGACTGATTGAATTGGTGTCTACTTTAATTCAGTGCGTGTGTGTGTGTGTGATCAAGAGTGCATTTGCTTCTGTAACTACTTTGGCATTTAGGTTAAAAGGGGATGTACTAGATTTATGCTTTTTTTTTTTTACAGCAAAGACTGATTGAGCACAATAGTTATTTTTCAGCTTAATATTCATTTAGTTACCCAAATGAAACCCAAAGGAAACTGCCATCCTGTTAAGCATAAAAACATCATTATGTAACCAAAGCATGTTTCAAGCACTACAATGTCTCAAAAAGAACAGAAACTGTGAACCAGGAAGTATTGGGGCATCGCATTGGCACAATGCAGTATGTTAATAACATAAAAAGAGCAATAAAACTTGATAAAACACACACAAAAAACCATTACCATTGCCATTGTAAGAAATCTAACATAGCTTATTGTGTGTAGTTTCCTGCAAACTGAGTTGGCATTTCTGGCACAAATAAAGTGCCTCAACCAAAGTATGAAGAAGACTTCCTCACATTTAAGTGTTTCAAAAACGGCAGATGGTGAAAGCATTGAATAACAACAAACTGTAACAGCTGTATCCTCTTTATTACAATGCAAAAAGACTAGACTGAGAATGGAAAGAAGGAGAATGACAGACTCAGGGGGGGAAAACACCAGAGTGAACCAGTGCCGGATGTTCATTCAGCGGTGAGGCATTCAGGGCCGACGTATGCACTTGCTGGCTGTCAAAGTCAGTTTCTAAAGCTTTTTTAAAATCAATTCTTTCTGGAACACATGGCTGATCTCTGCTTTTCTGCCATGGTTCACTAACATTGTCACATAGCCACAGTATCCGGCCCTGACTAGATAATTAGCGTTAACATTGGCCACAGTAGCCCCAAGGAGATGGTGAATGCATATGTTCTGAATTTAACACAGTAAGCTGTCACCACGACCTACATGGTCAAGAGGCTCATTAACGACACAATGAACACTCACGCATAAGAAGCAGCAGTCGCTGTCTCCCAAACACACACACAGATGTTCCTTCACAACTGAAAACACACACCCACGCCTCAAACACACACACACACACACACTCATGAATAATAAACTGTGGGGCATGTCATGTTAGGGCACGCTGCGAAGCTGAGGCTCATATCTGCTTGTAGTTTGTCTCTTCTTCCTCTTCCCATCTGTGCTCTTTTTATAATTCTGAATGAATCAAAGGATTGCAAATAATAAATCAAAGAAAAAAACTTGTTTTGCAGGTACACGCATGTGCTCATGCATATCCGTCTTCCAACCTTCCTAAGGGGGTTGCAGCTTCCTAAAGGGTTGCAAGATGGGAAAGAAGAAGAAGACACAGATTTCTGACACACAGTCCTCACACTTTTTTTTTTCTACTAACTTTATCTTCAATCCAACTTTTTTGGAGTGAAACACTGCAGAGTTTTACCTTTTCAGACCCTTATAAAGTATTCAAAGGAAAATAAAAACAATCCCTCTTTGGTGGAGCTGTCATAACAACCTATGATGGTAGACAGTTCTTTGCTTTTACAGGTCACAAGCCAAACAGGCAGGGTTAGGAAATATTTCCACAGATTTTATCATGTCTCTACTCACCACTCACTAAAGAGCCAAAGGGGCTCATTGGATTTGTGTCTCCTCCTTTGGGGTGTTCATATGTTAATAAAAGCAATGAAATATATAGATAGCAGTTGACTCTTTTTGTTTGGATAAAGTCATGGCTGGTCTTCATTGTTTAATAGGTTGAAAAGGAGGAGGTCGTGGCTAGACACAATAATATTTTATTATTTAACATTTGCTTTCCTGTTTCTGCGAGTGTGGCTGTGTGGAAGTAGTGCCCATCACAGGTTTTGACCACTGATACACACTGACCTGGAAAAAGAAGTGGACAGCCAGCTGTTTTATTCGGTTACCAAGGCAATGAACACAAACTTTCAAACACACACACACGCCCGCCCATGCACACACATATGCCAATGTCCCAAGGCGAAATGCTAACAGCACATGGCCATATGAGCTCCCATAGCCAGGTTGACCCAACAGGGATACAGACTTCCATCACACTCTCCTCCCCCTTACTCCCCTTCTCACAGACACAGAGGGGTGATGGAAAAGTCACCCTCTATGCCGTCATTTCTTCAGCAGAATAAGTTTAGGTCATCTTATCATTACACTGATTGTAAAATGGTCAGATATGTTTGCAAAATATGACTGTGGAGAGTAATTTGAATATGGTATCGTTTCCATTATATATGGTAAGATAAGGAAATAAGGAAAAATGAAATTGCTTCTTATTAACAGGTGTCTTTCCCTCATTTCACATCCTGGACTATTTAAATTATCTTGAGTATCTAAGTTTGATTTATGATTGTTGCTGTCCTCATATAATGTGTCATTGGTGGTGCTGCAGAGGCAGTGCAGTGAATGTTGCACTGTTGTGTGAAGCAAGGGCTGTCTGAAAGAAGCACTCATATTCAGGCAACTTTTATGGATAAATAAAGGTTAAAGATTGATCCCAAGCTATAACCTACTACAGAAACACTATCGGAGAGATTTAAATGCTTCATTCAACATCCTTCTCCATCTCCTCTCCTCTTGTTGCTGGAAACAACAACTCGATGAAGGCAAAGCGGCTACATGCTGCTTTCGAGCCTGAGGGCTGAGCAGTGATCCACAATGTCCCAATCACTCTCACTCAAACCACTCACCAACACGATGCTTTGTCACAGATGACAAACTAGAGGAAAAGCAACAAACACATGACGGCGGTGAGTCTCCACCAGTGCCTCAGGCACTCCGTCATGAAGCAGATTATCTTCAGAGAACCAAAAAAAAAACATTTAACATTTAACATGAGCCATTACAGCGATGACGTAATCTATATTTTGTGCACATGTGCTGTGCATGTATACTTTCTGGTTATGCATGATGCGGTGAACTAACTTCTAAAACTGACACAGTAGTTGTTTTTGTTTTCTTTTTTTCCAAGTGAAGTTTGTGAGTACTTTGGTTGTGCAGCTTTAAAAGTGTACCTGCATCTTGATCAAATATCAAGAAAACTGTCCAAAATAATGAAAACAGGCAAAGAACATTAATGGCAACCTAGACTGTGCTTTTTGCTGTTAAAAACTATAATCAAACTATTCAGGTTGGTGTGCATATATTTCAGTTAAGGTTCTGGGCTCCTGCAGCTTGTTTACATTGGAGGTATTGAATAATGTGTCCAGCTCAATAGTCCCTATGATGGACTAGACATTGCATAATATGTATGTGGGCTCAGTGGGTCAGTGTGCTGGTTTTCTAGTCTTGACATGAGTTCAAAACCTTTCTAAGGATTCTCCCACTACTTGTTCAAAACATTTCTACAACTTAGACTTCAATTGTATCTTATTTTCTGATGTACAATTTTTTTTTTTTTTATCTCTATTGGCACAAGAAGAATTTGGACATCACATCCAGTAAAAAAAAAAAACATGGCATCATAAAAAAAAAAGCATATTCAAATAAAGCCCTGCAACCAAACACCATCCAGCTAACCAGAGCAACAAATCCATAACATATGGAAACAACATCCATCCCTCTTAGCAGCAATGCTGTTAGGGTTGCTATGGCAACAAATTAGCCTGAATGTGTGAGCCTTAGAGTACAAACGAGCGCTGCTACAAAAGTCTCCAGGAGAGTCCTACAAGCATTTACCCATGCACACACACACAGACACAGGTGAGGTTACCTGTAGACCATGCCTGTCTGGTTCTTGACCGTGTCGTGCAGCGACAGCGAGTGAAAGTTCAGAAACTCTTCCAGCTGTTTGAGTTCCACCACGCTGTTGGGTTTGTTTGCCGTCCACATCAGAGGAGCGTAGGTCCGCGGCCCGGTCCCTGCAGACGTCTGCCGGATGAGCCTCCCCTGGCCGAGGCCATGGGTCTGGACCCCACCCTGACCTCCTCCTTGACCTCTGGACCCCTTCTGCTTCGGGTTGGGGATGTCAGGGCACGTTGCCTTGTACAGGTACATCTTTCCGCTTTCCTCTTCACTTAATCCTCTCTTTCAGTCTCTCCCGTCTTCTGTGAGTCTGTCCCACAAACATGAACGCTCAGAGTAATCCAGGTAGGCCCCTCGCCCACGCAGCGCTACATGGAGCAGAGGACTCTGTGTGTGAGTGTGTGCTGAAAGCTCAAAAGAAAGTGAAGTATTCCACTGGATAAAGCTCCACAGAAAGTATATTCATCTTATTTAGAAAAAAACAAAAACAAAAGAAGAGGCGCAGGAAAATCTAACTTGGAGAATGGCATAAGTTGAAAAAAGAAAAACAGCATTCAGGAGTCCAATCTGACTGCAGGCTGCACGTCCACACAGGAAAAACAGGCTTTTTCTTTACATGTTCTCCTCCATGGGTTGTGCCACATATGTTCTCTGTACATATAAACACATGCAGATAGAGAGAGAGGCATACACACAGATACTCCCCTCTCTCTCCTCTGCTCTCTCTCTCCCACACAACACACACACACACACACACACACACTCGTGCTGTCACTTTGCCCCCTGCTCAGCCAGTCTACATTATAAGCTCAGTTTGGTTTTGCTCCCTATTAAATGGCATGGGAATCTGGGACATTTTTCCCGCCCTCCCTCTTCTTCTGCCTCTCTCTCTCTCTCTCTCTCTCTCTCTCTCTCTGTTTCTCTCTCTCCCTCTCCCTCCTTTTACCATTTTTCTCCACAACTCTCTCTTATCCTCTCTCCCACTCTCACTTTCCCCATCATCCCTCCTTTGTCTCTCACTATTCCCTCTGTCACAAGTCCTTTCACTTACTCCTGATTTCCTCTCTTGTCCCTCTTCCAGCGTTTATGTGTCCTGCTCTTGAGGCTTTTGTATCGGGCACAGATACACACATTGCACCGTGTATGTGTCCATGCTTTGTGTTGCTTCTCTCACTTTTCCACCCGCAGCCTCCATCCTTTAATATTTCCTCTTTAGCTACTCCATCCCTTTTGTCTTTCATTTCTTAACCTGCCCTCCCTTTCTTCTCTGTCTTTCTCTAAACAAAGTGCACTCTGGAGTGTTGCCCATGACAAACACCTAAAATAAACACACACACTCTCGCACACACATGCGCACACTGCCAACAGCAGTTATGCGCAATTGCACACAGTCGGGGGGGCAGTGTTTTTGTAATGAAGTGAACCACAAAATAAATCGGGGAAGCCTCTTTCTCTGGTCTGCTTTTTCTCCTTCTCTCTCTCTCAACACACACACATGCATGCACACACACACACACACACACACACACACAAATGCTGTAGGCTATATAGTCTCTCACCTCTGGCCTCCTCTTGGGAGAGCTCAATGACATCACGTCTAGTCCTCCAGTGGATTGTGGGAATCATGAGGAATGCTCACTCTCCCATATCAGGAAATTTGAGTTTCGACATACACTGTCACTCTTTCTACACACACACACACACACAGGCACACATATAAACACACAGATGTTGAACTAGGAACTCTATTCTTCTATTCATCCTTAGTATTAAGCAAATGATTTTGGCAAGATATACAAATATAGATGTGTCCAACACACACATGCACAGGCAAATAAGTGCAGTAATGACATGGTGAAACAATGATTCACTTAATTGTGTCTGTAACCATGTTGTTAATGTGCCATTGATAGTTTTTGTCCCAATATAAATCCCCCTTCTAATTTTAACTTTGGTTCAAAGTTTAACTTTTGTTGGTCAGGATCAAGTTTCTTTTGTCTGTCCTGAATGTATCAGGTAGCGACTGCTTGGCTGTCCTTTGTTTCTTAAACTTCTTAAAAGTCTGACAAGAGTGCTACTCCGTGGGTTTTTCTTTTATTGTCTTTGTTTAGTTTTACTTATTTAGTTATCCTGGAATATTAAGATTAAAGTTGTTTTTTTACCTTTCAAAATTTGTAAAAAAAAAAAAACAAAACAAAAAAACAACAGCAACAGCAGCAATGTGCACAAAATAACCACAATTCTTAATTTTCTCAGAATTTTGTTCAATACTAATTTTTCCAGAGTTGACCAACTCTATTTCTGCACCTGAAAGAATATGACACTGTGTTTGTATCAATGCAAAAACAGCCACGCACATGCACACACACAAACACAGCCACATAGATTTAGGGAGGGCGGTTGGCAGAGGGGCAGCTGTGTCCATTGTCCGGCAGGATGGGTGGAAAAACTGATCCTGCCTGGCAGCAGGAATGTCAGCTGAGCTTATGCAACGCCAGTGTGTGTTTACGGTATATTTATAGAAACTAGAAGCAAACACATCCATATACATGGAGCCTATACATGCACACACATTTAATGTATGCACAGTTAACTTTTACATCAGCACAGCAAAGCATTAATTGTACAACTGAGTAACGTTTATCTCTCACACTTTTTTTGTCTGTGTTGTTTTTTTCTCTTTTATTTTGGCCTCTAGTATTGAGAACAGTCACATTCTCCTTTGAGCCGCTCAGCACGTGGGCAAGTGAGTCACTTACAAAAATACCAAAAAAAGAGGGAGAGGATAGAGGGAAGAGGAGAGAGCTGGCAGAGGATAGTTTGGGGGTCCAGTTGGGGGTTATGGCAGTGAGTCGGTGGGAATCCTGTCTTATGAGACCATGATTTTTACACTTTTGTCACTTTTTTTTTGCCGATAACTGACAGTGTTTTTGTCATTCTGAACTTTCTCCATCAGCTTCATGTTCCCTGAGACTAATTAGACATCTTTCCCTGTCTCTTTCATTTTGCCCCCACCACCCCCACACACACTCCTTCTAGTGACTGAGTCCCTATATAATGATTGCCTTTGACTGAAAATTATCCAGTGTGCGTGGCATGATAGAAACAGAACAAGTAGAGCGACGTAGCATGGCACAGCACTGTGTACCTTTTTGTAGGCTCATTTGAAAAAACATTAGATGACTGTAGTTCATGTCCACATTGTAACCTCTCACTATTGATATACAATATATATATACAATGTGTATTAAACTATATTTCAGTGTTGTTTACTTAGAAATCTCTTTCTATGCCAACTGACTCTATGGCAGTAATAATTATGCCAGTGATCATTCTTCAGCCCTCAGGGACTGTCCTGCTCCTGTTTAACACCAGTGTGTTGGCCTACATTCTCTACTAAATCCCATTGTTATTATCATTGAAAATCTAAACCAGCTTAATGCTGAAGGGTGAGAGCAAAGTGAGGATGATAACATTATATTACATTGACTGTACAAAGTATTTCAGCTGTCCCAAGGCTCTTTTTTTTATCTCGCCGTTCTTTTAATCATCTAAAAGGTTTTAAAAGATGAACCACGAAGAGAAATCACGCTTCAGCTTCCTTTTATTGTTTGGCTACATCAGAGAGAGAGCTAATATTTTCCTTCATTTATTCCAGAGAGGGTGGATGCTTTTAGCATGCTGTGGTGTGCATCAAACCATCAATCTTGGCAGCATCACCCGACTTCTTCCATTAAGCCCTACTGGAACATGTGTTTTTGTTCTCCATGCAACAGTGTCATGTTGCCACACCTTTGTCTCTGGTGCCAAGGATGTGTGGAAATATAAAACCAATACCTGGTTAGAGATGGGCAGTGATACTATTGGCTGTCATCGTATCAGCCAATCAAGTTTCCTGACTTGCTTACTGTTGTGGGAAAAAATTGCTTTGCCATGAAGTGATGATTTTTCAACATTCGTGCGTACCAAATCTCCCTGTGTCTTGAAATGAACGACATGAAAGCCCAGTGCAGAACATTAGATGTGTCAGTGAAAACACAAGTACAAATACAAGCAGGAATTCTAGCATGAAGGTGTTTTTCAGACAAGTGTCTCTTACACTGTCTGCCGCCTGCTCATTAAAGGGATGATGCATCTTGTTACTGACTGGGTGCCCAGTCGTCTGAGAATGACAGTTTGTCAGCAGAGTAACATAAAACTAAGCAATGTGCAATAAAGTAGGTACAGTAAGCAGTGTGATCTCAAGACAGCGTAAACACACTGGGCTATGAGTGCACATGATACCATACAAACAATAACATACACTATGTAGGCAACATTTACATGGTGATTTATGTTGTTTTCTGTTGACACAGAAAATTCTGTCCGGTTACCTTGATCTAGTAAGGCAGAATACATTAATTAGATTTTCTATAGTTATACTATACAATTACAATTAAGGAAGAGTGTAAATACTCTATCAAAAACATATTAGCATTTGATTCATTTGTGGCAGTAAGAAATGTTTTGAAGGGGGAGAAAAGGCTATTTTAGCTCAGTAATAAATGATTTCTGTGGTTATATTCTGCCCCAGTTTTTATGCAGAATCACTGGAGAGCTAAAAATCGTAGCAATTGTTCTGATTCAAATGAGAAAGAGAGATATCCAGCCATCGCATGCTGCTTGGCATTGTTGTCAGGGGCTCAGAGGGGAGAGTTGGCAGACAGCGTGTGTGTGTGTGTGTGTGTGTGTGTGTGAGGCACGAGCTGGCTGATTGGCACTATTGGAGGGGTTCATCTCATGCTCACGTCTTTTCTAGGTCAGAGTCAACCGTTAGTTGTTCCTTCAGGCAGAAGACTGACTCTCCATGAAAATAATCGAGTTCCAGTGATCAGACATCTATCAGACATTAATAATCACTATCGATATTCAACAGGGAATGAATTATAAAAGGTGTTTTTTTTGTCTGTGTGTGTGTGTGTGTGAGTATATATGCAAGCGTGTGAAGGTCGTGCTAATCTTATAGCGATTCACACAGTGTAGTCCTTTTTTTATTGGTGGTAGATTGAGCTCATCACTTTGGAAACATGCCTATTAAACACACTCATGCAAACACGCGCTCCACATGCACCTGTCAATCCATCAGTCAAGCCATGAGAGGTTTGCATATTATCTTTATGAGCCTGTAAATGAGAGCATGTGAAGTGTGCAGCCACCAACATGTCACCAAGCCAGCTCTTAGATAACATGAGAAGCCACATCTGAAATAATAACCCGACGTAGTATTTGACTCGACAAGGAAGAGCACTTGGTAAGTAATCATTTTCGTATTCGTGCAAAAGCTTCGCGTCATCTTTTTACGCATCAAATTTCTCTAATTCTGGGGAGTTCAGGGAAAATTCTAGTATTTTTTAAAAGTTAAAACTTAGACTTCCATAATTAGGGCCATTTTGCCTATGAGTCATGCATCTAGCTCCACTCTAGAGATTGCATACTGTAAATGATTTAAAACACTTGTCTTTAGGTCCAAACAAAATTAAACACAGATATTTGCCAATGGATTAGCTTGTGTATTAATAAGCAATGACAAATAAAAAATCGAACAAACTATCTAACTATCTATCTAACCAGCCAGTTAACAAAACTAGCTCATAGTTGCTAGTTGTTCCTATAAATCCATTTATGGCAAGCTAAGCATTAAGAAATGCAGTGGCAGCTAAAACCACTTGTGCAACACTGTCGCTGTACTGTATACATTTAATGCACGTAAATATAGATTTGGCTGTTATAGAGGTGCTATAGAGATTATTATAGAATAATGATGACAACACACATGGCAGCACAACCCAAGTGAATTTAGGTGTAACACCTGTACCTAATGTAATGAGTTACTATCAAGACACATAATAAAGAAAGCAGCCAATCATACTCTTTGCATTAACAGTATCTTGGATATTTACATTGTATTCTGTTACATCTGATATAAACCAAAAACAAAGCGATCACACATCACATCGTAGCTGCCAGGAATCATACATGACGCACATGTGACAGATTGAAGTTCTTGACCAACATATCGTGCTGCCTCTGTCAGCTCACAGCTGTTTTCATAACTTCCTGCCAATTAATTTTCTCTGAACAGTGAACAAACAAATTTGGATTATAGAAATCCTTTTAAATTATGAAAGCTTTTGCTTTGTTGGCCTACAAAATAAATGGATCCATAAATATTTGGGAGACTTCACCATTTTGTTGCCCTTGGTTCTTAATCATCCTTTTCTTATGTCTCTGCTTGGCTTTGTTTTTCTAAATTCGAGAGCGAACAAAGCGAAAACCACCAGGGAGGCTGGAGGATAAAGACAGGGGGAAGAAGAGAGGAGAGGAGATAAGAGGCAAAGAGAAAAGCTGGACTACAGACAGATGAATGTGGAGCTTTAGGCTTGAATGATTGGAATGGGACACAGACGGATTAGGCATTTAGCGACAAGAAAGGAGAGTAGAGTGATGAGAGGGAAGACATGGCGAAGAAAAGGGGGGAGGTGGTAACCCAACACTGAAAATATCCATGTGTGAGAAAAAGTAGAGGAGGCAGAGAGAGGGAGCGATGGGAAAACAAGATCACCACCACTCGCTGCACTAATACTCCAACTTCCAAAACTGGAAACCGTCATGCACGTCACAGCCTGGAAACCAATACCACTGGTGCTTTCTGTCTGTCCGTCACACAGACAAGAATCAAAACACTCCCTCCAGCCTCCATATGTTTTGTCACCATGGTGTTAGAAGATGTCAACACGGTCTAATGCGGCAAGACAGATGCTGGCTATTAGCATTACGGCCAGATCAGGTGACACAACTCTAAGCCGGGGGTCGTTATGAGCAGCATGACTCCTGTGACACACAATGCTCACAAATGAATCGATAGGATGGGAAAGTACCCAATTGTCATCACATGGCACTGATGGTCCTGCCTTAAAATACTTTAATAATCTATCAAGAGTGTGTGTATTTGCTGTATGTCACACATGCACACACACATACACATTACTGATTGTAGTGTTAAAGGTGCAATGTGTAAGATTTGGCCAAAGATTAATTAAGATTAATTAATGTTACATCAAAGACATCTATATATTGTGTTGCAGAGATATGTACTGAAGCTAGCATGCGAACCAGCAGCCCCTGCCCCATGGATGTATTATAAGACCTAGACACATACTGCTGATAGCCCCTCCAGCCATAAACATGCTCAGCTATTACTATTTGTATTATATATGTTTGAGTCATGAGGTTTAATCTTTATGAAACTTTTCCACTGCCCAGAAAAATCACTTTTTTTCTGAATGACGTACGAACCATTCACATAGCCCAGCTGGCCAGAGGCATGATGGTATAACCCTGCTGAACATATAACCTGGAAGCTAGACAGTTTTTTTGTCATACGGCCTATGCATACAAATCTTTTTGGACCGAAAACGTGCCATCTTCAGGTCCGGCATCCATAGCCCTGGCCCATACTGTTTTGTAATACCTCTTTGAACGTCAGTGGTGATAGTGAGTCACTGCAGCAGCCAGTCTGCCCTCAGTCCAACATGAGACGAAGAAGTAGAGCTGCACCAGCTAATAGCTAACAGTGGCTATTTAGCGAAATGGATCTTTATTGTAACTTGTAACACAAACTATAGGCAGGTGTGCTGTTTGGTGCTCTAACATAGTAATATTTATGGACAGTGTTTTCCAGATATTGAACTTTTAATGCGAAGATGCAGACTATATTATCTTCACTATCTTATTGCTGATATTTACACTGTCTGAGATGCAAATTCAAAAATATGCAATCGAAGGACGAGAGTGGGAGCAAGTGGCCAGATCTTTAAAGATCTCTAGAGAAGCAAGAAGCCTTATTAAGTCTGTGTGTGTCTGTCTGAAGGTGAGGGTAAGGACTTCTGGACGAGCAGCTCTGTACAATATATTCGGCCTTCAGTTTGTTTGCACCGTGTGTGTACTATGGCTGCATGGCCACTATTTAAGCTCTCTCTCACACACACACTCATGGGGTTTAACTGACCTGTAGGGCATGCCAGTCTTATTTGAAACTGTGTCGTCTTTGCCCAGTCCAAACATTTTCAGGTACCAGCTAGTCTCCATCTCTCTGATCAGCGCCGCCCTGTGTTTGTGCTGCGCCCCCTGCTTCCCAGATGAGGAACCGCGCTTGGCATCCTGGGAGTTGCTGCGGTGGGCCCTCGTCCCGCTGAGAGAGGCCACCGAGTGTTTGCGGTGCATGTGGGGTGGCTGGTGTCCACCACCAACGCCCCCTCCGCTGCTCCGGGCGGCTAGCATGGCCCCAGAGGGTGCCCCCTCCCCTCAAGGGCAGAGTTCAGAGAGCAAGGTGAGGAGGAAGAGCTTCAAGTCAAGTCCTTCAAGCTCACTTTTTTTCCGACTGATCACTCCAGCGTCAGAGAGTGATGCACGTCTTAAGAAAAGCTTGTTTTGTCTGACCCTTGTCTCTCTACTTTTTTGGCATCCTCTGCAGTTCTCAAACTCATTTGCTTCCCTGAATGTTGTTTTCAAGTCTATTTATTCTGAGTTATCTTTCTCCGTCTCTGTCTCTCTCTGTCTCTCTCTGTCTTTCTGTCTGTCTGCCTGTGCAGTGTGCTTGCTCCGTGTGTCTCTTATAGCCTCATCCAGTCTGAAACAAGATCCCGGTTTCCTTGTCTCGTCACTGCCTGTCCTGGCCTAAAAGGAGTGAGCCAAACATGCCAGGGTGTCGACAATGCGTACACACTTGCACACAATCACGCACACACACCCTGCACACAAAATAAGAGCACACAGATATGTGCAAGTGCTAAAACAACATGATATCATACACACACAGACTACATACTGTACGTGTGGGCACAGACGTACGATGTACACTGACAAGCAAACAAATTTAAGCGTAGGTATTAAATGTAAATATAAATGTGGATAAAGGTAATAAACGTAATTGTTTGAACTTATTTGAAGCAGAGCTGTTAAGAATTATTAACACACATACCACTTGTACACTTGTACGAGCAGATTGTTTCTTTTTATCCTCAGACTTGGTACCAGTGACAACTCTATATTTACACGCCTCCTGGACCATTTCAGAGTCTTGATGTCTTAGCACCATTCCTGGTGTCATAAGACTCCAGACTGGTGTGGGGAAAAACACACATTTGCACCTTTGCTAGACATAAAAAAGTAGAAACACAGACGTTCATCAAAATATGTGAGCAGACACGGTATTAACGTAAAAACAGTCATAGCACAGAACTGCAGCCGAGCTACGGTTAGCGTTTTGTGTGTTTTTGCTCTGCTGCACATTCAAAGTTCAAATACACACAAACACCAGAGAACCTTTATGGATTCCCTCCTGACAACTTGCAAGCAGATTTTCTGGAAACTTTTTTTGACCACTGATGTATAGAAGCACGTATACATTTTATTTTCCGCCTGAATACCCTGATGAGAGGGACACTGAACGGCAAAGCAGCGCCGTGTAAAGAGAGGGAAAGCATATTAACTGAAGAGGTGAGAGGAAGGACTCAGGAGACACACACGCTCAATCATTATTTGCGTGGTAGAGAGGGATCGCATGCTGATGAGATGCTAATTCGTGTCAGGTGCTGCAGGAGAGCAGGGCGCTGAGGTGGCCTTTTACCACCGGACTCAACATAAGTTTAGTCAAAGTTCAAAGTCAGTCTGTTATAAATGGCTAAAGAAGGAAGAAGAGAGCCAGAGAGAGAATTTTGGACCAAGCATGGAGTTCATTTATTATGAAAGCTGGCTACGTAAAGCACTGGCTCACTTGTCCAAACTGAAGAATGAGAGCCAGCTTTGTTGGAGGTGAAACTGGAATTACTGCGTGTTTGAACAGCTGTTTGAATTTTAATGTGTGCACATCAAATAATCAGTCCAATAAAGGTTCACACCTTTGTAATGTATAACTGCAAAGATGACTGAAATCTTAAAGGTTACTGAAGCTCACTAAATTCACTCACTGGACTTGAATGGTCCCATTCACACTTGGACTGAATGCGAACAAACCTGCAAAGTCTTGAATTTGGCCAAGATTCAGCTTGTGAACTGAGCTAGCATCAGCTCCATGATTGGTTTAGACTCGCTTCAAGGCAGGAATCTTGTAAAATATGCCTTAAATATACACTTGATGGCCACATAATGGATATGGTGCCAAAAGAATGAGATTTTTTAGCAAAACATCAACACGATCACTAGCTGATAATACCTATACACTGTTGCCCATAAAGATGGAATAAAATGTTTTTTACCTCTTCTCATGAAATGATTGTGACAATGTGATTTATTCTTGATAAATAAAGTGCATATCTTCTCAACTTTATTGATCAAACTCTTCCAAACATATCACAGTGAAACTTAAACTACAATTAACCTTTGCAAACTGTGTATTCAGGCTTTAACAAGATTGGGGGTATTGAACAATTATTCCAACTTTATGGGCAACAGTGTAAAAGGCAGAAATATGGAGGATGCATTGTTCTCATAATATTATTAGTATAGTGCATGATAGGTGAAAATGTAAGATCATTCGAGTATAACCCTGTTTAGCTACTTATAGCGTACATGCATGCTTTTTTTTAACATGGCTTTTAGAAAGAGGACTAAACAATGGGTTGACTGGGGTCGCTGGAGTGTAACCTTCCCCAAATCTAATGAGAGCAGGAAGGAGCTGCTAATGTTAGTTTACATAACATGTAACCCAAACTAATGTTTAACAGACACGTGTTACTCATCCATTAAATGGCTCTTGTGGTCAAACTGTGTGGTCTGAGGATCCTCCTGATATCTAAGCGGATACCTAGAGATTGGTATCCTCAGGGGTCAAGTGAATAGATCAGAGATGGAGTGTCAGGCCTGAATTATTCAGTTGGTAATGAGACCCTGATGGCTCACTGGACAAGTCTGAGGGGCCAGGGGGGGAAAGGTTGGGGTCACTGCTGACTGGACAGTCAGACGGGATGGAGAACAGACCTTTCACTGTCTGAGGTCAGCAGCTAATTTGAATTGGAAATTTGCAGGAGTTCTGCAGTTTGCTGCAGTGGGTAAGCCGTGTCTGTTAAGACCATGTCACTCATGGCAACCACTTGGGCAACTATTTTGCCACACCATTTATACCATGATGGCTGACCCTTTTTACGACCTCTGGCAATGCTGCACATCCGTTATGCCAACATTTAATTGTAAGTTATTCAAATCAAATAACAAAAAAGACACTCACATTGTATCTCCAGAATAAATGTTTCCTCAACTGAGTTTCTGAGAAATGTAAAACATTCAAATACACCAATATAATGATTAGAAATTACACAAGGGGTGACAGATATCATTATATTATTTGTTATTGTCCATCCTTACACAGGAGTATTTCATTTGGGTAAAATAAGTAACATTATCATTAGTTGTGGTAGTGATAACAGTGGTAGTTATATGTGTTGCCAGCATGGGTCAGAGCTTGAAGACTTTCCTATGCCAAAGGTTAATTTACCAGCAGATGATGTGCAATTTACTGACTGTAGGTCGTTTTGGGTAAAACAGCATATGGGGTATTGATTTATTTAATGTTTATTTGTATAGGGGCAAGTACGTAGCATGAACCAATGCCTCACACCACATCATTCATAGCCTAAGCTATTTTGAAATGCCCATCCCTAGGTGGCCATTTTGAAGTGGATAAAACTCAACGACACATATGCATTTGACATGACACGCACAGGCCTGAACCCAGCACCTCGACCGGATGACCTGCTGTCCCTCAAGGTCGCAGCCTGAGGAGATTTGTCGCACAAAGTGAATCCAATCTGACGTCTCTGTAATCTCACCGTCACTAAGAGGGAAATTCTAGCATGGACAAAATCAGTCATTCAAGTCCTTTATACTTAACCCCCTACTGAGACGCAAACTGATACTGAGTACAATGCAAACACCCTCCACAGGCACACACAGAGCTCGAAGGCTTTCCTGTGTTAAAGGCATGCATGGCACACCTGACACTTTCTCTTCATTTGTCGATACTAATCGATTAGTCTAATTATCACTGACAGTTCGTCCGGTGTGGCGCTGGTCTTGTCTTTATCGTGGATGTAACTACAAGCGCAGGCACAGGTCAAGCTGCGTGCTGCATGATATTAATTTACATGAAACAATTTGTGACATAGGTGTTAAGTAGATGGATTGTTTTGAGATAACCAGCTTCATAGTTTACAGCATCCATTTAGTTAATTATCAATGAGGCTTTTTAAGAGGTTACACTTAATGCCACTGGTCATTTTGTTTTAATGCTCCTTTAACCTCTTAAGACCCGAGCTCTTGTTTGATATGCATTTTTTATTTCTCCTTGCTATTTGGGCTTATTGGACCCTGATAAGTATAAAACCTAAGCATCATCTTTTTACATGGTGTAGTTTTAGAGAAAAATTATGTCCACATATGTGGACAATCGGTCTTAATTTCCAGAAAACACAATAAAGTCACCTTTGTGCAAAACTCTTTATTTCCACCCTGAACATAGCAGTTTTTTTTTCCTGACTGCTTTTGCATGTATTTATAACACATACAAAACATATTTTGAACATGTTTTGAAAATCACGGTGCAAAAAAACAATATGAAATATCAACAATTTTGCCCACATGCATGTCTATACGGCCCCAGCTAAGCAGAATTAACTACTATGGTAATATAACCCAAAATGTGATGTCTACGCATGTGTACGCTGGGTCTTTAGAGGTTAAAACACGTGGATGCACTCTATCACAGATGACAACAACTATTCTACATATCTCCAACATATAGACACAAACCACAAGAAAATATTCCATCACAGAGTAAAATAGAATCTCCTGTGTGCGCTATCGAAAGCAAAGCATGATAAATCCTCACACAGTTATTTTGTTATCTGTCCTTATCCTGCACAGCCAAGAGGCAGCAGCTTCTTTTTTTTTTTATTACTAAAGCCACACTTTACAGTTTAGAAGAACAGCAAGCATAATTTACTCCCGCATAAATTCTAGCAGCTGAGTGAATTTATATCGACTTTAAATCTTCAATGAATAATTCCATAATTTTTCTCATTTTGACTGGAACGTTTTGCTCACATGCTATTATTTGGATAATCACACGGTAGAATGGTTAAACCATCATGAGCTGAGTTTACTTGCTGTTTTGAAGGGGGTGGAGATGGAAGTGGGCCCAGACACTGAGAGGGTTTATAATTAGTCCAGATGTCTGAGAGAGAGAAGCAGTTATGGAATGGTGAAAGGGTGATGAAGGACAGAGATGAGAGTGGAAAACGTGGTGGCATCAGAGAGGTAAAACAGTTAGAGGCACACAAACGCACACATCCATGCACACACAACCACAAAAGGCGCTAAACTATATGGAGCAAACAGGAACAGCTGCTCCTTCTACTTCTACTGTTAAATTAGGAGGCGCAAACTTGAGCCTCTGCTCCTCTGTTGGGTCTAATTTCTTACACACAATCACTTATTAGATGAAGTTGTTCATTTAAAAAGCAGCAGACATGCAAATATTCTTTGATGAGAAATTAGTACAACATAAAGATTCTTTTGTCTCAGCTTTCACTTCCGTGCAGTCATTATATAAGGAGGAAATATTTACTACAGTTACATACTAGTGGTCCTTTAACCTTTCACAAATTGACAGAGGAGTTCGTGTCACATATCCACTGATGCCCTACTTGTGGTCTTTAACCTCTCACATAGTGAAAACTAAAAATCTGCAGTTAGAATAGAAAAAAGGGTTTTTTTCCTCTCGTCTAAGAATAGCACTGCTGCTGTCAGGTAAGTTCTTCATCCCTGCATCATGTCAGTTTTTGACAAGTTCAGAGAACAGTTGAATCTTAGATTTGAAAAGTTTTTATATTTTGAAACTTTGAAATAATGTTTTGGGTGCAGCTGAAACAGTATACACCAACAGTATGTGGTTACTGACAGTTTATCCCCCTTCATAAACTCTACATCTCTGCACTGACAAGAGCAATACTGTGATTTTCTTTTTACCTCTTTGAAGTCAGATTAAAACTAATCTGTAAATCACTTACATAATACTAGAAGATAGGTATCAGGGAACATGGAAATAAATGTGTCTTCAGAGCAGAGAATGTATCACTATCACTTACATGAAGATGCCCTCTAAATACAGTCTTATGATGCATAAGCACGCACACACTCTCCCTAACACACACACACTTTGTGACTTATCAGGGGCTTGAGGCATCCTTTACACTCATCAGTTGTTGAGTGCAAGGTTTCATTTTCACATGAAGAATATCACAAAATTTCCACTGGAAACTATTCTTAAGTGACTGTCCAGACGGTGAAGAGCTCCTTGATTCTGTTTACTGTTTATCTGTTTGTGATGGATGACCTTAGCTGGAGCTCTGTGAGCAGAATAAACAGGTGAAGACATGTCTTTCATAAGGTCCTTATAAGGAAGCACTTAGATTTCTGTATTATTTACTGTTTGACTTCTCGTTTATACAGACGTGTGACAGATTACACACCACCGTTCATTACGTTAATTTCTGATTTTGTCTCTTACTGGTTCAAGCTGTTATGTTAAGTTCAGTACAAAACCAGGCACATGCATATGAGTGGTTCGCAGGCTTTCACTGCATTTTAAGGGCTTTTAACAACTGTGTATCACGACTGAACTAACAATGGCGCCCTCAGTCACCAGCTCTGCTGCTAAAAGCTACTGATTTGGTCAGTCACAGTGGTGATTCTGTGGAGTCACTTTGTATGTTCGTTGTTCAAGGTCTGTTTATACATACATACATATATAGAACTTCTAGGCATGACTCACTTCCAGGGCGCGACTCTCTCCCACTACTAGTGCTTTTCAGCTAATTGCTTGTTGTTTGGTTGTTAAAGTTTCCCCCAATTATTTACTGATTGAACTTCACACAGAAAGCTCAAGATGCAAGTTGAATATGTGTCACTTCTTTGGGCATTCGGCACATGAATGGACTCCATATTTGCAATCATCGCAAAGCCAATTTTGCTGCACAACATTGGCTGTGTACTCAGTTCAGGTAGCCTGCATCAGAGGCGATCTGCTGAGTGTGCAGTAAGCACCTACTCAAGGACTGGGACCATATGGAATGTGGAAAATAGCCCTACAAGCAAGCAGGCCACTTGCAATAAAAGGCAACGATCAAGAGATGGAATATAGAGCAGATGAAGGAGGAGAGGCGGGAGACTAATGCTACCTGCCATAACAACTTGGAATATACACTCTCTTCATAAAAACATGAATGACCTTTCGGTGCCGACAAAGAACGAAAGAGATTATAGGTGCACTGCTCTCTTCTGTTTCATAGAGATGTGGTTAACAAGTGAAATAGTGGATGTGAGCTTTGATTGTTATAGGACTGTATGTTTTGACAAAAAGTCCCCGGTTTTATTCTCTATTTATACCAATATGTGCAATAACAGCTGCCTCACCGTAGCGGAGTACACATGATATGGCTCTGGTAGCTTGTCTGACTGATGTTTGAACACATATTTGGTCCATAGATGTGGACTGCTATGTTTGGAGTGGCTTGATAAGAGCAATCTTAAACTCCAAGTGGAGATGAGCATCATGACCCACACACTGTCAAAGCCATTAATGACCAAGAAGTTGAGCACCCTATTTCAAATACCTTGGCTGTGAAATAAACCTGACCCTCTCTTTGTCAGGGCATGAGGAGGCTGTATATAAGAAAGACCAGCAGTAACTTTAGCTGCTGAGGAAACTTAAAGGGTTCAAAGTTTAAAAAATAAAAAAGGGATCCCAAGCAGTGATTGAAAGTGTACTAATCTTCAACAAAAAGTTCCCTGAATGAAGGTTACAGAAAAGGAGATGAAAGCTGTTTGGAAAGCTGAGACTATGTTGGATGTTCCTTTAATTTGTCTTCGATGTTATCACTGATCCACTATGAAGCCCTAATGTGAAACATGTCTAACTTACTAAAGCAGCATCAGCACCACTTAGTATCTCCCTCTGCTGGAGCACTTGCTCATTTTATTTCAGTCTGGAAATGAAGCTTTAACACTTCTGCAAACACACACACACACACACACTAAGCAGGGACACATCATAGGAGAGTCACCCTTTCTATAAATCATTTGGAGTGATTAGACCTGCACCCACACACACACACCACAATGATTAATCACAGGAGCAGGACAATCCCGCCTTGATGATTAGCGAGGCTCTTCATTGCATCTCTGGAGAGTTTCTGTCTACAGTAATTAGAAGCTGATCAATTCCTCTTCCTTTGTTCAATAGCTACCCATCAACAACCTTCAGTACACACACTTCACTGACGGGATGTAAGCCGGCCGGTCATTTGGAAAAGAAACGGTAACAAATGGCATTAGCTCCTTGGCTCATTTGGATTGTGTCACACTCACTTAGCTCTTTATCAGTCACATGGAGCCTGAGGAAGAGAAATCAAAGAAGAGTCCCTCGGGCATTTAATGTGGATAAGAACTTCTAGAAGTGAATCACAAGACCGGTTAAGGAGGCAATTCAGGCTAATTTAGAGTACAGTCTTCCTTGAATGTCCGAGAAGGTGTGATGATGCCAAATGTAAGATAACAAGGCCAAAACCAGTGGTATGATAAGAATAACTGATAATTCATTGTATGAAGAAAAAATAGTATAAAATCAACAATTAAGAGTCTCTGACTTTAATGAAACATTGCACTGAAGGTTTGACTTTTCCAAAGAATGCTGTCAATTCGTTATATAAATTGTGTGTTGTTATATCTTAGTAATTATAGAATAAAGTCCATTAATGGCTATTGGTTAACAAAATCTTAACACGTTTCAGCGCCATTGCATTTTAGCATTTGAGTCTAGGATCACAGGAGCAGTCACACAAAATCATTTATATGTTAAACATTGAACACACTGATAAAAAAAACTCTTCACTGAGAAGTGGTTCTCTGTGCTTACAGAGACATAAATACTGTGTGTGTGTGTGTGTGTGTGTGTGTTAATGTCTGGTTACAGGGACATTGCCAAGGCTGCGTCTCTAAAAAAATCCTGTTCCCTATAGAGTTGATTGACTGTTTAACTCCAGCTCTGATTCAGAGGAATCCTCATGCTATTCAGATCTGCTAGTAGTGACTTTAGCTTAGCAGTTAACCTGCTCCATCTTGTTCGGTGTATCTTTAGCTATTCCTCTGCCTCCTTTAAAGATTATGTTACATAAATATAGTTTATTTGCCATGTTGGAGGTGAAGCTCAGTGAATTAGAAGTGCAGCTCTGCACCGAGGAAACCCAGACGTTATAGCTGCTGTAATCATGATGTCTACAATGTTATATTTCTAATTAGGAAAATTATATTGAGGTCATTATATGTCCTGGTCAACTTTGAAATACACATGTATTAAAACTTACATTGTACAGTGTCTAGCTGAATGTGCATGTCACATTACATTAATTGTTGTTGGCTCACAGGTTAGCTGTTAATATTTATGTAAATGTTAACGTGACATATATACTTGCGGAAGTGAGGGAAATCTTACACAACAGCTGATGTCCAGCATGATGACAGAAACACTGGGAAACATGAGTTTCTTTAATTACTGCAGTGCATGTAGTTTTAAATGAGGAAATCCACATCTTTCTTTTAAGGGCATGTCAACAAAACATGTCAAACTGGCCATGTGGGTAGGTCATTTTAGAAGGGGCATTACGGCCACACTCCAGGACATCCATGTCACTCACCATGTTCTCCTGCACAGAAATAAAAGATATCAGAAAACACAAAAATATCTGGGAAACTACCTGCAAGTTAACTTTGATGCACACGCGGACACTCACACACACACACACACACACACACACACACACACACACACAAACATATGCAGTGATGCACATGCGTACAGTTTGTCTTGATTTAGCACTACTGTTCCTGTCCACTCTTGTCAGCTGACAATAAATTACAAACACATTCCTTCACCGCTCTGTCACCAGGAGAATTTATCACTGTCCACAATGACAGTTCACAGCCTCACAGACTCCTGGAACGCCACGTGCTCGTGGGCTTGGGCATACACAACACACACACTGATACGTATGCACAATGCGCATAAAAACTAGTAGAAAGATATAACACACACCTAGATAACAGCAACATTTTTGAGAGGCACAAAAAAATGCAGAAAATGTTACATGTGATGAGTGAAGCAAGACATGGTGGCTTCATTGTCTTTAGCAATCTGAACACAGCACACCATGATTAATGAGACAGCCAACACACATCAGTCACGTGATTCCCTGTGCCTTCTTAGTGTTACCATTGTTTATACAGTTTTCTATGCTTCCTCTCATCGTGTCATCTTTACACTCATCCTTCATAAGTAATCCAGCATAATTAATTTCCAAAACTTCTCATCACTTCCTACATTCTGTGGGAAACAGCAGAGGCATGAGCATGTAAAATGCGACAAGCTCCCTCTGCTGGATCCAGGGATTAAAGCAAGAAATATCTGTGCACAATGTGTTGAATTGAATTTAAAACTGCTCTACGCCTGAAATCGTTTTTATTTTCAGCCCTGTTGATCACCTCGGCCACCTTACAGATGCATCTCTATCTTCTTCACATTCCACTGTGCACTGAACACCAGGGACTCAGCACGTTTCTCTGTAGAGGAGCAGCAGCTTGACTCTGATCTGTATTACTGTCTGACACATCATCATCACTTATAAAGTTATTGTGGCACACATGTAAGCAAACATTTGATTATTTACACATCCAGTAAATAGTGAGCATTGATTTGGAGTCACATTAATATCCACCTGAACAAATCTAAATCCAATATTCACTCTCTTTTAGCTCTGTTTCGGTCTTCACCAACTCATGCGGAAAATATCTGGTTCTATAGCTGCTAAATGCTCCACCAGCTGTTGTTTAGTGCTGAGTAGGCAAGGTACAGTCGTTTTGGGCTGGATCTTACCAATAACAGAAGAACAGGTATTATAGTTACTGAAAATAAGGTTTATTATATCAGGAATTGTATTATGCTAACAGAGTTCCACTTGTTTGTATCACATTGATGGGTTATTATGGTAATAGAAGGTTAAGTTTACAGTGTAGTCATCTTATACTAATATTTCAATGGAAAACTTTAGGAGATAAATGTCTGTATTTAAAAAAAAAAGAACTGTTAGATATGTTTGAAGTTGATGTGCAACTACAAGTACAGCAGTACAGTATCTGAGGTAAACTTAACTTAATTCTAATTCAACCACCACAACTGAAATAACAGCAGCTCCGACAATAAGAGTCGGAACTAAAATATGTTTTAGCAGGACGTACAGATTTGAAATATTTAGTAAACTCTGAGGTAGCGGTTGTCTTTCCTCATGGATATTGCTTATTGAAATCAACCCTATCACTTGACCTGGGCGTGACACCCATTGTAAATCACATATATAGACCAAACATGATAACTGTAAAATATATGTGGCTCAGTTTTGTTCCACTAATCATCAATAGCAGTGGATGCGGTCGTAGCATTAACATTAGTAGCAGCTGTAGCTAGTGAGGCTGAGGTCCCCGTCCCCGTCCCGTCTCGTGGTTTGGCGCGGGGCCTCATCATCTCCTCTGTGTTGCGTTCAGGTTTGACCAAGAGAACGTAACACTTGGGCAGAAAGATGCAGGTCAGCAGGCCGAAGCTGGAAGCCAGGATGGCAAAAATCTGGACGGCAACCATGAACTTGCCACGGGTGCTGAGGTAAGCCGGCACAAAGGAGATCCACACGATGAAGAAGACCAGCATGCCAAAGGTCACGCACTTCGCCTCACTAGAAGATACAGTGAGGAATATGCATATGAAGTGTCATATTGATGCTGTACACCTATTGACACATACAGTTTGTGCCAGCTGTCTAATCTGACATAGTTCTTGAATTCTTCATGAATGTTTTCTAATGTGGAGGCATCCTAAAACTATGAAACATAAACTTGACTTGAAATGATCGTGTTGTAAGTATAACACAGCGCCCTGTATTTCCACCATATCCATTTACTTGAGTGGCCGCTATAATATGAACTGCCTCTGTTTTCCCTGGAACCTTGTGTGTTTCCTACCTGATGTGGTCCTCCAGTTTGCGGGCTATGAAGGCAAAGACGAAGGCCAGCAGAGCCAGCAAGATGTCATAGGCGAAAATACAACAGATGAAGACCACAGAGCCTTCATCACACTCCAGGATGATCTTTATATTTTGGGAAGAGGTGTTCTTGATGGGGTGAGGGGGGAGGATGATGAGCCACACCGTACATGCTATAGCCTGGGTAGAGAAATGGTAATGTCAGAAATATTACAGGATCAGAATCATCTGATGTTACCAACATTAATATGATGGCAAGTTTCAAAGTGCAGCATTAACCTGTATCAGTGTTGCCACAGCAGCTATCGCCCTCTGGTGGGCATGAGAGAGAATGTCAACTTCAGGGTTAATGCCGGCATTAACGTTATTGTTGTTAATTGTGTTGGTGACAATCACATCAGGACTGTCGCTGTTGGCTGCTGCCTCAGCTGCGGCCTTTGCAGCTTTGGCAGCTGCTTTGCCTCTGGCACGGGCCGCTTTCAGAGCCTGAGCCCTCAGCATCAGCACTGCTGCCTTACCTAAAGTACAGACACAGGTCAGGGTGTATACTGATTGTGTAAAAAAATATTCTGATATTAATTTGATATAAGCTCAAGAAAAGGTACATTCCTTTCTCCAGACACCCAGAACCAGATTTACTGTACACTACGGGTATTCAGTGTATATGCACACGTATAAAGGCATACACACAGGACAATCCAGTAAAAGTGTACCCACCCATGATAGAGGAAAGGCAGAGAGCAAAGCCCAGAGCCAGGGCCACTTGGCTGGTCATGCAGCTCCAGTTCTGAGGCTCTCCGAGGAAGACGATGGAGCAGAGGAAGGTCACCACCAGTGAGAAGAGCAGCGAGAAGCTCAACAGAGCATCATTGGCTTTCACCAGAGGGGTGCCAATGTTCGCAGCAAACACCACCTTGAGGAGAACATCAGTGGAACATTTTAACTCATTGTGATCAATAATAATTAGGAGGTACGCTCCCCCTGCGTGAGCCTCACCCCGACAGCGATGGTGACCAGAGCTCCAAAGGCCGAGATGACGATGAGAGTGATCCCAAGCGGCTCTCCGAAGGCCAGGAACTCGATGATTTTTGGTACACAGGCATCGTGAGCTTCATTGGACCAGTCGTCACCACTGCACAGGATACATTCACGAGCATCTGTGAGAGAGGGAGGGAGGCGACGAGAAAAGGGCAGCGGGGTCATGCTTAGCTAGAGTTGTTCAAATAGGTGTTGCTATGTAGACAAGATTTATCAGCCCAAATAAACCTGATATAGCACCTTTTCAGAGTGATGTGACAATAAATACAAGTGTAAAATAATAATAGTGATCATTTTATTTTTTATTGTTTTATAAAGAGAATAAACTCCCAGAAATCCGCATGTGGAGTAGTTTCAGGCTATGAAATAAAACAAAAATATCACTAACTATTCACTTACTCAATTAAAATAAGATTTAATCACTTAATTCACTTATCAGGATAATACCAACATGTCTATAAGGTACAGTTTGAAAGCTCCATACTGACTGGTTGTATTGCTGATCTCTCCATCAGCACATGGGATACAGTCAAAGCAGCAGACTGGCTCCCCCTGTCGGATTCCCTTCCTGGTGCCCGGCTGGCAGTTCTCACTGCACACTGACCGAGGAGGCTGCAACAGGCACAGACGGATACACAGATACACTTGTATGCACCACACACACATACCCAGACTCACAAGCCAAGTACAAAGAAAGTAAATTTACAGATGGACTATGAATCATAATCTAGGAGAGAGTGTATTCAGTGGCTTTTTAATCAATATGCTGCTGACCTCCAACACTTCATTGTTCCACACAATGGAGTCATTCATTATGGTCATCCTATCCTCTGGGGCTGCTGAGCCATTGTAGTGTCCCACAGTGACGTAGGATATTTCCCCATTACTGTTTAACTGCCAGTTAAGGATGTCATAGAAGCCCTCCACATCCCCGTCATTAAAGTAGATCTCCTCGTCCGTGTGCGGCACCTTGTAGCGTACGTTCTTCAGGTAGTACATCAGCTAAGGGAGACAGAAATTGAGCCACATCTGAGTCAGACGTCTTCGTATACATATGGTTGTACTCACACACAGACACAAACACACACGGCTCACCTGCCAGGGCTCAAAGTCGGTGATGTCAGCACAGTCTTTCCCGTTGAATGGCCCGTATCCCTCCACACAGTCTTCTAGGTTGTGCAAGGCATGAGCCACAGCATACACAGCTTTGTATACACTGTGGAGGGGAAGGGGGGGAGGGGGTATCCCCTTCATCATCATCTTCACCATCATATTTAGCATTATTAATCGCACCATCATCTAAAAGGCTTAGTTCACCCAAATAGACAAAAAGAAACATCTGTGCATCTGATAGTGGTTCTGCTGCCACTCACAAACAAAATATGCTGACCAAACACCAGCACATCCTTTTCATGAACAATTGCTCTGGAATTACTTTCTACCAAAGAAATAAGTTCACAGTGCATTGTGGGGAATAATTCGTACAACCAGACCAGTGTCAAATGAGGTTGCATTCACCTCCACTGTATTCGAGCAGCAGCAGAAGCTTCAGAGGCAGGTATCTGAAAATCTCTGCACATACAACCAAAACTACCTCCCTGGGAGTGACAACACTAGAATCCAAAATACTGGATGATACAAAATACAGATAAGGATGAGCAGTGAAAACTGACCTGTAAGTGATTCTTAACTGGGAAACATCAGAGTAAGTGTTATTGAGCTTTGCCAGAGACTCAGTGCCCGTACACAGCCATTCAGGAACTCCCCTCCCCGCCCTGGACAGTGTGCCGTTAACGTCCTTGGCACTCACTTTGGCCTGCCTCATGGCTTTGCCATAGTCCAATGTGCAGTTAAACAACTATAAGACAGAGATAAAGATTTTTTTCTGTATGACTGACTGAATGCTGGTCATCTTAAGTCTCCACTTAATTGTGACAGCAATTGTCAGCCCAAGCCAAGATGTGTGATCTGCACTAAGGTCAATGTCACATTCTGCATATGACTAATAGATGTGTGGAGACAGATCAAGAGTCTCAAACCAATTAGGTAGCTGAGTAAACTCACCTCCTCCCAGAATTCCTCAGTCAGCGCATCGGCATAGGGGTCCAGATCCAGTAGATGGCGCTGAAGACCAGGGATGTCAGCCCTTTTTACCCCAAAGCCCAGGGTTCCACCCAGCACTGAGCTCACCTGGATAAAAACATGCACATGATCAACTTCAGCTCAAATTGTGTTTTAGAGCTTCTGGCCCTAACTGCTTCATTTCCATTCAAACACCAGTTAATCAATAGATGAGCTGTCACCCTTTGGTGTGTGAGCACTCACCCCCGGCCGGTTGATGAGAGCGGAGGTGATCCAGGCCTCGCTGCCAATCCAGGTACGGTTGGTCACATTGTGCCGGAGCAGCTCATTGATAAGAGGACTGAGGTCCACGTCTGACGAGAAGACCACAATGATTTTGGCTGTGGCCTCCACTATAGTCTGAACAATGCGCTGGATGTCGTCTGGGGAACTCACCTGAATTTTATAAAACAATGTCTTTTTGTGTTTTTGTTTTTTAAACAGGGATGACTGGTGGGATAGTGAAATATTGACTGGTCTGTTTTACCTTGGGCAGGGTCTCAGAGAAGGCGATGCAGACGCCAGCTTCCTCCACCTGCTCCTTGAAGTCTTTGATGCCATACTTGCCATAATCATCATCTGCAGCTATGGTGCCCACCCAAGTCCAGCCAAAGTGTAGCACCAGCTGGGCGATAGCTGTAGACTGGTGCTTGTCATTGGGAATGGTCCTCAGAAAGGTGGGGAACTGGAACTTACTTTTCAGGGCAGAGCAAGTCGAAGAATAGCTGACCTAAAGATTACAGAGGAGACGGGGCACATAAGGGATCGCTGTAATGAACCTGTTCTCTCCATCAGTTCATTTTTCCAAGTCTTTATCTACTTTTATGTAGCTCACCACCGGCCTACCTGTGGGAAGTGATAAAGTCCAAGTATCCTAGCAGTGGCAATGGATAGATCGGAACCCCCAGCGCCCACAAGAGCAGCCAGGGGTGCCCCAGTGCCACAGCGGTAGTTGGGTACGGCCTCGTCTTGGCCGGTCAGGTAGGTGAGGGTGCCCTCCACGGCCTTGGAGATGGTGAAGCAGGAGTCGTAGATGACGTAGCCCAGGTCTGTGTTGGGCAGCAGGTCGTCCCTCCTGTTAATTTCGTTGATGGCGAAAAGCATGGTCTGGGTCCAGCGGAAGGTGCGGAAGTTGAAACTGGAGGATGATGGGATGACAAAACAGCATGTTTCACTAATTAGAAAACCAGCACATTTTTGGTTTAAAGAAAAGTGTGTGTTTAGCTGTTGTAGAAAGAAAGGAAAAGTAAGATCCACCTTCAGCATATGAACAAAATGAAAATACGTGACGACTGCCTGGCTATTATTTTGATGTTATGACCTAAATTAGCCACAAGAGGACACAGACTTGCTGATTACTGTTGCACATCACACTGTAAAAGCCTGTCTCCATAATTATGTGGGCTACTGTGGCTAATTGGCCCCAGAGGTGCTGCCCTGCAGTTTCTTGATTTCTGTTGCAAAATCATATAGTTAAGGTTAAAAGATCTCAGGAGTACACTGTGTGGATGAAATATGTAATTAAGTCAGTCAAGTAAAACTACTTCTCATTAAAGTTCCAAAATATTAAATAATTTAACTTTAAGAGGCCTTTGTGATAGAGGCCTATGATAAGTGTAATGCATCCTAACAGCAATTTAAGGTAACACAGTCAGATTGATGAAAAAAGGCATATGAGACTAAGATTACTCAACTCACCCCTCACACCCTGAGGAGACGGGCACCCTTGAAGTGTTGCCATCAGTGGAAGCGATCCGCTTGTGAACAGGGAACATCCCCCCAATAACAACTTTCTTCTTCTCTACATCCTTGTAGCCGCTCAGGTTGAATTTGGCTTTCAGCTTGCACGTGGCCTCTGCTGAAACAGATCTGTAAAAGTAGAAAAAGGCACATAATCTAAGCAAAAAGCGACCGATTTCCATGCTACGTAGACGCAGAGCTCTCACTGTGGCAGGCGGCGAAGGAAACAGTAAAGTGTGACAGGTGTCTCATCTGCTCTCAAGGGAGATGTGCTGCACGAGGTAACCTGAGAGCAGATTCGACAGAGAAGAGGAGGACAGAGGATTACACTGACTAACTGATGGCATATTCATCTTTATTTAGAGTGAAACACAGGCAAGAAGATCTTTTGTTAATTCTAGCAAATTTTAGTAACTACCAAAGCATTATTATCTCATTAATGGTGTATAAAACCAAATGTGCTACACTGGTTTTGTCTCCTTCCAACAGCACAAACTGGACCTTTAACAACCTAACATTCACATGCACAGACACACTCTCTACAGTACATCAAATACATTCAAAGAAACACTCTATTGTTTCATTTCTGTTTCTCTCCGTCCTCCTGTAAACACAAACCAGTTCATTAATCTCCATACAGGTCAGCAGCAGCAGATAAACTGCCACAGGGCCGCAGGCTAATTGGCAGCTGCATGTGGTAACTTGTACACTCTTTACACAACATTACGGCACGGCTACTGTTCCTAATCGTGCCTTGTCCCCCGAGTGTGGCTGTTGATGGGTGACTGAACATGTCTGCTCTTGTCTCTCAGTCAGCGGGGAGAAACACACACCTGAACCCCCGGCACACAGCGGGACCTCTGCTGGGTAACAAGGCCCAATTGCACGCAAATAGGGTTTAATAGAGTGTACTTCTTTTAACAATGTGGATGTTTGTAGTGATTTTTATGTCTCTATTAGTACGTGAAATTGTACTAAAGGGCTGTTGTCACACATAGCAGCAAAATAAAAAAGGAGGATATCTAGATGAAGTTTTCTACAGTTGCTGATGATAGTATGAGTAACTTCAGAGTGCGTGACTGTGAGCTTGTGATCCGTCTCAGGCACATGAGACGTCTGACTGATACTGATGAGTTCTGCTAGAAATCAGTTATGTTCAGTCATTTACAAAAACGTTGTCCAAGTGCAGTCATTTGTAAAAAGGCACTTGGTGTGATGGAAAACAGAGCAAGTTGTTTTTTGGTGCATTTTACTTTTCTACATTACTGAACGTTTTTGTAAATTTTGAACAACTTTTAAATGAGTGAAGTTCACTGAAATTAAGGTTTTTCAGTGTGTTGAGGCGCTTTCACTTACCTCCAGGGCTAAAAAAAACTGTTGTGATATTAGAGTAAACTGGTTTTTATTACAGATTTATTACTGATTACCAATGTGAGAACATTTTCAAAACGTTAAAAAAAAAAAACGAGGCTTCACTGGTAATGAGTGAAATAATTTCAACAGCAAATAACGAGCAAAATGAAGAAATGGACTAATAGAATGAACTAAACTTCATCACAACAAACCTCTTCAACAATGTTTCTTCTATTTCCCAAAAATGAATGAAGTTCTCTTTTTATGTCTTAAGTTGAAAGTAGTTCCATATTTTAAAAAATAAAAATCTAAATTCCTTTAAATGAACCATTAACTAGAAAGGTTTAATTTACAGTACTTTGACTTGAAAAGTGATTTTGATTCATCTACTATATGTTGCTGCATTCTATTTTAGTTTGAGTTATTTCGTGTTTAATTTGAAGATATCAGAACAGCTTATCTCTAGTGAGTTAAAAAACAAAAAAATAGTTCTTACTAGCAA
The DNA here is from genome assembly GCF_042242105.1 of Pempheris klunzingeri. Taxonomy (NCBI): domain Eukaryota; kingdom Metazoa; phylum Chordata; class Actinopteri; order Acropomatiformes; family Pempheridae; genus Pempheris; species Pempheris klunzingeri. The sequence goes on from NC_092015.1 coordinate 19,025,506, forward strand.
AGTTATGTGAAGGTAAACAATGAGAGATAAGTAGCTCATTATAGAAGTGAGAAGTTTCAACATGGAGATCTTTATTAAAGCTCAGTTTTCCATTGTACAAATGTCATCATAGTTGAAACTGCATGCAGTGGCTTGGTTTGAGGCACGTTACTAAGGAGAATGAGCATTGTCGAACAAAACTTAAAAAAAAAAAAACAAATTCAGACATTAAATTGCATAACTTAATCTTATCGATATTGCAATTAAATTCCACTACAAAATTATGTCTATTATCATCAAGCTGTTTTCTATGGAGACATATGCAACAGAAAATACCCACGTGTAAAAGGCCAAACAGAGGGAGAAACACTAATAGCAGTTAAGACAAGTTAGGAAAACCTTTCATTTTGCATTATGAATATTTTGCCACTAAAGGTTAAAGATGTAACAAAGGATGAGAGGCACAAAGACAAATTCTGGAGGTATGAGAACCACCACGTCCAGGTGAAATGTCTCTATCGGGATACAATACACTTTTTAAAACTCAGTTAAACCTGAGCACTGTATTCACTGAGGTCTAAATGACATGACTGGAGACTAGAGACTATGACGTGCTGAATGTTTTGACGGGACAGAAAAATGAAGCAGTAATGCCATTCAGAGACACGGTGAAGTTACGTTAGAGATGGTAACAGATAATACTCTTAACCTGACCTTTGACACTACAGAGAGACACTTAATAAGGTGAACTTCCCACTGGATGTATGAATCGGTTATGCTAATAAAGCACCAAGGCTTTATGGGTGAAAATGAGACAAAAAAAAAAAAAAAAAAATGTGCAAAAATGTGCCCCCTGCACAACAAAAGAGCAGCCGAATAATGATGAAATGACAACAGCAATTTACACAATGTGGTTATAAACTCTACTGTACTTATAATTTTGTTATTAGTTATTCCTCTTGCCATGTTTATTCTTCATAAAAAGCATACATATTGCAGCATGAGGAGAAACAGTGTTATATCCTCCTCTCTGGAAACATCAGTCCAGGTTGGGTCACACCGAAGAAATAAAAACAATAGAACAGGCACATACAAAGTTACCCATCACATTGGCCTCCTGCACAGCTGCACACTAGTCATCATACTGAAGCTAATCTTGGGTTGACTGCTGCCCACGACGGGCACAGCAACAAGTCAAGAGCTCTTGTCAACAAATGTAGCTTGGAGAAGATCGTTAAAAAGGAGCCCACAATGTTATATATCACCACAGCATATTCTACTTTTGGCAAAACAAAAAGCTTAAAAATTATTGATTGGTCACATAGATCGTCTGTTCAGTTTTACTTGAAATGGACAACCTTCTTCATAGCACAGTATACAGGCAGAAAATGAAAACGAATGGAGAGGATAGTCTTAGGTTGAGAACATTCTGACCTACAGTAAGACAAAAACATCTGACAAAAAAAGGCAGAAAACAATTGCTGAAGATTTACCAAACTCTCCTCCTCCTGCTGTTCTTTCCTTTCATGACACTACTGTTTGCTTATTCAAGCTCATTCCATATAAAGCAACCTGAGGCACAACATCAAAGTCCACTTTCTGAACTTTCACAGCTTCTCGCCACTTGCCTTGAACGGTTGACCTCTCAAAAGGAAGCAGCGGTTTCACCTTTTCATCACAGAGAGGAAATACACTGTTGTACATGGATCCAAAAATGACAATATATTATTAATAACCAACATTAATCAATCCCTATCGCCAAAAATATTAAGACCAGGGAGGAGTGGTGGGGAGAGCAGAGTAGTAGCGCCTTTGAATGTGGGCTCGTCACAGTACGGTCTGCCTTCCATGGGAATGTTGAAGAGAGGGGTGGAGGTGCAGGACGGAGGGAGGTGGGGGTGAGGACAGAAGGAAGGGGAAGGAGGAGGACAGAAAAGGAGAGGAGTTCACCAGCCCTCTCTGATATCTGTTGAGTGTGTTTGTGCATTGTGTGTGAGTGCGTGTCCTGTTGGTATGACGTCACATTGTGTTTTATTCCCACTCTGTGGTGCCAGGGGGTTTGGAGGTCAGATCATACATGACTCTGGAGATGCCTGGGATCTTCTTGATCTCATTTACCATCTTCAGCACCACCTGAGAAGGCAGAGAAGACAAATAACTCCTAAAACACTGAACAACTAGCGAGGACAAAAAAAAAAAACATGTGAAAAAGACAAGTGGAGAGGCTGAATCATGGCATACCTCCTCTGGGATATGGTTGCCCGGCATGGCAGGGATGCCGGTCATAAAATCGCTGGTGATGAAGGTGCGGACCACCACAGAGCGCCGGCAGGATGGCTGTTTTTGCAGTGGGTCACGGTCAAAGTGCAGGGGGGTCAGGATGACCGGCATCTGGCTGATCTTACCGGAATAGCCTGAAAGAGAAGCACAGCCAAAGAGAATTAATAAGTTAGAAAGTAGCTTCCCTGCTAAGAGTGAATCTGAAATCATTTTTTAAACAATTCATTATGTCTCCGTTTGGTGGATTTTAGCAACCAAGCAACAGTTTTAAAAAGTGTGTATTTAGACGTATTTAACAAGTTTGTCTTGGAGCACCTGCCCATTTGAAAATGCCAATACTTCAAGTCTTATTTCTCTTGTTCACCTGGACATTATCAGCTTCACTGTACACCAACAAAAAAGGTGACACAACCAACACTAGATTCTCACTGCAGTTATGGTCTGTGCTTCAATAAACAGATTTAGTGTTCACTGAATGATGCCTGGATTGATAAATTGATGGGTGTTCTCAATGAAAAAAAGAGCTGCAAGACCTTAAAAATGTCTTCAAACAAAAAATATGAATAAATTAATTAATATTAATATGATTAATCACATTTTAATTAGCTAAATTAAACATTAAGCGTCACCATGGCCATTGCCATGAAAGTGAGGATATTTTACAAAAGAGAATTCTTCTCACTGGAGAACACTGAACATTTCACAAACTCATATCTGGTTTGGCTCTGGGGAAAATGTTAAATTCCCCATGTGGACGCAAGTACGCAGACAAGTCCGCCTAATTCCAGGCTTTGTAGTAAAAGGAGTGAATGGCTCTACAGAAACTGGACTATTAGATAGTCCTGTGGATGCATCCTACTCCCCAGTAATCTGCAATGCTTCAATACACAGTGCTGAATTAAAATGTCGAAAATCACTTGGACAAACGCACACTTACCAGACTCTCTAAGGATAGAGTGAGCTACAAAGTCAGCCTGTCTGAGCGTGCTAAGAACGCCTGTGGTCAGGAAGGTTGGGGTAATGTCTGTCGGCGGCTCCTTCACGTGGGACCCAAACACATACACAACTCTGGAAAAAGAAGAGACATGAATGAATGGGTAGAAGTCTGTGTGTCCAGTGTGGCAGACGAAGAGTAAATATCACAGCAAAGACGTGTGTATTACCTATTGATGCTATGGCACATGCGAGGGATGAGTCTGGCAAGGAACATGAGAGATTCCCAGTGTGGAGATTCTTTACTTGTGACACCGCACACGTAACTGTAGGACCGGCAATCACCCTGAAACAGAAAATCATTTTTAAAGCTAATAACACCTTACAAAGTAAATAAAACACTTTAAGATTAGTGTATGTGTGTCATTTTGTTTTTTGTGTTAAATAAACAGTGACATTTCTATAATTAGAATCTGCAGACTCTGTTTTCACTCCCAACTAATTCCCCAGGCAATAAAAAGTGCTTTTGTTTGTCTACCGTCTCCTGCCTGCCCCACAATTTGAGGTTTAGGGTAAATTTAAAACTCTGGCTTCAAACAGGAAGAGGACACACCCACACACACCCACCCACACACACTGGCTGACTGCAATGTTTGGGTGAGTAGTCATGTAGTCATGAACATCCCTCTCTCCAGGCAACACTAAAGGTCAGTATAAACTACTGGAAAGTGATGGTATTTTCACCACAGTTCACAATTTCCAAAAAACACACCCTTTGCATGTGTCAAAGACACAGAGGAGTTTAGAAAAACTGAAATGTGCCACAACAGTTGCATCAGGTCCCTCCCTCAGCCAGACAGACAAAACATCAAACAGTGAAAATCTGAGGCTTTGTGTGGGTGGGCGTGTCTTCTAGTTAACCACTAAATTATAGTTGTAAACTCAGCGAGGCAAACAGCAAAAGTGAGGGACACCGTTTCAAGCTTCCCCTGCTTCAAGACATTCATCAGCAGTCTTAAAAGAAGCGCCTCCATACACATGTACACACAACGGCTCATGTTTGGACTAAGATATAAAATTACCTCTAACATTTTTACTTAAAGAAACCACTGTAGCTCTCCCCTCACTTGACTAAACTGTGGCATCTGCTTGCTTATAGTTTTTATTATATTATTACTATAGATGATATTCTATGGGCTGTTCCTGGATTACCTGGACACCAACAGTTTTGATGGGCAGCAGGAAGGCATTGAGTGAATGAAGGCTGGTGATCTGCATGAGCTTCTCTTCCTCCTCGTCTGATATGCATGACTTGACTCTCTGCAGCAACGCGTGGGGCTGGAGGAGAGACGGACAAACTTTTAAAGCAGCATGAAAACCAAAAGGACAGGAAAAAAAACAAACTTTAATTTATTAAAGCTCTGGCTATATTGTGACAACGTCTTACTCATTTTGGGAGTAAAAGCATCAAAAGATCTTATAGGACTTCTGAATACACCCATTAACTTTGTCACTAGAGCAGCAACACCCTGATTTAGAACGTCAAAGCAGAAATCATGTATATCAACTCTACGTGAAGAACTTCAGTAATTTATCTAATGAACAGCTGAGTGACTGACTCCCCAGTTCTACTGACAGACAACCAGCAGCACAATATCTTATCAGACCATAAGTTTCATGTCTTGTATTGATGTGGTCTTTTGTCAGCCGATGTGTGGTGTAACTTCTCTTTTTCATGGTGACTGGCCTTTCTTTAAATCATCAGGATTATTTGGCAGTTTGTACAATGTGGCCAACCAACCAGCAGAGGCTGCAAATCACTGACTCCTTAATTAACCAGTCAGGACAAACAGCCACAAATGTCCTCTCATTTGGTGTATTGGCAGAGCTTGATCTGTGCTGTTTGCTTGACTATAAACAGCTGATACTGATTGGCATCTTTGCTGGCAGATTTTGTGACTTTTCCAAGTTTATTTCTAAAATCAAACACTGTCCAGCAATTCATATATTTCATCAGTGGTTTGTGGTGCTTTGAGATGGTATATATGATGATGAGGATGATGCAAGAGCATACTGTACTAATTCATATCTTACCATAGGTAAAAAAAATATATTTTAATGTATTTGTATTGCTCTGACCTTTTTGACGCTTGCAGAGAAGTCTGTGATGATTTTGAGGATGTTGTTTGTTTCAGCAAAGTCCTTACAGATGTAGGGCTCCTCTGCACATATCACTCTGATGGACAAACCAGGACCTAAAAAGGGAAAGGAGAGAGCAGGTGAACTTTTTAGTACATACAGGAGTGATGCGAGTACAGTATTGTGTCTGATTGAAGAGGAAAGAGAGACAGCATTATGTTGATGCAACCTTTGTAAAGTTTTGTCAGTGCGTTCCCATCAAAGACATGTGTTCATGTACTTGCCTGGGAAAGGGTGTCGAGAGACAATCTCCTCGGGCAGGCCCAGCTCTCTCCCCAGCGCTCTGACCTCATCTTTATGGAAATCTTTCAGTGGTTCGATGACTTTTCCCTGGAGGATCGTAGAGCAGCAGAATCAGCATTGCAACAGTAAGGGAGTGAGGGATATGCTTAGGTGTTGCATGGTTGTGCATTTATACAAAAGGGGCTGAGTAAAACAACAGAAACTCCAAATAACACTCTTTACAGAAGCTTCAGTGCTCTGAAACCCTCTTGTGAAAGATGAATGATGCAGAAATACAATTTGAATAAAAATTAAATGATGTTTGGGTGTTTATGAAGTCTGGCTTGAACATGCGGAAACATGTGATGTGAAGATGATACAGTTACAGAGCTACAGCATGATAGCACTGCTTTGGTGACTTTCACCATCTCTCATTGAAACTACAACTTTTTTTTTTACACAGTCATGTTTTTTAGCAGAGGGTAACTTCTGTATTGTGCCAGTCCTTCAAATCATTATTAGATACACAACACCACTATTTGATAATGTGACTGTGCAGCTGCAGTATCAAACTGTGTGCAATTGGTTTTCCACTGTCAAAAGTCAATGTGTAGATGTAATTAGATGTACAGTGTTCAGTGAATGAGAAAACAATGTGCCACTGTGATATACGATCCCCACAGTATTTCATACTGTTCTGTATTATTCAAATTACTTTTTAGTTGTGATGATGATGAGCAATGACAATCAGTTAATAAGTTTGCCAAATTAAAAGATTCTGCCATTATTTGGTATTCAACCTATAGTTATTTGTTATCGATTTGTATAGCATCAGGTTATCAGGCCTGAAAAGTAACAGTGCCAAAGGTTCTGTTTTTCTTCTTGTCTCATGGTATGAACTCTAAGAGGTACAGCTGATCTAGGTATCCACTTCACTTAATATGGTGGCCACACTCTGAAGGAGCAGTGTGCATCAGAGAAAACAAGAAGAAGTTGGCGTTTGTGTGGGTAGTTGCATGTGTGCAATACCTCATCTCGGAGTTTGCGGATGAGCTCAGTGTCGTTATGGTGCGTTTTGATGACCTCAGCCTTGCCGCTGGCAAGATGAGAGGCACTCTCAATGAGGTCAGGCCGCAGGGTACCCTGGGCCAGGAAAACTTCTTCTGGCTTAAGGTTCATCTCTCCAATCACTTCATTTGCCACCTGTGAAGCAATACAAGTCAAAGTCAGATACAACAGTGAACTAGTAAGTTTAAGACAAACAATAAAGCAGCCATACTGACAGATGCAGATGTGCTGAACTGACAATGTGATAAATGAGGATGTGCTGCATGTTAACCAGGCTTTAGGGCAGGTTCAAATAAAAATGTGGTAATGGCTAAAACTATATAAAACTATATTATCTTTCCTGGGCTCTTTTTTCCTAAAGCACCCAGCAATTAAAATCCAGTACTCACTTTAACGAATGTATCTCCAATGATTTTCCTTTTCTCTTCCGGGTTGGTGGTCATATTTAAAGTCTTGCTGATGCGTTTTCGTGGCGTCCTGTCTTCGTCAGAGATGGGGAGGGTTGTCGTCCCGTTGTAGAAGGTGTGCGCAGCATTTACCACTGAGAAGAGCAACATATTAGACGAGAGAAAGAGAAAGGCAGAGGATACGTTTGGGTTACACGGAAATGATCTTCAAGATCAAATGCAAGATAAAATGCAATTAATACTTCAGTATCCTGTTACATTCAAAGTTGTTTTCATTACTGATCAGTAATACAGTTTATAAAAAACAAAAAAAATGAACTCATCACATGGCAATATGAAGTGTAAAGTATGATTTTAATATAATGTTCTCTTATGCCATTTCATTACAGACTCTATTATTATAATTTCAGCAACAACTGTGCATCCTAAGAACTGTGCTCATATGATCATGATATGATTCTAGCTCAAATTAATTCATAGTACTTTGTTTCCTTGTTGTACCAACTGTAGCCCACTCAGACCACCAGGTCTTTTGAGCTCACCTTTGAGTTTGATGCCCAGCTTGGTGAGGGCCTCTTCCACACTCTGACTCTCTCTCTTTCTCATGAAGCCGTTGTCGATGTGAACAGCTATCACCTGGTCCTGGTTAAGGGCTTTGTTGAGGAGAGCTGTGCAAACTGTTGAGTCCACCCCGCCACTCAGCAGCACCTGCATCAATCATTAGAAAGACACAACTGTCACAACTGTGCAGGAAGACAGTTGAGTGGTGACATCCAGCCTTCTAAGAGCCACATTTGTGAGCCTGCTGGACAAGGATTAAATGTCAATACAACCTACAACTTCACCAGTTGCACTCCTTCTCTGCCTTGCTCTCTGATCAACTGTATGTCTGAGTAATATTTGTGTTAGCCTCCATTACGGTCATCATTTTGTCTGTGGGCAGGCTGCAAAATGTAAGATATGAATTCAATCAATAGGGAAGACACAGCTACAGCCTTCAAACTATTTTACTTAATTAGCTGGGACTTGGGACTCAAACATCCAAAAAGCCACACTTTCTGAAAGTTGCTGCAGACACAAGCGACGACAGCATACGGTAACAAACAGAGAAATAAGCACACTTCAGACCGTAGTTGAGGAACAAGAAAAGGAGTCTGCATGCATTTCTTTAAATATAAATCCTGTGCTTTGAGCCTGTTTCCAACACTCATTTATCGCCTTCACACTCCCCTGAGATGAAGCCCAGTTTGAAACCGCTCAGGGAGTAGACTACCTCTTTTCAGATAAAACAGGGTTTAATTTGAGAGTTTAATTGGTTCTACTTAATTTCCCACCACTGCTGCTGCTGCTGTCACCACTTACTGAGCAGCTACTACACTTCACACTTAGCACCCCAGTTTTAGACTTTTGGTCAAATCATCTCCCACAGTAGGTTAAAATGTGCTGAGAAGATTTTTTGTTTTTCCTTTCTTAAAGTACTTTCTCTGCCCTGAAAATGGTTTGGATACCAACACACACAATCATGAAACTTTGTGCAGTTTCACTCACCAGCACTTTAGATTTGTCTACTTTTTCTCTGATCTCATTGATGCAAGAATGTTGGCGGTTCTGCACGGTAAAGTTACTCGTGCATCCCGCAATCTCAAACAGGAAGGTACGCAGCATCTCCATGCCTCTCTCAGTCAAGTCGACTTCAGGGTGAAACTGTGTCCCATACAGCTTCTTCTGCTCGTTGGCAATCCCTGGTGGGTAAAACAAATGGGACAAAGGACTGTTAACACTGCCATTTATCCTTTCTAAAACTAGTAAAATATAAGAAGGAAATTGGATGTCTGATGGCTGTGTCCAATGCAAATACATACTAACATGCATGCATACAGTCGCTTTGTGACCAAAAAAATATATAGAAATATACAGCAGTTTTTGTATGCAAGTCTATGAACACAACCTAATTTTAGATTATGTTAAGCAGGGCCAGAGCCTATCAGACATGCTGCTCACCGGCAATAATGTTTCCTGATTGGGCCACCACTTTAAAGCCATCAGCCACTTTATCCACACTGTCTCCATGGGTCAGCAGGACTAGCTCCTCCTTCTGAAGACCTCTGATAAGATAAATATACAGACACACACCAAAGTTAGAGGAAAATGTGTTGTGTTTAATAACTTTGCATATAGTTTTATGTGGACACGACCTGCACTCATCGTGTGCAAGTGAGTTAAGTGAGAGAGGCGGACAGTAATAAAATCCTGCAGCCATCTATTTTAGACTCTGCAGTATTTGTGTAACAACCAGGGGAAATATGTGACAGCTGGAATGCTCCTGCAGTTTATGTAGTAAATATGGCACAGGGACAAATCCGTTGGGCAGCAGTTGTATTTTACACACAGTCCACAACACTTCAGCTTCCTCAGCTATTCGAGAGAAGAGATGGTACATAACTTCACTGACTGATCTAGGAGCAATTGCTTGAATGTTCATTTCTAAGGGCGAGTGGAAAGACGATTATAATGGCCTTCACTGGAGATAAAGAGCATCAGTAGTTGTATTAAGAAAGGTTTTACACTGATATCTCTGGTATGTCAGATTATTTGATGCTTGTTGGTCAGCTTAATAATGTCTACTGTCAAGTGATGTTCAAGCACCACACGCATACAGACCCTCACACTACTTGCCACCAGTTTCTGTTTGTAAGAGCCACCAAAGTGCAGCTCATGACGAAGCAAAAACTTGTGCAGCAAAAAGATACTAAAATGTCCACTGTGGATTCAAGATATCCATGATGTTCAATTTACAGGCCCCTCGCAGGTGCAGGCAATGGCAAACCGATGAAGGGCTGTAAAAAAAAAAAATCCATCACCAAACTCTAGTTCATTTGCATAGTGTTACTGTCTTCTGTGTATTCATTTTCTCTTCACACTGTCTGTCAGGCCATGCTGCTCTTGCACCAAGTATTTTTGTATGCTCTGTCCACAGCCACAAACAGTATGTCTGCATATTTTTCAGCCTGTGATCTTCTCTTGCCAGTTATTTGTGATTATAAACTAAAATATGCAAGGATGTGTGAGACACACTGCTCAAAAAAAGCTTATACGACCTACCATTTGTATTGACACATATTTTCAATATGATAACACATGAAAGAGGACAATTCTTCTTGTGATCTACTTGAGCATCCACATTACCTGAAGAGAGAGCAAGTGTTGTCCAGTCCAATACTGAACACTCCATCTTCCCTGACACTCTTTTTGTGTACTGTGCCACCAAAAACTTTATTCATCATCTGTAACACAAACACACAGAGCAGCGTTAACACTCCAACACAAAGAATACATTTTAGTGCGACTCCAAAGATGCTACAGCTGTCTGCTATTTAGACAAATGTGCAAGAAAATGGAGAGCTTGTGGTTTAAATTTCCAGGCTTGCTAGGAAAATTGAGTGAATAATGCTTTCATCTCCCTCAGCTAGTGTCAAAGTGCCCTTGAAGAAGGTGTTGAAGTCCCAGCTGGCCCAGGAGAGCTGAACAGCAGTCTGGAGTAGAGTGATAGTGACATGTAGCTACTCAGAGTGAATGTGTGTAACACAAATGCTTCCTTCAACAAAGGCCATGTAGAAGAGGGATGGGATGGTCTACCAAATCACTGTAAAAGTCTCCACACATGCATGCATGCACATAGATACCTGCATCCCATAGCAAATCCCAAGTACAGGCTTTCCTATGGTGAATATAGCAGGGTCGAACCAGGGAGCATCTTCTGCGTACACAGAGGCTGGACCCCCCGAGATGATGATTGCTCTAAAAAGGGAAAAAAAGAGAAAACAATCAAGACAAAATGAATATTATGAAACACCATGTTAATGACTCAGTGTGATAGCAATGCTGTTATATATATATATGTGTATATAATATATCTCTCTCTCACCTGTAGCCCTGTTCTCGGATAGCAAAGGCGGGGGTCTCTAGAGGCAGGATCTCAGAGCGTACACACAGCTCTCGCACCCGTCTGTCAATCACCTTGCCGTACTGGGCCCCAGCATCCAGGATTGCCACCGCCCCCTCACATGACCCATTCTGCTCTGCGCTGCTGATCTCCAGCTGTGGACACACATTCAGAAAAACACACATTGTCTTGTTTAAAGTGCTTGCTGAGATGAAAGCTGAGCAGACAGAAAAGTATATATATCCATGGTTACTTTTGCACACTAATGTTTTTGATAAGTCACGGGACCGTAACTACTAGCACACTAAAATATCATTTTTAATAATATCCTAAGTGCCAGCAGTTTGGTTGTGGTTGGGTTGGGACTTAACTCTACTCCACCTCTTACCCCCACAACCCGTGCAAAATGTGACTCAATAAGGTCTAACATAATTATGGACATGCAGTGACTCTTGTGAAGCGTGCTGTAACCATTCAGCCCATCAGTAGAATCACATGAAACCCACAAGTTAGTCAAAGGTTATTAGTGAGGACCCTTATATCACTTTACAAAGTTGCTCAAACTCCAGCAGGGTTGTTTCTCTACAGTGCTTTGGCACAGCTCTGCAAGACTGTTAGTCTTGTAAACACAGGGGTACATCAAAGTACAAATGTACAAATGTCAGTACAACAACCAGAGAGAAGTCAGATCACTGACAGCTAATCAATCTGCATAAATAACAAAACAGGGTTAGGTTAGAGGAGGACTGCAAGAAGAGAAACATGATCCCACGTGGTTAGCAGGAACACTTCCGCCGTAGATGTTCCTAAATACAACTTGCATTAAGCATGCAAACCATCACCTCTGGTTTGTCATCACAAAAGTACACTGATGTACTGATGATGTGCCGTCGGTAGTAACAGCGGCTCTAGCAATATAATCACAATAAAAACATACTCGACAGTTTTACAGCAAACTTTACCAAATCAGCTGGTGAAACAGCAGCAGAGGCTCCAGTTGTCAGACCGGTACCCGTAAGTTGGCTCATACTAAGTTAGCTTCGTGACGACGTTAGCAAGCCTGTCAATTAACATTAGCTTAAAGTGTGTGACAGCAACCGCATGAAATAAGTTAGTTAGGCACAAGCTCAATGTCACTGTCCAAAATGAACGCCAACGCAATAGTGAATATAATATTTTTGTTGAATGGTGGTATCATTACAAATTCTGGCTGCCCGGCTAAAGCTAGCTAACAATTTACCTATGTAGCATGCTAGCTGACGGTTAATATAAACAGTGGCTAGCAATCAGCATTAGCCTGTTAGCATCGCGTCCTGGGAGCAGCTGGCTAAGTTAGCGGAGCTATGCTAAACCCACGCGGTGCTTGGAGGCAAAGGGTCTAAAGGGGGGTGGACACCACAGGAAGGCAACCACGTTTAGTGGCGAAATATGTGAACGCTTTTATTCATGCCGAGCATCATTGAGATGTTCTGTCCGGCTAGTTAGCAGCTATGAGCAACATGTTAATGTAACACTGCAACAGGCACACAACAGCGTACTCATCGCTCCTCGGCGGAACTGGTGGTAACGTTAACATGCTCTCCAACTTTCCCTCTCCCCCTGAGGTGCACACAGGCCGTAATTAACCGAGAGAGACTAGACCAGAAATGAGGGTTCTAGCGCGAAGTGAACCGGGCTAACTAGTACCGGAGCAGCGGGTGCTCCCCGCTCCACTGACCTTGCTGTCTCCGTTGCACAGAGCCATGGAGGACCGCCGTGTTGAGGAATGAGCTCTCCCCTTCGCCTCGGTGTCCCAGGTCTCACAGAGAGAGAGAGAGAGAGAGAGAGACTGTTAGCTGTGGCCCAGCACGCAGACCACTGTTTGAAACTGAAACACAGATGGGGTTGTTACACCGAAGATAGTCTGTCAGAGTCCCTCCTCCGGCAGGGGAATAACTTTCGCAGTGGGAGCAGACTCAATAAATGTGTCACGGGTGGAGCGCAAAGTTATATGAAAAAAAATGAGAGTGAGGCCCCACGGGGGGCTGGGCTTAGACAGCATAGTAGGATCTGACGGCACATGTTAAAATACGGCAGCTAGTGGGAACCTATTATAATAGTGAGGTATTTCAGTGATTCTTCCAGAGGTGTGTTCTCTCAGGATCTTTAATTCTGTCATTTTTTTAATAATAACATAGGATTTTTTCCCCCTGATCCCCTTTTTTTGCAGTCTCCACCACCCATTACTGACAAAGACACAACTGTGCATTGGGACAGGGCCACAGAGTGATATGGATAAACATCTTCTATCACACCACAAATAATTTATTTTGTTGTATCAATATTTATCAGGATATATGACATTTTGGAGAGATGCCTGTAAATAGAAATAAAAAAAAAATGTGATGGGAATGCCTGTTTTCAGTTTATCTAGGGAATTACATATCTGACAGATTAAGTACTTAATGAGTACTTAATCCTATAAATGTGATATTAGCATGAAATAGTCTTTGTTGTTTATTTGCAAAATTTCCAAACATGTCTAATACAAACAGCTGGTATTAAAGGGATGCCTCTCTGTTATTACAGTTGTCACCTACTATAAGTCCACTGATGAAGGACGTCCTGTTGATGTACAATCTACAGAGCCTCATACCTCACAGTCTGTCAGGCAGAGACAGCAAGTATGTGAGAGGAACAGCCTGTACTAACACATCTACCCTACTGTATGAACTGTGCTTTTCCCTTCTCCGTGTTTCTTTAGGACAGCATCAATTACAACTTAAGTTACTTCCAAGCTCATTTTTCATATGCAGCTCCTGTGTTTGTCTGTGACGTATATTTCTTTTAAAAAAAATTTATTTGGAAGATAATATATAGTTAGAGTATCTGCATTCTCTTAACATAAAGACTATTACACGCTCTCAGAAACCTTCAACCTGGAAAGGCCTGAAAGTCATAGAAGAATTTCACTGCAAAGACACACGTTAGTAAAACAGGCAGATGTCAAATTCCACCTTGAGCTGAGCCAGTTTGAAGTTGTTTGCTATCTTTACCCAGTAAATATTTTTACAGGTATAAAAGATAACTTACCCAGATATTTTAATCAAAAAGTGTCTTAGAGAAAATAATTTTAAAAAGGGTAAGGCAGTTTTTCTGGGCAAACTTTATCAGGGGAAAGCTGAATAGACCTTTTTCAAAGCAATTATTTGGACAAGTCACACACAGGTTTACTGCAACTAACTATATCATTAATCGCTGCATAGAATTGCAATAATTGCTGGATCAGAGCCGTCATCGATGTTGCTACCTCCACATGTGTATTTCCTGCTATGACAAAATGTCAGCTGTGAATGATGTCTATGATTCTCATTTATTAGGGAACAATAAAGACACAAGACTGCTCTGGTACTATCTAGGATATCTAGATCTAGGATATCTGTCATTTCAAACAGGGGGTTTTACCAGAACCACTGGGGTAAAAGAGTCAGTCAGAGGTGATGATATCAGCGCCATCCTGTGGAAATTATAGTGAACGACACTTCTACAAGACAGACAATTATGACCATGGTCATGGGAAATACATATTTCTGATTGGCTGGTAGGTGCCCGTTAAACCCAATCCAACTTGAACCATTTCTCTAAACCAGTGCACTAAGAACATTAACGTAACCACAGCAACAGTGCTTCCTCTTCAGTTAACCCTCAGCGGTGAAATCATGGGCGAAGTCGGATTAATCCTCGAGGGACATGGAGGGCCCTGGTTGACGCTTCTGCCACAGACACAGAGCACCTCAAGGCCCACATAACAAGAACTGATATTGTGCTTTTAATTTTGTATATTCACAGATTTGCAATTAATCACATTACCACTAACCAAGTGAGACATAGTAAGAATGGGGCCTTTGGGGGCCCCATTGGAGTTTAGCTCCAATAATCTTAATATACAGTGAAAATAAGGTGTATTATTTTCCTACATTTGCCGTTTACTGACACTTACATAGACCCTCTCACATGGCTACTACTGCAGCATCACAGTGCTCCTGTTATCACATGCTGACGCACCCAATTATGCCTGTGTGTTGTCACATGCCATATGTGGGGATAAGCAGCTTCACATGCACTCATAGCAACCACAAGGCCGAGCACGCCGTTATTCATTATCTCTAATTCAAATGTGATGCATCATGACCCTTGCCTAAAGACCTTTTGATCTTGGAGAAGAATTCAGTTTTGTCTTTGTTCAAGTATTGTTGGGTGGCCAAAACATTCTTATTTCATTCTTCATTCTTAATTTTCTAATTTTGTCATTGGATTTTTTTATTGTGCACTTTCATTTGGATCCTCAGAGTTACAAACCCTTACTATTTAGTGCCTCACTGTCCTGAGGATTTAACTGTGAATGATGTTCCTGACAATAATGATGCATTTCTTGTTCCTGGATGAGAAGTGTTGTCTTTGGCTGGCAGTCTCCGATATCTGATGTCATTCTGGGAGAAATTTGACTTTTTTGTGATAATTAGGGTAAGAAAATGTTCTAAAACTACTCACAGTGGGCTTCACATTTCACAATGAATGAATTAGTATTCTCAAGTCTTTATTACTGTGCAATAAGGTTAATTATAGTATTTTTCAGCCAATAAGACTTAGTTAACAGATCAAATAGCCATTGAGTTTTTTGTGGAACCAATGTAATAACTGGTGTGATATTCTGTTTCCAATGTCTGAGAACACAGCTTATATTAATCATGTCCTAAAGGATCATCACCAGTCACTGATGTGTATGTGCATGTCATGAGCAAGTGATGTGTTCTTGTGCGGACAGTTTTTTCTGGTCTTGAAAGTGTTCTCATAATCGCAGGTTTTAGTTTTGTTTAGGTTTTATGGAGTGTCCGTCCAACATTTGCTACACCATTATCATAAGTTTTTCTGCCCGGTATTACGTACTGTGCGTCTGCACTGAAGCGGAACTCTACGCAGTCGGGTTTTGACACGTCAGCTGTAGTTGCCGGACACATTTAGACGTCGCACACGCCGCACTTCCTGGTTCCTCAGTGTTGATGTTGACCGATGTAATCTGTTTCAAGTCAAACGGTAGTAATTCATTTGTGTTTCTTACTTTCATGAAGATGTCACCCATTTGTGATGGAATGAACATAGTATAACTTGTCTTTCCCGTTAGTAGCCTCTGTAATTCAGCCGTTTGTGTTCAGTTTGATTGATTTTGGCATGCTGTCCTCATCACCAGGTATGCATGCACTCATCTACAGCTCCTCTGACTCCCACTTTACTTTTTCACCTCATGCATGCGTCTTTTAATTTGCTCTACTTAATCTACTGAAAATATATTTGAATGGTTTTGCTTATTAAAGTGTATGCTGTCGTTTATTTTCAGGCTAACGCACTGTTAAGGTGACAGCTGCTAACTTATATATTACATACATACACATTACATTCTTTGATTTATCTGCTCCATAATTACCCTTGATTGCATTCTGTCAGAGACTGGTACAATATGAACTACATAGCTCCATAAATGATTCCTCCATTTTTAATTCAACCTGTGAGTTTTTAACATAGTAATTACACAGGTGTCTGCATTGATGTGGGCTTTGTTCTTGTCACGTGTGTTTCTTGTTGGTGTGGGTTAATATGTCCTGAATAATTGCATCAGAGAGTGGATGTGTGAAAGACAACAAACGGAAATAAAATCTTCATTCACTCATTCATTAACATCAGAGTCTGCGTCGGTCATCATTCTAGTCAGTCAGACTGTTTGATCAGTATTTCACTGCCTCTAGTTCTCCGATTGTTCTTCCACTCATCCTGTTGGCTGCATATTCAGAAAGAGAAGACCTACTAGCATTACACAAACCTATCTGTTCTATAATTGTATTATACGTTGTTCCAGCCGTATGCTTTATCTTTATTTTGCTGTCCTTTACTTTCTGCCTTCCATAAAAACAAGATTTTAATCTCAATGCCATGGTATTCCAAGGATTGAAAATATCTATGGAAGCTTCAGAGACTTGCAGTTAATTAGCAGACTGTTAAGTTGTTTCAATCGTTGTCTCGTGTCTTTTTCTGCAGATTCGCTGAGGGCACAGCGGGTTTGATGCCCACAGCGCCAACATGGAGCACTCCGATTTGATCACACACAAGAACGGGAGGCAGAGGAAGCTCGCGGGTGCCACCCTCCAACCTGAAAACGCGAGGGACATGGACAGGGGAGAGACGAGCTCCTCAGACGTAGAGGAGGAAACAGAGGGTGTTATCAGAGGGTTGGACTCTGAGGACAGGAGGCGCAGAGTCCAGCCTGGAATCCGTGGCGAGTTGGCAAATGTGTTGCTTCTTCTGTTCCTTTACGTGCTGCAAGGGATTCCTCTGGGACTGGCTGGCAGCATCCCGCTGATCTTACAAAGTCAGAAAGTCAGCTACAAAGACCAAGCCTTCTTCAGCTTTGTCTTCTGGCCATTCAGCCTCAAACTTTTGTGGGCGCCTTTGGTGGATGCTCTCTACTTCAGCAGGTTTGGTAGAAGGTAAGAAGGACAGGTGCATACTGTTTATATTTACAGCTGTGTGGATTATTTTTGCTGCACTTTTTTCTCCACGTTATGCATCATTCTCCTGATAACTCTGTGCTGCCTCCCACCTGATTCTGCAGAAAGTCATGGCTGGTGCCCACGCAGTACCTGCTGGGCCTCTTCATGCTGTACCTTTCTGTGACAGTCGATTCCCTGCTGCAGAGTGAGGGAGGACCGGAAGTGGCAACGCTCACTGCTGTCTTCTTCATGCTTGCCTTCCTGGCAGCCACGCAGGTAGGGAATCATAAACACGATGACAACACACATTCAGGAGGAGAATTACATCAAAGTGGATTGTCTCTCTCCCATCCTCCAATGGCTGTACCTTCTCTGCCTCTAAGGACATAGCTGTGGATGGCTGGGCCCTGACTATGTTATCCAGAGAGAATGTTGGCTATGCTTCTACATGCAACTCTGTGGGCCAGACAGCTGGGTACTTCCTGGGGAATGTGCTCTTTCTGGCCCTGGAGTCTGCAGACTTCTGCAACAAATACCTCAGAGTAGAGCCCAAGGACACAGGCATCGTCACCTTGTCAGGTTATTAAGCCAATTCTGACCTAACACATTAACAAAAAGAAAGAGCAATTTTTGTGATGCATTACAAGAGCGATCAGTTGAAGGACGTGCATGCTCTAATGCTTTCTGTTCTTCCACTGCAGATTTCTTGTTTTTTTGGGGAGTGGTGTTCCTGGTCTCCACAACGCTGGTAGCCATTATTAAAAGGGAAAATCAGCATAGCAAAGGAAAGAGGAGAGTCCACGAGGAGACACAGGGCGTCATGGAAACCTACAAGCTACTGTTCTCTATCATCAAGATGCCTACAGTCTTCACCTTTTGTGTCCTTCTCCTCACTGCCAAGGTAACTGATTATCGACTTTACTGCTGTAGATATTTAGTTTACCTTTGAAAGTGTTGTTGTGCATGTTTGCTTCTTAACACGAATGTCCATTTGAATTAAATATTTCTTATGTGTCTTTGTTTGTTTCAGGTTGGCTTCTCTGCCGCAGATTCAGTGACAGGTCTGAAGCTGGTGGAGGCTGGAGTTCCCAAGGAGCAGCTGGCATTGCTGGCAGTGCCCATGGTGCCTCTGCAGATCCTACTACCACTGATCATCAGTAAATACACAGCAGGGCCCAGACCTCTGGATGTCTTCTACAAGGCCTTCCCTTTTAGGTTGTAGCACACATACACACACACACACAGAGGCACACAAGCCCATGCATACACTCATTCAGCAAAACTCAAATCTGACAGTGTTGTTTTGTGGCTGCAAGGTTGCTCATCGGACTGGAGTATGCTCTGCTGGTGTGGTGGACCCCTAGTGTAAAACAAGAGGGAGGGTTCCCTGTTTACTACTACGCCATCGTGCTGCTTAGCTACGCATTGCATCAGGTTTGACATTTCTCTCTCTCTATTTTAATGTCTTTTTTTCTCCTGTTCTCTGCTCCCAGCTCAGCCCTTATTATCATAGTTTTTGGCAGGATCGCAGCAATGTACAGACAGTGCCAGCTCATAGGGGTGGGTAATAGCAACTGGGTCAAATTAGCTAAAATCACAGGAAATTGGTTGTAATTTGTCATACAAGGGAAGATTGTCGGTCGGTCGGTCGGTCATCTGATCCACGACTTTGGTCTAGACTGAAACATCTTAACAACAACTAGACCGATTGACATGAAATTTGTACAGACAGTCACAATTCCCAGATGGAGAATCCTTTTGGTCACATTTGTGGTTTTGAGTGAAATGGATTTCATGATTGCCATGAAATGTTGTGCCATGAAATGTTGTGCACACATCCTCAGGATGAATTTCAGTCACTTTGATGATGCCTTTTGATGATCATCTAGCACCATTATGAAGCAAAAACTATCATTTAACAGCAACAACAACAACTTTTTGAGTGAGGAAGTTTGTTTTAATGACTACTGCCTTTTAATGATGCTAATTTGTAGATATAGTTTCTTGGCTTAGGAACAATTAACTATATGCATATTTTCTGGACCTTGTCATGAGGATCAATAAATGAAATTAAAGAAATAAACTGGTGTAATAAAAATGTCTGAAATGTGAGAATTGATCAGTTTTAACAAATGTTTCCCATGTTGATTCCCAGGTGGCGTTGTACAGTATGTACGTGGCCTGCATGGCCTTCCATGCCAAAGTGAGTGACCCCCTCATCGGGGGGACTTACATGACCCTGCTGAACACAGTCACAAACCTCGGTGGAAACTGGCCGTCCACTGTGGCCCTGTGGATGGTGGATCCACTGACCTCTAAGGAGTGTCAGGGGGCTGTCGGGCAGAGCTGCGGCTCTCCAGAGGAGAGCGGGGTAAGTAAGCGCTGGGAGAGGGAACGAGGGAAAATATCCACTGTGGTGTACATAATTACCTGGATTTGATAATTCAACTATTCTCCTTTTTGCCCTGTTCCCATCTCCAGCTGTGCGTTAAGGAGGGCGGCGCTTGTGTGACGACATTGGACGGCTACTACGTGGAGTCAGTGGTGTGCGTTGTGATTGGTGTAACTTGGTGGGTGTGGTTGGGGAAGAAAATGAGGCGGCTGCAGGAGCAGAGCCCGGCGGCATGGAGGTGCAGAATTGATCAGTAATGACACATCAGTACCACAGACTCTTTTCTTTCCTTCCACCTCTGCATATACTCTGCTCCAACAGCAGTTAAATGGTGGACACACTGTAACTACATTCTCATCCGTCTGGTTTAGTCCCTCTGGTTCCTGCTCTAGCTGGTACATTCAGAAAACACTCACTCTTTCTCACCTCTTGATGAAAGACACCATTGTCTCACCTGGAGGAAAAACATCCTCGTCGTTATTACCCGTGCTACCTGTTACAGTGCCCTGAACATTGAAACCGGTCAGACTAGTTAAGAACTTTGATAGAGAAATAGATTTTTTTTCTGTTCTGAAACCATATTCTGCTGCTCAAAAAACAGCCAAACCAAACCTGAGCTGGGTCAAAGAGTAAGTTCTGATAAGTTTCTGGGTTTCTTTTAACTTGCTTGGATATCCAGATTGTTGAGTTTATAAAAGTGTGACGTACAAGTTAATCAGCTCTGTTTTTTGCTCCAGATGTCAGCAAAAAAAAAAACTTCTTGAAATGTGAGTTTTAGTTAAACTCAGTTCAGACTTGCTTGTTTTCCTTCCGTGGCCAGTTGCCATTTAATCTACAGTATATATGATAAGGATATTTAAGGGAAACACTCCCCTCCAAACTGACTGAATGCACTTGTGTGGACATGTTTTCCTTCTTGTCTAAACTGTCTTGATGCTGTTGAACTCAACCCATCTGTTAATCCAAGTCAGTTACACCCAGTGTGACAAATATCTTTCATTCCTGTTTGACTCAGAACTGAACCAACATTGTTTTTAAACGCTTATTGAATTACTGTTTCTAATTTGTGCCTTGTTTAATTTTTTTTTTTTCAAAGTGCGTAGAGCAACAATTCAAAGCCAACCTTTCTGTGGTTAAACAATCAAGGCAGGGAATATTACAGTGACTTGAAAATGAAGCTGTTAAATTGATGAGTAATTATTGTTTTAACACCGTTTTCTGTAATTTACTGAAGTTTGTTTGCTTTGATTAATTCAGTAAATTCTGCTTCTGCTTTTTTTTTTTTACACATGTATGAAGCACATTCCTCATATATAATTGAATTTACACAGTGAATTTTGGCTAAATGAACTGAGATATTAAATTTTTCTGTTGGAGCAAGCTTTTATTTTTTCCAACCTTTACTTTAATCTAACCAGTTTTACCCATCATACCCATCAATCTTCAATAGCAACTTTCGACAATGCAGCTTTTAACTGTTACATCTTGGTTATCAGTAGGGCCTGGTTGGTATTTTTACATTCAAGAAAAAAAACTAATATCCAAAATAAATATATGCTTATTTCCTTTTCTTTTTCCAGCCAAGCCCTTCAACTCCTCAGAGCATTTTCCAGTTTTATAGATGCATTATTATTATAGAGACACGTTGTATGAGAAAGGCAGATATACTGCATACTATTAATCCAACAAACTATTACAGGAGTCATTTTGCAGATCCCATCTGAGTGGGACATTAACACCAGCCTGCAAAGTATGCAACTGAAAACATACAGTGAATTTCTCACCCCCTGAAAAACGAGTCAGATCCCAGGCCAGCGACCTTGGTGAGAAACTTCATGAGCAAATGCCCCGTTAACGTCTCGCATATCGTATGTAGAACAGTCTGTTACAGTGACTTCTCTCAACGCCAGCACAGAAAATCTGTCAAATGTAAATGTCGAAGCACACAGGGTTCATGTCAGGATAAGGGAGGATAAAGCCTCATTTTTAACTCATTTTACATACTTTGTGACTTCTTATACCTTCTGTGTGAACTAGGTGTCAAACATTTTTGAATTCATGTTTTGTTTTTTGGCCACTGATTCCTTTTAAATGCACAATACTGTACATGTAACAGCCTCCTGCATTTCATCAGTTTTCATACTACAAACCTCTGCTGTGTTCGTTTGTTTGTGGACCTTCCAAGTCAATTTGTCTCAGCTGTCACTATAACACAACTATAACACTTCATCCTTTATCCTGAGAGCCTTTTTGCCGTCAGCATGGCACCGCTATGTTTGTTTTGATTTGCTTTGATAAGCACAATACTAGATGGTGTGACTGATATTTCAGCAACAGACATTAGGTTTTGTACTATTTTTGATTGTGGTTTCTGATTGGCTGCTTTAGTCGGCTAAACTGGCTTTTAGTTGGTAGTGAATTATTATTTCAGCTGCAGAAAAGTCAAAGGTTTTAATTTATCTGAATTTACCTCACAGCCCTTTAATTGAAAATATTTTTTCACAACTTTTCTTTAAGACAAGTCTAAATCCCCAATCATATGAAAGACAAGGATGCACAGGGTGATGGTAGAGGGAAGGCAGCAGTGCTCTATTATGTTCCAATGATGAACAAGATGAACTTTGACATTCAGAAAACGCAATGTTGATTTGAACCAAATCTTCTATGTAATTAAAAAAAAACGCACACTTCTCTAGTTGTTTTTCCTGATTATTGGCATACACAAAAGACAAAATGATTTTTTTTTTTTTTTTTTAAACATTTTATTATAATTTTCCTTGCTTTTCAGGATTTTTAAAATTTCCCTCCTAAACAAGTGAATGCTGTAAATGTTGCCCCAAAGTTTTTTTTGGAGCAATAAACCTCACAACTGCAGACAGTGTCCAGATCAACTGGTGCCACAGTCTCCGGTATGAATTCACTCCGGGGGGCCAGTTGAGGTCTGACTTCCTGTCACTGCGGAGGCCCACAGTCTCTTGGGTGGCCAGAGAGGGGCCCCACAAAGCAGCACCAAGATAAGTTTGGCATTGTGGGTGGTGGTGGTGGGAAAGTGAGACAGGAACGTTCGCATCAAGCTGAATTATGTCTGGTGATGCGTCAACTAATCCAGTGCTACATCTCGGTGTGGTACGCCTGAAGAGCAGATAACTAAAGCATGATTCCCACATCATACAAGCCATTCCACAAGTCATCCACAACACTAATGCCGAAAGAATGTAACAAGTCAACTTCTTTTTTTTTTTCTTGTTTAATTTAGGCTCTCTGATTCATCATTGATGTATAGCACAGTTAATGCATTATGTAAAACATCGTAAGACATAAAGCTATATTCATCAATACCAGAGCCTCTGCTTGTCAGCTGCTCACAATGATTTCCGAATTCATTTCATTCAGAGCCAGGAAGCATTTTTGTCTGAGCAACACGGTCAGAATCTCCCGATGAATGCAGTTTCCTTACTGGAATTCATTCAAATAGCACAGAGCACTTTGGACGTCATCTTGTATTGTAGGCTCATTACATTTTAGAGTAAACTACGTGATGCGTTATCGCCACTGATTTCCCAATGGCACAAAGGCTGTAGCTCCTCAAAAGATTTCCAGTCCTACTAGTCCAGTTCAAAAAGGGGGAGCGTCAGAAGGTCATGAGACCTGAGGTGTCGGAGGAGAAGTGGTGAGACGGTGATGTCGTCGGTAGCACTTTTAGTCCCACACCCACTCACATACTCCAAGTTGTGACAGTATATGTAGTGTGCGGATGTGCAATTTTGGATTTCAATTGTCTCTATCATCCATATGTTTTTGCTTTGTTTCTTAAAAAATATCAACAAAAAAAAAGTCACGAAATAAACTCTCCTAAAGAGGTGCGGTGGGTCATAGGTTCATACGTAGATGCTCGGGCCGTTTGGCCACGACGGGATAGGCTTGCTGCTTCATGTGACCCAGGTTGGCCCCGGCAGGCTGACGGATGGGGAGAGGGGCCGAGGCCTCGGAGCTTGTTGTGACGTCCATTTGCTCTGGAGTGGACAGATCCATGGCCTGGTCCTGAGGTGACTGGAGGACACTTGGTCCTCCGCCGGTGAGGAGGGGGCTCCGGGCCCAGCAGTCCGCCCCTGAGAACTTGACTGGGCTGAAAGAACAGGAAGGAGAGGAGGCAGGATGGCATTTGTAACAATGGCAAACATGGAAGATGTATATTTTTGTTATGATATATTTTATTTTCATGTGCAACAAAGTGAGGCCAGATCTCTTGATGACAAATGTCAGGAATGAAGCCAAGACCCACTGTGGGGTGTGATGCCAACCAGTGCATGATTTGACACATTTGTCTCTGCAGTTGCTGCTGCAGACACCCTGGCATACCTGAGAGGTGTTCTTGGGCTGCCCACGATCCGTCGAGGTGAGCGGATTTTTGGCTCAAATGAGAACTTTTCTTTGATGTTGTCCAGGACTGAGGGGGCGACGTAAGTGAAACCCTACAAGGCAAAAATGTCAGCGACAAACACAGGTAGAGTTGGTCACGCAAGAAAGAAACGATTGATTACTATGACAAAAAGTTTTTCATTTTTGTGATCAGACAGATTCCCTCTGTGAGACAATGAAACAAAAGATGGCAAAATGTAGTCAGAGAAATTACCAGGAAGGCCTGATTGGCGCTCTCACTGAGGGTTGAGTCATCCGGACTGTCCACTGGCGTCTGACTGGTGAACTTCGAGTCAAACTGACTCACGTCTTCGGCTGATTGCTGCAAAGATGGAAGAGAAGACAAACACAGGTGAGGAGGCGCGGCAGCATGAGATGTGTCAACTAACAGCACGTAGATCTGAAACCAGAGAAGACCTGGGTTCAATTACTAAAGCGTATTCAGTTTGTTAAATTAGGCAGGCAGCTAGACTTTAACCCTATCCTGATCTCTCTCTCTCAAAAAAAAAAAAAAAAAAATCGAGCTACTCAAGTGGCACTATTTGTGAACTGACAGAGATCTAATTTCAACTTTCATCATTCTCTAATTTCCCACCTAAAACTACAAGTAGAAGTGTCCACTTCTCAGTTCCTCGTGGTGTGCTCCTCTGATACTCACCAGGAAAGGTTTGAAAGGAGGCTCCACTTTCCGAGCCAGCAAATCCTCCCAGTTGATGTGTCGAAAGAAGGGATGAGCCTATGGGATGTATTAAAAACAGAGTGCTGCTGTATGAACAGAAGGCCATAAAACATCAGTGTGGGAAATTTTAAACAAATTGCATTTCATGCAGCCACAGCTTCTTCCAATAGAAGGGAGTGTTTTCACAAGTGCGCCTCGAGCTGAAAAAACAATGTTAATTTTCTCTTTTTACCCCCAGTTATTTTAGCAGCACTGATGAAAACACAACATTTGACTATTCTATAAGTCGCACATACTTAGGGCATTGTAATTTTAGCGTATGATACACAAGCAGAATATTGATTTTACTGCTCGGTGGCAGAGTTGGGGTGTTCTGACTGTGCTGTCTGCGTGTCCTCACCTGCACCTCCGTGGCGTCTCCTGCTCCGGCTCCCAGCCGTGACGAGGCGTTTCTCTTCAGCAACTGTACAACCAGCAGTGAAATGTCAGGCGGATGCTTACACAAAACAAGTCCACTCTTACTTTGGATACACAGAAGTAGCTTTAAACAAACAGCACATACCCGCTTCAGGAGATCTCTTGCTTCTTGCGTGAGGTAGGGGGGTAGGCTGAGCTTACACTTCAGGATTTTGTCGATGGTCTTTTTTCGGTTTTCGCCAGTGAACGGCGGCTACAGCGGGAACAGCGAGGAAGGATGGAAAGGGTTACTCAAACATTCCAAATTGTGATTCATATTTTAGAACAGAAAGTAGAGAGATTTTTTTTCAAGGTGGAAATGTTTGACTGACCGCTCCCGTGAGCATGTCGTACATCAGAGCGCCCAGACTCCACCAGTCCACGGCTCTGTTGTGTCCGCTTCTCATCAAGATCTCTGGGGCCCTGCAATCATTTGAGTGTACGTCTTAGTAATGAGCTCACGTTAATGAGTCAGCCGCAAGCGTGAGAGGAGGAGGGGAGCAAGCGTACGATTGAGTAAGGAAGCATATTTGTAGAAAACGAGATGAGACGCAACTTACATGTCTTACTTACATGTATTCGATGGTACCACAGAAAGTGTGGGTGACCGTGCCGTCATGAATCGATTCTTTACACAGTCCAAAGTCTGTTAACTTGACATGGCCTGGAGGGACAACGTATTCAGATGCAATTACTTGAGGATACACGTGAGAATATTTGCATTAAATCACACTGAGGTTATTTATCGGATGCGTGTGATATTTACATTTACGTTTTAAGGTTAAAGACAAGACAAGAAATGTAAGAACTTTTCCTGGACAAATCATGCAGGAAAGGTTTGAGTTCATTTCCTTCGCATGTATGCAAACGCAAACACACCTTGGTTGTTGAGCATGATGTTCTCAGGCTTTAGGTCTCTATAGATGATGCCCTTCTGGTGCAGGTGGCCCAGAGCCATGGAGATCTCTGCCAGGTAGAAACTATACAGAAACACAAAGCAAAGCAGTCAAAACAATCAACTTCATGGCGAATACAGTGATTTATTTCTAAATAGGGTTCCACCTGTCTGACACCCATATGATACAAATATACCATGTGTTTGTCATTCTAACCCACTGTTATTTGAAATGTAAGTACT
Source organism: Pempheris klunzingeri (assembly GCF_042242105.1). NCBI lineage: Eukaryota > Metazoa > Chordata > Actinopteri > Acropomatiformes > Pempheridae > Pempheris > Pempheris klunzingeri. The sequence goes on from NC_092015.1 coordinate 19,052,142, forward strand.
GTTGCTATAGTTACTTGCTGTTTAATATAGTGCTGAAGCATAATTTGACACTTGCCGGCCAATCAGATATTTTCTACAGAAGACACCGACAGTCTGCCAATATGTCTGTGCATCCTAATTTAACGGGAAAATGAACAACACTCACCAGGCTGTGTCCTCCATGAAGATGCCCTCCCTCTCCAGCTGCATGAAAAGTTCTCCTCCTGCAAAAGTGAATACATGCTCATACTGTTAATATAGGTTGCATGCATACAGCACACATACACTCCTACCATCTCCAAGGTTCAGGCTGTGTAGCTGACCCTCGCTACTGACTTCTGGTGTGTGTGCGCGCATTTCTTGTACTCACCACTCAGGTACTCCAGGATGAGATACAGCTTTCCTCCTGTCTGGAAGGCGTAGATGAGATCAACGATGAAGGGATGCTTCACCTCCTCCAGGATGTTCCTCTCTGCCTTGGTATGAGCTGTGTCCTTGGCGTTGCGTACAATCATCGCCTGGTGCCGCAAACCGAAGAGGCATATCGGTGTTAGACAAGAGTGGTGACTCTCTTGGGCATGTTTTGATCAAAGCACATGTGAAATAGTCCAAACAAGGCGCTGTGTGCCAGCCTGGGAGCCTTGGGAGCCGCTTGCCTCTTTGTCCTACATTCCTAATAGAGAAAAGTTTCTACTTTACAATATCTGGGGGGCAGGGGTTGAGCGGGGCAGTTTAGGCAACTATGTCACTGAGACAGAGGAGCGGCAGTTCTTAATCATAGCTTATGTGCTTTAATGACCAAAAAAACAAGTTTGCTGTGCCCTGACAGCTCTCACTCAACGAAAAGCAATACTAAAGCTTAAAATCAAAACCACTTCTATGGAGCATAATGGTGTGAATAGACTGAGCACTGCTGTGGTTTTTTACGTGTGCAGAGCCAGGGCCTTCTGCTCCTCTCCATTGCTCCCGGTTTTGTTTGTTTGCTAACCACTTCTGTCAGTGAGCTAAAGAGCTGCCCGTCAGCAGCTATGTTGTCTCAGCTTTGAGTGTTAGAGGTATGACAGCAGATGGAGCTCCAACAGGCAGATGGAGGCTGTGAGAAGCCCTTTGATTTCGAGTGCGCAGTACAAGCCTGCTGACTGATCACTTTCTGTTTAGAAATTTGCTGACTTCACTGGACGACCGAAAAACTGTAAGATCTAACAATGCAACGCTTGTAGCCGCTGTAGCCCGCTACTTCTGCTGTACAGTCTGGGTTCATACTTATCGAGCCTCACAGAACTGTAGGTTAACCTGAGAGGAGGGATCAAAGTTCTCATTTAAGACTTAATGACGTGACGGGTATGTGACATATCAAAACACCAACAGGCTGCATTAGAAACAATGTGAAGCGGGACAATCGGAAATATTTACAGAATAACGCATTATGTCTCTTGTATTACAAGCTAGTTGCGCCTACACAGGCATAAAAATGACACACACTTTGCATGTCAGTATACCATAACTGTTAAGTCCCACATCTTTGCTGTAGCATTCTTATTTTTAAATTGAGTGTAAATTGCTATAACGTTTTCTGCAGTCGGCCCGGTTTTGGAGATGGAATGACTCTTTAGGAAAAATACTGAATGTTAAGATGTTTTACGTCAGTTCGATCTTTAAAAAAAAAAAAACGTGTTTTCTTAAAGAAAACCAATATTTTGTATTTGCGCTGCTTCTGGAATGTATTTTGCATATTTGCCTTATCACTGTCTCCCTGCTGGGAACTCCAAACAGGTTTGGACAGTTCTGCAGCTCTCCTAAGGCCTGGAAAAGACACAAATAATATCCTCGCTCGAGATAGTTGACAAAGTGCTTTCACTTCTAAGCCTAAATGCAGGGCTGCATACTATGTGCGCCTATGAGAATTCTGGGCAAGTCAGGACTGATTTCCTGCTCTGAGATGCTTCATGAATATGGACAGTTGCCCCGCAGGCCTTCATCAAAGCGGTGCAGCACAAACACTAAATGCTTGCCACTTTGAAGCTTAAGGATTGAAATGACTGGCTGGCATCTGGCAGGTCTTCAATGAGTCAGTGGGGTCATTTTAGCCAATCAAGCAGAAGCTTTGCAAATATCAAGCTGAATCTAATAGGCTGAGGCAGAGTGATTCGGGTGCCAAGGCTGCAGCAGCATCGCAGATGGCAATCTACCAACTAGCAGGAAAATCTTACCCCACCACTGGCTTCAAGGGCAGCCAATATTTGCAGACAGACGTGCCATAATGTTTATTTGTAATAACAAGCATGCAGTTATGTTAACACAAAACAAACTGGGAGCAGCCGCCCATCACTCTAATTGACGTGAAAAATGAAAAATACCTTTTTTAAAACTTTCATGGCAAATATTTTGCCCGCTGCAGCTCCAACAACTTTTCGAACTTGGAAAACCTGAACAGAAGGGAAAAGGATAAACAAGTCATTTTAAATAACTTAATCAACTGTTATGCATCAAAACTACTTACTTCATTATAGAGGAAAATAATCCAAAGTTTGTATTTGTGAAGAGTGTGTGCACGTCATGTGTACTTCTTGGGCACCACAAGTACCTTTCCATAACCACCTTTCCCCAGGACCCGCAGCAGCTCAAAGCACTCCGGCCTGATGTTCTCTGTTCCCTGATTGACGTTGTCCTCCGATATCTCAATCTTCTCGCAGTCGTCCATGTTGCTGCAGAAGCACATTTAATGCGTTGTGTCAGCACTTGTGTTTCACCACTTCAATCACAGAATCCTACATGAACACAAACAACTGAACAACTGAAAGTGAACACTTACAACTCAAATCCACTGCACTGGTCCATGATATCATTGAGTTGAGCCTGGAAGGAAAAAAAAACAAAACACAAAATCAAGTCATTAAGCGTCTTTGTTCAAATAAGGATCTGCAGGAACTGTGATGGAGAAAATCAAGAGCAAGTGTAAATAATATATAATGCACATAATATAGCATTATTATTATTATTATCAATAATAATAATAAATTACATCACATAACCACTAAAATAGCTATAATATATATATATATATATATATATATATATTTTTTTTTTTTTTTTTTTTTTTTTTTGCTATTTTCTGGTTAATGAAGAAATTGTCAGATTACTTGATAAAGAAGATAATATTTTTTTTAGCCCAACCTACATTATATCCAACTGCCAAAATAAGTTTGGCCAACATATGTGCCTGTTCACAAAGGTGTTTGGCATCACATTCACAGAGGAGCTGTGATGTGACACTGATAAACAAGAGCTGCTGTGATGACAAGAGTTGCCCAATCCATCCTGCATGAACAACATGGTGCACGAAGCCACAGAGTGGTTCATCTTTATGGCAAATATGTACATGTGTGTGCAGATATCCTCAGCACATTGCACTGTTTGTATCTCCTATTAAAGCACTGCACTACTCCTTTAATAGCAGGTGATGATGGTTTTGTTGTAAGAAGATACCCAGAGACGACACGTGCATAAAGCAGTATTTACTCATGATTTCCCTCATAATTGATCTCTTTTCCATTAAATGCTCAGTATAAGTCAGTGGTAGTGTTGTGCTGCTGCATATCAGACTGTATGTGGACAGAAACACACAGGCAGCAGCCTGAGCTCCACACTGTCCCTCTTGGAGCACCCAGCCAAAATAAACTGTTGCACCGAGCCACATTTATCACTGCAGCACCTTTGGCCAAGTAAGGCTCTGCTTGCACAACTCACACATGACAGCGCTGGTTTTTTAAGCGTAGCAGCGTTAAAAGCGCGTGCATTCCACCACAAGCCGTGGACACCGGAGAAATAAGGACAGAACAAGTGACAGCTCTGTCATGGTCGCTGTCAGGCTAACGGTGGCGAGCTAGCTTTAGCCTGTGCTAACCCTGTTTGAAAAGGCCTGAGAGCTCCGGCAGCCGGAGCAGGCCTGCGGTGGCAGGCTACCAGGCCATCAGCTAGCTGCTGTCTGTGAAGAGTTTCTGCCGTGACAACTCTTGCAGTTACGTTTAACATCTTTCGCTGAAGTACCTCCTCATTCTCATCGTCGGAGACATTTTCCTCCGGCTGGTCCAAATCAATGTCAAACACTCCAGCCATGGCAGCGCTTCTCTCGGATGGCTCTGTCACAGACCGCAAGAATAGCAGGACTCCCCCACCTCATGGACAAACACACTCCGCCGCCATAACCGGCTACTACACTGCGCATGCGCCCTGCAACACTGAACAAAAGGGGCGGTAACCTGAGCGGGTTGGTTTGATTGTATCACAATGGAAAAACACACACCACCACATTCACTACGAATGATGTGTAAATGTGACACAAGCATGGATCTGTAAAGATAACAAAACTCCTTTAAATTTCTCTAATGTCATCCATAACGGGATTATAACCACCCTCCGGTGAATTATTTTATATCCTGGTCCCTATCAAATAGACCTGGATCCAGAATAACTATTATTATTATTATTTAAATGCAATTGTAAAGATCCAAGTGCATTTAAAATAAACACACAGATTCTGCTGCTAAATACTGGAATGTTTTATGCTTAAATTGGTTCTGCTTTGTACAAAAATCATTGTAATCAGTGAAAAAAGACAACCATCAGCAGTCATGTTTAGTAATAATTACTTAATAATTAATTATATCACTACAACTATTACAACTACAAGTACTACTTATATCTCCTCCTGCCTACTGTAACGTTGTAAATGTCCCTATAGTGGGACTAATAAAGGAATATCTTGTCTTACCTTGTCTGATGATGATAATAATAATAATAATAATAATAATAATAAGAATAAGAATAATAAGAATAATACTAATAATAAAAAGAAGAAGAAGAATTATAGCATGTCAAATGTAAATTATATTCCATTGCTAATAAAATGTATTCATTCCCTCTTCTATTGAACTCAAAAAGTCGCAGGCATACCACACATGAAAATGAGTTTTATTTTGAAAGTTTTGACTGGGCCGGAAATGCCGTTCCTATTTCCTGTGACGGCAGACGGCGGTCCGGAAGCCGCCTTCAAATGAACCTTTTTCCTTTTTAAAGTGCATCTGTTCGGACAGCCATGAAACCTTCCGCTCACAGAGTGAACTTAGCGGCGGACCTCAGACTGTGTGCTCTCGTGCTCTGACCGGAAAACTATCGACCCTTCTGGAAACATGTCCATAGTTACAGTCCAGCTCGGCCAGTGCGGTAACCAGGTGGGTCATGAGCTCTTTGACACCCTCTGCAGCGACGCTCAGGAGGGACACAGGAAGGCGTACAGCGCAGCCAGCTGTGAGCGATTCTTCCACCAGACTGCTCATGGAGGTGAGACACTTGCTGCGGGCTAAATAAGTCTGGCTCCTGTCTGTGCTGCGTCTGTTTACCCGCCATGTCTTCCTGCCCATTAACCAGAGCTCGTTGCCAGGGCGGTGCTGGTTGACATGGAGCCCAAAGTGATCAAGCAGAGCGTGAGCAGGGCTGCACAGTGTGGCCGGTGGAGGTATGGAGAAACATCCCACTTCAGCCAAAAACAGGGCTCAGGAAACAACTGGGCTAATGGGTGAGTGACATTTACTCTGCTGCCATAGTAATATTAGTATACAGTAGCAAAGTCAAGCACTGTCTGGATCATCAGGGTTTTTTTTCCCAGAGCTTTCAAACATATCAGTGGTTGTCATGGAGATGAATCTGTGTACTTGTTATCATGTCATCCATCACATTTTTAGGACTTTTATAGCAGGTCTGTTTCCAAGTTAAATATGACTCATTGTGGATTGAACTGCACATAATTTTCTTGATCAAAGAAAAGCATCAAATACTCACATCTGAGAAGCTGGAAGCTGCAAAGGTTTTCACCTGGAAAACCACTGAATGATTTGATTTGATTGATCAAAACAGTTTAGTTTAGTATTTACACTTATGAAACGCAGTAGCACCTCCTGAAATGTTAAGTTACAGCTCTACAGTGTTAAGATTAAATTCTAGAATGTTAAATTACAATTCTAAATGTTAAGTTGGGTTAAGCTACAGTTCTAGAGTGCTGATATTCCACAGTGTATAAATAACAGTTGCAGAATGTGAAGTTACAAGTTACAATGCTAAGTTACAGTTCTAGAATGTTAAATTGAAGTTCCAGAATGTTTAGTTAGGTTAGATAACGATTCTAGAATAATAAATTACACTTCCAGGAAAAAAAAACCCCAGAAGAAACACAAAAGCAACCAAGTGCACAACGGTGTCCAGCTTATTGCAGCATGGCTCAAAAACCGATCCATAGACAAGTTTGGTTTCCTTTTGGAGATTAATTCCATACCTAATTTACTCTGATCCACCCAAGATACGAACAATATGAAAAATACTAAAAATATGTCAAATGCAATTTATAGTATGGTTGATATGTGCATTTCTTTTCACAGACAGCTTAGATGCAGAAACAGTACGTTTAGAAATAAATGGAAGTGGGGGTGGAGGGAGGCTGGTAATGTGCTTCTTGTGTCACACCAGGTACTGCGTCCACGGCCCTCGTCACAGAGACGCGGTGGAGGAGCTGCTGAGGCGGGAGGTGGAGCGCTGTGACCGGCTGGCTGGGCTCATGGCCATGATGAGTGTGGCAGGAGGAACAGGGTCAGGGGTCGGCACCTACGTCACTCAGTGTCTCCGAGACATCTACCCCAAGTCCTTCATCCTCAACCACCTGACCTGGCCGTACGGGACGGGGGAGGTATGGGGGCTGCTGTCAAGTGGATCGACTTCAGTGCTAGTACAGAATATTGTGCTATTAAAAATCTTTTTTTTTTTTCTTTCTTTGGCCTGTTCTTTCAGGTGATCGTCCAGAATTACAACTCCGTGCTGACGCTGGCTCATCTCTACCAGCTGTCAGACGCTATCCTGGTGCACGAGAACGACACGGTGCACCAGATCTGCAGTCAGCTGCTTAACATTAAACACATCTCCTTCAGCAATGTCAACAGGGTTATCGCTCACCAGCTGGGCAGCATCCTGCAGCCAGCGCTCACTGGTGACTCCCATGGTGTCTACAGCAGAAATCCTCTGGGTGAGACGCTAAGCACACACACACACACACACACACACACACGCACACACGCACACACGTAACACATACATTAACAAATCAGATGATCAAGGAAACCAGATGGTTCTGCTGAAATATAGGATTAAAACCAATTTGTTTTTTTAAGATTATTTTTTTTTATCTTTGTCTCTCAGGTGAGTTGGTGAGCACCCTCGCATGCCACCCAGAATACAAGCTGCTCAGCGTGTGCACTATCCCTCAGATGCCCAGTTCCTCCATAGCCTACAGCACGTTCAGCTGGCCGGGCCTGCTCAAGCACCTACGACAGATGCTCATCTCCAACACCAAGATGGAGGAAGGCAAGTTCGGTCATAATCCAGTTCATTTTTTTTCCAGTTTAGTTTATTATGGCAAGATAATTGCATGTTTTATTGAGTTATCGTACGGCTTCAAAGTCGAAACATCCTCACCTGTAATTGGTCACAAATGGTAAAACACTCATGAGGATTCCGGTTGTGTGTCCTGCGTCAGGTATCGACTGGCAGGTGCGTCCACCTGCAGGCTCGGAGCGGACCAGGAGTGTCACAGGACCCAGCTTTAACACGTCTCTGGCCAACCTGCTGATACTGAGGGGGAAAGATGTCTATAGTGCAGACACAGGTCAGAGAGACGGTTGAAATGTAGTGATCTTTATTTAAAGGAAAAATGCTTTAATTCCTCACAGATTGTCCCTGATAAATCCACAGGGGTCATGAAGGAGACGGATAATGAATTATATTGTGTCCACAGGTGGCTTTGAGGACCCAGCCCTGTACACCTCCTGGCTCTCATCAGAAGATGCATTCAACTTGTGGAAATCCCCTGTGCCTTTTGATAAATATGAGAAATCTGCCACGCTGGTCAGTAACAGTCAGGCTCTGCTTAGACCTCTGGATAACATGGTGGGAAAAGCCTGGAATATGTTTGCATCCAGGTGAGTCGGCCATTATAAGCATCGCAACTGATTATTGATGAAGAAAGGTTTAGTATTTGGTTGTTGGATTAAATGTCTTTTATTCAGTTTCCCTTTTTTTTTTCTCCTGTTACAGGGCTTACATACATCAGTACATTAAATTTGGAATCTCAGAGGAGGACTTTCTGGACAGCTTTACATCTCTTGAGCAAGTCATCTCTAGCTACAGTCAGCTGTAGACAAAGACTTAACAAGCACCACCTTGCCTTTGGACTGTATGTAGGCAAGAGAATACCGTTATGAGACACTGGATGCTTACTTAAAAATGAACAAGTAAAAAAAAAAGGTTTACTAACTGAAGTAATTCATGTAAAATGTATCATTGAGGCACACATTTTCCTTTTCAAGGGAAAATGTAACAACTATTTTATTAAATTATATTATTGACTTGTGATGAGCTGCTGTTCCCAAGGCTTATATAAGAAAAGTTAAAGTGCTCAGAAACCTTCGTCAGTTTGAGGAAGATCATGTAATGTGAGTAAAATCCCCAGAAAGGTTAAATCAACAGGAGCCATTATAGTTTGAAAATGTGAAAGTATGCAAGTGTATTCATCAAATTTTAGGAATAGCAGAGCGGCACAAAGAAAAGTGACAAGGCATCAGTTAACATACTTTTCATCACTTTATTGTTCAATAAGTTTTCGTTATATTTCCAGAGGTGGAATGCTCACTGGTGCCACTGAAAACAGGTCATTGTATCCACGAGAAGGAGCAGCTGAAGTGCAGTCTTGGTACGAGCCAAGCAACAGAAATGAAATGCTGACGGTCCACAACTTCAGCCAGCTTACAGACAGCTGCTGCCGTGCTAATTTAAACAGCCAACACCAGTCTGATAAGCTAGCTGATGGGGTGGGAAAGTGGTGTCACTTCTTCTCCAGAAAGCTGGAGAGTCAGCCAGAATCTTCCAAGCATGTTTCAGGCAGGACTTATTGGACTTGGTAGTCGGGAAGGCAGTCACTCAGATGAAGAACCCCACAAAAACAATTTAACTGTAACATTCCAAGAATTACTAAAAAGGTATTAAAATGAAAAACAAATGTGTTGAGCCGTTCACTTACCTTTAAAGATGATCATTTGTTAGAGAAATGCACATTAGCTGGTTGAAAAAAGAAATTAATTACAACAGTGTTTAAACATCATAAGATCAAAACAGAGCTTATCAGGATGAACATTGTCGTTAATCTTGTTCTACAGGAGAATACAGAAAAATGACAGACTCAGACTTGGAAACAAGTGCCATGATTTCCATGTTTTATATATGATTTGATCCAAGGTTCAACCTAAATGTACAGAATAGAATTGGGACTAATTAGCTGAGAGTACAATGTCACTTTACAAATGATATCATTTTCTTTTTTTTCTTTTTTTTTTTGCTTTTGTTCAAGTTAACTCATGTCCACACAGACCATTAGAATAGAAATACATCTGCGCATACTGTCAAAAAGAGATTAAGATATTTACACAATGTGCAAACCATCAATACCACACTGTTTTAAGTTGATATTGCTTTTTTTTCACGATTTTAAATCGACAATTCCAGAAACCAAAAACAAAATGAAGAATTGGTCATGGTCTATTGTTTAACAGGACAAAAACATGAGGAAAATGAAACCCTGAAAAGAAAGACCGTCCATAGCAGTTATCTTGGCAGCACACTGTACAAACAATTCAAGATCCATCCATACATAAATGTTACAAAATTAAATAAAAATCAAGTCAAGAGTTATATTCAGGGGAAGTCGGACCTTCCCGTCTTGCATAAGGCATAGCATCTGATGGGCACTGCCCGGTCACAGCAGTCACCACCAAACCGCTGCTTTACTTCTGAGGTCAAAGAATGGGTTAATTTAACGTTAAAGTAACATGTTGAGATCAGCGATAGAACCAATCGCACTACGCACACCTAGAGAGTGAGATGAGAGGAAGAACTACAAAACCTGAAGAGAGACAAACAAACAGCACATACATCCTCAAGAGCGCACACACACCGACAAATAGTGCCTGTTTTTTTTTCTGGTTTTTTTCTTTGAGCGTTCAGCCTCTGAGAATGGATGGGGGTGAGGTTTGTTGTTAAGTTGTGAGTGGCCGAGGCAGAGTGGAGGGCTCTCAGCAGCATCAGAACAAACACAGTCACTTGGATGTTTGTACTGCTTTGTCTCGTCATCACTTGGTTTTCTCCTCAGAGTGCCTCTGCTGCTGCAGGCGCTTGGCGTAGCTCTGAGCCATGGAGTTGACGATGGAAATGAGAAAGTAGCCGACCATGACCAGCACCACCTTCTCAAACACCCATGACAGCCAGTTCTCATCCTGGAAACCCAAAATCAGGGTGCATATGCTGTTAAGTACCATCATACAAGCATACTGTACTACATACTGTATTACATACTGTACACTGTACTACATACTGTATACTGTACTACATACTGTACTACATACTGTATACTGTACTACATACTAGACTGAAAATCCTCTGCTATCACTCATTTACAGAGTTTGTCCACCAGAGGGCAATAATGATTATATTAGACTGTAAAATATCTTGTTCAGTACATATATAATAATACGATTTAAGGATATTTATAAAAGTGTTTGTTGTGTAATTATGTTTGAAAAGAGGCCAGTATAACATTATGTGACTGATATTGGCCTCAAAATTCAGGTATCTGTTGGGTCTTACTAAAGAAATTCCCAACTCCAATGTTGCTGCTATTTTTGGTTTTGCTTCCAGTATGGAGTATCTACTAACTAGTACTATGAAGCCTTTCCAGTGGACCACTTGAACGCTACAGCCAAAAACCTCACATACATATTGTTGTTAATTTTAAACGCATAGATTAATAAAAGGTCACTTAAAAGTCATGTAAAATAATGTATTGCTCGTACCGTTGGCGCACTTCCCCCAGCATGGTGCAGCTTGTTCCTTTGTGCTTCCAGGTACTGGCTGAAGGGCTTCTGGAGTGATGGTCCTACTTTGGGCACCGACCTGACATCGAGGCCCAGCACACATCCACACAATGGGAGAGAAAAGAAACAAAAGAGACACGGAGGAAGAATATTAATTCACTTACCCTTTAAGCACTGTTCCTTTGACATGGAGCCTTAAACTGCTAAAAACTCTGAGCAGCTCATGAAGGCTCCTCTTTCCCTGAACACTACCAAAGATCCTCACTGATCCACCAGTCAACCAGCATCCCTGTAACAGCTGCTGAAGGCCCCATCCTGCACATGGCTCCTATGCTGGAGCTTTCACCTCCTCTACTTAGCACTGTGAGCGGGAGCAGGCAGTAGAGAGGAATGAAGCACAATCTCCACAGCCCTCCTTTTATACTTCTTAGCTCTCTATAGGAGCCTGTGTCAGCCCCTACGATCAGGAAGTGAGTCGACATGATGTCATCACCTTTACCACCATTGCTGACTTCTGGGTGGAAAGATATCTAATCAGGGCGTGCTCGTGTCCTTATTAGGTAGCGTGGATTAGCGCACCAGGGGGCCAATCATAATGGGTACCATTTTATTAATTCATGTCATATAGAGGGAGGTGTTATAGTTTCACCATTTGTTCAGCAGTGGGAAAGTTCAAGGGGATCCCTACATGATGCGAAGCTTATTATTACCAGGACAAGAAAAATATACTGCAGGCTGTAGACACTCAGACTCAGCCTTCCCATTACATAAATTAAATACTGTTCCCGGTCAGGACATAAACATGTTGTCTAGACTAACAAGACTAAGCAAAAACATGAGAGACAATTTACTAAAAGGGAAGTGTTTTTGACTAAATCATACTTGTTATCTCGCTCACTGGACATGTGAGGACACATGAATATACACACAGCAGCTGCCAAAAAAACATCCTGCATCAGCACTGTTTGCACTCATCATAACGAGTCACCAGGGCCATCTGCATTTCATGGGAAAGAACTTTGACTTTTATTTTCTAATCAAAAAGAAACAGGACACTCGGTATGACCGTAGATTCAGTTCCAATTATGGTCAAAGTTACTACCTGGACATTACATGAATGAAAGTCAACATCTAACAGCCAATAGATCAATAAAAACTAAGCAGCTCCTGTGGACATGCCAATAGACTCTCAATCATGACATTAGTTTAAATTTTCTACTAACTAATTATCAATCAAATCTTTATTATCTCAAACTCATACAAATTTGCCAAACCAACAGTTTCAGAATGTCTTTGTCTATGATTGTTTCCAGCCTCACTGGGGCAATTCTCCATTCTCTCAGTCAAAGCTGAACTTGGTGAGTCAGATCAGCATGTTTAGATGGGACCTCACATGGCTGACCACCAAAAAATGCATGCATGTACACCCACGCAGTGAAAGCATTTATTCAAACAGAATCCCCAATCAGTGGTCAAAATGAATCAGCAAGTCTTAACCAATGCATTGTCAACCACAAAAGTACGTGATTAATGCGCACATGCACAATATATATCAAGACAGACGCTTACCCGATGAGTGACACCATCTGCACCACTATGTGCTTGCTGAACGTGATGATAACGAACAGTTTCTGTAGGGAAACAAGTGAGAGATTAATAAGCTTTAGAAGTGACTATTACAGGACATCAGGAGAAGAACAAATAATTAAGAAATCAATAAAGTGTTGTTAAGAGACATATGTGACAGACAGAGTGACTGATAGACATATATTGGAATTTTTCATTTTATCGGCACAGCTGTGGGAAATTGAGGCCACATCTGCCACTGTCCACAGACGCACTAATTACTCAAACCTGGCACTGAGCTAAATTCTGCGAGGGGCTTTGTGTGGTTTTCAAAGAGCCAAAGTAGGGGGTGGGGGGTGTTCAAAACCACAATATTCTTCTCCACTCCTGAGACTGATCAGCTTTAAACAGCATGACACATGGCCCCCCTGGATAAAATCAGACAGGATATAACCTGCGATGTCCAAGAGGTAAAAAAAAAACAAAAGTCAAAGAGTACCCCCCACAACCTCTTACTGTCTACTCAATTTCCTTCTTTTATGTCTACCTTCTCATGTCCACTCTACATCCTCCATAACCCCCTGCTGCTCGGCTGGCCCCTTTTGTCTGAGAGGCCTCAGACTGAGATCACTGGCTGGTACCACCACGAGATGGATAGGTTTAGTTTGTTAAGACATTCACCGACTCACCCGCTGACACAGACAGCCTCTCTTAGCATTGGCTTATATTAGTCACCGGTGTGGCAGACTCAACAATGCACTCCGTAATTACCAAATTTCTTTTGACCGAATGGACTTTTAAAAATCTAAACTCTTTTTAAAAGCTTCCTTCCTTTCATCTGGAGCCTGTTTATATGGTCTGGATGGAACCCAAAGCTAAAACCAGAGTAAGGAATCCTCAAAGGACAAGAGCAACGTCAGAAAGAGTTAATAAGAGCACAATTAGGAGTTTCTCACAGTCACCAACTCATGATCTAAGCGCTGGGTTTGATCTTAGCTCTCCCACACATTTTGAGGTTGTGGAGATTGTTCAAAGTGAATCAGTCGGCAGCGCATACGCTTTCCTCTTAAGAGTGGATTAAGAGTGGAAGACATGCATTCTTACGATGGGAACAAAGAATTGTGACGACCTGAAACAAAAAGGTGAGTCATATTGAAGCTAAGATGCAAAATGTGGTGTGTGCTTGTGTGGTTGGTGTTAAAAATGTAAAAACCTGGTGTAATTTCAGATACACTGGTCATTTGCAAGCTCCTTGGCACCTCTGGCAGACCGTTTAGCTGAGCTACTGACCTGTATATGCATCTTGATGATGGCTTTCCCAATTAGAGTTGCTCCAAAGAAGGTCCAGAAGGGAACCAGGAAATGACCACAAGTTATTCCAGCCAGGTCGAAGAGAGGATTAGGGATCTGAAACACGTCAGACAATATTACTGGTTAACAATAATAGTGATAAGAAGTAATAGTAGTGGTTCTTATAAACGTGTCCGGTTATAGGTTCATTTCCTACAACAGTTAACATCCACAGTGACAAATGGTTGTTGAAACAAGGAAAGACTTTAGACTTTGCAACATTAAGCTTTGATCACGCCTGTACGAGCATTTCAGAGACATTATACCATTATGACCAACTCTAATACATGAACAAACTTACGGAGGCACAAGCCAAGATGCCAAAAAATCCCACTTTCTGCACCATATGCTGGACCCCCAGCTTTGCTCTTGTGACAAAGTCCTACAAACAGATAAAAAGAATAATTAAAACACACATTACTGCTGTCAGATATGAATGGGTAGACTTTTCTTTTCCTTGTTAAAATCTTAAATCCAACTTTCACGACCCATAGTTTGTAAAACTTGCTACGCCACGCTATTTTAAATACATGGGCGACTCTAAACACAAATGACCCTTTTATTCTTTTCCTAAAATAGCCATGCTGTACCTCTCTTAGCTCTGTGGTTTTTCCACCAAGCCAAAGTGTCTGCAATGTTATTACAAGAAATGCAAGCCTTGGTGAGAGAACTGCGGTAAAATACATTCTATTTCTGAGCACTGAAAGTTGTCTTTTTTTTTTTGGTTTGGTAGTGTTGGCATTTAAACTGTGCCGAGGATCTTTTGATCATAAATCTGTCCCTGTGTCTGTGGTTACATTGAGGATCACAGTCAATGCAGAACACAGAGGAAGAAGAAGTTTCAAAAGCTGGCATCTTATCGATATCAAGCTTGGAAAGTATTTCAAATTTCAGTTTAGACCCTGTCCTGCTAAAATTCATATTCTTTTTCATGTTCAGCGGTCAATAATTGTGATGCATATTTTTTTATTCAGCCTTTTGTTTTCCTCATGTAGATATCCCAAAACCTCAAAGATACAGAATTAACGTTTACAAGCGACAAGTTCTGATTAGTTTAGCCAGTAATCCAAAGTCATTTTAGTCCAAAGTAGTCTATGCCAATTAATAATCAATAGTAGAATTTAATTGTTAATCAAAAATGCAGCTAAATAAATCCCCACATATTTTCATGTAAATGATGCTCTGTTTTGTCTAATGATTTAGTTTCTTTGTCTGCTTCTGTCGCATTGTTGCTTAGAAAACCTACAGAAAACACATGCCCATGATGAAAGACATGTGATGCGAGGGCGTGGCGAGCACGGCCTATTCATGATGGACAATATACACAATTTCTCTGATTTCTGTTGTGCTGACTCAGCATCTGATCTCAGCCATCTCCAGTCATGTGAACTTGGTTCCTGAAAGGACTGCCTGTCATTCAAATTAGAGGCCGCTGAAAAGAAAGAAGGGAGGGAGGGAGTCAGAGAGAGCGAAGCCTGAGGGATGATTAAAGGGGGAGCTGTGCTCAGGGTGACTCACCCACAAACAGACAGATTTACTGGAAGTGTAGGGAGGGAGGGGCTTCACTGAAGTCACATGGCATCTTAAGACCAATCACTGGACAGTGGCTCCATGGTCAGTTGTACATTATGAAGATGAGTCCAGATCAGATACATTCATATCATAAGTATAAGCATCTATGCTGATATGGAACCAGATAGAGGAAAAGATGCTTCAATATTAAGAGTGGTTGCTGTGTGCTTTCAATGGAAGCCAAGGGTTTGGGCCTGGCCTACCTTTTAGCACTAAATACAACAGATTTGGGGGCATTTTTTAACCTGCTTTCTTAAGCTTATGTTCTCTGGAAATTCAAGGTCACTGAATGAAGTGAAAAAAATCATATGCCATATGTTAAGGCTTCAGCTTTGGCCACTTCAAATCTAATAAAAAGGCACATCTGGGGTTGGTCATGCTTCTCTGTACTCATGTATGGCCACTGGAAATGGCCGACTCAATGGTTCTCATAATAGAAATGTATTTGAGTGTGCAACTCTGACCTGAGCGCCCTCGGCCTGTTCCAGCATCTCCTCAAACTCCTCATAGTCTTCGTCATCTGGGTCACCTCCTGACTGACGAGCCGCTCTGGCCATGAAGTATGGAGGCAGCTCTCCGATGGCGGTGCCTGCACCCTACGCCAACACAATTTAAAATGTACCACGTTAGTGTTTGCTTATTTATTCCCTACATTCACACACATAGGCATTTTCCTTTTTTGTTCATGCAACTGCTTTGTGAAAGTAACGCACACTTGGGCTGATTGTATGATACAAGAGAAGCTTTTTTAAGCCCTTGAAGCATGAAAACTTTTTGCCCTGGCAGACACATCTTGACAATTCTTGGACAAGTTTCCAGCAGTCACAATGCCACCCACTGCTGGCACTGACGAACATTCCTGCCATTTTTCACTGTGGATCACTGCATTTTCTCTTGTCTCAAACTACTACTCACCCACATGCAGGCCTCCAGGCGGACCTTTGACATGATTGAGAAGAGGGAGATGCTTCCCTCCACCCCGCCACCTTGGGGACAGACAAGCTGGTCTGGGTACGGCGGCTCTGGGAAGTCTGTGGAGCCGCACTCATATGCTGCCAGGGTTACTGATGCTATGTGAGGACCCTATGAGGAACAGATGGATGGGATGAGCTGCTTCACTGGACTGGAAACCACTGGGCTTACATGTGATTGAAAATGCAGAGCAATGGGATACACAATACACAATCCATCTACAATGGCCATGGATAGATTTACATATCACAACTATGATTTCTTCTATCTAAACATCTTGTATATTCTCAAAAGCAGCAGGTATTTTAAAAAGAGAAAGGTTCGAATATCACCAGTACTGTATCCAGTTATTTTCGCTTTCTCTTTAAAACTGAACTTGGTGACCTTGTTAAGGGTAGCATTGATTTCAGGACTGTTGTAGTGGACTGCATTAGTTTTAACTTGGTGTACCCAATAAATTGGCAACTGAGCATATAAATATCTAGTAATTGTGGAACCCTTAACAATAATATGCCTCAATATTGCACAGCCCTACACAAGTATTTGGTGTTAGATTTAAGCTGCTGTTGCATGGTTAAACAGTCATCTGCCCACAGGTAGTCACACAGTCTCTCGGGCAGGAAGGTATGTCATCATTTACCATTGTAAAGACGTCTGGTGAGGCCGAGCCACCTGGCCTCAATAACAGTTGGCCCACCTGTAACTACAACACAACTACTCCATTATGCCTCCTCACTGTGAGACGGGCAGCACTGACAGTAGATTGACAGCACACAATTAGTCTGTGTTAACTGCAACTGCCCCCCCCCCCGTAGTGACTCTCCACTTCAGTATGAGCACGCAGGAGGCTTCTTCAGTTTACAAAACACAGTCTGTTTCAGACCAAACAGAGCCTCACCCAGTGGCATGTCTTCATGAACCAACAAGTCAGCCCTAAACTGACTAAACTAACAGTGCTGTGCTGAAAACAAATTCATCAGGCAGGTCATACAGGAGCCCCGCAGTACACTTCTTTGTTCACTAAAGTCAGCAGAGAAGAACACTCTCCATACAGGCCAATAACCATTCAGCGAGTGGATTTCAGAAAGTAGACATCAAATGAAAACAATACAAATCATGTTGATTTAAGAACAAGGCCACTTTGAACCTTTGGATCAGCAAAACTTGTAACAACTCACAATGCAACGGTGCTAGAGGGGACAAACAGCCTACTGACAATGATTCTGTTCTTTGTGCTTTACCAGTAATGAGTCTAAATACGTAAAGGTTCCTGGAAAGCTGACACAACAGGAAGGGTTCTTAAAATGATTTATCGCCTTAGCAGCATGAATGAGTAAATTAAAGCAATCTGCTTGGACATGTTGACCTGTGGATGGTGCAAGAGGGAAGTTCATGGGAGTCTTTCCTGTGTGTCAAACATATTGTGATAAATGCTCTAAGGATCATGAATTACAACGGTAAATTTCATGGAAACCTAACAATTGATTTTCAAAATACCTTGCATTGGTTGTTACATATTACAAGTTACATTTTAGCCTGATAGTGGCAAGCAGTTATCAAAATTAGGAATCATCGTCTAGGCAACAAAAATCATGACAGTAATAGTCCAGTTATATTGTAATAAACCAAAGTGATGAAAGGACAAAGTGGTGGATTGACATCACCATCTTTGGCACCTACCATCATTATTACGACTGGTGAAAAGCTGAAATAGCTTTAAATTATCATCAACAAGTAAAAGCAACAATATAGGAGCATGTTTTTTCTCTCCTGTTGACCACAATGTTATGACCAGATCCCAGCACTTACATACACAGCAATGACCTCCAAAACGTCATGATGAATCATAAGATCATACTGCTGAGTGAATCCCCTTTCCCATGAGCACAATGATATCATCCTCTCTGTGGGGCTATCTAATAATGCTTCAGGCCTGAGCTAAATTCATAGTGTAACTGACTTTTTCCTTCGAAATTAACACCGGGAGTTTCCTGTCTATGGCTGACATCAACACTGCATAAGCAGTAGTGATAGGAGCTGAGCATGAACTAAGTTTCAGTGAACATGGGAAGAGGAAATAGTCTCCTTATGAGAACAGGGCTTATATCATGCAGCCAAGGATGTAAAGAAGTCTTTTACTTTTGTGTGAAAAATTAGAGAAGGTTACAGAAGTTTAGGGATGCGTTGTATGGTGCTCCAGATGTGCCTGATCGGGATGTACAGTGAGTCACACAAAATGGGACACAGGCAGCTTGACAGTGTCACTACATGTCTATGGACAACACCACTCTCATCAGAGAGGTATGCCCTTTCCTTAACACCCACATGGTGGATTAACAGCAACCTGAGGACCCTTCTGAATAAGAAACATGCCTTTATAACACGGGATGGGGGGGGGGTTAAAAGGGTATAAGTGTATCTAAAAATGGAACCTAGAGGACAGCAGAGGCTCCAACGAGAGGAGGTTGGGATATTAACTAGAATAAAATAAAAGGATGCCTGGAACACGCCTGGAGCCTGGAGTTTGGATGCCTGGAGTTTTGGGCAGATGGCAGATGTAAAGGAGAGGAACTAGGAGAAGACAAGTCCTCAACTTCTCCAAAAGCATAGCCCTGCACAGACAGCCCATGTTGAAACTAATCATATCTTTGGTTAATTAATCATGTGAAGTAAAAGAATATTTAAATTGCCACATTCTAGCTGCGGGGGGCACAGGAGCCCATCCACTAACAATGACAAAAATACCTACATTTCTAACAAAACTAATTTCTGATTTAAAATGAAGCAGAAAAAGGAAAAAAAATGATTAGCTTAGACTAAAAATAGGAGCTAGTCAAATGTGTTAATGTATGGACACGATGTTTTAATCATTTCAACGTGTGCAATGTCAGGTTGAGTATCATAAGACTTTACACTGCGAAAGATAGACTAACACCAGGTTGTTCCATATGGGGGTGATGACGGGCCTACTCATAGGAAGAAACCTCCCTCCCACAGAAAGGGGAGAGAGAATGAGGTCATGTCTATTGCGTTATTGTTGGACACAGTATATAAAGCAACTGAAGACTAGGCTAGACAGTTGAAGGCTATGAAACAGCTCAAGCACAGACATTGTGAGGTGTAAAGCATTAAACTGCTCATCACCTCTGAACAACAGGAAAAATCGCAGTTAGATCTTTTCCCAGTATTTCATTACAATGGAAACAGCTGACTCAGCTGGGCCGCATCTGCAGAGAACTAAAGCCACATCATCAGCCTAAAATGAACTATGTTGCAGAAGTTTGTCTTTCATTTCACTAAATTCTCCTTTTTACCACAACCAAGACATATGACATACATTTTAGTGACTCAGTCAGCGAGTCTGTGACTGCCTGTCAGGGAAAAACTACTCTTAACTTTAGGTTTGCCTCGGTCAGACGAGTGACAAAATGGGAAGAGTTTGAAGAAGAATGAATGAATATGGAGTATGACGCCCTCTTATGGGAACTACAGGGACAGACACATGTGGGCTATGAATTAAAATAAAGAGTTTAATGTAATTTATGTAGGTATACCTAGAATAAAATATCTTGTGGTGAACTTTGGGGAATCTACATCTGTAAATAAGTAATGATGGTTACCAGTTTCTTTTTGCAGCCTTTTGAACACTGACACAGGAGTCACATGTCAACCAGCGGAGCCAGTCTTTTGTTAGAAATATGTAAATGTAGTTCATGGGTACAATAGTGATAAAAACACCCAGCTGATTAGATTTGAGTGTGGCTTATGTGGAAAATTAAATGTATTTAATCTGTTTTGCATAGCTCCACTATTTTGTGTGCATTTACAGTGTGTAAAGTTGGGCAACTCAAATACTACATCAACATTTCCTGCTACTACTTTCACCTATTGCAATTACATGCTGCTCATTCAGGTTACATTTCAACATCCGCCCAGGGAAACATTTGCATGAACATGTGGTCCAGTTGAAACAAAATATATTTGGAGCCAGCATATGAGGGAGTGGTGTGTTTTTCTTTTTCCTCTCGAGCCTTTTGCTGCATTGCTCATTTTAAAATGGACTATTTCTTCAGAGCCACAGCTTCTCAAGAGTAAGGGGACTTTCTCCTTTTTGAATATTCTAACATGTAAAAAATGTTGCCTGGGTATTTTAAACATGTTTATCCCACTCTGTATTTTATTCCAGTTGAGTTCAAAAACTGGTGTGTAAACTTTTTACAAACCACAAAAGAGTGATCTCTTACCAGATAAAGGAGGAAGGTGTGCAGGCCAGTCCCGAGGCCTACTGAGGACAGGATCCCGAGGCCTACCCAGTAGGCACACCATAGGAACTTCTTCTCCAGGTACTCAACATACTTCAGTGACGAAATCAAAATAAAACAGATTAGTAGGCAGAGGATGCAGTAAATGCTTACTGTATTAAAAAACTTTCCAAAAACGCTATCTTTAATTAGTGCTAATTACAGTTGGAGCCTTTCATTGTCTCTTTAGGATAAAACCAGGTGCTCATATTCAACACACTTTTTACTTCAGAGCTCTTTCTCAGTTGTGGTCATGGTATGATTATAGCCAATATCAGCTACTTTAGAGGGACAACTTTTAATTTGTAATTTGCAGGAAGATGTTTATTCTATAATGAAGATTAGTGAAGGTTTATCGGAACTGTAACAGATCATTGGTCAGAGGAATTTGCAAAAAGAAACTTTGAGCCAACTGAGTGTAAGACCAAGGGTTACTTGACAACAGTCCACAACTCTTAATCTCCCAACATAAGCTTTTTTTCTAGGAAGGGTAATAGGTGGATCAAGAGAGACTTATCATTAACCTTTAAACAGGCTGGTGATGAAGCAATGGTGTTGATTATTAACATCACTTAAAAAAAACAAATCAGTCAAGCCTTACTTGTTGGTGTCCTCCCTCAGTGGAGTAGGCGATGGAGAATAGAGAACATAACACCAAAACTAAGAACACTACGCCTCTTCGCTGCCAAAGCCTGAACAATAAGGCAAGAAAATAACATGTCAACTATGAAACAAACTGCAAACATATGAACTGATCACCGCATTTTGCCCCAAAAATGTAAAAGTCTGTGATCTGTCTATAGTGTAATGTTATTCTCACTGTAAGCATTACAAGACCAGCTTCTTAGGGACTAAATAATTGCTTTTTTAAATCTTTTATGACTGTCTTAAGCCAGAGGGTCTGTCTGTTCTATCTGAGCAATAGAGCGCCACAAGAAAAACAAGAAGGACAAAAGGTCACGACTGCGTTTAAGCACAAGCATCCAGGCAAAAAGCAGTGCACTGACAAAGGCACACCAGGAAAACATGTTGACTTCTTACTTAAACGTCCACTCCTTTAGCTTGATGAGGGTCTCGAGGAGGAAATAATGTAGTGTTGTGACAGGCCTCCTCCATACCACCAGAGACAGACGATCCGCTTTATCTTTCTGTCGCCTCTCTCTTATTGAGGCCTCTGGAGAACAAGCAGAAAGGCAGTCACTGTGACACACTGTGTCTACATCAATTACTGCATCCAGTTGATTTGGTAATGCTAAATGCATGATACATGTGCCATCAAAAACCCTGGTTCAGTTGTTGTTGTTTCATCGTTGGCCAAGTTGTTTGCTCACTTGAAAACTGAGAGCACCCTAAAATGAGTCAGCTTAGGGTTAAGGCTTTTTATGACTTGCTCCAACCATGTGGTGATAGGCATCATTCTGTCATCAGAGATTACGCAACCTAAACTTTATAGGGACACTTAAGAGATATGCGTTCACTTCCCTACTGCACATTGTAAGAGTTGAGGTTTACCAAAACTAACCTGTAGACTTTCCATTGTGTCTGTCTTTAGCTCCTGCGCGTTTCTGAGGCTGTTCACAGCTCGCTCCATTCGCTGCCATGTCAGTGGATGTTTAGCAGGTCGGGCAGTCTAGGGCGAAAGAAAAAAGACAAGTTGGTGTCTCTTCAGCAGTGCTCCCTCCGCTGTTGTTTCACTTCCTACTGACGGAGATAACATAAGAGACACGATGGGACTCCTTATCAGCGTCTCTTTAGCAATAACATATCAGACTATCAATGCGAGCATTAAGTCAACAAGCCGACTGACATTAAAATGACATGATCATTATTAATTGAAAATATCAGAGCCTCCCGACAGGAACGTACAGTTAAGCCAAAATAACAGTGGTTCTGTAGGTCAATGTGTAACAAGATATGATGCCAAATGCGTGCACATCATGGTCCTCCACATGCTAACCGGTTAGCCAACATGCTAATGACTAAGCTAGGGACGTTGGCAGTCTCTACACCAAAATAATGGTTTTAAAACAAATAATGATTCGCCTTACTTGTGGGGAGATGTGTAAAAACTCCCCTTTTCGTTGTGCTGTTATAGTTTTTAGAAAATACACGTTTTATACAGTGGAAACAGACCGATGTTTGTTAAAATTAAATGACAGTCGTACCTCTTTCCTGTCCTCTTCACCCGGAAACATACGCCAGACTTGTCAAAGTAAAAGTATGCTGCGGTACCGACGTTAATAATTTGGTTTAAACAAGTTTGTTATTAACTTTATACGGTGAAATAATCAACTGTACAACAGTGGAAGCAACGCACAGCATTAAAAGCGCATTTTATTACTTTCATATTCAATGCAATAGGCTCAACTCACAAACGGGATACTTGTATTGTGAAATTACAGTGAAGACGTATTTCCGCAAGTTGTGCTTTGTGGCCCAATCGGAGGTTGCCAGATTTGCCAACAAAATATGACTATTATTACACCCTAGCCTTGAAATAGTTCTTTATTTTACCAGATAGTTATGAGAGATATTTGACTCTTAATTGAAATTCCACTTCCCGTATTCATTTAAAATATTAATGGAGGGGAACGAATTGCTCATAGTGAAAGGGGCAGTGGGTTCATGCTCAGCTTGAGTCATGTGTCTAAAACCACCAGAAAATGGCATTGCTCCTACGCCAATTCCTAAAAACGTTGTCAGGGGTGTGGGGAAAGTGTAAGGGATCTATCACATCTTTTGATACCTTAAATGTCACAATAGATCACCACAAGAAAAACAAGTAGGACAAAAGGTCACAACTGCATGTCACTTAACCTCACACAGAGCCTGCAATGCTGCAGACAGTGTGGGCGTCTCTTATATTCACACAGAAAGTTACAAACACTAAATTTATTGAGGCTCACATGAAATATAGGCCTTGCATGTTCCTCTTCACAGAAATATCACCACTCCTCAAGTGTTGTCCCAGTACACATTGACCTTCTTAGGCTCTTGCATCCTTCAAAATTCACACATTTTTGCATAGCAAACTATGTTAATTACAATCCTAGAGGTTGTAATTAAGTTGTACAGTTGGAGCGGGGCCAATAATGTCTGTGGGCACTGAGCAGAAACACACAAAGACTGGTTTGTTGTTTTATAACATTGAATGAAACCTGAAGATGGAAATAGTAGCAGGTGCAGTCATTTTCTCAGTATCTCTTTTTACCAACAGAAAAGAGAAAAAAAATATATATATATGTACACATTTATGCTAAAAAATAAATCTCCACATTACTTTATTTTGCAATGAACCAGACTTTTCTGAATAATCATAACTAAAATCAATGAGTTCTCATCATTCAGTGTAACTAAAATTACTGAGTATTTTCACATACCAACCAGTCAGTCAGCGTCCGTTCACACTAGAGTCAAATATTGACCAAGAAAATGCTTTGAGACATTAAACAATATGCGTTATGACAAAATGCCCGAAAACAAATGTGTTCGTTTTGTTGTAGCAGAAAATAATGATGAAAGCACAAGAATAAAAAAATACAACAAAGTGCTATGGTTGCCCTACTGTTGCTGCATCTAACAGGATTTGATGCAGATCAACCAAATCAAAGTCACTCATTGGCTGAAGGAGACATTGGAGCTTATAAGATCTCAGGCAGGGTTACTAATAGGAACCATAGGCACTGGTTTAGCAGATGGCTTGTTCTATTCCTGGATAGTAACCTAAGCAGGTCGTGATACCGTAGTCCTTTACTGTTGGTGTGTCCAGTTTCACTCATCATAGTGAAGTGAAGACAGGAACTTATCCACATCCAAGTCAAGGGGGAAGCAATCTACGAGTTTCTTCCTTTCCTGCAGATTTAAACCAAAAGTCAGAAATACAAGAGGAAAATATGTATATGTATGAATTGATGAAGTAAATCAACGTATTACTTTTCAGACATGCAGCCTTTGAATAAACACTTTTATACCATCTAAATGAAATGTACTGAAACCAAAAGGCAGTTCTGCTTAGAAAATCACCGCAATTTTTCAGCAGTAAAACACTTGTGGCAAACCATTTGAGCACTTAAGAGAGCCAGAGCACATTGGTTGTCATGTAGTGGAGTGTAGTTGTGGAGTTGTAAGCACTTTCTGCTTACACAGCTACACCAGTAAGACATCTAAGTAGAGCTGAAGTGATTAGTCAATTAAATGATTAGTTATTGCAGAAAATTAATCTGCAACTATTCTGATGATCATCTAAACTGTCAAACATCCCTTTGCTCCAAGATGTGCAGCTTTCTTTTGTCAAATTTGACGCTAAATTTAGTATCTTTGGGTGCAATTTGAAGACGTCACCGCTGATGTTGTACTCACCCTGTCTTTCTTTGCAGGCGGGCTGGCTGTGGGCGAAGATGGTTTGCGTTTCTTAGAATTCTTTGAGCTTGTGGGAGACTTTTCTCCTTGTCCCTCCTGGCGCAAACTGTCCTTCAGCGGAGTGCCTGTCCTGGCGATGGCGGCACGTGAAAGAATCATGAGTGTGTGAGCAGCCATGTTTATGCTGTTTTCACTGCCCGCCTCACTGGCTGGGCTGCAGGTGGGGACATCCGGGGTGTTGGGAGGCTTTAGATGCTTTGGAGTCCCATCTCCATCTTTAACCTTCTTCTGACAGGCAGGAGTCCTGGGACAGTCAGAAGTCTCCTCCTGGTTACGGCCAGACCCAGGGGTCGGGGGAAGACTTAGGTCTGAGCTGCCTTTTCCGGGCCTCTTGCCGGGGGTGGAAGGAGAGTTGAGCCCCTGGATGTCCTGCAGCATCTCAGCTGCCTGTTTGGCCAGAGAGGTGGTCTTTGAGGGGGCTTTTGTAGCCTTGGACTGAGGACTAGATGCAGGCTGGGTAACAGCTGGAGCGCCAACGTCTCTTGATGCAGACGACGAAGGTGTTGGCTGCTCTTCCATGCTACCCTTCATTTCGTTCTCTTTGTTAGCGGTCACATTTGGCATCTCCTGGGAGGGAGTCCTCTTTTCTGTTCGCCCCTCACGTGGTTTAGCGGGAGCTTTTTCTGTAGAGTCTTTCCTGCAACTCTCCTCTTTCTCCTTTGATGAAGAATCTTTAGTTTTTGCTCCATTACCATCTTTATCATGATTGTGTTTCATGTCGACAGATTTTGATCTCCTTCCTGATTCTGACTTTTTCAAAGTCTCAGGCTGTGAGGCATCAACCTGGCTGGTACTTGGACTTTGAGACTCTTGGTTATGGGTGCTATGATCTTGTTTGCGAGAGTTCTTTTTAACAGCATCTTTCTGGTGCTGTTGTGGAGGCATGGACTTCTCTGCCTCCTTCATGAAGCCTCTTCCAGCCTGGTCACCTGCCGAGCATCTGACAGGTTGTACCCTCCTCTTGGGCTTGTTGCCACCCAAGATAGCTGGCTTTGTTCGAGTGACTGACTGCGGATTACCTTTCTCAGTCTGCTGGACAGATTTTGATGTAAATGCATTTGTAACTGGAGGGAAAGGGGCTCTAGTTGTTTTTGCAGTTTGTGGTTGAACTTCAGCAGAAGAGTCAAAACATAATATTCTCCTGTGACAAGAGCCCTTTGCTGTATCCTGCTGGCCTGTGTTTTCAGCCAACACAGGTTGAACCAACTTATTAACCAGAAGCTGCTCAGTGCCTGGAATTCAGAGAAGTAAGGTTAGCGAAGTAAAGCAGAGTCATTAAAAGATGAAGCAGAGCAACAATGATGACATCTTTTTGTAACATAGAGTAAAAGCATATTAGATACATTTTAACCCATTATATGATATATAACTCTAGCTAGCAGGTAGCACTGGTCCCAGGTATCTTGTATTATCTTACCAGGAGCTGCAGTCTGTTTGACTGCCACCATGGGAGGTCTGGGCTTGACAAGTTCTGACTGCTGCACCGGTACTGGGCTTGGTACGGCAATGAGCTGTAAATACAACAATGCTGATAAGCTGTTTTTTTTGTGGACATTACTAAATGTGTTCAGCCGGTGGCGGCTCCTTAAAGCAGCAATGTTACAACACACTAGCCAATTATAAAGTCTTGGAAGGTGACAAGTAGATTTCATAGAAATATGCCTACTCTATCTCAGGTCACTTTGTTAAGGACGTGGAAAATGTTGGGCACAGAGGAATTCCCTCCAAGGGGCAGAATGGTGAATAAAGGTTTTGAGGGTTACATGAATGACGAGGGATCATACTATTCTGATGATAATGGTAAAAAGGGAAATACCATTTGATTACAAACTGCAGATTAAGTAATATTACCTGATTGGACAACATCTGGACGTTCCCCAGGGTTTTCTGCCCCATGACAGAAACAGGAAGCATCACAGGCTTAACAGGTGATGGTAAGATGAGTGCTGACCCTGCAGGTAAAGAGCACAGATTTTTTTTAAATAATACCAATACTTATAAAGACAATGGTGAAGGGAAACCTGCACCAGGGACAACACATAATGTACTGGTGAACTGGACTGCACTTCATTGTCAACCTGTGGAGCCCAAAAGCCCACAAGGGGAAGAGTGTCCACTTCATAGTAAGCTAAGATCACTACAAATCCAAACAAAAACAACAAACTAAACATCAAAAGTGATTACAAAAATCACAGTCAGTCAGATGCTACTGGAGTGACATAGAGACTAACTTTTGCCTATTAAGATGACCCACTGCTGTAGTCTGTTGTCTCTTACCGGTGGAATAGCCTTGAGAGAGAGTTGGTGTGGTCACACCATACTGGTTGGTGGGCAAAGACTGCCCCTTTGAGACCCCAGAAGACAATAGCACCTGTCTGGTTTGAGCATCTGTATTTGGGGTTTCAGTCACAAGGAAATAGCTGGCAGTGGCTCCTTGGAGGGCAGGGTTAGTGGTGTCCAGAGGTAGTTGAATTATGTAGTTTTGCTGGGGCTGTGATATCCTTGTTAATGGGGATGCCACTAAAGCCCCAGCCTTACTGCTGAGAGGACTAGCGTTTGCCTCAGAGCACTGTAGGCCACTCACTGCCAGTGCCGCCTCGTCCATGTTGGCTTTTGACGTGCCAGGGCCTCCAGGGGACTTCGCTGGAGAGGAAAGATAGATGGTGGGTATCTTGTCTCCAGGAATGTTAGGAATTGCCTGATTCAAGTCTGTGTCACTGGAAGGATCCTTATCTAGGTTATCAATGTGGTCCTGGGGCTCGGATATGATGATTTTCAAAGAAATTATATTGGAATCACCTTCAGCCTTGTTTGGGGCGGTGGAGTTGGTGGCTGGAGGATGACTTGCTGCACCAACTGGGGTACAAGAGGAGGAGGATGCAGGCGAGGCAGGTGTTGAAGAGGCGGGTGTAGCTGTGAGCGTTGCAGAGGTGGAGGCAGATGTGGGGGAGCCAGGTGTTACTGTAGAAGAAGACATGGAAGAGGCAGATTCATGTGTTACTGAGAGAGTAAACCCTGGTTGAGTGTCTCCTCCACTGCTTGAAATTGACATATGAGGTAGGTCAGCAGTCGTTGGAGTGTTGCTTAGTTCAACTTGTACAGGAGACAAAAAGGCAGGTTGTTTACTCAGAGCTGAAGATGTGGGTGCAGCAGGTTGCTCTTCAGTTCCTTGTGCTTGTTTACGCTCCTGTTTTTTGTCCACATTAGAGGCGGATGTTGTGTCTGGAGCTGCAAATGCAGCAGAGGCTCTTGACAAAGGAGCTGTGGTTGGTTCATTGAGGGCAGTTGTGATGGAGGTGCTGTCCTTAGAGGCTGGCTCCTGAGTGGCCAAGCTGTCTGAAGGAGGGGGGGGTGTATATTCATCAATATCCATCGGTGTGACAAAAACACTGTCATTGAAGAATGAGGTTTTTTCTTTTCTGGTCGAGACCAATGCAGCAGATGAGACAGATGAGACATCTTGCTGCTCCCCATGACTCACTAAAAGTCTGGCTGAACTGTTTTCAATTCTCGATGCTCTGCCACTGGGGCCAAGAACTGTTTTCTTAAGCAGGGTGGGAGCAGTAGACTTTCTGGTCTTGCGCTCTTGTCCAGCTCTCATCTTTGTAACCACTGCTGTTGTATCCGAAGCATTAGCATCTGTGTTTGTGCTGCCTGAAAAATAAAATAGAAAGTTTGATGATTAACCTGTCACTACCTGTATATTTTAGGTAGCTCTACCTTCATTATGGGTATTTTTTATTTCATGTCAAAAAATCAACAAAAGCAATTGGCATTTGACACAAAACCAACAATTTCTCTAGGACATACCCAGCCAACTACGGCAACTGTCAACAAACAGTGGTGAGTCTGCAAACTTATGTGAAACTTGACATGCACTAATGACATGGAGAGGGAGGAGGCCAAATGCAAAGTTATGCTGAGATGTTAGAAAAAGTGATACCTGTGTGACTGATTTAATGTAAAATATTACTTTATTTATTCTGAGGGATATCTTTGAAAGGAAATTATAAAAACCATTTGAGTTTTGGAGTGGAAACTTGTTGATCAAGCATAACCAAAACATGCACCCTCTCTAAAAGTTTGCACTATAAATAACAAATCTGAGTGTATCTATGAATGACTTTTCTCCCTTCCAAAGTTTGAATTCAATAAACCTGCCATTACCTGCGTGTGTTCTAAGACAATAATTAAAGGTACAATCTGTGTTTTCTTCCTATGAGAGACACCAATGAGCTTGTAAAGATACCTCGATCGTCACTCTGAAGGGGTCTGACTGTTGATGAAGGTTCAGCAGGCTCACTCTCTTCTGGACTACTGCTAATATCTCCATCCCCCGGTTCTCCATCGGGTCTAGATTTATCTGCAAATACATATTAGAAAACGTCAAGTGTATGAAATGGCTTTTAAATGGAGCCTTCATGGGCAACCGAAAAAAAGTGTGATTCAGACGTATTCTGCACAACAAACAAAATAAAAGCCATAATAAAAGGTCATAGTTACTGTATTCAAAGAGGTCAAAGAGGGCCTGAAAAGCTGGATCAGACTCTGTTTGCTCCAAAATGTCATGGATGGCATCGTCACTCATGTGGATTTCCCCCTGTGTCACGATATATGACAGGTAAATGAGCACAGCTTGATAAAATGATCATGAGAAATGTATGAGAAACATTTTTGAGGGGGAAAAAAGGAAAAAGAAATTATATTGTTATGATATATATACGTATATATTAGTTTTTAAGCACCTGCAGTCCTAGGATTTCATCTATAGACTGGTCTGCCTCCATTGTACTTGAAGAGGCCTTTGTTGTTTGGGGCGTTGGATCGCTTATATTGGAGATTAAACAGAGGAGAAAATAGTACAGCCATGTCATAACATGCTTGTAGACATGTCAAAACTTTCATTGCCACTGACAAAAAACTGAAATCAACCATCACAACAATTTCATACACACACAAAAAGGTGTGCAGAGTTCCAACTCAACACTTACCTGGCGAGGATTTTGTTGATGTTTTCAGCAAGCTTCTCCTGTAGTGATCTGTCCCCCAATATCTTGTCACGTGCATTTTGAATCACAAGTTGCTGTGGAAATTAGCATGTGCTGTGAGGTCACAACATTTATGTATAATGAATCTAAAAATAAGATTAATACATCTAAGAGAAAGCATGACGTTTCTGATGTTCAACTATTGCTTCAATTATTGCTTGTATTACTTCTAGAACCACAAAGAGGCAATTCTAAATATTCCCAGGTCACCTGCTAGTCTCAGGTCTGAGAGACATCAGATCCATTTAGCCCTTCCACCCCTGCACTCACTACATACTATAAATATCAATACAACTGTAAGTGATTTTATTTATTTCAGGTGACAACCTATTGATATTTAAGCCCTAATTTGTTGCACAAAATGGACCAAGATCATTACATGAGTTATTCAATCCTTTTCAGAGTAAAGGAATCCCGACACCAAACACACAGATCTACTTACAGGAAAGTTCTCATCACCAGCCTCCTCAGGTTGGGGTTCTGCATTGAGACTACTGGCAGTTGTGGCACATCTGCCAGGGCCAGTGGAACCACTCGCAGCACCACTTCTCTTTCTGGGCGTGTCCCTGCAGGCAGCAGGAAAAAAAACATCAAATAGCTGGAAGCCAACACGCACAAGACAAAAGGCAAAACAATGAGCACAAGAAAATGCCATCTTATACTAAAACACTACAAACTGAAGCCTCAATTTAACAATGAACACATATATGTGATAAAAGAGAATATTAAGTGACATTACATCATAAGGTGTTCATAATAAGAAGTATTTAGTAAAATATCACCCCTGTACATTTTCTTCAAGGATTTTGATTTGTTAATGCAAAACAGGTGTGCAACTCATTAGTGTCAAAAGTTTCTCTATTGAGGCAGATTTTATTGCCATTTGGTCTGGTGCAACCCAACAAGCCAATCCACATTTCTCACAGTGAACACTCTAACCTGTCATAACAGGTATAACGCAGGTATAACTAATGATGTGACAGCTAAATGGAATTCAGCAATCATTCATTTTGTTTTTTCACTGTGGCATGTCTAACTATCTTCAGTCTATTTGGTAGTAGGGTGTCTTCAGTGCTCTAATTAACTGGTTATTTACAATAACTGCAGTTTAGCAACAATAATCATCCTCACCATTTCCGTCGTCCAGGAGACATTGGGCCTGGATTTTGCCTTTGTTCTGAGACAATTACCTGTACAGGTGAATCCTCTGCAAGAGAGACATTATGACACACATTACACAAAAGCATTTTTTTGTGAATGAAGATACAACCAAGCATGCCAAAATACAATGAGCTTATAGAGCTTTGTTAAATCTCTTAAGACCCCAATGCAAAATGACAATAACTATGGGCTTCAGCAGGCGAACTTTTTCAAGTTGTCAATCAAAAATTCACAATCAGCTGTTAAAAAGGGACTTTTGGTCAAATAAAAATAGCCCTAACAGGACATGCTTTGTTTCAACATCTCAAATGTGTGAAACATTATATCAGCACAGGAAGTGAAAACAAAACGGCACAGCCTTCCAAACTGTTACTAATAAAACACAAAATAGAGAGAGCATTGATGTTTTATGATACTGACTGGGTGTGTTTGCTAAGCGGCTGACATCATGGATCTGCTGGTGCGTGCCACTGCCAGTAGCTGTTCGGGTGTGTGGGGCAGTGTAGCTCATGGGGGTGGAGTGGCAGAGCATGCTGTGGGAGGTGTTGGAGGGGCTCATGATGGAGCTTGTTTCAGAAATTGACAAGGAGGCGACACCACCGGCTGAAGTCAAGACCCTCTGTCTAGCCATGTTTGCCACTCCGAGGCGTGACCGTGCTGCAACGAACAGAGACTGATAAATAAAAGGCCTGTGTATAAACCCAGAGTGAAAACAATAATCAAACTATCTAATTCATGTAGTGCTTCTGGCTGAATATTAAAACATCATTTGGCAACTTTATTTAGAATGGGTGATGGCCATAATTTGCACACTCAATGTATTAACGACAATCTATACTCAACATATGTGGTATATACTTTTAAATGCTCTATGCTAGATGGTTTTTTAATATAAATATAAACTAGACGTTTCAGCATCAGTTACTTTTTGTTGGTAAAAAGTGACGGTAAACAATCGAATATTAAATGAAAACAGAAAAATTAACAGACTTACTTCTTTGACATGCTGATATAGCCGGAGAGTTCTGCAATGACCTAAGGAAAGATATAGAAGAATAACGATATCTGTGATGAAGATCCACCTGACATTTGAGACTGT
Source organism: Pempheris klunzingeri (assembly GCF_042242105.1). Classification (NCBI taxonomy): domain Eukaryota; kingdom Metazoa; phylum Chordata; class Actinopteri; order Acropomatiformes; family Pempheridae; genus Pempheris; species Pempheris klunzingeri. The sequence goes on from NC_092015.1 coordinate 19,084,573, forward strand.
GGTCTGTCTCAACTTGTTGCAGTTGAGGTAATGTAGAGGGTGATACTTGAAGCTCATACTTGATCTGGTTGAGAGTAAAATCCAGCTTTTTCCACAACGAAGTCATCATGGCAGGCACCTCATGACAAGATTCTGTTGAAGAAATTACAAACAACACATGAATAAGACTATATTATAAATGGTACATTTTGTAATGGGAACTATGTCAGGTGATCTCACCTTTTGTTTTGACAGCCATGTACTCATTTAAGATGGTTGTTAGGCCTTTCCCAAAGACAGACTGTGCAAAAAACAACCAAAAAAAACCAAAATGAATGCAGCTTTTACCTTCATGACATTCACTTCACAGTTTGTGAGAGAAACACACTTACAAACAAACAAGCAGGGATAGCCCCATCTCCTATGGTGTGGTCAGCATACTCTTTCAGGTTTGGGCTCTCATGAATGAAAGCCTGGCTTGTAGCGGACAGTCCCTCTTCTTGCAGGTACCCTGGGGAAGACATTTAGCAAGTTACAGAAACGGGCTCAAACTGATAGTTACCCCAAATACACCACATCATCTATCGTTGGCTGATGGCTTGGAAACAGTTAACGACTGTGAGCCGTGAGCCTCCAGGTTAAAGTGAAGTATCATTGTTAGCTAACGCTACAGCTTTGATAGACCTACCCAAAACAAGCCGGGCGACGTCGGACGGTAACAACATGGCTGCCCGTTGGTTGATTAAAAAAAGGACGTTATAGTGAACAGTTAGCTACATGTTTAGTGTCTCAGAAACCCGTTATACGCCGTCAAATAAAACAAAAACCGTCGGGCATTATTGTGAAGGAGGTGTGCTGAGGACACTGCTGCTCACTCAAAAGGCGGGGAACTCGAGCACGTATAACCCGGAAGTTTGGGATTGCTGTGCCGATAGGAACTCTGGTCGTTGTAGTACAACTAAAAAACTCACAGTCCTCTACTCCCTACAGGCTGCCGTACACAATTATATACGGGTGTAATCGATTGAACATGAGTTCTAAATGATATTCATAACTTTAATAATATAGCACCCCAAAAAAACAGTAAGTTTGGTTTAACGCTAAACTACCGGACACACTCGGATCTAGCCACGACCAGGAAGTGATGTGACGTCTTCACCGCTGCTGCTACTGGGGCGGGAATTTCCTGCGTGGTGTTTGTGTGCGTGAGTCTGTTAGCGCACGTGAAGTTGTCAGAAGCACAACAGCAGGCTCCTCCAGCAACGTAGCGCCCCATTTAACATCTTTGCACGTATGTACGTGACTACAAGCAGTAACGTTACAATCGGAGGTCAGTGAGCAGACTGAGAGCCACATATGATACAGAGTGTTTGAATGGAAAGTTTGCGAATCGAGTTCAAAGCTAGTGTGGCCCTGTTGTGTTGCTAAAGTAGCTCGTCTACAAGGCCAGGCTGAATGTAGAGTGACCTGCAGTAGTCTAAACCGTCATTGTCAATGTAAATATCCTCTCATCATCATCATCATCATGTCCTGGCAGGTTGAATAGCCTCAACATTGATGAAAACGTGTGCCTTCATCCACTGTGAGGCACAATGAGTCTCGCTCTGCAAGATCTCCTGTTCTGCTGCAGGGGGCTGGAGAGTGACAAAGTTACAGAGAGGAAGGTAAGCACACCTGCGCATGAGCTGCATTTAAACAGTGAAATGAGATATTTTGCACCAAGCCGTTGTCAAGCCTCACTGCAGTTTAACCAGTGAGTTCAGTATAAATCCTACAGTTTGACAGGTGTGTCTTTCTCTTCACGCCCCCAGAAAGAAGCCGAAAACTTCAGACGGCTCATTCGAACTCCAGAGGTGGTGCAAGAGTTGGATCGTATCTCAGGACCTAAAGCTAAAGGCTCCAAGCAACTCACATGGGATGCTGTCTTCGGGTAGTCTACCTCTGTATATTTGCGTTTTTGTTCATGCGCAACAGAATCCATAGAAAACTGCCTAGTGTAATAACAGGTAATACAGGTAATGTCAGTTCTGTGTGATTTTATGCAAATCCTTATTTCAGTTTGCAACTTCTGTGCCTTGCCTGCCTTGTTTGTTTTCATCTTATTAGTTTTGTTTCTTTGCATCATTCATAAATGAAAGCCAACTGACTGCCAGGAAATTTGCTGATTTATTATTAGTTGTTTCAGAGACTGTTCTCTATGCTCTGTTTAATTAGATTCAGTTACCTGCCAGTAAAAAATGGCATTGATAAATAAGAACTTTCTATTCTGTTTCTTTTCCATGTCAGATTTCTGCAGCGCTATGTCCAGAAGGAGACAGAAAGCATGCAATCAAGTAAATCCAACGTCACAGCAACGACGTTGGCCATACGGCAGAAGAAGATGGCTGATATGTGCAGCTTGATCAAATACTTCATTCGCTATTCAAACAAACGTAAGTGGATCCTACATACAAGACAACACGATTTTAGGTGCACTGTGGTTGTGTTTTTTTGTGCATATGTTAAAATGATAGATTTCCTTGTCACCTGACTCTGAGCAATTAGTTAGAACATATTGTAGGGACTGCAGTTATTACGTCCCTCTCTGTTTTTTTGAAGGTGGGCCTCGTCTAAAGTGCAGTGAGCTACTGAAACATGTGATGGAGGTCCTGAAGAGTTCATTCAGCTGCTCCGCCTATGGAGAATATTACAGCAGCCTCCTGGTGAAGGACATCCTCTCGGTCCGCAAATACTGGTGTGACATCACCTCACAGCAGTGGCACAGTCAGTTGGATATTCTTCCAAATTCTATGTATTTTATGTAACTGATAAGACAGTTTTAGCAAAATTGCATCAACACTAATCCTATTTGTCGTTTTGCCTTACAAAGTCTTATTACTGTTGTCCGATACTGTAATACCATCTTGTCTAATCTATTTAGTGAATCCCATTTGTTTCTTTTTGCAATCCTCAGGTCTTTTGGACTTGTACTGTGGCTTGTTCAACACTTCATCCAAGTCCATCAACCACGTTTTGGTGAGCAGAGTCATCCACACGGTGGTGCAGGGCTGCTGCATGCAGACTGATGGATTCAACAGCACCCTGTTCAGCTTCTTCTCCAAAGCACTGCTAAATGCCAGGTGAAGACTTTTAGCAACATCATCCTGTTTTGTTGTGAACATAATGTCAACAGAAATGAATTTAAACCTGCCGCATGCATTTTTTTTCTTTTCTGAAATCCCATGATCCTGTTAGGCAGGAGAAACATCTGAGTGTTTTGGAGCACCTTGTCTCGGCTCTCAACATCTTCTTGAGATCCGCGGCCATGAACTGTCGGATGAGGGTGTGCCACCTCGGAGAGGAGCTTCTGCCCTCCATTCTGTATGTCTGGGCGGATATGAGGCCCAGTGCAGCTTTTAAAGAGGAGATTGTGGAGTTCTTTAACCTGCAGATTTGTGTTCACCACCCAAAAGGAGCCAAGACACAGGATACAGGTAGAGTGAACTTTTTCTTTATAACAGTTTTTGCTTAATGGTGTTGACACCTTTGGTTGTCCTTGTATGGTGGTCAGGCTTTTTAAGAAAGATTTCAGGAAGATCAACAGTGTTATTGAGAGATAATAACTAACCAGAAAACTTGGAAAAATGAAAAGGCTACTAAAGATTGTGACGGGTTACTGATCTCAAAAATGTAATCAACTAAAATGCTATAAAGTACAATTTTATACCATGAAATTATTGAAATTCACTTGCTGAGCTTGGGGTGTGCTTTGGAAAACTCATCACTTTCAGCTAATTAACTAACCCACAGGTATACTCATAGATAAACAACCAATAACTAGTTGTCCCCTCTCTCATATTTTAGGTGCTCATGCTGAGGACTGGACCAGGTGGCGCAATCTGCTGTACAACCTGTATGATGCCTTAATCAGAGAAATTAGCCACATAGGCAGCAGAGGGAAGTACGTCACAGGGACCCGACACATAGCTGTCAAAGACAATCTCATTGAGCTCACAGCTGACATCTGTCACCAGGTAAAAGAGATCAAGTCTCAAATATGCAAACAGAAAATCACAATTCAGTTATAATGTTGATCCAGTTAAATAGCCAGATTCAGTTAGATTATAAATGATGCACATGTCTATAAGAATGATCTGTCCTGACAGCATTATTTCCTTAATCTTCCTATGTTTTTCTGCATGTAGCTGTTCAGTGACGACAATGACATGCATATCGTGGAGGTGACCCAGGCCTCCGTCAGAGCCACCCTCATGGGCAGCCCCACCCATGGAACAGCCAGCAAGCGACGGCGCATTGAACTGGGTTGGGAGGTCCTCCGGGATCATCTCCAGCCTCAGCACAGCGACTTTGATGTCATACCATGGTATGAAATTCACAACACAGTTAATATAAGAACATTTTAAAGGTAACAAGTTAGTAATAGATTTATTGATTTTACTTTAAGGTAGAAAAACTCATAATGAAGCCTGTTATTTCTCTGATTGTAATCACTTAAAACCAAGGATCACGTAAGGATATCCAAGCCCTCTCTCATTTTCTCCTCTCAGGCTGCAGATCACTGCAGTGCTCACCTCTAAGTACCCGTCCTTGGTGCCTGGCCGAGAGCTGCTCCCGCTGCTGTCGGTGTTAGTCCAGCTCCTGGCAGAGCAGCGGAAAGGAGAGAGGGGGCCGTACGTGCTGCGGTGTCTGAGGGAGGTGGCCCGGTGCCAGGCCCGCTACCCAGAGAGGGCCCAAGTTCACAGGACGGAGCTGGGCAGGCTGTGGGGTCGGGTCTGGGCCCTGGCACTGCGAGGGGTCAGCTCACCCCAGGCAGAAGCACTCAGCCTGGACCTGCTGAGCTCTATTGTCCACGGTGGACTGATCAATGTGGACAGAGAATTGTGGAAGCTCTTCTCTGGATCAGCGTGTAAACCGTCTCCGTGAGTCTCTGCCATTTCTCAAAGCGTAACGATAAATGTATTCTTTGAAAATGCAGAAAATAATGAGGGTGGTTTTGTGTGTGCATTTAGAAACCGTCAATGTTTTCTATTCTCTCTCCATCCACAGGGGGGCTGCTGTCTGTCTAGCCCTTGCACTTCTTAAGGTTCCGGTCCCTAAAAGTATCATCTCGAGCTCAGACTGGGACTTTGTGGGGGTCACAGAGGGATCTGCATCACCCAACCTGAAGGAGACCCTCATAGCTTGGCTGCTGATGAGCGATCAGAGCGATGAGATGGAGGATAGCTCCAGACCTCACCCCATCATTTGCAGGTTGGCACTGCATTGATTTTCCACTTTGATTCTGTGTTTTAAGTGTCAGTTACAGGCTCATATTGTCCAGGGGATGAACTTACTGAAAAGAATAGCTCCAAACATGAAGATAAAGTTCTGTAAATTTACGTATTGTTGTGATTTTGTGTGCAGAGACTTTTCTTACAGTCTAATAGCGAACGTTCTGGTCTCCCTGACCCTGAAAGACACGAGAGCCGGCCTGAAGTTTCTGCAGGGTACTGAAGGAGTAGAGAGGTGAGAGAAGTGATCCTGTGTAGCAAATCTACCTACATGAAACAAATCTGCCCCCTAACGCTGCCTTTTTGCACAGTCCATGTGTCAGCATCATTATTAATACATCACCCAGTTATGTTTGAATTTAAATTCATGCTACATCGGCATTAACGTCATCTCATTTTGGAATAAGATAAATTCTGTTTTCCAGTACTTTTAAAAGTGCCTGTTCTCAAGAACAAACCCCACCCAATGCCAAAGACTACCTGGAAGAGATCGAGCAGCTTTACTTGCAGTTCAGCTTCAACACGCTGCCCTCAGCGACGCGAGGGGCCGACGAGTCGGTGAAGCCGGCTTCAACCGAGGGCCAATTCGCTGCAGTCCCCAGCCTCAGAAACAAATTGGAGCAATCCCTGCTTTGTGTGGCTGACAACCTGCTCAACTGCTACTCTCCTGACGTGAGTGGAAGTTAATACGCGTGTGTTCATGTGTCATCACAGTGACAAACTGGTATTTATTCAGATTCCCCCTCCACAGTCTCAGTCCACTCCGCCAGAGTGCCTGGTGCGCTGTTTCAGCCTGCTGACCAATGTTCTAGCAGATTACGTCTCCACTGGGTTTCTGACTGAGGAGGAGGTCTGTCGCTCACAGCTCTTCGCTAAAGCCAAGGTATCACCCACACTTCCATTTTTGGACTTGATATCATCTCAGCCGCTTGAATATTAAAAACGTCAAAGGTTGTAAGAATTTCAGACCTTATTAATGCTGAAAGGTTGTTGGTGTGTTCTTGCTTCCAGACCCTGGCTCAGGACTTCAGCGGTTTTGTTTCCAGTGTGAAAGTGAGGATGACAGAGGAAGGAACCCTGAGCACTCTGAGATCCGTCATGAAGCTCTGTACGCAGTCAGCCAGCAGGAAAAACAAGGTGACCTAAGCTTCCATTATGACGTTATGCATAATGCTCAACTCATATCCACAGCCCTTGCATGCATTCGCACATTCAAAATGTAGTATTGCGTCACGGAGCCTCTCTTGGAGTAAATTCTTTGTCTTTTGTTCTGCAGGATAATGTTTGTCCTGTCGCATCCAGTCTGTTTATTATGATTCTGCCTGCCAGTCTACTCAGTGAACTGGCTGAGATCTGTAAACTGTTGGTAAGTGATATTCATATATATATATATAGCACACAACAGATATTGTGGTCTGTGGATTGAAAAAAATCTTAATTTCAAGAACAGAGGGCCAGCTCGCAGAGTTAATCTTCCGTCCATGTCTCTTCAGTTAAGCAGCGTTTCTAAGCGAGTTACTGTTGCGGATGAAGACAACCGCATGGATGATGACTGGAACATGACCAACATGATGGGAGACAGCAGTGACGCTTCATGCGGGCCAGGTACAATTTCAGTTGTACAGGGGATAGGATCCGTTAGTCAGAGGAAGTTCAAGAAAAGTGAATAACAGGTGAGAGGCTCATAGTTCTGTTCTCCGTCAGGTGCGAAAAGTCTGTTAGCCGACGATCATCTGGCCCAGCAGGACCTGGCTTTCCTTGCAGTCTTGGAGTTCCTGTGTGAGTGCGGCTCCATCCAGCCCGTCCGCAGCCTGCTCTTCAAACCGCAGGAGGTGCGGTGCAGGCTGCTGCTGCTGCTGGTGGTTGAGCAGATTGACTTCAGCAAAGCCCTGCACCTCAACATGGTGGGTAGCAGCCTCTGTGGAGAGTCATGAGTCACAGCGGCAACGATGGTGCAACTGCTGAACTCTACTATCTGGTTCTCCTCTAGTATCTTGTCCTGTTGAAGAAGCTTCCTGCCGAGGACTCTCTCTCTCCAGAGGATTTTGACTCGCTGCTTCGTCCTCTAGCGTAAGGAAATCTGTCTGACACTCTGATTTTGTTGGTGACAGAGCAGCTGTTCGTAATAAATTACATTTTTTTTAACGTGTCTACAGGGACCTGTGTTCTCTCTACCGTCAGGACCAAGAGATCTGTGCTGCTGTCCTGCTGGGTTTGTTACCCTCCATCAGGAGCCTGGGGAAAACCCACCATATGCTGGAGGAAATGAGACATGTTCAGGGATCTCTGCTACAAGTGGTGTCTGGATTCTGGTTAGTGGTGTCATGAAGAGGTGCAGGTTCAGCCTGTAAGAGATTATGTGAACCTCTGTCTGTGGCAAAGAGCCTTCAGTCTTTGACTGAGGATGATCAAGTGTAAAATGGGCCTCCTCTGGTTGTCGTAGGGAAGCAAAGTCATGTCAGGAAGTTTGAATTCAATATAGAATAGATAGCAAAGACTTAGAGAACAGGAATGGCATTTTTTGTTAATGCCTATCCACTCTGAGTTTGTGTGGGATTCAGTTTCTAATGCTAACTCAAGCACTGCCCTGTTTCAGCATCCTGAGCCAAACAGGGAAATGCGTGGCAACTGTACGAGCTGCTTTAGTGCGATGTCTGGTTGCCTTGCTGGAGGTAAGTTCTCCGGAAATCTTCTTGCTTGCCGTTAGAGAATACTATTGCAGTGCAATTATAGGACAATTGATGTGCATGGCGATGAAATCTTAGCATCGTTATGAGTTAAACACAGTGTTTGGTGATTAATTGTACCAAAACGTTTCAACCTCCTGTCGGCTTTATGTATGCATGCTCCTCTCTATGCTTCACTTAAATATCAATATAGCAACCATTCTGTTGTTGTATGTCTCACACCTCTCCCCTCTGACAGGCTGACCCGTGCTGTGAGTGGGCAGTCCTACGTATCAGAGCGGAAGACCACCCGGTGTCTGTCATCCTTCCGTCTCACCTCGCAGACGCCCACCACCAAGTCCGCATGCTGGTAGCCGTGTCAGCAGAGAGGTATGCTGATAAAGAATCTGAAGAAATGTAATGGAAAGGGCAGTGATTGAGTCGATCATGGATCAGACTGTCGCCGTCATCTGTGTGTATCCAGGTTGTTTCTGGAGATGAGACCAGGCCGTCCACATAAGAGGAAAATGTTGCCTCTTAAACACCAGCAGGCAGCTTTTGAGAACATTTATTTGAAGGCTCAGGAGGGAATGAGGCTCCCAGTAAGTTCATTAGGTGTTGAATAGTTTAATTATCTGTGCCCTGTTTGCCTCTGTATGGCTTTCCTAATGCCTCATGTGTCTATGCGATCCTTCCACAGAGAAGCTCCTCAGAGGACCAGCAGGACGAGTCGTTTAACCGCAAGGCCGCCCTGTTGAAGAGTTTGTCTGTCATACTGTGCTGCAGCCCAGTGTGTGAAAAACAGTCTCTGTTTGCCCTCTTTCAGTCCTACAAGGAGAACAATATAGAGGAACAGCTCATCAAAAAGGTAACAGTTTCAGGGCCCTGTAAAGCTTGCTCAGCATCACTAATCTGATACGTTAGTGGGCTTTTGTATTCCAGCTGCTGCTCTTCCCATAAATCAGCGACGGACAGCAAGGTAGAGTGAGATGAATTCTTCTCGTTTTGTCTTTTTGTCACAGATGCTGTGCATTGTATCCAGAGTGCTGGGCTACAGGAGCGTGAAATCATTCGTCAGTTCCCACCTGTACTACTTGGTAGCTGAGTGGCTCGCGCAGAGACAGTCTGACGATCGCTACACTCTTGGATCCTTCCCTTACACCCTCCTGGAGCACAACACGGTCAAAGATTTCTATAAGTGAGGAAAGAAACGTCTTCTGTTCTCCACTCCTTTCACCATTATGCAATGATCTGACGTGACATAATACTGTGGAGTAAAACACGATAAAGCATGGGTTGATTATATTAACACCCATCACCCCTGTTGTCATGCGTCCTCTTGAAGCTCCTCCTACCAGGTATTGATCCCCCACCTGGTTTTCCTGGATGACTTTGAGCAGGTGAAGTCTATCGGCAGGTGTCTCGAGAAAGACTGGACAGAATTATTGGCCGACTGTTTCCCCAAGATCATGGTCAACATCCTGCCGTACTTCGCCTTGCCTGGCCAGGATCCACAGGTCGCACAGCAGAGAGAGAAGGCCCACAGAGTGTACGACCTGCTCAAAGATGCCAACTGTCTGGGCAAACAGGTAACACAGCTGTATAACATCAGCCCACATCTGCATTTGTGGTTAGACATATTTTTTTTATGCAGCTTTTATAGCTTGATCATATCATGACACAAAAATAACGGCAAAAAGAGATAGGAAGGAAAAGCAAATACATTTAGCCAATCTACACACAATACACAAATATAAATCACATTAGAATTGTCGATGTAAGCCATATCTGCAGCGCAAATGGACAGAAACTGGTTGCTGCTGTGGGTTTTCCATAATACAATAACATGACATTTGTTTTACTGAAGACTTTTTGCACAATTGTCTCATGTGTCTTTTTTCTTAGCCCAGTTGGAAGGTACCAACGTGGGCTTTGTCAATGCTAAGATCTACCCAAAAAGTAAAGATGCAGTAATTGAATAGCAGTTTTTCCCCATGTTTGTGCATGTGTCTGCAGCAAATTGACAACCTGATCCACAGCAACCTGGCGGACATAGTGGTGGAACTGCTGATGACTCTGTATGAAAGCGGAGCCCAAGGGGACTGCGAAGATCTGAGACGCTTTATAGGGTAATGGTAGTTTGAATTTATCATCTTTTTTTTTTTTTTTTTAAGATGTATTTTACTTATTTAACTGATTCATTTGATCATTGTGATGACAGCGCCCCAGTTTCAATCAAGGCTTTAATAAAAGTCTTTTTTCTATCTGTCTTACTTTTAAAGAAAATGAATGGCTGAATAATGGTTTAATGTCCCTCAGGGAACTGGACCCTGCACCGAACCCACCGTGCTTCAGCTCTTATGTCATTAAAGCTACACTGGACTACCTCAGCAAGTGCCACAGCGCCAACCAGTCTTCTGCCAAGTCTTTGGTAGCCATTCTGTCAAAAACTCCGGTGAGAGGTTTGAGTTATCCACCTGGATCTACTTCTACTACTATCAACATTTTTTTTTTTTTGCTGTTGAGTAGTTCTAACTTAGACTAACTTAATTTCCCCTGTTCTGTATAATGTTGTCATGACTGTGGTTCCCCTTTTGTGCCATAGATATCCATCCAGAGGATTCTGCTGGCTGTGTGTGAAAGAGCAGCAAAGACGACCAACAGCTACGAACGTCATCGCATCTTCCTCATGTATCACCTGTTTGTCAACCTGCTGCTCAGAGAGGTGAAGGACGGCCTGGGAGGAGCCTGGGCCTTCGTCCTGAGAGACATCATCTACACTCTCATCCACCATATCAACAGCGGGTTGGTGCACTCAGCTGCTCACAGGTAACATCCACGCATGCAGTGTCGCACACGCTGTGTCATACGAGCTTTGTGTTTCTGTCACCCACAGACCAGTTCAGTGTGATGAGGTTTCTAACCGAAGCCTCTCTCTGTGCTGCGACCTGTTGACCTCTGTGTGCCGGGCAGCTCTGCAGTTCTGCGACGACGCTCTAGACTGCCACCTGCAGGTCATAGTTGGGACTCTCACAACTCAGGTGACGGGGCGGCCTGCCATCTCACAGCAGGTAAGAGACAGAGCCAAGTCAAAAATGTTTGCAGATTTAGTGTAAATGATGTAAAATTCAGTCAAATGCAGCAAAAAAAAATCATTTTAAAAGGCACGCGTGTTAACAGGTGTGTCATGTAGGGAATAAAAACACCCATTTTAGTAGTGATTTGTTATCAAGCTCCCATTAAGACATTTAGGTTTTTCATGATTTCTGTTTGACACAACTATGTGAGTCCTTTCAAGCATTTGCGAGCCACACGTTTTAATTTTCACCTCTCCCTCTCTCTCTCTGGCCTTTATAGGTGCTCAGCCTGTTGCAGTTTCTTGTGATTGAAAATCAACAGAAGCTAAAAGGAGCCATCAGCAGGTTGGAGCCTTTTCCTGACCTCCCTGAATTCAGAGAGCTGCGGTCCGTTCAGCACAAGCTCAAATATAACACGGGGACCTTCACTCTGAGACAGGTAGCAGCCTGACTAAATCTTTCATATTAGTAACATCTCTCCAGGGACTTTTCTTTTTGATAACATATTTATCTCTGATTGGTCAGTGAAAGGAGGGATGGACATGTCATGGCTGAAAAGTGAAAGTTGAATTCATAAATTGAATTGCTGAACAAAGTATTTTTCCTTTTCTAGGAGATAGCCCACTTCCTGTCGGCCACGTCTTGCGACTCCTTACCTCTGACCAGACTCGAGGGGCTGAAGGAGCTGACTAGACAGTTGCATGACAACAAGGGACAGATCAGAGAGCTGCTCAAAGAGTGCCACGGTATGAAGCCAAAATGTAGTGGCATGATAAATGTCCAATGAGCTTGTTCTAAATGTTGTCTTGCTTTGTCCTCCCTGTAGCTGAACCCACTGATGGTGTGCTGCTGAAGCTGGTTCTCAGTCTGCTGCAGCTCTGTAAGCTTGCAGCCAACCACCCTGGAGGAGATGACATTCTAGGTAGAAAATCAAATCACTTCTCAGCCATGTCTGGAGTCTTTCATCATTTTCAGTTGCACAATCACAAATCTGTTCCTGCAGAGGCAACAGGCAGCTGTGTGGGAGAACTGGGTCCCGTGGACTTGTCTACCATCGCCCTGCTTCACGGCAGAGACCCTCTCTATGAAAAGGCCGTGTCTCTCTTCTCCTCCACCGAGTCGCAGTGTCTTTACATCATCCTCAATTGCATGAACGACGCGCTCACTCACCAGCGGTACGGTCAATCCGAGCTCTGAGAAATCAAAAGTTGGTCGTACATGACTGTGGAGGAGCGGGCGGTTTGTAGAGATATTTACTGTGTTGTGATTGTCTGCCAGTATTGAGGTGAGGCAAGCTGCCGCTGAGTGTGTGAAGTGCATCCTCTCCACTCAGTCTGGTGTCGATTTCTGGGAGCAATACAGAGACAACAGAGACCCCATGCTGGCCTTTCTCAATCCCTTTAGAAAGGCCAAGAAGAAGGTGGGTCAAGAATGTTTAAGTGTCCCATTTGCACTTTGTATGTATGCAACTAATCTCTGTGGCTTATTTATGTGGTTTTGAGCATATTGGAGCCGACTTATCTTGTGATTTTGGGTCAGTAGTCGTGTTCGTCTTCGAGTTCGGGCATGGAGGCCTTTAGTGTTTAGTATTCGCCTTACTGTAGAAACTGAAACCTCAGAGCCTGCTGCCACCAAGTCTTGCTGCAGGTCTTTTGCAGTCACTTAAGGTTTTTTGGCCACCTGCCTCCTCTGAAATGTGAACTTTGCAAACTGTGCTGCCAACAGTATATCTGGGAACATTCTGTGCCTTTGCTATCTTTTCGTATCCTAACATCCAAACATCACTGTGAACAAACCCCTAACCAGTCCAGGTATTTGATATGTTCCATCTCAACCACACCTGATGCAACCAGTGAGGCCCTTTATTATTTGCATCAGATGTGCTTGAGACAACACCTGATTTTCAAGCGAGGGTGTTGAATAATTTTGAGATTAAAAGTGGCATATTGTGTTGACCAATAAAATTAAACTATTTTTACCACTTGTATGATATGAATATAAGTATAAATGTGTGTTTTGGTGTATGCACATGTAACATCTGTGTCCTCCCTGTTGCTACTGACTCTTTTCTCTGATTAGGTGGCAGCCGTGAGTGGTGAGAAGAGTTCGGAGGCCAGGGAGAAGCTGGAGCGGCAGGAGTTTTGGATTTCCCAGACAGGCGGCCACAAGGACTGGCTGAAGGCTCTGTGCACCGCCCTGCTCGACAGTGGAGGAGTCAGGAGTGAGGCTCTGCTACTGTCACGACCCCTGTGTCTGGTGAGTACACTGACGTCACCTTAAGGACTCATAGCCTTCACAGGTGAACTGCCTACATCAGTATCCACACCGTGGATTGTGTTTAATCTTTGTATGTGCTTCAGAGCACTTTGTAGTCCACATTTTGTCACATACTGGATCGGTTTCGAATCCACCCTTTTAATTCAGAGCTCTAAATCTAACCACATCTTGTCTTATCTGTCTCAAGGTGAGGGTGGACTGCTGTCAGAGGCTGCTGCCCCTCGTCATTCACTCCATCCTTCTGGATGACTCTAATGGTTCGTGGAGAGAGTTGCTCTCCTCCCACATTCAGGACTTCTTCAGCTTTTGCTCCAGAAGCGCTCAGGCTTCCAGTCGGTCTACCACACCGCTCAACTCAGACTCCGGTCAGTTTGAGAGTATGACAAATAACATGAATGACCTCAGCTACTTACTCAAGTTCAAGGCATTTGTCAGTAGTTTGTGTTCACAATCATGTGCCTAAATTTTGACAGTGAGTGGAAATGATAACTGTCATCGCATGCTTCGTTTGTGATTATCATTTGTTATTATTTACAGAATCAGATGCTGCCAGCCAGGGTTTGTACAACAAGACCTCTCTGCGCACCATGCTTGCTGTTATTGACTATCTGAGACACCAGCAGAGACCACTGGAAGCTAAAAGGTTTGCAATGTTATTGTAATCAAATGCTTTTCAGATAGAAGTAAATGTGCAGGGACTCTATTTGCACCTGCTTTTCATCTGATTAACTCGAGCTGCGTCAGACCGGTTTGTCTTTGTTAATGTCAGCTGACACACTCTGTATCTTTCCTCCAGCAACTCCTGTGGCACAGTGTGTGACTCAAACTTCTGGCTGGACCTGAATTACCTGGAGGTGGCCAAAGCTGCTCAGTCTTGCTCAGCACATTTCACCGCCCTGCTGTACACCGAGATCTACGTCGATAAGATCAAAGCTAACATGGAGGAAAGTCGCAAGTACGCAAATTAACCTTTAAACCGGAGGACATTTTACTACATGGGCTTTTAATTCATGTCTCGTTACGCATCTGATTAAAACATTTTTATAAGATTGTTTTGCTTTCATCACATATTAAATGTTAAATCTGTACTTTACTCGTCATAAACAATTAAATGTTACTATATATTAAAGTACATTTAAGTTTTTTTACCTCAGTAATAATGACAATCCTATGCAAAGTGCCCCAAAGAGAGTTTTCACCCATTCTCCATTTCTGTGACCCATGTATTTACCAAATCTGCAGAACCAAGTCCAGAGCAACACGTAGGATCAGTTTTGAAGAAAACAGCCAAACCTTCACCATCTCCAGTCTGATAGAAAAGAGTTTGGAAGACACCAATATCAGTCTGCAGGTCGGTTCTTCATGTTAGATGTGTTTTCGCACAGATGTTTTTGAAAAATTTTGTTTTCTACATGAAGAAAAGCAACTGCTGAGGAAGATTTCTCCTGGATTGTATTTCTCATGAATGTCAACCTGAAAATAACAGTTAGTTTGTTTGATTATTACCCAATGTGAGTCCAGTGTGACAATAACCAACTTCAAAACTACAAAAGATAAACGTGTTTTGTAATATACAGGGGTCAGGCCCAACAATATCAAGGTCCCTCCATCATGTTTATTAAAAGAATTACCACTCATTGGTTCTGTGTTTACTCTCTCTTTTGTAGGAGCTGCTGATCGAGGTGTATCGCAGCATTGGAGAGCCTGACAGTCTGTATGGCTGTGGTGGGGAGACAATGACCAGTCCACTGACAAGGTAGTCACCAAGTAGATAAATAAGATCCTGCTCACCATCTTTCACATTATCACTTTAGCCCCGAAGCGCTCAGTCATTAGAGCTACAAACTTTGCTTTTCCATAACGATTTATAGGATTCGAACTTATGAGCATGAGGCTATGTGGGGGAAGGCCCTGACTTCATACGACCTTCACTCTACTCTGCCTGAGGTCACTCGGCAAGTGGGAATTGTGGAGGTAAATATAATGAAAGCTGCATTAGGCAGCTGTCTTATCAGAACAAACCAGAAAGTGGAGTGTAGTGCAGCCTCTTCAGTGCTGATCTTTTCCAACAGGGCCTCCAGAACTTTGGGCTGAGCAGCATCCTCGCCACCTACCTGAGGGGCCTGGAGAGTGAAGGGGTGGAGTGGGGAGCCGATCTGAGAGAGCTCCGCTTCCAGGCCGCATGGAGGAACACGCAGTGGGACTGTGAGCTATTAGAGAGGTGAGCCGTAGGGGGCGCAAACACACACACAGCTGAGAGTGCAGCGCCTACGACCCCAAACGCACCTGTAACCTATCAGAGAATGAGAAACACTTCACACATGTTTTTTCCACTCAAATCTTGTTTTATCAGGAGCGAGAAATCCAAACCTGGCTACCACGAATCAGTGTTTTGTGCCCTGCAAGCGCTGAGGGACAAAGAGTTCTCCATATTTGATGACATTACGAAACAGGCCAGGTATGATTGACATTTAGACACTCAAGAAATGTCAAGGTTTAACTCCAACCCAAAAATAATTCACCCATGTGTGCGCCTGTGTGTTTCCACAGGGGTGCAGAAGTGGACGAGCTGTGCAGAGGCAGTCTAGAGGCTGTGTCCTCTCTGTACCCGGCTCTCAGGGACCTGCAGAGCATCAGGGAGCTGGAGAGCGTTAGACAGCTCTTTTCCAGGTGATACCAGCGATCAAACATCGGGAATAACATAGTTATCCATACGGGAAAGAGTCTTGAGGATTTATGGGCCTTTTTATGTGTGGAAGGCTTGGGTTTGGCAGATGATGATGTCTTGTGTAGTTATGTAATCATCCTTATAAATATTTGCTTTACGTACTTTTTATACCAGGCCCTTCTCAGATGTGACTCTTAGTGAAGTTTGCAGCCAGTGGCGGCAGCACTCCCAGCTGCTCGCTGACAGTGACTTTGCTTTGGTGGAGCCCATTCTTGCCGCCCGCTCTGTGGCCCTGCACACCTTGATGTCCACGGCGGGAGATCCCGACAGCGCCCAGTACCTCCGCTCCGTGCTCACTGACCACCTCATGGAGCTCTGTCAGCTGGCTCGTAAGGCTGGGAATACACAGGTAGCGCCCGAGCGTTTGTTTCTTTTTGTTCTCCCAGTAAATATGGTAAGAACCGCTAACTCCAAAGCACCCACGGTGTTGTGACTCCTCTCCAGCTGGCAGAGCGGGCAGTCTTCCAGATGAAGCAGCATAGCGGTGGAGAGTCCTGGGCGTCGTCCCCTGTGTCGTCATGGCAACTGGAGGAAGCCCAGGTTTTCTGGGCAAAGGGAGAGCAGGGACTGGCCCTGGGCCTGCTGAGACAGATGATCCTCAACCTAGAGGACAAGGTCTGACACAAACACACAGACTCAAATCAAACAGCTCTGAATAAAATGTGCATATTTTGCATCTTTGTTGTATTAAAAACCCAACTTTCTGATTGATGTAGCACAGTAAGGTTGGATTGAGTTTCTACATCAGATGAATTAAAATAAGTAAAATCTAAAATGACAAGAGGCTTCATTGAACTATTTTGCTTTTTTGTTGTTCAGGTGGACATAAATCCTGCTCTGGCTCCGGTCTACACTGAATGCCTCAGGCTGTGTGGTAATTGGCTGGCTGAGACCTGCCTGGAAAGCCCCGGAGTAATACTGGAGAAGTACCTGGAGAGGGTAAGAGGAAGCTTATGGTTTCCTGATAACCTGGCTAGGATAGCTTTATTAAGAGAGGACAGTAGGACAGTATTTGGTATTGTAAGAAATCTACAAGTATGTCTTTTCTTTAACAGGCCAACACCTTTAAGTACACACACGTTTGTGCACGTACAGCGACCCTCAGAGAAATGAATGAATTATTACCCATCAGCCAGCCAGTGTCCGGCCACCCGCACTCACATACGCACGCATTAATTATTTATATCTGGATAAATAAGAAGTAGGCCCAAAGACGTAACTATCAAACTTCTGCAAGTATACAGTTCATGTCCTCAGGCTACGGCAGATTTATACGGACAAAACTGAATAATTTATGTGTGTGTGTGTGTGTGTGTTTGTCTGTACCTGTGTGCCTCTATACATCGCCACCCAACTTACTGAATGAGGTTCCATTGTTTTGCGTTGATGTTTCTTGAGTTTTTTACTCTACCTATTACCTTTTTTATGCATCTTTTTACCTTCCAACAACTTCACCTTACATTTTTGTTTCCACAGCTCACGCTTCACTCTCTTCTTGACTCTAACCTGTCAGAGAAGCTTTTTAAGTCTGTCCCACGCTGTTCTCTTAGGCAGTGGAGGTGATCGAGGGGGAATCGGGGGTTCGGGACTCCAGACTGCAGAGTCAGCGGACGGAGGCCTTCCTGTCTCTGGCCCGCTTCTCTGACGCTCAGTACCAGAGCATCGACAAATACATGAACTCCTCTGAGTTTGAGAACAAGCAGGCGCTGCTGGAGAAGGCCAAAGAGGAAATGGGCTTGATCAGGGAGCGTAAAGTGACGTCCAACAGGTCTGTGCTCTGTTAATTAGTGTTTTTTTCTGCATTTAAATCACAAGCATGCACTTGTTATACGGCAGCAGGGAAAACCGGATCCTTCACATAAAGATATGCCCTTCATACTTACTCTACTCTAGAGGATACGTAAATATGTTCTGTCGAAAAAAATTCTAGCAAGTGTTGATTGTGCTCGCTCTTCCTCTGACTTCACAGGTACACAGTAAAGGTGCAGAAAGAGCTGGAACTGGATGAGAAGGCTCTGTCCAACCTTCAAGCAGACAGACAGCGTTTCCTGTGCAAAGCGGTGGAGAATTACATCCAGTGTCTGGAACAAGGCGAGGAGCACGACACCTGGGTGTTCCGCCTGGCTTCACTCTGGCTAGAGAGTGGCGATGTTAAGGCCGTAAACGACATGATGAAGGTCAGTAAAACGCACGTAAATTGTGTATTTTTGCATTTGAGTGCGTGATAAAAGCCATTTAAGTGAATTTTCTCACAGCACCTGCCCATATTTTGTGTTTCAGAAAGGGGTGAAGCAGATCCCCTCCTACAAGTTTCTGCCTCTCATGTATCAGCTGGCTGCTCGCATGGGGACCAAGATGGCAACTGGCAACACTGAAGATACAGGCTTCCACGATGTCCTCAGCGACGTAATCCAACACTCAATAAATATACTGTTAACAGCAGTGTGTCATTGGTTTCCTGTAAGACGTGGCCGTTTACTGGTTTTACCAACCAGCGTCACGCAATTCCTGAAAAATCAACATTTGTAGCAAATAGAGGATCTTTGCTTGGTTGAGATAATGGATTGTGTAGTCCGGCATTTTTGCTTCAGATGTTTTTTCTCCTCGCAGCTGATCTTCCGAGCGTCTATGGAGCACCCTCACCACACACTCTTCATCATCTTCGCCCTGGTGAACGCCAACAAAGATGAGAGCTTTTGCGGGACCCGGCTGTCTAAGAGCGCTCCACAGCAGCCCTCACCATTCGACCTGGTGAGGCTTTTATTAAACCGCTCTCGGTTTCATGTGTAGCTTGAACGTGACACGTTTTCATACACGAGTAGTACAGTCTGATGATTTTTGTCCAAAGTGACAGTGGCCTGCTTTTCTTTTACAAGCAATGTTTCTCCCGTGCAGGAGCGTTCAGATGTGGCGCAGAAGATCATAAGTGCGATCAGAAAAAAGAGAGGCTCGATGATCCGAGGGATCGAGCGGCTGTGTGACGCCTACATCACTCTGGCTTATATGGACGTCAGCAAGCACAAGACGGAGAAGAGTGAGTAGCTGGAGCACAGTGGCACAGATGGCACTCCAGGGATTCCTGTTCTTGAAATGTCAGGAAATTCCAACATTTATCCTGATGCTACACACACAATGCTCCAATCATTTGTAGTGTTTCAGTTGTTTACATGGACAATAAACATGTTTTGGGCAAAAACATGGTAACTACAGTTGAGAGCACTTTCTGTTTGATTTGTGTTAAGATTTTCTTTCTTTTCCTTACATCTAAATGTGTGCATTACAGCTGCTTTGTGTCTTTGATTCATTACAGGGGCTATTCCCATCCCTGCTGATCAACCCATCTTGCAAATGAAAGATCTAGATGAGGCTGTCATCCCCACAATGGAGATCAAGGTGAAAAACGATGGAACATCTTAACTTTCAATTACGAATGTATTCAAATGTATTTCCTAAATGACACTCACTTACATAATTACAGATTAGAGGAACTTCCTATTAACTGAAACGGAAGACTGATTTGATTTGGTTTGGTTTTATTTCGGTAATATTGTAGTTGAGTGACACCAACTGAAAGGCAGGTTTTGATTTCTCTCTGTTCATGTGAAAAACAAAGATGTACAATGTTAAAAATAAATGTTACCATTTGATGCATTGAACCAAAGTCAGCCTAACTGTGTTGTACGTCTAAATAGGTGGATCCGTCCAGTTGCTATGACGACCTGGTGACTGTCAGATCCTTCATGCCCCATTATCACCTGGCTGGAGGAGTCAATCTGCCCAAGATCATCGACTGTGTCGGCTCTGACGGCAAGAGCAGGAGACAGCTGGTGAAGGTAAGCGTGTGTCTTTTGTGTGATTTTAAAATTAGGTTTTAACATAGACTCAACTGCCATCCAGGGAATCAAAGGCATTTTTTTCCTGTCGGATACATGAGTGCTGTAGACTGAACAAATCGGGTCTCTTTGAAGCTAAAGCTGTTGTCATGTGTGATTTAAGTCTGACCGGCCCCAGCAGGGAACCTCCTCACTTTAAATCTCAGTTCTTTTCCAGTTCAGTTTGGCTTTTAGTAATAATTTAACTTGTTTTTGTGCTTGGACAAATACAATGTTTGTTGGATTACAAACAGGCTTTTATACCTTTGCAATGAGGACATTCTTCAGAAGACTGTGGGCGTGGGCGTGTTTGCAGGAACACTTGTCAGCCACTTAAAGGCTAATAATTCACCACTGAGGCACTTTGGAGAGTCATGGTGAAAGAACAGTTTTTCCCATCTCTGACCTCAGTGAATCGTATTTTTGGATCAGTATTTTTATGTCAAATGGAGGCTTTTGTTTAGGCATTTTAGTCCATAATAAATCACATGTAGGATTGGTACACCCGCTATACTTTAGGTATTTGACATTTACCGAGTCTGTCTTGTAGTTGCTCAATTTTAGAAAATTCATTGATGGGGATATGTAGCAAAACCAATTTATATCCACACAGCATCTATGCTTATTGCTGTGTGGGTGCAGCCTAATGTTGATTACTGCACTATTTTTTATATATTTTTATTGTATAATATTTTGTTTTTATATTTATATATATATATATATATATAAATAATGTAGGAGGGACACTTTGGCTAAATATATTATTATAATTGTTATATTATAATTCCTTTGTTATATTTGTAGAATACAGAATTAAAATGGCGGCTGTAGTATTCTGTATGTTTTCCACTGACTCTTGCCCTCTCGGGTTGAACAGGGTCGGGACGACCTGCGACAGGATGCAGTGATGCAGCAGGTCTTCAGCATGTGCTCCATGCTGCTGCAGCGCAACACAGACACTCGCAAGAGGAAGCTCAACATCAGACGATACAAGGTTACACGCACCATTTAGTTTCTGATATTCAAACCTTCACGTGGTAACTCAAAAAGAATAGTACATCAGGGTTGTTCTGTTGCATATTTCCTTTGATCTTTGCATCATCGATTGCTAATTCCCTTATTTTCATCATCAAAGCGCTACATTTACACTTGCATCACCTACTTTCTGTCTCTCTCGTGCTTCGTCCCAGGTGGTGCCGTTCTCCCAGCGTAGCGGTGTGTTAGAGTGGTGTTCTGGCACGGTGCCTATTGGAGAGTTTCTGGTGGATCCCAATAAAGGAGCACACAAACGCTTCAGACCCAAGGACTCGACCAGCTTAGCCTGCCGCAGGAAGATGATTGTACTGCTCTTTGTATTTGAATGGATCGGTCTGAACTGGTCTCAGCCCAACCACAGATCCAATCTGAATCGCATGTTGTTGTTGAGGTTTTGGTGTGTTGATTATTACAGGAAGCTCAGAGCCAAGGGTTTGATGGGAAACTCCAGGCCTACATGGAGGTGTGCAAGAACTTCCGGCCGGTCTTCAGGTATTTCTGCATGGAACGATTCCTGGACCCCGCGGTGTGGATGGAGAAACGGCTGGCTTACACTCGCAGCGTGGCCACCTCCTCTATAGGTACAGACAGTACTGTGTGTTCGCCATAAACACAACACGTTACAGCAGCTCAACATCAAGTCTCACAGTAATATTTTGACCCATTTGGCTCAAACATCTTCAAATGGGTGGTCAGTTGAAACAAGACGGGCATGGAGGCAGGCCTGGAATTCGAAATTGTGGATGACCTGCTGACTTTCTCTGTCAAAACTGTAGTTTTGTGAATTACACGCCAACTATTTCTGCCTTGTGCCTGCAGTTGGCTACATCGTAGGCCTGGGAGACAGACACATCCAGAATATTCTGATTGATGAGCAGACTGCTGAACTGGTGCACATCGATTTAGGTAAAATGATTCCCTCCCCCTGTAAATGTAGAGTTTACTTACTGTCCTTCAGAAAAAAGTGTGCTGGAATTGTTTTCAGTCTTGTGTAACTTTTCAGAAGACCTGTTGTACATCTAGAAAAGTTTGATCAAAGTGGTTTTTACAATTAGTAATTCAAATCAGCATCACATTCAGCTAAAGACTCTCCCAATACATCCCTCTCTGTTTCCTTTTTCGTGCTTGTGATGTTCAGGTGTGGCCTTTGAGCAGGGGAAGATCCTCCCCACCCCCGAGACTGTCCCCTTCAGACTGTCCAGAGACATCGTGGACGGGATGGGCATCACTGGAGTGGAGGGAGTTTTCAGGAGGTATATTACGTCATGGCGTATTTTCAAATCAAAACTAATGGGAAGTCAAGCCTGGGAATGTTTTACGTCAGAGTTATCATTTTGCTTTGTGGCGCCTTCAAAGACAAATATAGCAAAACAACCATGTAAAAGCTCATTTTAAAAAGAACATATTTTTTACTGTGAATTAAGATTTGTGTTGCACAATTTGCTAAATTGAACCTGTTTTCTGTGGTTAGATGTTGTGAGAAGACCATGGAGGTGATGAGGAGCTCTCAAGAATCTCTGCTGACGATCGTAGAGGTTGGAACACGAGACAAATCACCCGCACACAAACGCTCGGACACAAATGCCACCTCAATCACTGGCATGACCGTCGCCTCATGCTGAGCGTTGCCTCTGTGTGTTTCTATGTGTTTATTTGCCGTATAGGTGCTGCTGTATGATCCTTTGTTCGACTGGACCATGAACCCACTGAAGGCTTTCCACCTGCAGCACGACGAACAGCAGGAGCTCAATGCAACGCTCAGCTCCACTATGGGGGGAGATGACATAGGCAATCACCGTAAATCCAGGTGTGTGTGTGTGTCTGTGTGTGTGGACATGTATAAAATTGCAATTTGAGTTAATTTAACTGTTTTTTTTTTTTTTGTCCTTTAATCCCAAAAATGGCGCCCTTTTGGTGATGTCGTACAAGTGTTTCCATCTCTGTCTCCTCACCTCTTCCTCTTCCTCCCGCAGTGACAGTCAGAGCTTCAACAAAGTGGCGGAGCGGGTGCTGCTGAGGCTGCAGGAGAAGCTGAAAGGGGTGGAGGAGGGCACAGTGCTCAGCGTGGGGGGGCAGGTCAACCTGCTCATCCAACAAGCCATGGACCCCAAAAACCTCAGCAGACTCTTCCACGGCTGGCAGGCCTGGGTGTAGACCACAGCGAAGGTACCCTTGGCTCCAATCCTGCTTCAGGGAACAAACGTTTTGACTCATTTTCCTTTTCTCCTCTGCTTTATACACAGTGGCAATTTCTTAGGCTTTGTCTGTACCAAAGAAACCTTTAAGAAAACGTTCTAAAAGGGTTTACACTTCACTTTTCACCGCACGGTTTAAAGGGAAACATAGACAGATACTATGCATATGAGTTTTTCCAATATAAGCATGATATATGATATTTTAGGTCAAACTTGAAAGAGTTTACTTGTTTAGTTACCACTGTCAATGAAATGCGGTTAATTCTTTTCATAACCCAGTCTAAACGCCAAGAACTTGTCCCATTTAAAGTAATAATTTCTTCTAACCTGCACTTTAACAGAACATTACGTCAGTTTGGCTACTAACAAACCATAAGATCACCCCCCAAAAAGACCCAAAAAACTGTGTTGCTGAAGGACTGTTTCTGTATTTACCCAATTGGATGTGAATGTTTTCATATTGTTAACATTTGGGTGAAAGTGAATTATTACTCATCTACAATACATGCCTTATGAATGTATGATATGCCTTTAAATAAACTGCACTTAAAGTCCTTAATCAGTAGGGTTTCGTTTCATTTGAGCCATTTGTCGGTTCAGTTCTTTTAGTGTCAAAGTACTGAACATTCTGCTGCACTGTAAAGCTTAGAGCGTTTAGAGATGCATGATGTATGTACAGATTTCAACGTGTCAGAGGCATTGTTTTTCTTTGTGTACTGTGTGATGCTGCTCGTTAACATGATTATTGTATCATTGATGAATGAAGCCAACAGCAGTGAAAATACATTTGTTTTAAGTGACATTCTGTTCAAATTGTCTCATTTTACATCAGAGTTGTAATTTAATTTTGACCATTAATTAATTACAAGATATTTGCATTTCCATTATTTATTTACAGATGGAGATATAATTGTGCTCTCTGCATTTTCTGTCAATCATTGACTCAGCTATCGAAGTGTAATGTGTTTGTCTGTTTACAGTTCATGCGCTGTAGTACCTTTCCAATGTGTACTCGGTGTAAAAGCTCAGTCACTCACCCTGACAGCACAGCAGATAAGACTTGGGGGATGTTTATAGAGATAACAGTCCTTATTGTGCTTGTTGTGTGCTCAGGAAATTTTAAACCGATGCCGATGAAGTGTGAGGAGTGGCCACTCAGACGATCATACAAACTCTTTACTTTGCCGCTGCGCTGAGGGGATGCAGAGAGCACAACAGGGCAGATGTGAGAGGGAATGCTAGAGATCTGAATTTCTTCTTATCTGTAACAAAAAAAAACAACTCTTATAGCTTCAGTTACTCCTGAGGTGGATATTGATATTTATTAGATTATTTGCATGCGAGATTGATGTTTGAATTATCTCAGGTGGACAGTTTTCTCTCTGCATCCATCAGTACATTTTAAGATATTGTTGGATAAACAGGAAATGACCACAAATCCGGTAAGTTTTCATTTACATTTTATTTTTCATTTTTATTTTCATATCATTTTGAAAGACTACTTAATATAGAGATATGTGGTAACTCCTGTTCACACTATAATAATACCAGAATTGGAAATCTAATTTTAAAGTAAATAAAGTACAAGTGAATGAATTCTCTGATTATATATTTAAAATCTCACTTGTACATTTCTGTACTTTCTGGTTGTCTTCTCCAGAAAAACTTCTTAATTGCTATCATTGCAAGTAGCCAGAGTATGGAAGCTTTATTCTCATCACTTATGCTTTACTGACAGTATCTGGACTCAGGTCCTTCTTTCATTACTGAGCATGACAAAAGGACACTACCTCCACCCAGCCGATCAGATGTTAAGCCTCAGTACGTTCATCACGTGGCCCCGAAACCCCCACCTGAGATCAGCCACCCCACTCCCAAACATAAAGGTAGCTCGGCCTCCCTTTCTCTCACTTAGCACCTCATACTGTAAGATAACTGTAGATAAACTTTGTGCTGGCTTTAAATTTCCTCAGAGAAAGATTACTTACTTGCAAATTATAGCTGATGTGCGTGTATATTTCTCTGTTTTCTGTAGATGTACCAGATGTAAAATGAATATTGATTTGGACATTGGTTGAAACAAAAAAATGTTAATGCATTCATAACTTAACTACTTGGAGACATGCTAGGTGTCCATAAGTGGGCAATCTCTAGAAATACATGTTAGAAATACAGATCACAGTGACAATTCAAATAAATCATTATTCAGATATACAGAATAGATGTGATAAACTCGAAAGATACTTTTGATTCCCCTCTTGAGAGGACAGCCATTATTCTATATGTGTGATTAGAAATACAAAGTGTGTATGATTAAATTGGGGCCAAAGAAGTGTGTAAGTTGGTGTAAATGGGTTTCTGGTCACTGTGTGTGTGTGTGTGTGTGTGTGTGTGTGTGTGTGTGTGTGTGTGTGTGTGTGTGTGTGTGTGTGTGTGTGTGTGTGTGTGGTCCTGCCAGGTGTAAAACAGAGGTGTGTTAAGTTCACGGTGGCTGCTGTGATCTGCCTGCTGCTCCTCCTGCTGCTGGCTGGAATCCTCCTCGCTTATTACTGTGAGTGTGAGATATATCCCCGACTGATTACTGTAATAACTCATGAGCTACTCCAAACTTAAGTGAGCTGAACCTTAAACACACACACACACACACACACACACGCGCGATAGGGTGCACATAGTCCTCTCCTCCTCATCTCATCTTGTCCAACAGTCTCCTCGCCCTGTGCGCACGGGATGCAGTGTGGTGATGGGAGCTGTGTGTGGGAGTCCCAGTGGTGTGACGGAGTGACGGACTGTCCTGCAGGCCAGGATGAAGCCAGCTGTGGTAAGCAGACTCATCCGGGGGCCGAAGCACACAATTATACACACCTGAAAACCCTGCAACCTGCACATCTTCTACAGTTTAAAGGAACACCACAATGTAATTTTCACTATTTCCTCGTTATTTAATTTGAATGCTGTTATTAGTGTTAGTATAATGCAAATAATATTAATAGCAATGATGTGAAAAATGACATCAAGAGCACTGGGGATCATGTCTTCACTCTCCTTTTAAAGGATTTAACGTCTTACTTCAGGGACCACAGAGAACATTGCTGTTGATATCTGAGTCCGGTCTGGCTGCCCTCTTCACCTACTTTCCGCTGACAAAACGTTAAATCATTGTTTGCGTTTGCCGTCTTCGCTCAGTGAGGCTGCTCGGCTCCACTTTCCTGCTCCAGTTCTACTCGACTCAGGGTAAAAAGTGGAGAAGCGTCTGTTCTCACGGCTGGACCGACCACCAGGGGAGAGCAAGCTGTCAGCTCTTTGGATACGGCAGGTAAGACGGCCCCTGTGTCTCAGACTGTGTTTCCTCCATATTCTGGCATGCGAAGGAGTTTAAGTGCTCAAGTGAAGTTGTGTTTTACCGTGATGTGGTTCGACAGGGACACGTATTTTAAATCAGACCGACAAAAGGCCGATTCTGATGATGGATTCTTAACAGTGAAGTCTGACTTCAAGCCAGAGGCATCCATACTGCAGCAGCTTGTGCTCAGGTCGGTGAACCGTTATACCAGCATAAAGTTGTTAATCCAGAATCGATATGAACCCAAATCCACCTCACATCTCTTCCTTTGCCATCTGCAGTAACACCTGTCCCAACAACAGCGCAGTGACATTACGTTGTACTGGTATGTTATTACACAGTCTTCCTGTATTTCATCTTTTAAAAACTACAGCGGGGGGGACATGAGAGATGTTTCATGGCTGTTTATCTATTTATAGTTTCTCTTCTGCAGTCATGGGGTTATAGATATACAGCCTAATTGGAGGGTGGGCTTTGGCATTGACTCTGTAGTTGTGTTGATAATTTGCCGCATTTGAAGGTTTTTGATTTTCATATTCTATAAATATCTAAGGCAGAGGTGTTGGAACATTTCGCCTCTGTTTTTGGTGCAGTCGCATGCAGGACTGAGGGCTCTCTTTTGCTCGTGCTTTTGATCTCCTTTGTGTTGTGTTCTCGTGCCCCGACCAAATTAAATGCGAACATGAAATGACAAAAAAGGCTTTTGCAAAGCTTGGTGCTTTGTTGTCTCCCTCATAAGTTTCCAGGCTCATGCAGGCTCTGTTTTGATGTGCACCTCTGTTTGTCACACGTGTGAAGTTGCCAATTATTTGAATCTTGTCGCCCAGTCGGTCCACATTACTGTACAATTTCCAACAAGACAATATTATATTATAAGAGATCACTGCTTTATGACCACTCTACTCTCTTTACACTGCCTTTATTTGAACTTTATTGATTATAGAGAATTGTGACACCTCTTGTACCTGCTTTTAAAAGTCCCGTGGCTTTGAAGTGCATCCACTGTAACAGCAGATTTGTCCTCAGATTGTGGGAATTGGGTGAACTCCAGCAGGGCCTCTGCAGGCCAGCTGGCTTCTCCGGGGGCCTGGCCCTGGCAGGTCAGCTTGCAGGTCGCGGGCTCCCACCGCTGTGGCGGAGCCATCATCTCCCCCTACTGGGTAGTGACAGCAGCACACTGTGTGGCCAGGTGAGGCCCCTTTCCATCACACGTTGTTTAGAGTTGTTGCTGTGGTGTGATCCAGTCTGAATTTACTCTCCGCTGTCTGTCTCCCCACGCAGGGCCCCCAGCCCTGGAGACTGGGCAGTGTATGCTGGGATAGTGGATTCATTAGGCACTCTATTTAACCCTGCTTACGCTGTGAGCCGCATTATAGCGCATGAAGGCTACAACAGTCTCCCTCGCAGGAATGACATAGCTCTGATGAGGCTCTCTAAACCCGTGGACATGACAGGTGCTTACAGACAGATGTACATACACCGGCTGGAAAAAAAAAATGTATCAAACGAGCAGAAGTTAATCCCATATTAATACGTTTTTCCAAACATACAGAGAGGTCTTTGTTATTCAGCCTTCTCTGGACAAAATAATAGAAACACCTGTCAGACAACACATCATGTTGAATCAGTACCTCTTCCAAAACAGTTTTTCCTTTTGTAGACTTATAACATCAGACATATTGTTTTCTTCAGTAGCCTCCGGTAATATTGGACCTGTGTGCCTCCCAAATGTTGGTCTAAACATCACTGGTGATCAGGAGGGCTGGATAACACGATTTAGACACACGGTAAATGGAGGTGAGGCAGCTGTGGTTACATGCGGTTATGTGTTGTGAATGGAATGACGAGACATTTTGTGGATGTAAGATATCAGAAATTAAATAAAAAGTTTGGAGATTTGCCTTTGACGTATTTAAAGAACAAGCCAGTCATTGCTGTCTGCTACAGGGTCTAAAGACTGTTGTGTGTGTGAGTGTGTGTGCTGACACTGGATGCCACTCAGTGGCTTTAACTCTATTTTACTTGCTTTGCTGTCCTGCTGCTCTACAGACTCTGGCTCTCCGTACCTGACGGAGGCTCGGGTCTCTCTCATAGACGCCGCAGCCTGCAACAGCTCCACCGCTTACGACGGCAGGATATCGCAGGGAATGTTATGTGCCAGGGAGACGGAGGCAGCAGGCGACGTGTGCCGCGTAAGACAAACCAGTGACACACACTCATGTAGCAGTTGCTGTTTTGAGTACCAGGTGGTTGCAGTGTGACTGCTGCCACACTGGTCTACTGCCCTCAGCCATAATTCAAGCATTAGCTCTAACTCCAAGTGATCTTATGGAGAAATGTGCTCAAATTGGTGTTCACATAAGCATCAACAAACACTCTTTATAATGGGATATTATCCGCCACAATTCAGTTTTTCTTGCAGAAGTGGAGCAGTGACATATAAATAGTTGTGAAAGAATTCATAGCGTTTTCATGCCCTTATGGAATTTGCTTCAAGGCGTAGTCAAACAAGAGCTGGACTGTTTTCTGTACATGACAACAGCTTTGAACACACAGTTCCACTTTGTGACTTACAACAAACCATTTATACAGTTGAGTCAACAATGAATGTAAAGTTAAAGCACTGATCTTTAATTTTCTCTATTTAATTCCTATCATCGACCTTCAGACGAATGAATGAATAACATTTAGTGTTTAAATTTCATGGAGACACTGAGATCTTTGTAAAGCTTTTGATCTCCAACGTGGGAATCTTTCTCCAGTGTTAATAAAATATCGCCCTGGTTTGCACTGAACTCTTC
This sequence comes from Pempheris klunzingeri, assembly GCF_042242105.1. Classification (NCBI taxonomy): domain Eukaryota; kingdom Metazoa; phylum Chordata; class Actinopteri; order Acropomatiformes; family Pempheridae; genus Pempheris; species Pempheris klunzingeri. The sequence goes on from NC_092015.1 coordinate 19,113,816, forward strand.
CTCAGACTGACAGCGGAGGCCCTCTGGTGTCCCTGAAGGATGGAGTATGGTGGCTCATAGGGGACAGTATTTGGGGGGAGCACTGCGCTGAGAAGAACAAACCAGGTGTTTACGGCAATGTCACCTATTTTCTGGACTGGATCTACCATCAGATACAGGTAAAAAACAAAACAAATATATATACAGTGCTTAACAAATTTATCAGATCACCTGTCATAAAAACGAGAAAACACAAATATTTTAGAAATCTGTCAAAAACTTGTTTCAAATTAAACATTGTATTATTATTTATTAGGCAAATAACAAACTGGAACAACTAAATAGTCCTTATTCACATATTTTAACCAAAAATCTTAATGTTTTGTTTGACCTCCTTTGGCCCTGATTGTTTTCATGGACTTTTCGATTGTCTCTTTTGTTATTGAGTTCCAAATAGTTCCTAGCTGTTCCCAGAGACTTGCTTTGGATTACATTTGTGTGTGATCTATTTTTTAATTCAATAAATCCCAGATCTGTTCGATAGGATTCAAGTCCAGTCCATCAGTTCCACTGCTCCAGATTCCTTTTACATCATTTCAAATACATCATTTTGAGAGCTTAAACATACTGGTGGGTTAACCATTACAGAAATTAAAACAATATTTTGGTGATCAGCAATACTGTTAATTTAGGGCAGCGGAGGCAAACACCTTACACTGGGTGGTGGTCTAATACATTTGTTAAGTACTGTGTGTGTGTGTGTATATATGTGTGTGTATATATATATATATATATATATATATTTATTTATTTTTTTTCTGTAATATATTACAAAGAAATATTGGACTTATGACTAATGAAGCTAAATCTGGATTTCCATGTAGTGTCTGTGCAGATCATTTGTAGCATTTGATTTAATCTGCTTGGAGGACCACATGCAATAAGAAGGTTTATCTGTCTGCTGCTCTCAGTAATACTGCATGACTCACGCTGGATGTACAGTAATACCTACATAATACGGCAGAGACATAATACAAGCTCGGTTTTTACAGCATGGAGTGCGCTTAACCTTGTTTATGCCTGTTAAAATGTGTAATTCTACAACTAGAGGTAATCCAAGTGTTGACAGTAATTGGTCTTTGGACTCCCGAGCAAACGCCATGGCTGATTTTCTTATTAAGATAAACATGATATTGTCCTTATTATTTAAGATTAACTGCTTATTAAGATAAACTAGATAATTAGTTGCAGCTATCGTCATTAAAAAGTAATCAGCAGTTTTTGCTAATCTTTACCGACAAATTGTGTTTTTCTATTTACAGAAGCATCAAGATGACTGATGACCAAAGATGAGCTATCTGAGATGTTTGTGTTTACAATTTTTTAGAAGCAGAGATAAACTTTAATGTGTCTCCCACATAACTTATTTCCTACATATTACTTTATTGTGTACTCAATCGCTATCAGTATTGAAGCAGATTTTGGTTTTGTGATAAGCTCCAATGAACAATGTTTTCATATCATCTTTTTATATTATATTTTTTGTTTTATGTATGCAGAATGCATGAAGTCTTTATTTTAGTCTTTGTAAATATCATTACCGTTTAATGGTGATATTTGCCAGTCGATGCAGGTACCATGCATCAACACAAGGTGTCACTCACAAACCACATCAAACTTCTTCCCACTGACTCCCAAAGGTTGCTTAACCTTTCACAAAAAGAAATATTTATTAATTTAAAATGATTTACATCTTTGATTTGGTCGCGCATTCTTTTGTTTACAGCAAAAGTACAATTTTTGGCACAGAAAAATACACTTCACGAAAACACAACATTCAAAGGTTTCAAGTGTACCTTCAATTTGACAACTCTAAATCTGGGCAGGCGATGACATATTGGGCCGATACTCTGGACAGACCGCACGTTTCAGATTGATTGATAGCACAGTCGCAGCAGAGGAGCATGTTTCATGCGCTATAGTATAATAATGTATCAGACTATGTGTAAGACTGACTTTTTATTGCGAGGGAGCATCTGTTTCATGTGTCAGCATCAAAAATCCTTTGGCTTGTAATTAAGCGTTTTGTATAAAATGTGTATTATAAATATGTACCATTCAACATCTACCATCTAAAAAGCAAAGATTTGGAATAATAAAACAATCACATTCAAAGAGATTTAAATATAAGGTTGGACATTCACAGAATTAGTAAAATTACATTAATACAACAGATTACGTCACGGGTTGAGGAATACTGATCCTCAGATTTATATTACACTTTTGATTGACTGTAGAAACAAAGTGCAAGTCAGCAAAGTCTCACACTGAAAATACTGTGTATAAATCTGTATTCGCAGTGAGATTTAAAGGCACTACAGGCACTGTAAACACATGTGTAACCTCTAGTAATATTCTTCCTGTTAACAGTGATAGTTGAGCAGCTTTTCCCCTTCACTTCAACACACGCGCGCACACACACACACACACACGCACACACATTAATTTCACTCCATAGAAGACTGGAGGTAAACTTCAAAATATAAGAAGGCACTAGAAACAGTCCTTCACTGATCATGGGGATTATTAAATCTGTAAAAATGGGTGGCAGATTATTCACTGTAAGGCACATTTTTAAGGCTGTATTATCATCATCAATAATAATAATACTAATAATAATACAGAGTTGAAAAGAGAAATGAAATCAGTAACTTGAACGAGTGTTTGTTGATCATGTGCTGTTTCATGTCTGCCCCACTTGCTGTCCCGTGATTGTCTATAAGGAAGAAATTCCACCGTTGGTGACAAAGTGTTTTTAAATACTGTGGTTCAGCCTTCTGTTTGTGTTAACGACGTCCTACGTTTCCAAGAGAACCTTTTGACAGCCTGATGGAGAATAAGCCTGATCCTGGTTTGAGCGCTCTGTTGAGCTACACTGGAATGTGGTCGGTGTGGGCAGGGACAGCAGTACTGAAAGAATACAGGTCTTTCCAATTGAGAAAAATTAAGTCATACCCATTACTAATAGCTACATGACATCATGAACATTTAAAGCTACAGCCAGTCAAGAAATTTCACCTGTTCTTATTCCTCCTATGCTGGATGTCTTTCTCTGTGTCACAATGTCTATATGATCAATTATCAGTGAGAGCAGAGAGATTGGAACCATCACCAAGACATCACTTTCATGTTTTTAGTAAATGTTTTTAGGGTGGGGTTTCCCGTCAAGAGGCAGTTGATTGGTCGGTGTCCACCTCCATGGGGCAACCTGATGAGTGCAGTCTAGAGACAGTCAGACATTCAGAGCCGAGTGTCACTGTTCGGTGCAGGCCGAGCCTAACCCCTTTCTCCGCCGCTGTGGGTGGGTTGTGCTCGCTGTCCCCCTGCCCGCTCACCCTGTCCGCCCGTCCATTTCCCCTCAGTCACTTGATGCGGTGGCGGACCAGTGAGGATTCATCGGTTATCTCCCCAGAGCGGTCTCTGCGCCGCAGGGGCAGGACCAGCAGGAGCAACAGGATGATGAGAACCAAGGCGCAGACCGCCATCAGGGAGTAGGAGATCACCCACAGAATGGGCTCCTTCAGCGCCCCGTTGGAGCAGTCGGCTGCCACATCCGCTGCTGAGAAGGGCCCTGCGATCTCTGACAGAGCCGCTCCACCGCTCACTGCAGAGAAAGGAGAGACAGGAGAGTTGCGCCTGGTCATTTAAAGATCAATATACCAGCTCAAAGAAACACAAAAAGAGCCCAAATGACACTTAAAAAGGGTTTATTGTTTACTCAACACCAATTAAAAGCTAAAATAAATCTGCTGAAAACAACGTGCTAATGAACAGATGCTTCTTCCAGATATCAAATGTTAACTGTATTATTAGATGTCGGCTTCTTCAAGCAACAGTTGTCTTAGATTGGCAGCATCATTAAAGCAATTTGATGTTATTTGTTTTACTCAAGGTCAACTAAGAAAGTTTTCTCTGTCTAGATCAGGATTTACTGCTGGCAACCCTACCGTCACAAGCCTGCATCCTTAACCTTCAGCCTACATCTGTTCCGAGTCAGTTTGCTTAATACAGAACAAAAGTGATCTTTGTACCTTAAGATAGGAGTGTGAGGCCTTGCCCAAGCTCATGTTTACACAGAACTAAAGGGAAGTACCACTGTTTAACCATTGCGGTTTAGGTAATGAGCAGGATATCTCCAAGGGCTTGGTCAATGGACCTGCAAGTATTGTTAAAAAGTGCATTGCATCTTACGTTTTGCTTTCCCGTGAGTTATCAAATTATCAAGGCACTTTAGACTTCTGGACTGGACTTTTTCTTTCACTGTTAAAAGTTAAATGTCTTGAATTTTATTCTGTAATATCATCAGCAACACCAAAAAGAGATTCCACCTACACTTTAATATTTGCTGCTCTAAACAACAAAGAAGGATCCATCTTTCATCTACATGTTGTATTGTTACGGTATTATTTCTACTTCATTATCACTGCATGTTAGTGCTTGCTAACACTGATATTGGACAGCATTGATATGATATTAAGTGTTCTGGACAATCTATAGACCTTCATGCACAAATACTTCTTTTCTTGTTGCAGATTACCATTCAAACCAGTGTTTTAAGATACACAGTGAGTCCGTTTGTTAAAGGTCCCATATTGTTTACATGCTTTAAGAGTTCAACAAACATTATTTTTGTCATACCAGACATGGTTGCTGCAGCTGTTTTCTTGCTGCTAAACGCTCCATTTTAGAGGAACAGAACAATTTGCGAGCTTTGCTCTCCCCTTCAATATATACATCTTGCTGGAATGGAGAAAAAAAACAATGGCGGACAGCAAGGTGCATTAGGGAGGTTTTCAGTGGGCGAGGACAGTCAGCCTGCTGGAGGAGTTCCCTTTATGACATCATAAAAGGCAGCCAAATCTTAAACTGCGTGTTTGTAGCAGGAGTAAAAGAGAGAGGATGGTCTTTTCTCATATTTGGTGGTCTGTAGACACACTTAGAGACATATGTTTGTGTTAAAAAAACACTAAAAAAAAAAGAGCATTTTGTATAATATGGGACCTTTAACATCAGCCAACACTGTTTGGACACATGATATGATTTGCTTTCAGTCTTAATAAAAGACTTGTATGTTTCCCCACCTGCACAGCTGCTGAGGGCAAAGCCCAGTCTCTGCTGGGCGCGGTCGAACACCACATAGAAGCCCTCCATAACAGTAGCGCCGATCACCAGGCCATTAGCTGACGACGACACTCCGAAACGGAAGCAGTCTAGCGTGCCGTCCACATCTGTGATTGGCTGGATGTACAGCTGCAAGACAGAAGAATGAGGACCGATAGGTGTGTGTGTGTCTTTTAGGCTGATGGAGAAGCTGTGAGGGGAAGGTGACTTGTTTTTCTGTTTATGTTTACCTGAGGCAGGATGGTGATGCGGAAGGACTGGCTGGTGTTCGTGGCCCTCAGGTAGATGGACAGCTTGGGGAAAAATCTCCAGGGGGTCTCTCCCTTCATCCAGCATGCAAGCTTGGTGCCATCCCAGAACCCCGAAGAAAAATCCTGGATCTGAAACAAAGAGGAAAAAGACAGAGAAACAGACAAAGGGAGACAGAAAGACAAACAGAAGAATGGAAGGTCAGTATAGCACCGAAACAAGCTCTGCTGTTCTCGTTCATTTTCCCACGTGGGATTAATCTGCAAAGATCTGGATACATTAACTGAAAATGCTGCTTCCAGGTTCAAATCAACCTTGAGTACTGTTTGTGTGCAGTTACATCAGGTGAAAAGTGTGTAAAGTAGAATGAAGGGGGGGGGGCTAAACAAACCATGGGCACATAAATGGGCACATTTTGTAGCAGAGAAACTCCTGATCCCTCCTCTCAAAGCTACTACGTCCTTGAACAGTGAGCGTGCGCTATCCTCCCCTGCATCTCTTTGCTCTGACAACATGTTTCATCATTGTCTGTGGAGAGACGGCAGCGTACCAGAGAGCTGCGTGTGATGGCTTCTACCACCGCATTGAAGACGTTGACAGGAAGACGCAGAAGTGTCGTCCCACTGTCAACTATAGCTTTATCCATGTTATACTGAAAGAAAGGGAGAAAGAAGTGAAGTTGGCTCCTATGGAAGACCTTGAGCAAACAAAAATATATAAATATAAAATAAGGAAGCTCTTTCACAAGACTCAACAGATTCCCTTGCAGCACTGCTAAGTCCAATTCGGTTTCATTTCCATGTTGCAACCTTGATACAGTCATCAACAACGAATGTTGGTACAACCAGCACTGCTTCTCTACTTCAAACTTACAGCTTTCATTTAGTGGCATTAATGAACATCTTTGCATGATGTTGCACAGTTATAAGGTTACCTCTCTGCAGTCCAGGTCCAGATTCTGGTCACCAACCTCCAGCTTCAAAACCTCCACTTGGTAGTACCACTCCTCTATTATAGGGGTGTACCATACTGACCCCCGATACAGAGTTGGTTCAGCCCCTCCCATGACCTGAGGAGGGAACACGAATACGTCTTTACAGTCACCTGTGATCACACCAACTCAGTGAATATCCAACAACACTACACTCTGGTCAAGGTTTATCCCTCTACACTTTGGCAGGATATATAAACACACATATGCACATAAAACACGCACACACAAGCACCCTGCCATCTTATCCATCTGTCTGCATCAGTGGGTCACATGATGGAGATGCAGTGAGCGAGGCACTGAGGCTGTTTGTATAACAGTGACAGACCTGCTCTCAGCAGGACACTATCTTAGCTTAATTAGCTCCACTCTAACTACACTGGGCCTCCAATGGAGAAACCACATTGAGAAGGAGGATACCAGCTATTATGTTTCTAAAACGCACTCAGCTGCTACGTCTGATCCACCAAGTGACGCATTGTATTTTCTCTGAGAATTGTGCACAACCACATCCCAGTCCTCTGTGAGCGCAGCTCAAAGATACTCTTTCCTACTTCGTGTTCAAAGACCCTGTTTAGGTCAAAAGTCTTTACAAACACACATTTGATATGTTCAGATGATTAAACCCCTCCCCTGGCAGCCCCTCCTGACTACTCACAAGACTGCCTCCCGCTGGGTCTGCAGCGCTGCTGGCTGACAGTCCAGCACCGCACATCTGGAGGGAAAAGATGTCAGGAATTCCGAGCTCTTTCACCAAAGAGTTGAAGAAGGGCTCCACAGACGAGTCAGGCTATTTGAGACACAGGAGACATGTAATGATTAACTCTGGTCAATACATTTGCATTTTAAGCTCTTAGTTTGTATGATTGTGTTCATTAACTTTCTCTTTGCCACAGTATAGACAACCTGTAGCTCAAAGTATGAGTCAAGAAAACAAAAGACACAGAGAGGGAAAATGTTTCAAGTGAATTCTGGAAACACACTCAACTGAAAAACAAATAGACAGACAGACAATACTTGGTTTCCTCACACTTGGAAGTTTAACACCAATTTACAAGGCTTGGTGGGTAAGAAGAAAAATACACCATAATACCATAATTTGTACAAGTACATAACCTTTTTGGGTTTAGGGTTAGGTTACCCTTTACGTTACAGAGTGTCTGTGCGAGCATATTTGACCCTCAGTCACTGGCATTTGATCCCAAAAGTTGCTGTAATCAGCACAGAAAGAATGTATTGTGTCCGCTTTTACGCTGACGTCACTGTCCAATCAATGTCAAATTATCACACTAAAGGAAGCTGACGCTGTGTCTCTGTCACACATATTTAGCATGTTCGTGCAACTGCATGAAACTGACTGAAGTAAGCATAGCTCTTTAGGAATGTGCTTTTTCCACCATAATGGAATATATAGGTTTCTAATAAAGAGACCACATGATCATAATCATATGTGGCTTTCATCCACTTCAATTAATGTGTCTGTGGCTGTATATTACTTTTCTGTTGTCATGTGAAATGTCCATGACTACGGTGAGATAAGATCTTGTTTTGAAAAGTTGTTCAGTGCTGCTTGATTAACTTGATAAAACCGGATATAATCAAGTAACTTATTTTTTTCACCCTGCGTGCATCCTGGATTTTCTGCACAGAATGTTCTCATTTGTCTGTGTCTTGCATGTGTTTAAACTTTCCATAAACTTTAGGGTTAACTATGTATACTATAAATACAGCTCACTGCTCCTTATTCATTGCAGCAATGGATGACCAACCCATCTTATGATATATCTCACAATAATTAATACACATTTATCAAAAGGTGAAAGATGGAATGGCAAGATCTAGTATTTTCCCCTTTGATGAGAAAAGGCATGACTAATTTCTCTTCTACTGATTGATATAGTCCACATTTTTGTAAAAAAAAAAATTAATTCCTGAGCTGGCTGGTGAATTTATTTTGAGTCTTAGAATTTGATACTTGTTCTCCAGAGATTTACTGCCAGCGTCAGGGCCACATTTTAAGTGTATGAGCCCTAAAGCATCAGAGCTAGAGAGAGATGATTGCATGTGAATCTGCTGTTGCTTCACTTAACGTCACACTGACAAAATCAGTGAGAGAGGAATTTAAACCTTTCCTAGTAATCATACAATCTAAAGTTAAGATCAGAATCAAATTCTAAGAGCATCTCTCTCACCCGTGCCAGTGTGGGATAGGCTAGTCCCAGGATGCCCTGCCAGTTGACCCCAGGAAGGAAGAAGCCGTCAGATAATAGGATTGCCGCGATGTTGATGATGAAGGTCCCATTTGGGCCTTTGGGGATAGCGACACGGTCAGTGCCCAGTTCACCTTCCCAGTTGCCCTGGGTGTACCTGACAGCCACAGTCCGGCCGACTGACTCATAGGTACTGGAGCTGGACAGAGGAAGAAGCCAAAAGTTACCAGGCCTGTGAGAGGTAGATAAATAGCTAAATTCTGTTAAACTTAAATTATGACTGTGACTGTAATAAAGGGGCAACCTCAAAAGATGAATTTAAGATATTCACCAATTTTAAATGTTTTAAGGCAAAAAAAATAATTACATTGCAAAAAATATGCAATTAACTAATGACATAATAGGAATATTCATTTTTTTCTGTGAAAAACTATGATCTCTAATTCAATAAATAGTGCCTCTGTCATGGGAGACCGTAGGTGAGGAAGCGAGGACTAAACTAAAAGTCAGCATTGGTATGACATTTCCAGGATCTTGTACTGTATCAGGTTATACAGCCACTCACAGTTCAGTGTTGAAGTAGTGAGTAATGAATGGGTGTGGAGCTGCAGCCACGGCAAAGTTACTGCTGCCTGTATCCACCAGGATGTTCACCTGAAACACACAAGGCACAGTTTTCTTTAGCAACCTTTTCAGCTACCTGCTACAAGACAACCCCGCCCTAACTGGAACGGAGCGATACACTTTTGAGAGGACTTTAAACTTTTAAAAAGGCAACTTTAAGTTTCCGTTTGTACTAGCAACAATAAATATGAGGAGGAAAAAAACAACAGAAGAAGAGCGGAGGATGCTGAGCGAGAACAACAAATTTCCTTACAGTAAATGAATAAACTGGAAATAGAGAATAGAAATCACAAGAAGATACAGAACACAGAAACAAAAAACTGAGAAAGATGACAGAAACTTTTATCTGGTTTATTTCTGTTTTTTTTTCCCTGCAACTGAAAGATCCATATTGGATTTTATCAGGACCTACTTTGATCAACTGCTATGCCTGTTGTCCAATATATAGTCAGGGTGTCATACATACCATAAATGGATAAAGTTTGGTGTGATGCGATTGTTTTTGGTCAGTGTTTTGTTGCAGGCTTCTTATTCCTGATTACCACCAGCATTTTACTCAAAACTGAACTGGAGCGTGCACTGTACAGCTATATAATGATATCATATGTTGTTTTGGAACTCAGCATGAGCAGAAAATGCATATTAATGTGGACCAGGTACAAGAAAATCCTGTCCAGAGATTCTAGGGTGACACAAAGAGGCGTGAAGAGCTTTGCCACTGCAAACGTGTCTGTGCACCTCTGAGATAATTGCTCTCTAATGTGTGATCTATGAGTCAAACATGACAGCCTGTAGCTACTGACATGACTGTATGACCCATGCAGCCATCCTGGTACATGTCGTGTGCACGGTGAGGACCAGCTAACAGTAGTTGAGATAATGTTGTCTTCCAGGCATCAAGTCAACGAGCTGGAACTAATTAGCCAGAAGACTCCAGTCACCTCCGCTACTGAGCCGGGGCCATATTAACACTCAGTAGCAAGCATTCCTCACCATGATGGGGTCATAAACCTAATGCCCCACAGCCACCTGATGACTCAACAACAAAGAGGCCTATACAGTGGCTCTTCAATAATGTCACATGACACAGTCTATAAAAATACTAAGTGTTCACTGAGCATGCTCTGCTGCACAGGCACAAACAGTAACTGCGACAGTCAATCTATCATCACTGCTCTGTGGCAGCCATTGTCTTAGACAGACCAGATCAGCATGAAATAGTTTATTTAGAATATTCAGTGTGTGACAGGCAAACAAAAGAATTCCAGCAATTTCAAGAAGAAATCCACTTCTTCATGCTTGGCTCCTCAAGCCCTCGAGCCTACCGCACGTACACCGTGTCTAACTAGAGCTTCCTCATACACCGACAGTATCAATATTTCCTTGTAGCCAACACTGCTATGCTCTGTTCAAGTCATTATGAAACAATCGGGGGGGGGGGGACTGTAACTGTAAATCAACAATGTGTTATCAAACAGTTCAGTCGGGCACAGGAAGACCCAGTTGGCTTATCATTTCCTCCTCATTGGACAGGCCCTGGTCCCAGCACTGTGACTGTGCCATCTAAAACCCTGCTGCTGCCTCGCAGATGGCATCAGTCCATTCACACAAGGCCTGAACCAGCCAAACAGGCCAGATTGGAAAATACTGGAAGCTCATGGTGAGGGAGGGGGGGAGCAAGGGCATTTCCTTACCCCCACACCGCCAATCTTTTCTAGTCACACTATCCTCCCTTAGCTGGGCCGCTGAGCCTCGGGCAAATCTTCCCCTCCCGCTGCTGCGGCAGCATGCAGTCGCCTGCAGTTGAGTGTTCGCTGCTTAATTGGCAGTGGCTCCACGGCGGCAACGTGCATCTGCTACCTGTTTGTACCAATTAGCAGATGTGAGGCTCTCAAGCCGACACCTCTGCCTGGCTGTGCCATATGCTAACAGATGCAGCAATTAGTGGCTCATTTGAATAGTGCCTCATTTAACACCACAGCCCTGTAATCACATCATCATTTCGTATTGAGAGTGTAACTCAATGGTATTGAGTTACAGGACATTTTGGCACCGCATAACAAATCTGAACCAAAGTGGATTGAGCTCTGCTGGCATGAGTAACCTGCATAAAGGTTTCACTGGTACTATGCCAGAGCACAGGAGTATAACGGCTGGATATCCAGTATCTACGCCATACATTGTAACTCCGGTCATGCCAAAGCCATCGAGGAAACACACAGTTCTGAAGCCCTGGTGTCTGTTCTGTTTTAATATATCAAAGAAAGTTTGATGCAGTCAATGCACACATAGATTGCAACATATTTTCCTAAAAAGTACCATCCGTGAGTGCAACATTTAAAGTCATATTTGTTCAAAAAAAAAAAAAAACAATGTTTACTTACTTACTTACTTAACTTACTCCTCTGAGCATCCTCAGGCTGTGTGTAGAGCAGTTCTTTTTATTTTGACATGTCAGTGTATCACACAAACAAAATACTGATGTATATTGAATATAAAAAACTACAGATTTCGGTCCTGATAGCTATGGACAGACATTAATTCCTTACATGACTCATTCTAAAACACTTTAAGTGTATGCTCCCTGTGAGATAAAATAGGCAATTTGTTCGGTAAGTAATCATTTTGATGATTTTTAATCATCTACTGAGGATTAGAGACAGGTGAGAACATTGTGAATCTGTAGTTATTCACCTGTCTGTTTACTGTTGAGTACTAATAAAGCAACCACACCTGTGCTTGGTGCTTGGTGCTTGATGCAGTCTGAGGAAGGACTACAGGAATTAAAACATCTGAACAAACATGTTCGGGGGAATGTCCACCAGAGCAACACCTTAAACGGCTCTATTAGAACAGCAGATATTAAAACATATATTTTACAACTTTGGACTGGTTGTAAAGTTGTGTGGGAAATGTTCTTTGATAACTGTTGCAGCATTATCCTCTCAGAAGTTGACACGGGGAAGTGACATGGCAGGCAGCAACGATAAGCCTCTGATCCTGAGAAACTGAGCTGTGCCACCCAAGAGCCTTAAAAGCTCTGATCTGTTTAACTTGAGAGGCCCGGGAAGAACAGGTCACTAATGAGATAATTCACCTTTAGTTTAAGCTCCATTTTAAACACATCTACTTACAACACTTTGGCAAAGCGTAGCCTTAAACCCACAACGCCCTAAAGCGTCATGTATTTTTAATAGTGACGGGAGAATCCCTCCGCCAACTGTTCTGGGACCATTTAGTCCCTCTTAATCATTAATATCATCTTGCTAGGCACTTTACATAAGGAGCAGTATAAAGTGATGACAAAAAAAAAAAAACCATAGCCATATTTCTGTGCCACCATAACAAAATAAGCAGGACTAGAGCTGTTTTGTACAAGTCAGTGGCTGCTCTTTGCTCCCTGGGAGCCTCATAATCCCCATCAGCTGCCTGATAAGAAGCAGTGGTCCTCACAGGCAGCATCATGTGAGTGCATGTGAGCAGGGTTTTTGTATACCTACAGCCCCCCGAGGCTGTGAGGGGTTGAGCCAGCTGCTGCACCCCACAGCCATGATACTATCCTGCCATGATGCACCCAGACGGGCCTGGAAATAAACAGCTGACTCTGTTTTATAGGAATAGTGATGGTAAAAAAAAAATTAAAAAAATCTTCCCATGACCCAAATCTGCTGTTGGTGTCATATCAAACTGTTAAGTATATTAAAATATCCGCTCTTGCATAGATAGGTAGCCAATGCCCTGAGGTGAGACAAACACACCCAGCTGATTCACACACACACACACACACACACACACACACACACACACACACACACACACACACACACACACACACACACACACACACACACAGAGCCCCCTTCAGTGGATCACATGGTGGACGGACCAGCCCCTGTTCACACACCAGACCCTCCATCAGAGACTGAATGTAGCACATGATCCTGTGAAAGTCCGACGGCTTAAAAGGACAGCAGAAAAACGAAGGGAAGGAGAAACCTGTATTTGGTTTCATTCTAAAGCTTAAACACTTAAAGGGTAAACCTGCACAAATGAGACGGATGTCAGACCAAAAAAAAACAACACACTTATCACACATTCACAGCGTAACACCGCATTACCTTTTGACCAGGAGTACCGAGGGACATTTCTATGTAGTAGCCTCTTCCAGAGTCCCCTTCTAAGTTATTCACCATGTCCAGAAAGTTCACTGTGCCGGTTGGGTCGGAGGCCAACGAGAGGCCGTTTCCATCAGACATTAACACGACCCGCCGAAGAGGAGTCAAGTCCACATCGGAGGAGACATTGAACTTCCCTGTGTGTATTCTCAGCGGTATGGAAAAGTAACACTCGGACACGCCAAGACATAAACTAAAAGCAAATGCCCAGACCGAAACAGCAGCAGTGTGCGCCATGGTGGTGTCTTAGTTTCTATAGTGATAACAGGGGAAAGTCTCCTTGCTCAAAGTTTGCTACCCAGCGGTTAAGTTTTGGTTTCCATCACGGATGCGCCTGCGCCACGGTAACCGCCATCATAGAAACGTTTCCTCTCCACCGTCAAAAGGAAACTAAACATACTGACATGGCCACACGGTGTGACTGACACTGAAAACAACTTTTCCTGCAGTAGACACACTCCTCTGATGTGTTTCGCCCACATACACTCCTCCAACGGCGTCAAGCTAGCCATCACAGAGTCATTCCGGTTCCGGTTATTTAAACTTTCAAATTAAAGGAAGCCTTGACGGTTATAATTGTGATGATTTATTATTTACATGGGCGTGTCTGCCAAAAATTGCATTATAGAAAAAAGTAAATCACAAAATGCAGTTACAGACTATACCAGAAAAAAGGTCGAGTATAAGTCAGTGATTAAGTTAACCTTCTTCATTTTTTGCTGAAATGTTTTGTTGTTTCCTAATATTTTAATGTATAGCTTATGCCATGCGCACTTTTTTTTGCATTTTCTCCCAGTCGAAAGTTACGACTTGTTTTTAATTTGTGCATTTGTGTTTTATTTTGAAGGCGAAGCGGACTAAGTGTCTGTCGTTATTTTTCCCGCGTCCACGCTGCTTCCGGCCATGCCTGGTGCCACAGCTCACAACAATGGATGTCAGTGATTTCCTACCACAACTTGGGCTGATGTGAACTATGGCCAGTAGGCAGGCAAGCAAGCATCATTTGAGGGTGTGTATCCATTCTTTTAATTGTGACAAAAACAATCCACATTGTTCCACAGTTTCTGCTTCGCTTAGTGTGTCAGCGTTCACAGTGCAAATCCAATTTTCTGTACTTTGGCCTCAGCCCTTAGATGTCTTGTTATGGTAGTTCAACATTTTAAATTTCTTAAGTCACAGACAAGGAAATTATGTGAGGCTTACGTCAGAGACTTAATGTTACGCTCAACAAAAGTTGATTAAAATGTATGTGACTGATTTGACTGATTTGGGGTATTAATGACGTTTATAGTGCCAATATGACTGCATATTCTTTGTATAGAGATCCTTGATACCTTTGTGGGATTGCGATATTCCTGAAATAGGTGATTTTTTTTTTGCACTTTGCACAATTAGATTAGATAAAATTGTCATATGTAAAATTTTGTTTGTAGATGGGTGCTATTTTTCTTCTTATTTGAAATGTTGATACTTTTTGACTTATATGTTAATTCATTCACACATAATTAAGTCATTCAAACTTTATTACTCAGGGGGCGTCGTTGAGAAAACGGCCCTACTTCTCACTTGATTTATAATCTCAGTAAACACTTTCCTAATGAGTGAATGGTTTCAGACTCTAGGTCCAAGTCTTCTTCAACACAGCGTGATGTTCGTTCAGTAAATTATGGGCCCATTTAGGGGAAAATAGACGATAAAGCAAGGTACGCTTTAGAGAGGGACTACATTGTGACTAACCAATCAGAAAGTCGAACGTCACTTCTGGCTCTGAAAAGCCAAGATGGCGACGGCCATGAAATTAAGATGCCGACACCCATTAAGAGAGACTCGAGGCTTCAAAACAGCAATTCACAAACCGATGGGTGACGTCACAGTGGCTACATCCACTTCTTATTTATAGTCTATGGTATCAATGTACACAGCAATCACATGCTTCTGCAGTTCATTCTGTGCCCACTGATTCTGTGCTAGTCACTGACCAATAATAATCAACTTTAAAGAGCTTTACAAAAACCTTATTAATTATAGATAAATAAAATGACAAATTCATTAAATTGACACAGAGATAAAAGTTTTTTCATATAAAAATGTTTAGGAAGAAATTACAAATTGATAGATTTAGCTAATCTAATCTCAGCAGGAAAGTCACTCCAGAGTTTGACTACAAAAGCTTGGTTGCCCTTTGCTTAGTCACCAGTCGGGCTCTGGGAGTTACAAGAAGTCCACTACCCACTGATCTGAACTATGTCTGATATAACGAGGGGCCAGGTCATGCAGAGCCTAGAAATTTTAAAAGCAGTATCAAAATGAACAGGAAGGCCACAGCCTGAGGCCAGAATTGGACTTTTCTTGAACTGATTATAAGCCTAGCTCCAACATTTCGAAGGCCATAGTGGGAAGCCTGACTAATACCTATGTAGAGGGCATTGCAGTAATCTAGACATGAGAAAATAAAAGCATGGACACCCCTATATAAATCCTGAAAGGATAAGGGGGATCTAATTTTCAAAATAAACTTAAAGCAATAGTTGGTGTGATTCAGAAGAGAGTAGACTTCGCCTTAGACAAGACAAGATAACAACCCCGCACCTCACTCCTTCTCCCTCAGCACTGGGGTGAGAATGACATTAGGAGCACTAGGAAGAGCAAGAGGAAGCAGATTTTTTTCGCAGGTTGTCTGTGTCATGTACCGCTGTCAGGTTACAGCAAATATGACAAAGAAGATAGTTTTATAAAAGTTAGCCATTGCTACTTTGAGTTTAAAGAAACACGTATAAACAACTTTCTTTACTTGATCGTGAAAGTTAAGACCAGAATCAAATTACACACCCAATTTTTTTACAGGGTCAAGTTTGCAAACTAACAGACTGAGAGACATGGGTGTAGCAAACAAAGTCATTTCCATTTTCCCATCTTGGAGTTTGGGGGAGGTTTTGAGAAGTCCAGCGATTGATATCAGAAAGGCAGGCAGTAAGTTAAGTTAGACTACTCTGATAAGTGGATTGTAACAGGAAATATAACTGGGTGTCATCACTTTAAAGGCACTCTACATTATGTTTATTGACCTGGCCCAAGGGCAGCATATAAAGGGAGAACAGTTACAGATTTACCCTTAAGGAATGTCATGAATGAAGTGAGAAACAGAAGCTGGGGAATTTCCAGCAATAACAAGAAAAAGACCTAATAGACAGATAGGAGCGTAACAATTTGAGAACACCGCCTTGTTTGTCCCAACCCAAGTTTCAAGACTCTTAAATCAAACAGGGCCACAATGGGGCTTTCACCTTTATCTTATCATAACGTCTCAGTGCGGTGTTGAGCTCTAAAACCAGACTGATAGTTATTGAAAATGCTGTTAGCACTCATATATTAGTTGAGATGGAATAATAACAAAGGTTAAGATGAGGTTCCTTTTAAAATGGGTTGATAATTTCATGTTTAAAATGAGAGGGGAAGAATGCCAGCGGCCAAAGAGCAATTAATAATTGCTAACATGCAGGGACTGACAGTGGGCAATATGTCTTTTAAAAGTTTAGAGGGAATAATATCGAGCTCAGAGACTGGTTTCTAGGACTCAGCGGGCAGTCGGCTGAAAGTGAATCAGCAGTGCATAGTATGGGAGAGGAAAGGCAGGACGTCACTGAGTCCTAATATTTTCCACCTCTGTAAGAAAAATGATTTAGATTTTCCTCCGCTAATACGGGGCTGGGTTCGCTATCAACACAGAATCAATAACCTTAAATAAGAAGATCATTTGAAGATCAAATTGCAGAAATAAACAGATCTTGCCTCTTAAACAGTAGTTTGATAACTGACCATGTGACTACTTTATGATGTCAAGGGAATAATGCCAGCTCCCGTATAGATTGTTGGGCTAGAAAAGACACTGTATTCAATTTTTCATGTCTGAAACTCAGAGTTTTTTGTTCTTTGCATCTTTCAGCCAGAACCACATCATTTGCCGCATTGGGAAGGAGGAAGAAGAGCGCAGTGGTAAGGCGAGATCAATGTCACAGGCCTTCTCCACGCTGCGTGGCTCACACAGAGAAAACCACTGTCTCGCTCTGAATTCCTCATGAGTCCACAGTTACAGTCACATGTTCACCCCGTTGCCCTCACCCCATCTCCCCGTCTCTCTCCGTCTCTCTGTCTCATTCTCTCATTGAAGTTAATCACCGTAGTTGCTATAACCTACGACCCCCCCCCCCCCCCCGCAAAAAAATGCTCTTTCCAATGTTTGTCATGCACTGGGTCTTGTGAATGACCAGCGTCCTCACAATTCTTCTTTCTTCTTTCCTGTGACTTGTGTGTGATACTTCCTTGGCCCGAGAGTATAAAAACAGAGTGAAGCAGGAATGCATCGTTTACTTGTCTGTTACCGCCCATGAAACACTGTGAATCCAGTGGTTGATCATGTGTGTTGTTCTTCCTTGGCTTAGAGGATTTCTCAACTTCTTCTGTCTCATGACCTCATTTTTAGATATGGATTCATATGAATCCAGAAGTTAGACACGTGACAGGTCGTACACATTTGCAAATATATTATAAATTGTAATAGATATCTGACTAATAAAGCAAATATATTCAGATTGATCCAACACATATACTGCAATGATCTCTTTCAATCTTACTAGATAACAGATTTCAGTTCGTGATTATGATCAGTTTTCACGAAACGAACGAAACTTGACTTTCATACACTCAGTCGCAAAGTGTGCCTGTGCCTCTGTTGATTCATTTGGTCACATGTGTTCATGCAGCTTCCTCCTGTAGTTCCACTGCTGGCCACAACAAGGCACTCTACATCATTCTTGTGCCTTTAATCCAATCCGAGGGCACTGTAGCATCCTCTGTGTGTGAGCAAATTAGGCAGCTTAGGAGAGCCAGTGGTCCTACATTTGGCAGCGCAAAGCTCCTTTGCTGGGACATTGGTACTTAATCCTCACAGCTCTGATCATTACAGCTGATGAGAGAGAAGGAGATCGCTCTGCATTATCTCATGCACCCACCTTTACCTTGACAACAGACACGCATCTCCACCTAATCACAGACATAAGCCCCACATCTTTGTGGTTTTTTTTATGTGTAAATGAATACCTGCGATGTGAGTTTGAGATTTTGAAGCTGCTCAGTGAGTCTCTGCTTACCTGATGCAATGTCTGTTTTTGTTTTAGTAAGAAATGAGAA
The DNA here is from genome assembly GCF_042242105.1 of Pempheris klunzingeri. Classification (NCBI taxonomy): domain Eukaryota; kingdom Metazoa; phylum Chordata; class Actinopteri; order Acropomatiformes; family Pempheridae; genus Pempheris; species Pempheris klunzingeri. Next base: position 19,132,412 of record NC_092015.1, read on the forward strand.
CATTAGGTCAACTAATTAACACAATATCGTGCCCTAATACATTCAACTGTAATTAAGACATTCAATTTGTAATTATATAAATCACACAAAAGCTGCAAACGCTAACATTTGAGTGTTGAGGTTTTTTTTTTTAATAAATTATTTAAGCGAATGATAGATGATCAAAACTGTTGTGCTGATTTATTGCCTGTTAATCGACCAACTGATCAGAATTGAACTGACTAAACGTTTCAGCATTACTAAAGATGTGTTTTGGTATAAAGTGAAAAAGTGATATCGTCTTTGAAGGCCACATCACGCAATCTACTCGTGAAAGAACAAAGATCCAGAACACTGACAGCAAAATCAGACAAGTAAACTTTAAGAAAAAAATGAAAAGTGAAACATAGTTTTGAAAACTTACATGAAGCAATTGATTAGTAAATAATCATACTATATATTATTCCTTGAATGCCACACTTATTAATGTTTCTGAACGACTCACTACCAAAGCACACAGCTACAATTGAGGCGTTGGATTTAAGGACTGTTCAACAGTTAAAGAAAAGTTTTTTGCTTTGCAGAGAGTAAGATAAGAAGATTAATACCACTTTCAAGTCTAAATATGAATCTGTTACCTGTTACTTTTGCATTCAGAGTGGAAACAGTCCAAAATCCGCTTAGTAGCACCTCTAAAGCTCACTAATGAATAATTAAGTTGTATCTTGCATGCTTAATTCAAATTCAGACTTGTAAAACAATAAGTGGTGGTTTGTTAGCATTTGACAGTCATATTAGCTGTTTCCCTGTATACAGTCTTCATGCTGTGCTAAGCTAACAGGCGTTAACCTTGTGTTAACTGCACAGATATAAGAGTGCTATCAATCGCATAATTTAACTCTGAAGAAAGCAAGTGAATGTATTTCCCAAAACGCCAAACTGTCCTTGTAAAGTGAGACCAAAAGAAAATTGGTTTGACTCACAGTCACCACATATTTCATATTCATTACATGTCCAGAATGTACATGTTTCGTTACAATGCTTTGCATTACATTCAGGACTACATTTACCACGGCAATGCTATATTTGGAAGTCTTGAATTAGCAATATGTCCTGTTCAGTGACCCCAGCTCTCAGCCTTTTCTGTGGTCACGCTGGGCTGTGGTAAGCACCCCCAATCACTGTAAGTGTATCATGTCTAACTATAAATCTATAAGTCTATGATAATCTATAATGCTGATCAGAGATTTGCTGAATCTGTTAGCATTTCCCCCCCGTGATATCAGATGCAGTGTAATTACAGCACAGGCATGACAGAGCTGGATGAGCAGCAAATGGGGATTACATAGGGCCAGGCCATAATGATCGGGCCGGCCACATGTTTCGGAGGCAAATCTCATTTTGATACTACGCAGTCTACCGTACTGTTTTATTAGCACTGTGGCTAGGGTCAATTAGCTTTTAGTGCAGTGCATTCAGATATTCAAATTGATATAATGTAGCTTTGCTTTATTAATGAATTAAGGCTGAAATGAAAAGATGATTTTGTATTTTAAAGAAGATCTCATGTTTATTCTTTGTCTGCTTTTGTGTCTCCTGTCCCTGCATAGCAGGGATTGACATATAGTTAGCCTGTTCTCCATAACAAGCTACTTCCCTGTCTCTCCCTCTGCCAGAACTGTCAACCTCTTAACAGGGTGTACATATATTCACAGCTGCTACTGCAGGAGAGCAGCCCAAATGAGGAGAGCCTGGATAAGATGAGAGGGACGAGCCAGACAACAGGTGCGTGGGTACATCACTGCTCATTCACTGGTACCACACTGCATGTTTCCAGCGATATAAAAGACAGCTGGCTTTGATTTATTTTGTTGTTTTTTTTCTTTAGATCAATTACTTGTAACTGTATAGCAACTCTCACTATTCAGACAGGCGGGAGTATGAGTAAGGATGGCTCATGCTAGTCTCACAGGCTATTCACACTTACTCTTCCCCCTGTGGTGGTAGCGCTGCCTCTCTGCAGTGTATCTGTATCTGTTTGTTCATTCATAGGAAAAGCATTAGTGACACGTAGATGAGTCATAGAGGCTAGTGTCTAAACAGGCCGCGGTGGGAGTCAGGAACCCTGGCACCCCTCTGCTCCTCGCCTCAAGGCACTACTCATACCCTCACCAGTCTCCCTAGTTACTCTAATGCTTACACACACACACACATATGCCGCCTGTGTTTGTTCAAATACCACGGATCCCACCTGATGCCTTTGGGTGCCACAGAGCAGATGTAGCTGTAGTAGTGGGCAGGCTGTGACAGACTGTGGCTGTCCTAATTATTGAGATGCTCTTTGTCAACATAGTTAAGGCACTCTGTCTGAGTGGCATTGGTTTAATGCGGCGATTGTTAAGATTAATCACCCCAAGACCCACATGAGATCTGTGGTGTTTCTTTCACCCTGTGGAAATCCATCTGAGGTCATCCAGAGCTATTATCTCTTGCAGGTGAGACATAGACGTTAAATGCGGTGTAGAAAGTAGTGCTAGATCTTGCTAAAACATACATAAAAGTGAGAGTTTTTGCACAAAAGTAAATAATGTTTTTGCTGTAGTTCAAGTAGAGTTGAATAAATGACATAGAGTGTGTTTATATGTCCATTAATATCCTGGTTTTCATCATATTCTGGATACGAAAAACCTGGTTATGCATATTTCACAGTCCACACAGTAACCAGGTTTCTGATCATCTGCCTGCAAGATCTCTCACATCTCACCATGAGATGGTTCAGAAACCTTGGATAAGCTGTTTACATGCTACAGTAAGTAGCTGGCTCGACAGCTTAATAAAGAGAGAAGAGGGCAGCGCTTTTTACAGGGGATTTAAGTTGATACTGTGAACATAAGTCTGCAGCATAAGTTACCATGGTGATCTAGCCATGCTAAGAGAGAGACACCTTTGTGACACTGAAAAGCCCAGTTTTCAGCTCAACACACCTCGCTAACCCACTAACCCCTCAGGTAGTAAAAGGGTTTTCGCCAAACATTTCCAGGAGCTTTATCAGTACTAGTGTGCGTGTAAACACACTCAGAGGTGCAGTTTGCAGATCTTTGCTGTGACTTTGTCAGTGAAAATCCTGACATATAATGGCATCAACGGTCTTTAATTGTAGAGCAGACAGATGGACTAGGTGTGTGTGTGGGTGTGTGTGCTGTGCGTGTCACACTCCCTGTGTGACTCCCAGAGGTTGTATCAGGTGCAACACCTGGAGTTTGTCTCCTCATTAGGACGGGCATCTTCAAGGTGATAGCCAATTAGAAAAGCTGAACCTGGCTCCCAGGACCCATGAGTGGATAGAGATCAGATACACCTCATCTCTCACAAGCAAATTGCTTTCACAAATATTTGTGATGTTCAATACAGAAGTAAGCCTTCTGTATTTCTGTTATTTTCTCATACAAGCAAGCACATTTTCTCACACTCTGCCCAGTTTCTGTTCTTCCACAGCAGACAGAGCAGAAATTCCACTCTGAAGTAATATTCTCGTGAAGGCTGGTGCACCGACTCACCTTGCGGTGTGGTATTGAGTCTCCTTTGCGCTTCACTGTGTCCCTCTGTTCTTACAGCTATCTATCAGTTTCATAGCATGCAATCTGCATCCTTCCAGCCTCCCACAACCCGCCCACCAGTGCTGTATCTGTTGTGTTCCGCATGCACATACAGCGCACACAACCGCATTGTGTTTTCTGTAAAAAAGGCTGAAGTGTGTACGTGTCTCCTGGCCCCCTCTGTAATAATAAGAGAGGGGAGCTCCCAGGCAGATAACACCCACCGCAGAGCTGCCCTGGCAGGGGTAGGAGAGTGTGGAGGGTGCTCGCCCCCTGGCTAGATGCTACTCAGAGAGGGGGAGATAAGGGCTGTGAGGGTGGTGGTGTGGTTGTAGGAAGGACTGAACGAAGGCGGGGAGGAGGTTGGAAGCAAGGGGTGGGGGGGGGCTTCTTCATACATTTTTATGACCACATAGATAAGGTCAGTAGTGTGCCATCGTTACTAGGCAACACTGCGACCCTGAGTTGGATTGAGTTGTGAAGCTGAGAAGTCAGATATTCTTATTACAACAGCCCTGCTTCGGTTCTGCTGTGTGCATTTGTTAACAAGCAGCCTGTCTCCGTGTGCCATTCTGAGAGTCAAGGCTGAAAGACCGCTTTAACTGGACGATTAACTGAGGCACTGAAATAATTAGAAGGCCATTGATTGGGTTATTACATTGTTATAGCCACCTTGGTGATATACCCATATCCGCGCCTGTTCCTATACGTGATAATGGTGATAGTGATGAAAAATTGACAGTGGGGTGTTTGATTATATATTTTTAATGATCCAGTTCATGTGGGGATACACTAGACTGTGGGTGTATTGATTTTTCCTGTAGTTTCAAGCAGAGAATGGAGGAGATGGAGACCAGGCGCATATGCAGCCAGAGTACAAATCACCAAATCCCACCCTATTCTCTCTCCCTCCTTTTACTTACACTCTCCACCTTCACTCCCTCCGCTCTCCGCCACTCCTTTCTCTATTCCCTCTTTTCCATCACCCTCTCAGCTCTCCATCCTCACTTCCGTATTTCTGCCACTCCTCCAGCAGCCTTTCATTACGTCCCCCGTCCCCCCCCCCCGGCTCTCTCCTCCTTTTGCTCGCTCCCCTGCCTCTCCTCTTCTCTCCTCCCATTTCTGTCCCCTTCAGCGTCCTAGTTTAGCACGTCAAGGTTGGCTACAGATATGCTCCTCCGTGCCTTGGGGCTAACCAATAGGAAAGTGGCTAGGGTTGCTGTAGCAGACTGGGGTGTTGGTATCATGAATTGAGAGGGAGGTGGGAAAAGGTTACTGTAGTGCATGTGCTGTGGTCCATTCTGCAGAGTGGAATAGAAATCTTAAACTACAGTATCCAGGCGATGTGGGGCTGTAGCACAGAAATGTCTTAACTCTGAAACCCTGTCAAAGCTGTTGACGGTCATTTGAATTGAAAGGAAATTAAAGGCATAGTTCAACATTTATTTAACTTGTTGCTGAAAGTTGGATTCGAAGATACCGCTCTTAAGCCGGCCGCATGCTTCTTGCGGCGGGGTGTGCCTCTCGAAATTTGAAGCATCAATGTCTACGGTGCTAATCAGATAATCAGATAACCGACGTATTTGCAGAGCATGCTGGAGCCCTCATATGTGAAGCTGCAGCCTGCAACCAGTTAGCTCAGCATAGCATGAAGACTAAAAACAGGACGAAACAGCCAGCCTGGCTCTGTCTGCTCTACCAAGAAAAATCCACCTACCAGAACCCCTGAAGCTCAGTCAGTAACATTTTATGTGTCATTTGTTTAATCCATATAAAAAGTGAAGAAATTAATGAGCTTTAGAGCTGCTGATTGTTACATTTGGACAGAGCCAGGCTAGCTGTTTCCCTGTTTCTAGAGAAAACTAACTGAAAATGACACATGAGAGTCTTCTCATCTTACTCTCTGCAAGAAAATGAATGAGCACATTTGCCAAAATAATATTTATTTAGATTCATTTCGAAATCCAGGAAAGTTGTGAAGTTACATTTTAAGATTTAATTTTTCTGCAGTATATGAAATCAAATTATAAAGTCGATATGATTCAAATCTTTTATTATCTTTTAGCTGCATCAAACAGGGCCTTGGGTACATGTTTGACGTGGGTGGGCCTCCAAGGGAAGTATGACCCCCACTCCTTTGCTCTTTCCAGTGACCTCCACAGAAACACATCTCCTATTCAGTATTTTGTCATTAGTCCCCTCTTAAACCCTGCTGTAGCAGTCCTAATTTAAGCAGTGTGCATGTGCCCTGATGTTGATTGACCTGCAGGTGTCTTTTTATCCCACTGGGACCAGTAAAGGATAAGAGAACATCACCCTGAACTCTGTTTAGGAGCCACATCATTCCTGCCCTGGCAACATGTAACTTTATACACACTTCTATCAGGAGCCACAAGCGTGGCTTGTCTCTTATCAATGTCATTGTCTTAGTGAACAAAGGGGATCATTATACCGGTGCTGAGAATGTTTCTATTCTGAGTTAATGGGTCGCATAGTGTAAAGGCAACCTGATCCTCCTCTGGGCGATGAAGGAGTGAGCCGAGGGCTGACATTTTGCTGATGATAGGCCAGTCTGTGTTTTGTTGTAGGAGACATTGGGCTTCACAGGAGTTGTCAAAACAAGAGGCCCCATCCTGAGGGATTACCCAGCCAGTCTGCGCACACGCCAGGGACACGGTCGGCCAGAGGGACAGGGAGGGGAGGGGAGGGGAGGGGGGAATCTGTGTGTGTGTGAGTGTGTGTGAGTGTGTGTGTGTATGAGTGTGTGTGGTGTGTGAGTGCCCTGCAGAGAGGAAGGTGTTGCGTGGAAGAAGAGACATAGCTAAGGAAAAATGTGCTCTATCATTGTTAATGTTTTGCACTGATAATAGTTATTAATGGGATTACACGCAGACTTCCCTACAGTAGTGTTGGAATATGTTTTAATAAATAGTCCTTGATTTGATCCAGCTTATGATGTAATTAGTATGACCGCTGAAGTGTGCTATGTGTTACCTATCTGATCTTAATTCATTAGGACAACAGATGATAGAGTGTGTGGTGAAGTTACATAGTAGCAATGTTTCTCTCATCTTTAATGTGCATTAATGCCCAGGAGCACTTTATTATGGACATTTAAAGTATTTCTCAGCCAGGGTCCTATTTGCATATTTTTGTGCAATATAATTTTGGTCATGATTGCTCAAGAACATTTTACTTAACATTCAAGTTTTGGGGATGGACCTCAGCAATTGAAACACAGATGAAAGCAAAGAGCTCAAGGAATTATCTCAAAGACTTATTTTTGAGTGCAAATGAAAGCAAACACACAAAGGTAGTTCCCTGAAAACCCCTGTAGCTGTTGTAGCACAATAGGTGAGTAAGTTGTTATCATGACCAATAGACAGACAGAAATATGACACTAAGAGACAGAATTTCCCTTTAATATCAACCAATTTTCCAAGGCCTAGACACCATCTATGTATACTGATAAAATAATTTTGGTGTTTTTCTATATTATTTCAAATAAATGTCTAAATTAAAGATATTGCCATAAGGTATAGTGATAATATCATTTGCATGAATTACACATCTAATAGAACACCAGCACACAGATTAAGAAAACCCTCCTGATGTTGGGATGCAGGTCATTTAGCGCGATCCCTCATAAACACGCCTCCTTCCAATCATCTACATATTCTTTGTTTTCCATCCACTTGCAGACACCAATCGCCCTCACACAGAATGATTTAACAATTCAGATTATAGTTCTAACTTTGCTGTGTGGGATACATTAAAATACTACAACTTTCACTGGTGTAACTGCTACCACGACTCTGATTATTAGCGTTCATCTTATTTCTAGCATCCACGATGAAGTTGGCAGTAAACTAAAGAGCACCAAGCACAGATCCCATGCCAGTGTGAGTATAACGGTCGCAGGAGTCACGACCTTGGGCGAGCAGCGCTCATGAATCGTCTCATATGTGCTCCACTTCCTTCCTTGTATCCACACACAGACATGGTGGCGCATGCAAACACACCCACAGTGAGACAGACGCGCATGCATGGCCACACAGCAAGGCCAAGACTGTCTGCAGCAGCCCAGGGGCCTCATTGTCACATTCACTTACCACTGTTTAGGCATCATGCTGGGGGGATAAAATGAACTACACCCTTTTCCTCCTCCTTCCCACACAGTAAACCCAAACCTCCACCAATAATCCACTTTACTTATATTCAAAACATGGCTGCAGACTAACTGGATTATGTTACTTGGCTCATATAGTTCTATGCTTATATCTATCATATTTTCTCACTATTTTCATCATTTGTGACCTGCTGTCATGAGGACGTGTCAAACCCTGCTGCCAAAACTGCTGTAAATAAGATTTTACCACAATAGTTCAGTGTTTTTGTCCTTTGTACTGTTTGATGATGTACAACTTTAAATCACAAGCTTATTATAATTTACAAATCTGATCAATGTTTCTCATGATGTAGTTTTATTACAATTGTTCTGTTACGCTGATTACGACACAATATGGGCTTTAACTTCACTATGCAAGTGTTAATAACTTGCATTAGCCCTATATGGACATAAATATTGGGTTAAATAAGATAAGAAAACACATGTGCCTTCTCCACATGCCTGATTATAATCAGTCAGGCGGTCACCACTGAATACCGCAGCCCACTGGTCACAAGGTCAGGGCTCTTGTCTTCAGAGTGAAAATCAAGGTATTGTCTTTCACATGACAAGTAGCCTGTTGGGTTGTACAGCTGTCTGCTGGTTGTAAGTGATAAACTCTAGCACCTGTTTTTCATGAGGATGGAAGTCCCTGTGTGCTGTCGACAGAAACATTTGATCTGTTAGTATCACCACGGTCAGCTAAATGTGATCTTTGTATCGCCCAGAATTACACCAGAGCTTTATTGTACTCTGATGCCAAAACTGTGTTTCGCTCCTCCGCTCTTGTTCTTCAAAGCATCTCTTGGACTAGTACCTTAATGCATGTGTTATTAAAAGCTTCCTCTATAGAGTTGGATGGAGGCAATTAATTTTTAATTACAGCTTTTACGGTGGAAGCGATTAGACACTATATTGGGATCAAATATGAGTCATACATACATTACAGTGCTTATTAAGACACAGTTATGTAGATTCTTCTAAACATTTCACATCACTCATTTGAGTTTGAGAGGAACTGCACACCTGCTGTCGTTTGTCGTTGTAAGGTCATTTGGTCAGTGTTGACGTTACTATGTGTGTTTGCTGTCAAACACACATTGTGAAACTGTGCTTATACTGGGCAGCTCCCACGTATGGTGTGTGTACAGTGGTGGGAGTGTGTATATACTGTACACAGAATGCGTAGCCCCACTGCCAATGCTATACCCTGGCCTATGTGCCGGGCTGAAAAGAGTCATCGCTCCCCTCTGCCTGAATGACACCAGGCTTCATTCTTCCATTTGTGTTAGCATTAGTCACATCCCACGCAAACAAATATAACCTTTTGATTTGCATTTCTTCACTTCTTCCATTTCTTTTTCCGAATTTTTTATTTCTGCTTCTCATAAAATCCTGTTTGCTGAGCTAGATTATAGCAACGCCTCATTTCCCCTAAAATGTCAGATGGCACCCTCTAATTCCACGGATCCCCTCTCCCAATCCCTTGAGCCCACAGTCGGATCTTTTTTCCTCAATCTTTGGGTTTTGTTTGTCTTTGCTTGCTGATAATGTCACCTTCAGTAACAAGAAATTTAACATTGCTGAGAGCTGGACCAAGGAAAACTACATGTAGTACTGGCGTGGTTGATTACCTGTAGGGCATGAATAAGCTTTGCCTCAGGCATCACACATATACACACGTAGTCCTTGAACCTTACTGATAAAGTAAATTAAAAATGCAGATGCGCCCTTGAGTGACGTGCTTTACTTTTACTTTCAGTAGAAGATGAAATCGTTGTAATGTAAATTCACCACATGAGAGTGCAACAGATCAGTGCTGAGAAGCAGAATGTGCATCTTGTAAGGAAAAACAAAGTCTGATAAATTTGCAGGCAGGCTGGTGTTGCATCCCCCCTCTTAAATGATCATGTCTCACAGTCTGCTGCTGCTAATGAACTTACTTGCCCATCCATGCCAAGAATCCAGAGCTGAAACACAAGCACAGCGCTCCTAATCCAGCCTAAATGACAGGCAGGATCTCTGACCCACTGCCCTGATTCACCCATGTTTTCTCCTTGGCATTACATAGACTTCAACTTATTGGGGTTTATCTTCCAGCTTAGGGGAAAAAAATAAGTAAAATGATCCTCTTATTCAATTAAACAAACATTTTTGGTGAAACAATGGTTCAAAAAGAGGTCATCTGTGATAAAAGAACCATGTATTTAGAGATACTAAAATAAAAGACACAGCCAGGCCATTTTAAGGCAAGCTAGAACAGTGTGTTCTGGTACAGGCTTCAGCACATGCAGAGCCGAGTTCGTGTTTGTGTGCTGCACTGGAGTGAACGCTGCAGGAGAAACAAGTGGCAAGACTGGTATATATAAATATACATAGAAAGACTGGTCAAGAGGAAAACACCTTTCTCAACTTTCTCAAATTAACACACAGAGATTCGACTAATCAGCTCTTTAGACAAACACCTACACTCAGCCACATACACCTGAATTGAGCTTTTATATCTATGTATATATATACATGATTAAAATGAGGGCAGACTGTGATACACACACATACACACACCATGTGCTATTTTTCCTATGTATTTTCCTCAGTACGCGTTCAGAATTGTGAAGATCCTTTCCTCAGTCTAGATATAAGCGCAGAAAATGAGTATCCTGGGGTAAATAAACAGGATTTCACTTTCAGTAGGCTACATTCTGTCATGTGGAATAGAGAATGAGATGCAGACTGCCCTGCTGGTTGTATCACAGCCAGTGTAACCCAGCTCTGTGGACAGGCCCACAGGCTTCCACTGCCTACTACACAGCTACACCCTTGACTTCAAGGCAGGCATTAAAATGGAGTGGTGGTGGTGGTGGTGGAGGGTGGATTATGGGGTTGAGGGCGGTGGTATGGAGTGTGTGTGTGTGTGTGAGAGAGAGAGAGAGAGAGGGAGAGAGCCTTTGGGGTGGGGGATGCTTAGTTTAACCCTACATTTTCTGCAACCACTGACAAAACGTTGCCTTTTCTTTCTGTTCTCTTTTCACATATTTGTCTAAGCAATTTCAACGTGATTCAATTAAAAACTTTTTTTTTAAATATTCCATATATATATATATATATATTTATATATGCACTTTAAATGAACACAAGATATGCGTCATTGGATGTCCTTGTAGATTCCCATGTCTACAGGGGACTTTCCTCTGTTATTTTCCACTGGAGAAATACCCCACTGGCTTAATTCAAGACAGATCTGGTACATACTGCCGGATACTGAGTGCACCTGCACGCCAGCAGACAGCGCCTTCTGTTTGAGTCGGCGCATCTCCGTGCGTAAAAATGTTATCCTAGGTGCCTCGGTGCGTCAGGTGCAGCTCATTTCCTTAATGCAAATGTCCCGCTCACAGCGTGCTCTCACACTCTCACCTCCAGCAGCACCTTGCCCTCAGGACCGACCGGTAGCCGCCTCTGCTCCTTTAAGGCAATGAGGAATTAAGGCGTCTGTAGGGGCAGGGAGAGGGTTATTCTGTGTAATGCTCAGAGAGTCAGTGTGGTACGATTAGAGAGCGGCAGCGGGGAAGATGCGCTTGCTCGCCTCTTGCTGGACGCACAGAGGCGATGAAGATGATCTGACTTTGGAGTCTCAGAAAAAAACCTGTTTTTCCTTCTTATTCTACCACCTTCTCACCTTTCTTTGCTTCTTTGCTCTTTTAGTTGTTTTAATTTTCTAAAATTTACCCCCCCCTCCCATGAGGATGATCCGTCAGTCAGTCTTTTATTCAGGAAATCGGAGCCTGTGACATTTTTCTTTTTCTTTTTCTTTTTATTTAAAGATTTAGTTTAGCCATTTTTTTTGCATTCATTTTTTTTTGTTTGTTTCGGGATCCGCTCGTACCCGGCTCTGACTCAGCATCACACACCTGGGCTTCACCCCTTCAGCATCCTTTTGAATAACAGGGAGAAGCAGCAAGACGCGGAGCAGAGGAGGAGAGTCTGAGCACAGCTCTCTCCAAGACAATCACTGAGGCTCATTTATGTTCCAAGCGCAGAGAGGGGGCTCAGAAAAAAGAGAAAAAGAAAAGAATCAGAGTGTAACGAAAAAGTAGGAAGGAGATATTAAAAGTAGAGACTTGGAACGGTTTGCTGACAGTGGCAAATGTTTTACCTTACCCCAAGCGCACAGAAGAGAAACCCAGGGAGGCACCGGTCGGAGGAAGAAGAGAAAGCATAGCTTGGGGGGGATTGAACGGAGCAGGGCATGTGGATATTGGCTTTTATCTTTTTCCAGAGCATCTTGAATGGTAAGTTTCACCGGCTCGTCTCTCTCTTTTTAAAAAAAAAAAAAAAATTATTATTATTTTTATTCCTGCTCATTACTGCAAAAAAAAAAAGCAAATCACTGGTAGACAGCTAAGTGACTGGAGAGGGAGGATGGAGGTCACCTGTGACCCACATGAAATGGATTTTATATGCTTGTCAAAAGGCTGACACCTTTGATAGAGGGAGAGAGACGGGCGAGGCATGAATTGCGTTTTAAATCCTTCAAGCTCTCCCACAAACCATTAGACACATCTCTGGCCTTCAGATATACCTCCTGAGCCAGATGGAACAAACGGGATAAATGACGTTAGTTTGGGCCCGTATTTAATTAATTGCTTTGATTGTTTTGGCTGGATATGATTTTAAAGGTTTCAAATTTTAATTGTTTTTCATTTGCATCCAATCTGTGTAATTTGTTTCTGGTTTTATTTGATGCCTAATGACACTTATTCTGTCACAACCTTGTTCCACTGTGGCCCTTAGTAATAAGTGACGTATTTGATATAATGGACATTTGGTTTAACCCCTTCCCTCCCCCTCCCCCACAGTGAGCATATTTTTCAAGTTCAAAGTGGCCTAAATGAATATAAATGCTTTAAAATGACCAATTTATCCACCACTTTAAGAGTCAGTAAGTCATATTTTCATTTTGAACAGATTTGACGAAGTATATTCATTTGTGTTTTTCCAGCGTCCCTACATGTTGTTGGCAGAGAGAGCATTTGCACCATTTTTACAAATTGTTGTAAATGTGAAAAATTAAAAAGTGTGATTTTGTTGATGATGCACAGTCTGCTGAGGTCACAGGTTTTAGGAAATGCAAACCTAGTTGGAAAAAAAAAAAACCCCACAAAAAATGTGACATAAATTTTCCATTCAAATAGCCGAAAGTCTCATTCTCCATTCAAATCCTGTATTCAAACCGATTTGGTTGTGCGTCTTATCTGTGTTCTTTCTTTCTTTCCTGTACACATGTGCATTTGCGTGAGTGCGTGTGTGCCAGTGCGCACATGCATGCGGCTGACACCATGCACACATATTTGTGTGCTCATATAGTGTATCTATAATCAATAGCACAAAATTGATACAGTTTATTGCATTCGCTTATTGGCCAGAGTCCCCTTCTACAGGGAGGGATTATGGCTGACTGGGTGTGTACGAAAACGGGAGGAAAAAGGGAGAGTCGAAGAACGAGAGGGAGAAGGAGAGAAAATGGAAACACGTCTGTAAGGAAACACATCAGGGTGACAAGATGGGGATTGTTCACGTATTGAAACAGAATCGAGCCCACCGCTGGCTGCGTTTTGTATCCAGGGGTCAAGAAAAGCCGAATTCACAAAACAAAAAATTTAGTAAGTGGGGATTTTCAGGTATGAATACATTAAACCAAAGCGAGGGGTTGTGATATGGTGTGTCCCCAAAATGGATTTTCCCTTCTGGCGTGGATGATAAAATGAGGCTTTGAAATGGATTTTTGTTTCTGTGTCGTCGCGTTTTCAGCACTGAGGCAACCCTCAGTCTGTACCATTTATTGACATTGACTCCATATAAAATGGTATCTCCCTCAGCCCAGCTTGTGCTGAAACTCATAAAGGAACAATAAGGAATCCTCATTAATCATAATCATCTGACTCTGACATTAGATCAACTGCCATGCAAGATTGTGTCCATTTATTGCATAAGGGATTATTGAGGGGGCCTGTGGCAAACAACTGATAGGGATTAAGCAGGAGACGGCGTTGGGTGCAGACATTACACTTTTTGTGTTCGTCATTTGCACTGCAATCATTGGAGCCTTTATCGCTTGCTGTTTGCGTCGTCATTTTATTTGATTTCTCCATCAATATACAGGAGCCCAGCTATGACTTTGTCCTCTGGGGTTGGATGTTTTGTTGATTATCATGAAAATGAGGTGTTCATTGGCTGAGCAGGCGTTGTCAGAATGAATGAATGACCTTGTAGATAGAAGCCAGCACAGCGATTGGATTTCAGACAATTCTTGCCGTTCCAGAGTTAGGCCTATCACATGCTCACTGGCCTGTCTCTATGGTAACCTCCTTAATGGGTGTCAGGGGCTGCGTCCGAAAACGATCATCCATTTGCGCTTCACTGTATTGGGTAGAAAACTATATGGTGTGGTGTGGTTAAAAAAAAAAAACAATATCAGACATCGTTCAATGGAGGCTGTCGGTTAGTGTCAGGCGCTTGTTTGCTACTTTCTGCATTGCATGGTGGGAGCATTTTTGTAAGAGAAATCACGCACCTTTACAAAATGGCAGACCCAGGAAATAGTTGAATATGCAATGAAGGAATCTGGACATGGATTTTGGAGTTTTAGCTCTTGCCATGAACTAAGTTGATCCAGAAGCACTTGATTAGGAGCTAATCGCATCCTGTCACATCTGTGTGTCCATGGGTGATAAGTGGCCAAATGGCAACCAAGCAGCTCTCTGACTTCAGGGCTCTTTTATTCACTTTGCATTGTGAGCCTTTCATTATACTCATGTCGGCTTAATGACCTCCGCAACTGATTGAAAAAAAAAAAAAAAGGAAAATATGCACACACCTGCACAATGTTTAGAAAATGTCAGATTTTAATTGCTTTCGTCATGGAAATCATTGCAATGGATTCACCATCGCAAGTTACAGTAAAATGAAGCAAAAGGCAACCAACACATTTCTCTTCTGTCAGATTCCAGACAATTAAAATGTTAAATCTGACATGCTCACAGCCAACAGGCACATCTAAGTCTTGTATTCCATTGAAGACTTTTGCTACTTCCTGTGCCTATCAAAGTAGAATCTATAAATTCAGTCATCAGAACAGGAGAGGAAACATATTTAATATCTCTCCCTGAAAGCTGCCTCTAGGCAAAACCACAGCAAGCTAAACTGGCCTATTCAAATTCTCATTGCAAAGATATAACAAGACAAGGCTTCTCGCTCAGTCCCCACGAAGGCAGTGATGATTTGTAGACATACACACACGGCTTAACCTGATGCGCTCGACTTAAAAGGACTTATCTTGTGCATCTTCAATAAATGAACATTTACGCAGAGGTCAGGGGTTCACCTAATCAAATTTTGATCTCAATTAGCTGTGACATTTCTTCTGGTAAAGGCAGATCCACTTTGAAATAAGGGAGCTCTTCCAAAGCATCTAGCCCACTGTGGCTTACAGTACAGTAAATAGCTGCCAACATCAGTTAGCCTGCCAATTTTACATGACCCCACATTATTAGCAACCTGAAACACTGGATGAAAATGCTACAGGGACCGCGGTGGATAGATAGATTGAACTTGGCCGCGACTAGAACGGGGAAACCGGGTTTTTGCACAGCAATAAATCTACATGAAGGCAATGAAGGCAGCGCACTGATGAGAAGCCCATTTGTTGGAGCTGCCAGGTGATTCTGAAGTCTGCGTAACGGTGTCCAAAGATCAGCGGCCTCCCGGTGGCCACAGTGGCCCTTCACAGGCTCCGTGAAGCAATTGAGTCAAACCTGACCAGCCGTACGCTGCACTCGCAGCCATTAGTCTGTTTACTAATTACCAATTAGGGTTTGGTTGCAGAAGCGGTATCACAGCTCATGAAATTAAATTACCCCATGAAAACACATGGCGCAGAGTCAAGTGATAGATCATCTTGTGCAGTCTTACTCTGATATGAATATAATGGGCTAAATTAAGTTTACAAACCCACTTAACTCTTGCTCACTTGTGTGAGTTATAAGAGAGTTTGTTGGGTTACATTCTGAACTGTGCGTGTGATTCCAGCTGAAAGGCCTGCTAATGTTGGGTAATGGATACCCTGATGTGTGATCATAATAGATATCCCCTAGTTCATACATGCTAGCTGCATAATGAGGGCTACTCTACTGTACCCTACGTCCTCGAGCCTGTCTAGCTCTCTAATTAGGAGCAAGCTTTGGCGACTGGTGTGTGTGCGCACGCGTGTGCGTGTGTGTGTGTGTGTGTACTGCGTTTCACCCAATGTAAAATCTAATTACCGATCACACTGTGTCTGTCTGATTCCACTGAATCAGAGGTGTAATTGCGCAAGCCCGCGTGTAAATGTCTCTTGCATTAAAATGTTAACGATATCATTTAGCATCTGCAGGGAAGAGCAGAAAAGCCCTCAGCACCCAGATGTAGGTGTTTGATCATGCGTGCAAAGTGAGGTTGTAGTACATCTGGCGGGGATTTCCCTCTCAGACAGGGTTCTCAGTAGAGAGGATGTTTTTAATTCACACAGCACCTGTCAATGTGACATGTTATATTACTGTGCTGCGCTACACAGGTACTGTGCTGGAGGAACTGGTGTAAAAGCTTTATTTGATAGTTTTAAACAGGCTAAGTCAAGATCTGCTCTCCTGCGCAGAAGTGCTTCAATCCTGATTAAGTTTCAAAGATTTTTTTACTTCAGAAGTTTAGCAGACGTCTAGATAAAACATGAGAGATCTCGACCTGAGACTTTCTAATACAGTCCCTCAACTCTCTGCTCGACCCAAAAGCCAAGACTGTTATGCAAAGATGTCCAACCTGATGCTAGCCTCTCCTTTAGGAATGGCAGACTAACCCCGCATGAAAAGATTGCTTAATCTGATACTGCAGTTCATTTTTGGTATGTTGTGCTTCTTGTTTTGTAATAATGTCAAGATTATAGACGACCGAATAAGGTCTGTATTGAGCGTACAAAACTTACGAAGCGCTGGTATCATTAGATTTTTGTTTTGCACAGTTTTGTGCAGACTGTGAGTTAACTGAACATTCACAAACACTGCTACACAGGTTGATTATGTTCAATTGATATGCATACAAATGCTCTATCATGGTAAATGGTAATTACATGGTAATTTTATTTCTCACGTTAGCAGTGCACACTGTATTGTGAGAAATGACATTTTCAATCGTCAATTGAAAAAATGTCGACATTCAGAGATGTTAAAAGGATAGTCACCACCGTATAAACTAATGTTTGTCAAGTACTGTTTCATCACCTCGTTCCTGTTGAATTTGGCTCCAAAGGGGCCAATCAGCTGATCCCTATCTGCAGCTGCATCGGTAAACTAGCCAACGGGGATTTGATTGACATACACGGAGTGCAGATACATAATATATGACATATGTCCCTTATGGCGTTATTCACAGTGGTGATGAATTTGCTTCAAAGTTCTAGTCATTTTCTTTATGATATCTATCTGCGGTGTAATAAAAATGCTTTAGATGTGCAGCATATTAATCTGAACTACATGCAGGACTCAGAACTCATTCAGCCTGACCACCTTCATGCACTTCAATCAGTGGAGGAAACTTTGACACTCAACAGAATCAGTTACATGTTCATTTCAAGGAGACCTGGGTTGCTTGTATTGACAACATCAGTATTTGCTGTACTTTATCTGGGGGTTAAAAGTGAGTTTGCACGTGCACACAAGAACCTGTAGTCCATGCAGTGCACGCTCTGCTGGGTGTGTGTGCTGTTCCCCGAGCACTAGGCCCAACAGAGCTTTTGTTCATTGTGGGAGACAGGTGGCGGAGGTGTGATGAGTTTGCTATCCATCACCCACCAAGACAAACATTCACACTGGACCTCATAAATACTGCCTCCTAATCCAGTCCTCCACATACCAGGGCCAGGCTTTGAACTCAACACACTCTGAGGCCCAAGGCTGAATTGATCCCCATGACTGAGGCCTGGGCATGATGCGTGTGCCTGATGTATTGTGGCTGACTAACATGTCTTTCTCTTCCATGCTGCCTTTGAGCTTTGCTCTCTCCTCTCTTATTTCATGGACAGCATGTTCGATCTCTGTGCAGTTTTCCGACCATATATTCGACATCCGCATCTCGATCAGATTATTCAAGGCTGCGTTTCTAGGAGCTGTTTCGCCCTCAAGTCTGCCCATGCTCCTGATGCTCCACAGTCCGAATATTAAAGTAGGCTATGGGATAACGGAGGAGGCAAAGCTGGATAGACAGAGTGACAGAAAGACAAATGGGTCCAGCTTGGTTTCTCGACACTGCTCTTTATTTTTAAACCTGGCACAGATGCTAAGATTTAAGACCAAGTTAGTGGCGGTTATTTTTAGCCAGCCATTTTTAAAGCGCTGTCATCTTGTTGGAGTTGAGGTAAGGTGTGTGCATGTGTGTTAGGTGTGCAAAGTGGGTGCTTTATTGTGTATTTGCAGGTGTTTACGTGCAAATACCTATATACGTGTGGAGGCAGAGGGGTTTACAGAGTGTGTGTTCTTGTGTGAATGCGTACTTGCCTGTGTGTGCGCATTTAATTGGGGAGCTGGGTGGGTGGGTTAGGATGTGACATGGAGTGGAGCCACAGGAGTCTGATTTATGTCCTTCTAGCCACTCATCGATCCCCCGGCCCGGTGTGAGACTGAGTGCATTGTCAATAATCTTAGCACTTTGTGGTATTCCTAGAATTCCCAGACCTTCTCTGCTCAGACCAAGGTGTGATGCTGCAGTAAGCCATCTTGTCCAAGATCAAATAAGAGGGCACAGGGCCTGGCAGCAGTGCATTTGATTGTGGGGTAGTCTAGCAGTGAATAGATCATTCTGCAGTGGCTGTGGTGTTGAAGGAAATGGAGAGCTGGATGTATTGTTCACACAAAGGGAGGGTATTTGGACAGAGCCCTGTATGGGTCCCCAGAAGCATGTGGCTGTTTACATGTTGCTAAGTGTCCCCATAGACTGTTGCCAGGATGAGGTCTATTATGCGTTGCTCTGTGTCTCTCTATCTAGACCATCCATCCCCACAAGTGATTATGCTAATTAGTGTTTGATCAGATGATTAAATTAAAACTCGATTCATCCAAAGTACTAAATGCTCAGAATACATTTGTGTCTGCTTGGCTGCCTGGCTTCACACGCCATGAGTCCCCTGGTGTCCCAGTCACAGGAGGAAAGGATGACCGGAGAGCAGAGGAGAGAAGAGGAGAAGAAATTGTACAGAAATACCTCTGTTTTTTATTCAGGCAGTGGCACATAGAGAAGGAGGGTTGTAATAAAGCAAGCCGGGGGGCTGGGGGAGAGAGGGGGAGAGAAACGAGGAAAAGGAGAAAAATAAGGGTGCGTGTGTGTGTGTGTGTGCGTGTGTGTGTGTGTGTGTGTGTGTGTGTGTGTGCGTGCGTATGGCGAGGGAGGGGTGGGCGCTGAAAGAAGCAGCGTTGTGGTCCCCTAAGTGTTGAATAAACATGCTTGGTTTAGGGAAATGGCTGCGATAAATGTTTAATATGATAAGTCCATAAAGACGGTCAAATGAGTCTGGAGTATTAAAATGAGCATGGCACGCAGCAGCAGTAGCAGCAGCAGCTTTGGGGGTGGGGGGGAAGGGGTTGAGGGTGGGGGGTGGGGGGGGAGATGATAATGGCAGGCAGAGCTAACAGGATGAGAGCAGCCAGCTGCTGTGACATCAACATTAACACACTCCACCAGCTGCTGGTCACAGACGTCTACCGGACAAAACAGGGACAGTGGTGTTTCTTCAAAGAGCCACCATGGCCTTATAATGACATTATCAACTGAACGTTAGCAGTAAGTGCAGCATGTTTGTGTAGCATTTTTTCAAAATAAAGCCGAAAAGTGCTGTAAAAAATCAACTAGAATAAATGGAGGACTTGCACTGGTGGCACAATTCAAGCTGATGGCTCATTAAAAAAAAAAAAAAGAGAAATCGGATACAAGAAAAAAAAAAATCCAAAACAACAATCCAAAGAGCAAGGTGCAATACAATGTATCAGTTTTATTACTGAGAAATCATCATCAAATGCTCAGTAATGCATCAAGAAAAAAAATAATACAAGTCACACGGCACCTGTTTTTTAATTAATGTATCCGGCAAGTCTCAAAATGTTGATACTGAACCTATCTGTAAATATTCACTGACATTGTAATTTATTTGTTTTCCCTACAAAACCTGCTCGTAGTGACTAAAGCATGATAAGTAGTTGCTATGCCAGTGTTTAGGCCCTCGCAGCTCTTGATTAATGTTTGGGAAAGATTGTAGTCGTGGTTAAATATTGAAAAAGACCTGACAGAGACAAGACGCATTTACTTTATCAACATTTGAATAAAACCACAATCTTCTCTTTACTTGCCTAACCTTAACCACTCAGGATGCAAACCCCAAGCTCAATGAGACGAATCACCACCAAATAATAAAGAATATGAAGGCAGGACTTAAAGTGAAGAGGTTATATTTGCTACAGTTTCATAAAGGCGTGCTATGGCTTGCTAACAGATTCAGGTAACACAAGTGAAATAAGATTCTTGAGGGGCCAAAGGATGTCAGTTTCAGGCCATTCTCTGCAGCCTCTCATGTCGCAGCGCGTGCACACTGAAACCTCCACCGACGTTGCGTTACCTCAGCTGCCACGCAGGTGGACAGCCGTCATGTTAAGACACCATCAACAGCAACTCTTTTAAAGGCCTTTAGCCTTAATGTTTGGTGACATAATAAGGTTGGTTGTCCACTATGTGCCACGTCTCCTTGTTTAACTGATGTAAGGCTCCTGCCAAGAGGCATCTGCACAACGAGAACGCTGCTGCTTAATCGTGTTATCGAGAGAGACGGCGTGTGCTGACCATTAGATTATTTTGGAGACGATTCGATTACATCCACTCAAGTCTCAATCAGACATGTTTAAGTATAAAAGCAAATTACACAGAGAATCTTAGAGCATAGAAGTTTCTGATGTCTACTGCTGACTGGCAAACTGAGCTGAGCTGAACCAGCAGCCATGCACTGGTTGAACTGTACTCCAAAATATAGCATATGTCACAATGACACAGATGATTGGATTATCACAGAACTGAACTTTAATCATAGCCGTAACAATGGTAACAATGGTGACACATTCATTTGATTCTTTTGAATAAATGAGCAAATGAGTGGGCAGCAACTTACGTTCCTAGTGCCTGTTGTTAACCTGGATATTGTGATTAATTTGATTCATTCAGAGGCAGAGTGTGTATTGAACAGGTTTGTGGCAATGCATGTCTGTTGTCTTAATCAGTGATTTAACCTCTTAACCTTCAATTTTCTTGATTATTCTGGTAGTTTTTTCTTAACCTTTTGAGCCCCCTGTAAACTCACCAATGGGACTGTTGTTTCAACACATTGAGCAGCAAAGCACCGTTTTAATATGACAGACTATTAAAGGTCAGAATACTTCTAAAGATAAAAAACAATCTGGCAAAATGTCTATTGAATGGTGCTTTTTTCTCGACATAAGCTGGTTTAATAAAGTAGGCAGATGCAGAATATACAGTATATTTGACACTATCATATTTAGTGGAAACATTTTTCCAACTTGGAAGCTTCTTAAGGAAAGCTGAGTCGTAGCAGTCGTTGAGTTCAAGGGGTTAAACACCCACATTTTAATTAAACACTCAAAATGAGTTATTAAATACGTTTAAAATGTCCTACTTTGATTCTACACCTAACCTAATATCACAATCAGTTTCGTCATTTATCATAACTTTACAAAACACATTTTATTGTGACACACACAGAAGAAATGTATCTTAGTGGTTCTCCAGAAATCCCCGACACACTCGCAACAGAATGCGTTCAAAAGCTACTGTTTGCATTTTTGGCAGTCTGTGTGTTACTTCACCCATGATGCACCTCACAAGAATAAATCAACCATAAAAAATATTTATAAATATATTCGCCTAGCACTGTTTGTCAAACGGATTAGCATTAGCTTTCTATAAATACATAGTTTTTATTCTTGTTAATTGGGTTGAGGGGAGGCAACGCCACAGTGCTGCTCTGCTCACTTCTTGGTAAGATTAGAAAATCATTTTAATTAATAGGTAAGATTGCAGGTGTTGAAGTAAATAATCTGGAATAAGTTCCTTCTAATTGCAAAGGCTGAGGTAGAGGAGTAGCATTTTCTAGGTGAAACCCAGTTCATAGTAAACACGCAGCGAGTCCATGCAACACTTTGAATGTAATCTTTGTTTTCTTTACTTTATTAGAGACGTGGGTTTCCCTACACTCTCTTGTGCGCTGGTTACACATAGTAATATTACATTTGTTATAGTGGAAGTTTTTATTCATCAGCAGCAGCAGCAGAGGGAGCTGCTATAGTTTGCTACAGTATAATCCCTCATCAGATCCTCTCTCATGCATTCATCATCAGCGGCAGCAGCATAATTTAGACATCAATGTCTTTATCGCTCAGTTTTACTAAAGTGAGAAACAGTCCAGGGTCTCTGGCTTCCCCTTGATGAGACAGGCAGCCACTCTGGCCCACTTAAGACATGAAAATAGACCGGGGAGGAGGAGGCTCATCTGCTGTGGGGGCCTCGGTTTAGCGTTGCCCGCCCCTCCTAGACATCAGAGGACAGATCTGTCGGTGTGGATCAGCTGCTTGCACACAGCCAACCCTTTCTACTGTCACAGCACTGCTTAATATTCATGAGAGCAAATTGGAAGACAGTCATTTAACTTCCGTGCATGTTGTATTGCCTCTGGGCAGATCAGATCAGTGGGAATGCTTACTCATACTGGACTACTTGGCCCCGAATGGCTGTTGTCTGCCCGCCTCAGAACTTCTAGCTGGTATACTGTAAGTTGTTTTTAGATTCATGGCTTTCGGCAGATGGCTAAATTTACTTTGGCAAAATAGGATTTTCAGCTCCTCAACTCTCTGAAAATACCTGCACACTGTATTGCAAATTTGGGTCATGCACAGGTCAAGGTCCTATTTTTAGTTGCTGTGAACACAGCTTGATCACACACTTTAACGCTGCATACATCATACCAATACTGCTACCCATAAATCCACAGAGTAAGAATAGGAATTTGTTAAGGTGGAAAATTGCTCTGGCTACTGTGAGTGTTGAATGTGAGCGAGCCAGGTATGATCTCCGCGTCCCAGGCAGACTTGCCCTGAGGGCACGGAGCAGAGAGCTGCTTTAATTACCCAGGGTTCCTGCTGTCACATTGTCACTGTGAAGCGCCCAGTGCCACGCTGCCATGCGGTGCTAAGTCCCCCTACCGCGGCGGCGATGACAACTCAGACAATGGCTCTGCTCGCTCAACAGATGCAACACGAGTGCCCTCTGAAATATGGGAAGCTAAATCAATCCCACTGTCTCTCTTCTTGTTTGCTTCCCGCTACTCTCTCTTCTTCCCATGTCAGAGAGTGTTCATGAAAAAAGCCAGTGGCTGCATGAAAGACAGAATATGTAACTATGGCGTAAGAGTTAATAGGTTGTCAGCAGTTTCCCACGTGGCACTGGGACCATCCACTTAACACTGAAGGTACATGAGGTGGTGAAAGTCTCACCAACTTTGCATGACTTTTAAATGCTTTGATCAGTGTTCGAGAAGCAGGTTCGCCGAAAATAGTAAAGCTGTGCATACAAGATACGAGAAAATGTGGTCTTGTGGCAACTTAGAATAGAGTAAAATCTTTCTTGTCATTGTACAAGTACAACGAAATTGAAACTTCCTCCCTCTTGTGATTCAGCGAACAGCCAGTTAGTAAATTCATCTTTACCTGCTGTTCGTTCCCACCGGCATTGATTACACGTTTACTTAAATGAAGCTCAGTGGTTCTGAAAGCACACTGTCATGGTTGGTTGCACCCCGTCAACTGATGAGCTCTATTGTGTGAAGGATCACAGTCCGGTGATAATACTGACCACTGGTGTTGTTGGACATATTGTACAGTAACTCTGTGGGAACATTACTGTGGCTGCTTTCCTACATCACATTTAAAAAGATAAATCATCAGAGTGTAGATACTGATACTGTGAAATTGGCTCAATAGAGCTAACACCAGAATTTCCCAAAATGTCTTAATACTGAAGAACAGACAGGCAGTTATACTGTTTAGGTCTAAATAATCATTCTGCTCAAAAATTCATAAATTCCAAGCAGTAACAGTTATGTAATGCATTGTAATGTAGCAATCAGTTATTACACTTACTTTTATAATGTAGTCCTTTATTCTCATGCATGATTGTTGTCAATGAAAAGACTGTCAGCATCTACAAAAAGTCAAATGTATTAATGGCAAAGGAAACCCACAAGTTTAACCTCAACAGCCAGTCTTGTGGAGGACTGTGGGTTCAAACACTCAGACTACGAGTGAGCAATGCTGCTCTGCTATTTAAAAGCAGATGTCAGAGTGTTATTAAGCAAGGCACTGGCTTTCCAGTATGTTCTTGAACTAGTCACCTCTGAACAGTGGATGTGAGTAACTGCATAATTATGTCGCACGCGCAATCATCAAAGCTTCAATGGTTAAAACTTAAGACCACATTGGCTTATTTTATTCAATTCAATTCAATTCAATTTATTTTGTATAGCCCAATATCACAACAGAGTTGTCTCACAGTGCTTTACAAAGTTCACTGAAATACACAAGAAATTTATGTAGACAGACAAGAATTACACATCATCTTTCAAAGAAAATGCTTGAAAAAAAAGCCCTTTTTGTGTCACAGAACTCACTGATTTAGTTTTCTTGCCCACAACTTTGCTGTTTTGGTTCACTTTCACCCCTCTGATCAGTGTCATTTTGAGCCACGGCTGACACTGTGCACTACCTCACCAGCACCTCACGGCAAACAGACAATCTCAGCAACTATTTAAATAGTGAAGCATTTAGCAGCTAAAGAGCCAGACATTTCCCTCAGGAGTTGGTGGAGACCAAAGCAGCGATAATAGTGAAGAGTGAATATTGGACTTACATTGGTCAGAGGACAAGAAAGATGTCTAAATGCATGAGATGCAAGCAAGCCACTGTTTCCTAGCAAGCTTGCTTTATCAACTTAAGTGATGATATGTTCATGTTGTTTACAGTTATCCAAAAATCAGATAACATTGGCAGCGCTTTTTGCTGTGGAAATACAGTCCTCTTTGATCTGTTTTTGCATGTCATTTGTCTTTTACAGAAAACAGATAGCATCTGATCTTAAAATTTATAAATCAACATTCATATATTTATAGACCTTGTACTCACTTTACCACGGTAGAGATTGTGAAACACCAGTAGTCTGCTGGATGCAACTTTGCAAGTCCAATTATGGTCTAAAAACAGGTAAATATTTTAAGTTATTTACCCAGTATCCATTATGCAGTTGCTTTCGAAGTCTGCTGTACAAACACTGGAAATAGAAGCACTGCATAGACAAGTGTAATAATGCAGAATCTCATCAGTGATGGTATTGTGTGCAATGTTGTGCATGCCTACAAGTATACCAACCAAAACTAGGACAATAAGGCCCAGATTTAAAGAAAAGAAAACATACATCTTAAGAAGAATGAATGGAAAGTGTAATGTATAATGTGTTATCCTCACAAATGCTTATAGATTTAGTATTTTCCAAATACTAAAAATGCTATTTTGTGTTCGCTCCGTCGCTGGCTGAGAATCAGAAAGATGTAAATGAAGCTTTTTTCCTTCTTCCCTTCTCCCTGAAGATATCCCATTGGAAAAAAATCATAGTCAATTATAGATGCATATAATGCATTATTGAACAGTGTCATTTATTTTACCTTTACGGTTGAGCTCATGAAAAATTATGCCAATTACTGATTTCCTCTCGGGCAATGTAGTAAGTGGTTGGGCCCTGAGGCCGTTTGTTGGGGCATGACATGGTGCTCTTTGTGAGGTCTGACGGGGTGATGTACCTGCGTCATCGGACCGTTTGTGGTCTGGCTCCTGAGCTTAGTCAATTAGCAAAACGAGTAGCGCAGTGATATGCACCCTTCCACCAGAGTCAATTTCTTTTTTTAATTAAATCAATCTCGCTATCACTCAGCCAGTCTAAATTGAGTTGCTCTCACATACTTTTAATATGTGAAATAGACGAATATCAAAACAGCCATGACATAAATCCTAATCCAATTTCTCCGATGCTTGCACAGAATAGAAGCTTTCCAAGCAACCGCACACTTCTTTGATGTGCTTCTCTTCAGCCATTCGCCATTGTGCTGCCGTAATGTTCAAACTATCAATTAACAAAGTATCCAAATTGTATTTGCTGAAAACTTTGATGTGTGCCAGTTGTGTCTGTCACAGGATTTTGTTTCCAATGTATGAAAATTATTTTTGCTTTGTCTTCGCTTGCTTCCCAAAATCCATCCAGCATCATCAAAGCAGGATCTCAAACAGTGTTTTGCTGACATATTACAATATTAATACATAAGCCAAATTTACAAAGACTCTTTAGCATAATCACCAGCGCATTTCATGGCTCATACACAAAGAAAATGGGCGCTGAGTGTAACATCAGTAAAGGCTGCATGTTCAAATATATAGACATGAGTGATTTCAAAGTGTCTTCTCCTTCTCACTAACCTTGAGCACCGTCCATGAACAGTCCCCTCATGGCTCCAGTCTGTATTATCAACAGAGCACTGAGAAGATTGATACTCCCTGTGCCAGCTGGAAAAAAGAGAATGAATCAGAATTTAATATGACTTTGATGTATTATTTTCATCTTGGCCGGTGCCACAGACCCACTGAGAACCTTATCCCACTGCATTTTAAAAGATTCAAATAGGCTAAAACTTTTTGATGTAGGAGACTGTACAAGAGTGTATACAAAGGTTCCTCTGCTGGGAGCATATAGAGTTATCTGAATTCTATTAAGGCTACGTTAAAGAAGCTGTGTGCTTCATATGTTAGGTGAATATACACTCAAAACACAACTCACTATTAACATTGCCCAATGAAGATGAGGGTAATTTTAATCAATTTAGGATAAAAACTTTTGTCTGATAGCAAAGCAAATGTATCATATAGATAGATAGATAGATAGATAGAAATGAAACATTGAATTTGATTTGTCAGTGTGCATTGATGCCTATTCCATTTTCACAGTGTAATGATGGGAAAACATATATCGAAATGCATCCAGACTTGCTAATAAGCGTTGCAGGCTGTTCGCAGCATTATATTTAGAGACTGAACCTCTAACATATGCACAGAAATATGTGCAGAACCAACCAGAGATGCATTGTTAGTCATCACCTTGCACAAGTCACAGATGGAAGTAACAAATAGTTCTGTACATCAGTGAGTGAGGAATGTGCATTGTTGGCATTCACAAATGCAATCAGCATACAGTACGTACGGAGAGGCTGGTAAACAAAGAGATGGATTCGGTCATTAGACTGTCCTGCGACGTCTGCTACGTGCTGGCTGCCCCACAGGCCACATCACAGCTGACATGTTGAGGACGATGATTATATTCCAGTGGCAAATTCTGTTCAAGATATCGCCTCATATTGCATTATTTTTGCTTTGTAGTTATTTTGGATTATCTGTAGTAGTGGTAAGAGCTTCTACCCTGTCACTCCTCGGGGACATGTACATTTTTATTCTGGCTGAAACTCAACTTATCAGTCAGGCCTGACACACTGATACAAGCCGTACTGCAGTTGTTGAGCCTAGTGTCTGCAGGCTGTATAGATTTCCTATGCAATTTTTGTGACAGGGAGACCGACTAGACCCAAAAAACAGCTGAATAAGTAAACACAGTCTCAGTGTCAGATATCATAATATTATGACTATAAAATTACATTTTTATAAAGTTCCAGGATGCTTCATTTACACAATATATCTAAAAACATATTATTCCCAATTATATGTAGGCTTTGTTAACAGCTGCAAAATCATCCTTTACAGCAGCTGCTAGCTAGCTACAAGGAAGATAAAGCGACAGGTTTGTTGGCCGCTTTCACTTACCTAATGTTTTATAAAGACATTTTAACACCCAGGTGACTGGTAGAATGTATATATGCTGTTTCTGTTTCTAGCATACTTACCTGATGCTAAAGTTACAGGTAGCTGGCTATTGCTTTTAAAAAAACAAGCATCCCTGATAAATTTTGTGAGTTTAATGCCACAGCTGATACAGGTAGAGCTCATTTGAACTACATTTAATTTAGTTGTTTAGTTTACCCACTAAGCATTGCACTTTGTTTGCAATTGTTGAACTGATGATCAAGTAAAAACCAACACTTCCCTCCAAAATTTAGAGGAGCTGAAGTATAATTGAGTATTTTCAATAATCTGAAGTACATCAAAACTGTACTCAAGCGCAGTACTTAAGTAAATGTACTTTATTACTTTCCACCACTGTACCTTCATATCGCCTTTAGTGCCTGCAAAACAATGGAAGTACCTGTGCAGTTCAGTGAAGCACCCAGAAATCTCATATAATCATAAAGGAAATAATATAGATCATGTTTTGTTACATGTTTTTATAGCCTTCATTAAAATCTTTCGCAACAAAATAATGCATGTGGTCAGACATCAATCATTGGACATGGTCCCTTTATCTTTCCTCTTGTAATGTGGATGAAAACCCCCCCACCGTCGGTCCACATTGTCTGAATAGGTTCACTAATGCATTGGTGCCAGTTTCTGGAGCACAGAGGATGCTGTTGTTGTTTGCACTTCAGAAATGATGCAAATGTCCAGATTTCCAATATGTCAACTAATTCTTGTAGAAAAATGCCGCAGTATTGACCTGTGTTTGTGCTAATAATTTTGAACCAGTATTCCTAATTTGTGTTTTTGTGGATAAGCTTGTGTACATGAGCAGATCACTGGAGTGTCTCTTTGCTGGTTGAGAGCTGCTGGAGCAGAGAAATGGATGGAAACGTCTGCAATTTGAAACCTTGTTAGGAATTTATGAAGTGCTAAAATGTTTTCTCCCCAGGGAGGGTCCAAACCAGCTGCCAGTGTCACTGTAAGCCACTTAGTGCAGAGCCTCTGGGCCCGTCACCAGGCTGAGATGGCAAGCGAGATACACACATACACAAGTACTGTACATACAAGTAGTTTTGCCTGAAAGGATACAGTCTCTCTCTCTCTCTCTCTCTCTCTCTCTCTCTCACACAGAGAGATTGCAAACATGCTGGTTCCATCGCTCTAGAATCAAACAGTTGTAGATCACTATGGAGTGAATTGGTCCAATATTGACACTTGTCACCCTCCTCTCCTCTGAAGAATGCTCCTGCACAAACTGCATTTAATGTCATTCTCTTTACTGTGATGTTGGCTTGAATTAAAGCTTGAACATGATCAAGGTGACTGACCTCATTTCATAATTGATAGTACTTTATGTTAATTTAATGTCCTAGAGGTACCGGGGATGGGAATACAATGATGAATCCAAACCTACCGATCATGTTCCATAAGTAGAAGCGCTGAATGACTTTAAAGGAATACTAAAATGTTGACATTTTAAATAAACATTTTATTCCTCCAAACAATAATATGTTTGTTAAATGTATGTGTATGTTAAAAATAAATATGTGGTCTGTGGTCCAGAGCTACATTCAAGGTTTTGCTTCCAAAACTTCATTTATTGGAAAAGAAAACCAAGTATCTTAAAAACAACGCTACAGCATAATAAAAATGGTGCATAAAAGCATACAAATCCATGGTTGTAACCGCACACATCCTGTGTTTCCTGTCTTGCAGTTTTCAGTGAGGACCTACATTCCAGCTTATACTTTGTCAATGCATCTTTGCAAGAGGTAGTATTTGCCAGCACCACAGGGACCTCGGTGCCCTGTCCTGCTGGGGGTGCGCCGCCTGCCTCGCTGCGCTGGTATCTGGCGACGGGCGAGGAGATCTACGATGTCCCGGGCATCCGCCACGTCCACCCCAATGGAACCCTCCAGATCTTCAACTTCCTGCCATCCAGCTTCAGCAAGCTGATCCACGACAACACGTACTACTGCACTGCCGAGAACCCTTCTGGCAAGATTAGGAGTCAGGATGTCCACATCAAAGCTGGTGAGGTCACACAGAGGGGCTTGGTGTATCACGACTACTTGTAGTAACGGTAGTGGTGAGAGAAATAGTTGTAGCACTAGTAATAGTGGTGGTGGGAGTGACCGAACAGTTACTATCAGCTGTAGTCGATATGAAAGTTGGATGATAGTTGGAGGTTGTTGTTATAGTAACAGTGCTGAAAGTGGTGCTTTTTGTAATATTACAGTGGTAAAATCTAACACTTGAAAGACAAATTAATGTGAGTGCATAAAATGTGTGTAGTACAAATTAATCAACTATAGCTCTCAATCATTTCCCTGAACGTTTTAAGAAGTTTATTATCGCATAAATGTTATTTGATACATTATTATATTATTATTATTGTTATACTGTTTGGGTGATCATCTGTTTGACTCTTGCCAAATTAGATTGGACATGTGAGATGTGACATTAGAATTAGGACATTTTTTCGTCTCTAATATCTATGATGTTTTGAAAGCTTGTCAAATAATTTTCATAAACCAATTTCTTAATTTCTCATTTTATCTAATATACTTTTTTATAACTGTAAACCAAAATGCACCACCAGTAGCACTGTGATTCTGCAGTCGTTTTCCCAGAGGTTTCTTCAATGATAGATATCCCGTCTCATAAAATGAAAAAGGACACAATAACACAATGGGTTTCTACTAAATGAGACTTGCCGTGTATTTATGTGTTTTCTTGTTCTCCAGTTTCACGGGAACCCTACACAGTCAGAGTTGCTGACCAGAAGGCTATGAGAGGCAGTGTAGCCGTCTTCAAGTGCATTATCCCTGCTTCTGTTGATGCCTACGTCACTGTTGTATCATGGGAGAAAGACACAGTTTCACTCAGCTCAGGTAAGATGAGTAATACGTAAATACTTCAATAAAGAGCTTTTCGTAATTTCCAAGGGATGCAACCTGATAAAAATCAGCCATAACAAGTTATGGTGTATGTTGATGCTAAAATGACCACATTGGTAACTTTGTACGAGGTCATTAAAGGGCTGTTTATCCCAGACCCCTCCCCTCCATGCTCTGCTCTGCTCCATCTTCTTTGGACACTATGTTCTGTTTCACTGTGAGTCATCTTCTTACCTGTTTACCATCGTGCTCTGCCATTACTGGGGCTCTGCAGCTCTGCACAGCCCTGTCCTCTCACTAGCCAGAGGATGTTGATAACTGTCACATTGAATCACTGAGCTTCTCTCTCCTATACACACTCCACCTCAGCCAACTCCATTTTGAGTCCGGCAAGGGGTAAAGTGGAACAGTTTACATAGCATCATTGACCTAGTTACCCTCCTTGTTTGATTCCAGTGGCACAGCATGATAACGCAAGACCCCAGAACATTCTGCGGGTTGGATTTTTACTTTTTTGCTTATCTCTTGATTGCTCCATGTACTGCCCGCTGGCTGATTTCGCTTCATACTGGGGCGTTCAGGGACCTGTAAGTGAGCACTTGATGTCATTTGACTGAGGGCAGAATCTGGGACGGTGTTTTGGTGGCATTTTAAATGCGTCTGCTCAAGCATGAAGATGTGTCTTCTGATCCATGCCAGCGACTTATTTACTCGAGGTTACTCGAGTTACTCGCTGCGAGCTGCTGGTTGAAGACATTGCCTAATGTCACGGAGAGCGGGCGAATATGCAGCGTGCAGATACGATTATGTTCAGCAAATGAAAATGAATCATGTAGACAACACTCGGGGATGATGTTTATCTCAAATGTGGGTGAAAAAAAGTGTCCGTTTTGAGGGTAGAATGTTTTGACATATCTCGTCTGCATCTTTATCAAAAGTAAAGTAAAAACCCTCTCCTCGTGTACGGACTGTGACTCGTGCATGTGTGTGTTCCATTCCTTTGTACTGAAAAACTAATCACTGCCAATCATTTTTTAAATGATCTGTTATGGTACTGTCCACAATGATTTCTTTCCTTTTTTTTTTTTTTTTTACAGCAGGTCTGACAGCCTATAGAATATGCAGTGAAGTTTTGATGGATTATATTGTATGCTCGGTGTTCTTTTGAGTTCTTTCGCAAGCGTTCAAAAGAACAACGATATTGGATTGTCCGTGTTTACTCCAATAAGTATTGCAGCAGGCGAGTGCTGTCAAAAGCATGAGCACACTGTCAAAATCACTGCTGCTCCGTGATAAATATTTGATGGTCGATTCTGATGCATGAGCGGATTCACCTCGCACTGTTATGGAGAGGGTATGTTTACTCTAGGAGCGAGGGTTAGAAGGATGTGTGCGCGAGTGTGTGTTTGGGCGTGAGCGAAAAGGCGAGCGCGTGAGAGAGAGAGAGAGAGAGAGAGCACAAGGACACCGACAGGGCTTGACAATGGCAACTGGGTGCAGTTTGACCCAGCCTAGTTTTCCGACTCGCTCTCCAGCCCCTCTTTTCTTTTCTTTTTTTTTTTTCAATTTTTCATGAAAGAAGACTTGGTCTCAGTGGACACAAAATAAAGCTATCCCACAGCCGCACTGAATTATTAATCTCAGGTTTTTGTTGGGAACGGTAACATCAAGCGCACTTCCCCGCTCTTGCATCGTGCATTAGAATGTGAGGAAGGAGAGTCGAGGCTTTAGATGTGTCTCTTAGTACAGACACAAAATAACCAGGATGGCGATCTTGAAAAATTGAGGTGACCGTTGTCATGTGATTATTTATCAAACGCACATCCACAGTTTAAATACCCTGAAACATCCAAACATGTCATCACTGCTGATTATGTGCCTGCCTGTTTAATATCTTCAAGTGTAAATGGGCTTTTTAAGATCAGGAAAGTTGCACGTAGAGAGGTAACTGGCTTAAATCGCGGCTGCTGAAATCTTTCAGTATCCAGTGATTCACATTAGGGTCAAAAATAGATGCATAATTACAGACTAGGGCCTGTCTTAATTAATCAGCGGTGATTGAAAAGTTAATTACAATATGAATTACCTCTCAGAATGAGGACTGCTTAGTAGTCATTTGAAGCGGCCTGTTTTCAATGTGAATGAGCATGACGCAAGCTCACTGGGTCCTAATGTTGCCACTAACATACCATTAACCCGTCATGAATTTTAAAATGGATCTCGCAGCACGAGCTTTCAAATGCCCGGCTCCGATCGCCTCCTCGCTGCTTTTGATAAACAATTGACAGAGCAAATAGAGAGATGAAAGAGGCAAAAAAAAAAAAAAGAAAGAAAGTAGAGCGGGGAGGGGAGGAGTTGAGCTGTGTCCTACTGTGTAGCTGCTAGGATTTTATATGTGCGACCTTTATTTTAATGCACGTGTGCGTCTGTGTTGTCACATGCACCTTTGTGCATCGCTGTGCACACGCTTGTGTCTGTGTAGTTGTGTCTTTTTTTTTACATGCTTCTGTGTGTGTGCATGTCAAGTGGCCATGTTTTTTGAAAAGGGATGGAGCTGGGATGGTGTGTGTTTTTGTGTTTTTCCATCGAACTCCCTTTTGTCTCTGATCATTCATGATGTTAGGCAGCGTAATGAGCTGGGCGGCCTTGGTTGCAGAGAGAGGCTTCAACAGAGCCAGTGCTTAGATATTGAATGAGCCGCACACAACATGTTGTCGCTGAGACCTTGCACTCTCCTTTAAGACGCATGCAGTTTGCAATTTGAGCATAGATTCTGTGTCTAACATTCCAACTGTTCAGGTCCTCCTAATGTAAAGTATTAGTTATAATCTATCTGCTGCTCAGATTATTTTCCTAACATGTACAATTGCGTACGCATCTCTAATGTCGTGAGTTCTTATTGCCTTTTTTCTACGGATATAGGAGCAACATTAGCGTGGAGTCAACATAAGCTCTGTGGCAAATGGCACGCACAGTGCCACTCGCACAGCTTTTTATGCATGTGTCGACATTTGCAGCCATTTATATCTTGGTCTTAAAGTGTAGGAATCTTTCAAATGCTGAAGACCAGCGCCAGCGCAATTGGAAATTAATTAAGGGACCAAACCGTAAATTAGATTTTGTAACAATCACGAAGCTGGGTGTTATTCTGTTCATCATTAAGACACGCAAGACAAGCTTAATGTTAGGATTAGTTTACTTAATACACTTAACTTAGGTTAATAGATGGTGAGGTGTTGGTTATAATTAAACAATAGCAGTTTCTTTCTTATCTTACTTGTGGAATTTTTTAATTTCAAATTACAAGCTGTTTTTAGTTGTATTTTTAGTAGTATGTGTTTATTCTTTTCAACTGGTTGATTAATGGATTAGTCGAGTAATAGACAACTAATAGTCAACTATTTTGATAATTCATTTGATAAGTAAAGATGGCAAAAAAATCACAGATTCCAGCCTCTCATGTGAATATTGTTTGGTTTTCTTCATCCTCTATCAACTGAATGTCTTTGAATGGCTTTTGGACCGTTGACAAGACGCCATTGGGGGCTCTGGGAACCTGTCATCAGCTTTTTTGGTATTTGCTGACATATAATTGACAAACAGTTAATCCATTAATCAAAAAGTGATCAAGTCAAATAAGCGTTATTTGCAGTCCTCCACAAAGCAAATATCTGATTCATTGTGCTCATTTCATAAAAGTCTTGAGGACAGCACTCATCTGGTGTTAACTGTCCTAAATGCTGGCTGCGCCAACGCCTTCGTCCAGTCACTCATCCAGTGGGAAGCCTGACACAGCTGTAGATAAGGAAGTGCAGGCCGGACAGGCAGCCTGTGTATCGCCCCTGGAGAAGACAGGAAAAGAGGGGAAAGGTGAGGAGAGGTGAGGTAAGATGGAATGAAAAAAGCAAGAAGAAAAGAGCCGTCTCCTCTGGCGTGGAGAGATATGGTTTCCTCCTTGAAACAAACATGCAGGCCTTTCATCTTTTCGGGCTGGAGATTAGGCTAGAGATGAAGGATGGGAAGCTTTAGTCTGTATTACCACGCACGCTCAGTGCGAGGCCAGTGGAGAGGGATGTCTCCAAAAACCACTCCTACTTCCTGGATGAGCCTCCATCTTGCTATTCCACCCCCTTAATTGTATGTGAAATTCCTCCTTTGACTAAGGGTTTGGTTAATGTTAATATATATACTGTGAGACATTACACATTTGTCAATCATGTGACACTTTGCCATATTGAATGGCTTTATGATGATGTGGGTATTTATCTCAGTATTGTTGCTTGCCCTGATATTTAATTTCCTCGTTCAGCCAAAAACAGAAAATACCATATTTGTGTACGTTAATTATGAACAATTGTTTTTCAGAAGAATGTGTTATATCATGATATATATTGGTAATGTGATATAGAATGACATGTAAAACAATACTCAACTACAATTTCATTCATACTGGCCACCGCTAGTTAAACACTAATTGTAAATAGATGGAGTTTGATATTTTTGTGCTTACTGTCTGTTTTGTATATATATGATTTTACCAACAACATCAGATGCTGACATTGTTTATGTTGCATTTACATTAGTAACAGGGAGATCAGTAAAGTGCCTCCTCTCCTCTTTTCTCTCCTCTACTTTTCTTTCTCACCTTTTGCTTTGTTTACTTCTTTTGTTCCATTCTATTTACCCTTCCCTCCTCTCTTCCTCTCTTCTACGTCCTCCACTCTTTTCCATCCTCCTCCGCTGGCCTTGACTATCGGCCTTCTCTCCTCTCTTCTCATCTCATTGCATAACCTGCTTGGCACAGCGCCCCAGTCAATTTCCTACTGTGTGGAAAATGCTGTTTTTTTTATTTGCTTTATGCAAATAAGTCCCTCCAATACTCATGGCATCAGTAAAAAAAAATCTCTAGTTATATTTTTCAGTCACAGTCATGTCGGCCGCTTCCCAGCTGTGCGTTTAGCATTTAAGCGATGAAAGTGCTTCTGCACTCTTGCATTCTGCTCACTCCTCTCTCATGGGTTCTTGTGAGTGCTTATAGAGGCTAATTAAACAGTTTGCTTGCTAATAGAATCACAGTCTTAACCAGCCACCATCTCAGTCGCTGGAATGTTAAGGATGTCTTCAAAGGGGCTACTGTAGGTGTTTGGTTTACAGGATCACTGCTCAGCGGGAATTTATCATGCCAGTGATGTGCCACCGCCTCCATTTTTCACTGAGATTGACAGTGAGGGCACTGAGAGGCAGGCGGAGACGGGGCTGTAAATTCAACACGCCCAAAGTCAGGCCAACCTTGAAAGGAGGGCACAGTGGTAGAAATGAGCTTGGGAGGAAAGAAGATGCAAGGAAATGTAGAGGAGGAGAGGGGAGATTAGAGGAGAGGAAGTGATGAGAGTTGGGGAAATAAGAGAATGAGAAGGAGGAGATCTGAAAGGTAGAGAGGAGGAGAGTGAGCAGGGCTTTTTCTTTGGTAAACAACGGACTGCGTCACACCAGCCACATGATCTTTTCCCTCTGTCTTCTTCCCACTTTCCTTCCCCACTCACTTTTCCTTCACTCCATCTCTGCCTCTGCCTCTCATTCTCCATCTCTCTCCCCACACAAGCATGGGTTGTTGATCTTGTTGTTCAGGGGCTGGAGAGAACCTGGAGTGCGTGGTAACCACAAAGCAATTCAGAGGAAGATCTAGGTATTAATATGTACATGTGCGTGTGCAAATATACCATACACATGCGTGTCTAAGTGTATTTGTGGGTGCTGGGATGTGTTTTTTTTTTTTTTTTTTGCAAGCTACTCCACCCATCCTGCAGTGAAACACTATGAAAACAACACAGCCTATCATTTTGCTCTCCCCCCCCCCCCTCCTCCTCCCACACAGATCAGCAGTTAGTGAAATGCTGACCCTTGTCTTTCACTGCACCCCTTTTCCCAGTCCACTCACACACAGCTGCCTGAAAGCTAAGGGAGATAGGGGTTCTTATTGTTTGTACGGCGTGTGTGTGCTGCAGTGGTGCTGGAACTGTGCGTTTATTTTCACTTGAAA
This sequence comes from Pempheris klunzingeri, assembly GCF_042242105.1. NCBI lineage: Eukaryota > Metazoa > Chordata > Actinopteri > Acropomatiformes > Pempheridae > Pempheris > Pempheris klunzingeri. The sequence goes on from NC_092015.1 coordinate 19,169,167, forward strand.
TGTACATCCACTGCCTATATGTGTGAGTGACGGCGTGCGAAGCGTGATACTGTCAAATAGGAGGTGTTTTGGGGTCGGGGGTGGGGGGGCACTCCTTAAAGAAATTTAAAAAAAAAATGAGGAAAGGAAAAAAAAATCAATAGTTGTGTGCATTAATCATGCTGCTGCCACATAGAATTATGGGAACATGAGCTGAAGGATGCATTTTGTGCATTTGCAACATATGAGTGCTGTGTGAAAGGGGGTTTGGGGAATTGGAGGAGGACGAGACAAGACCCTTTTAGTAAGAAGTGAGGTTAGAGCAGAGATAGTTGGTCGGTGTTTTCTTCATGTATTGTGTGCACAGTGTGCGTGTGTGTGTGTGTGTGTGTGTGTGTGTGTGTGTGTGTGTGTGTATCTCTGTTGCCTTTTGTAGAAACCCAACTGCCTTTTGTAAAGCTCGCTTTAGGATAACATTCGTTCAGTGTTGTTTTGAAAGCTTTGATGTTACAGCTTTTGAAATAGCTGAGATTACATTTTTATTCTAAAGCTTTTATAATATGTAGCCGTTTCAGGATGGTATGTCTCACTTTTTTTTAATTTTTTTAGTTTTTACATTATTATTTTGGTTGCTGGTGTGGCATTTGCCATTTTGAAAGACAGAAACCTCTTTCTCCTTTGACTTTCTGTTTGAGCTGTTTGAAGTCTCCATCCTAGCTGTGGTAAAGGCTTGAGGACGTGATACATATTTGATAAGGATCGATAGAAGGGTTACTGAGACAGAGATGGAGGGAAATCGATCCCGGACTGGGCTACCCAAAAGCATCTTAAAGCTAAGGTCATCTTGAGAGTGTCCTTCTGGCTCAGTGGCTTAGGCGGACTTTTACTTTGTGCCGAAAAACAATGCACATTTTTAATTCTTCCTTGCTCTCACAGTCTCTTTTATAATGCATCAATAGAACAATCTAGTGAAGTAGAAATACCAGAGGAGGGGCTGTTCTCAGCTCTCAGATTTTCTTAATGCTTTATCTGAGGTTTATGTATTATATTATGCCATCTACTGACATCCTAATCACCATGCACATAAAACAATAAAGCAATCTGTTTAGTGACGGGAGACTGAACAGCAGACAGCGCTCTGGCACGGTGGCTGTGATTCCCAGCTGATACTCCATACGGATAGACAAAATCAACAACTGTTGAAGCGGGCACTCTTCCATCAGTGTTTACTAATAAACAGAAGCAATATGGCAGCCATTAGGCTGTTTAGGCAGGGAATGATTAGGGTAGTGATGGCTGGGCGCATTGGGAGACTGAACATGCTCTCATCTTTAATAGGCAATTTGGCTTTCTGTGACGGGGATGCCCCTTTGTTTTCCACTTGGACTGAAGACAGAGGCTTAAATAAGCACTGTTTTGGTAGAGTAAGCTGTCATTTCACTGCAGGAGTCTGGTTCACAGTACTGTCCTAAATTTTTTCTATAGTTTTAGGGTGTCATTTTGTGACATTTAGTCAGTTTTTAACTTTATTTTTGATCTTATATCACAGTAATATATGGAATCAGCACATTACCGGAGCATTAGAATGAGAATTAGGAGTATACATTTATAGACAATGCAATACAGTAATACTAAGAGGTTCATATGATGACTGGTTTCTGTGTATAGTTGAGTAAAGCCCAGTTAGTGGAACAGGTCTATCCTGCCAGAGCTTATGGATTACTGTAGAGCAACACTGTGTTGAAAATGGACTGGAGCTGGGCCAGAACTAGCCTGGCGACAGGCCAAGACACAGATTAGTAATAAGCATGGTGTGAGCTAATTACAGCTGGAACACGCAATTAATTTCTGTTTATAAACTCTCCTGGATATGGGCTGTTGGGGGACTATGGCTGTGCATAGGTGCAAACTTCCTCTGTTCATGTGTGCGTCTGCATGTGTTAGTGACAGGTGGCGTGGTTCATGGAGGAACCTTCCCATATGTTCCCAGCTGAAGCGCTGGGGGAAATGGAGACAAACTGGTGTGCTCAATCACATCCCATAATACAACAGCGTCTGATCCCATCTTAAAAGTGACTGATTAGAGTAAAAAAAGGCACTTAATAACTCAAATCACTCTGCTGACCTAATAGGGATTTTTCACTCCATTTTTTTTTTTTATCTCTCTCGTCTTCCATCCAATCAAGGATTAATGCATGGTCTTATTCTGCTCCCAGGGTGGTAAGTCTGGAAAATACAGTAAATCACATTGAGCCTCTTTAAACTTTCACACAGGCCCCTGGTGTCTGTGCTCCCTTGCTGGGCATCTGTAACACTGATTAGACATGATCATGGTTTTAGAGCACCCGCCAGACACCAGACACCAATCAGAAGAGATCTAAATGAGTAATTTTATTGCAAAACACATTATGGATCTATACATTATGAATTTGTCTGAGGACATGTCTTGAAATGGGAAAAACCACTGATCTTACACAATTAAGTTCAGTTTACGTGTCACAAAGGATTTTGACCTTTTTTTTTTGTTTTGACTATATGACTATATGTTTGAGTGCCTCTGCTTTATAGAGGCTCAGTACTACATTGCTGGAGTGGTCCTTTATTAGTACTATTTCATGATTTAAAAATGCACATTTGATATTCATCATATCAAATAAATATTTTGGAAGCAAAAAATGCAACAACTTGAATGTACGTTTTTAACTTAACTTATATCCACGGATATGTGGAGTTAGTAGAGCAGACTGTTTGTGGCAGAAACTCTGAAACAAATGTGGGATGTAATAATAAGTTGGCCTTGCAAACATTGATTAGATTCTGAAATGAGTATCATCACTAATGTTGTTGTTATTCCATTATTACTTTAATGTATTTATTGGGGTCTCACCCATATTCTCTCAGTAACAAACTGAGCTTAGATTTCAAGTACAATACATGACAATGAAATATACTTGACAAAATAATTTGCTCAGTCAGACAAAACTGACCAGTTTACTCAAAGCGTAGGGCTGGGTGAAGTGGTAAAAATATGTTTCCAGTATTGACATATAACATGGTAATGTGTGCATAATCATGTATAAAGTTATAAAGAAATACTGAATTAATACACAGTCTTAACTGCATCATATCAGTTTCAGTCGACTTCTCCTGTGATTTCGACAAATGGCTCTCCAAATTGACTTCCTCAGTAGCAAATGACCAGCTGACTTCACTGCAAGGTGACCCTCTATCTTTCTCTTGATGTATGAGGCATCAAGCATCATTATTTTTCTTCAAGGCTCGTTTTCTCTCCTCTAGCCTCTTCTTTGGCATGAGCCTTGAGAACACACACAGACAAACACACACTGAGTATACTTGCAGCCTGTCTTTGACCTCACCTTGCCATTGTGCTGCCAACGACTACGATCCAAACAAAACCCAAACTCCCTGCAGGCTGCTGCTAAGTGGCTGTGGTGAAAACAAGGCGGCTAGATGGGCGACAGGCAGTCAGTTCTTGTCATCACCTGACTGTCTGTTATATGATCGGAGCGGTTCGTGTGGGTGAAGCCTCAGCTATAGGTCTGCTATATATGATTATTTTATAATAATGTTATCACAGCACACTTAGAATGTAAGAATATGTCCTGCATCCTGTCTAGAAGGAGAAACATTTGAGGGAGGAATGATGTACACCTCATGCTTCGCGCTATGAGTGTGGCCAGTCAAACTGTCATTTGCGGCAGTGGCGTCACGAGGTGACAACCACGAGCAGAGTGGCCTTTTGACAGACGCAGCCTGCAATCTTCACATCAGCGTAGGAGTTGAGCCAGCCAATCAGAGCTGAGAGCCCATCGCTGCACACGCTTATCACCTGCATGCAGCTGCCGTTGCCCCTCCGAGGGAGCGAGTGGGGAGGAAAGGAAAAGAAAGAGCAAGAATGAATGGTTTGCCTGAGACAGAGGGTGATTTGTGTTGAGTCGCTGCACATTCATGCTTGCATCTTTCTTTCATACAATTTCAGAGGTGTGCATGTTTGAAGACGTGTTTTTCTGGTTTCTATAATCCACGTCTGTCATTTAAGGGGAATGAAAAGAAAAATCATTGTGTTTGTTGTGATTAGTGCTGCATCAGCCCGACATTAGTTAAAATGTGATTCAGAGTGGAAACATGCTTTGTAGCCCTTGTGAAATGAGAAGGGAAAGAGAGGGAGAGATAAGCTCAATCTGAATTGATTTTCCTGTTACTTTCTGCTGTACTTGAGTTTCCATAGCAACGTGGTCAGGTTCCCTCGGCCTCCTAGGGCAAGTGTAATTGTTGTCTGTTTCTCCCAGCCAAACTCTCCATTTGTCTCTCTTTCTCTCCTTTCTTTCCTCAGTCTATTTTCTCTCAACAATGGAAACATGGTGTAGACGAGATTCTTCTTAGACTTTGCAGCACACAGCTGAGATAGAATGAAGCACTTTCACCAACTAGCCACATCGAAACGCACGACAGACCTTTATTCTTATTGTTAACCAATATAAAGTTTATGTTTATCCAGCCAATATGGCTATGATAAAGTAACGACCATGTCCGCTATTCATCAATCGAGCTGGTATTTTCACAATTAATCGATTGTTTGGTCCATACAGTGTCACAAAATAGTGAAACATGCCCACTAGAAAGTGTCCCCAAGCCCAGAATGACGCATTCAAATATAATGTTTTGTCCAACCAGCTGTCCAAAACCAAAAGATATTCAGTTAGCTGTAACTGAAGACAAAATGAAGGAGCAAATCCTCACATTTGAGAACCTGAAACTGGAAAATGTTTGCTATTTTTGCTCAGCCCGTGCTTTGATGAAGGATTAATGATTATGAAAATACTATGTGTTGACTAAATAGCTTAAATAAACGGGCAAATGTATTTGATTTCACAGTTCAATTCTGAGGATGGTGTTGGTTTCTACTTATTATGATGCTTATGATTTATTACTGTGTCTCAGTGCGAGTCTGTGCATTACAGTTTTGGCCATATGCTAAAAAGATCTTTGCAGTTAGAAAATAAAATGCTGCTGATGTCCCTGGCTGATCATCACAGCAGCAGATCTGCTGAATCACAACAAACTGCCACACTCTCCCATAGTGCCATGCACATATTGGCTCAGCACAATGAAAGCCTAAATGAGCAAATGTACAGAATAATGAGGGCGAGTTGAACAATATTTAGCTCAAGACAGGTAAAATCCTCTCGGGCACATGATCAATTCCGAAGTCGCAGATAGAGCGAATCAGATCGAGGATAATGATACAGCAGAAATCTGTTTTTAGTTCTAATAAAACTGTATTGCAGAAGTTTGGAGATAATCAATGAAAACTGCTGTGTCACAACTTCTGCAGGGATTTGATCGTAAGCACAAAATGTGTGTGGAAGGAGAGATTTTAAATGAGGGCTCCTGGCTTAGACACAGACAGGAAGAAAGAGGAGAAGGAGGCTAGAATAATCCTAAATTGAGTTTGCCTCACATACAAGGATGTTGGGTGGACCCTTTTTTATCTGAATTAGATATTACCAGCTCTCTCCCTGACTCCAATGATACACCGCTGTGCGCATAACAAGGCATTCACAGCTGTTTGGAGTCTAATGGCTCAAAGAGGCCTTGCCTGCTCAGCAAGAAGAGCTGGAATGCATCTTGGGTCTGCGATTAGGACTGCTGATCTAGAAACATTTACATTATGGCTTTCAGGTCATTACAGGAGAAAAATGGTCAAAAGGATCCAGGTGAGGGAACCTAGATCAGCACTATGACCATGAGTAATGTGCAGTACATTAGAAACAAAGGACTGAGGAATACCTGAAGAAGACAGAAACAGCTACATGCCTACTCCTCCAAACATACTTGTTGATATCAAATATTTAATTAATTTTTCATTTATAATGCAAACATGCCAACGTGTCTTATTTTTTCCAGTACATATGATAGCATAGAACCTTAGTGGATGTATTTACCTGGAAATCATTCTACTTTTGCACCCATGGTGCATTTCTCTTCATCTGGCTGTCAGTTAGCTGCCTGAAATGTGAAATGTAAATGTATTCTGTGCCGTGTTTCAAGTACACTCCTGTATCTGTGATAGCCTTGGACCTGTCCCAATCTGCTCTGTGTTTTCTTGCTCCAGATCAATGCTAATTAATACACATCTCCCTCAGGGACAGCAGGGAGGCCACGCGGAGAATCAGAAATCGCCCTCATAGGCCGGGCTTGAACTGGACCATATATGGGGAAGAAACCTTCAGAAATATTTGCATACAGGAAGTAGTCAGAAGTTCAGCTCACGTGTTTGAGCCATCAGTCAGAACAGCTCGCTTAATGAAGGCTTGGTGTGTGATCAGTGCTTGCTCGGTGGCATGCGTGTACGCCAAATGGTTATTTAGGTGGCGGCAGTGCCTTGTCTGAACATTTATGCGTTAATGCAAATCCAATCCAGATGAAGTTCAGCCACCTTCTTGTTTTAGCAGCCACATTCCCGTTAAACATACAACACCTGAAGGCAGAGGTGAGGACACTCATCAGTCAGCTGAATGATACAGAATGGCCGTGCCCATACCACAGTATAGGTGTGCGAGACCTTCCGGTTTTGTGCTCGTTCTGTTTACTCTCCTTTTTCTCGTTCTTCTCTTCTCTTCCCTCCCCATCTCCCTCTGAAATGCACTGTTAAAACAAGAAAAAAAAAAAGAAAAAGAAAATGTGAGACATGTTTTTGTGCATGCCTGGCGGACAGATAGGCGCTGCATAACTAGCAGTTTCCTCTGAAGTAGGGAGAAATCTATTTGCTTGTAGAAGCTGCTTGCATAATCCTTTAGTTACACTTGCCAGCTGTGAGCAAAGATACGGCGCTGTGGGATTTGGCATGAATATCATCGGGAGGACAAAGAAATGAAACTGATAAGTGTTTGTGCACAGGGTCCTTTGCATAATCCAGGATAACCCATAATCTGAGTTCTTTTAAAATCATGCCCAAATAGATCAGGTGGGAAACCATTAATGAGAACTGACTGTTTGGACAATTTGGTTTGCGCAAAAATAACTCAAGCAATTGAGCTACTCTGAAATCAGAGATCAGCCTGATTTTTTTTTTTTTCTTGCTGGCAAATTTTGAATCAGAGATGTGCTGCTGAATGGTTGACAATGAATTTGATTTAAGATAGGTATTCTCATGGCCGTACTTTATGTGCCACATTTCCATATGCACGGCACAGTATGACCTTGTTTAGCTGTATGAAAGGATTGTATTCTTACTGAAACACAACTCACCTTTCTCTCTCTGCTGCAGATCCTTCTTCCCTTCTCCCTCAGTCAGTATGCACAGCAATAAAGAAAAAAAAAAAAATACATCACTCAACAGCTTTCAATACATCTGTCCTTTCTCCCCCCCCCACCTCTCGTTGTGTTTGTTTGCTCAGCCTCCTCTGCCCTGGCGCCTGCGTTTTATACCTTTCAATGTGTTATCGGATGGTAATAGACAGCTGCTGAAAGCTAGCATGAAATACCAGCATGCTCTGTGTGGTATAATACAGAGAGCCCTCATGTCCACATGTCTAAAGAATGTAATGAAACAATCTCAAGTATGACATTTGACTTCATTAAGAAAATAAAACTATAATAATTAAGAGTCCCTAATTTAGATCTGTCACATCTCAGTATAACCATGTATGATCACTTCACAATATGATACACAAAATGATGGTAGTTGGTGCATGTGAGGAACGAACCAGGAGCGACCTGATGATTAATGAATCGTTAACGAGTAGTTCCTGATTAACTCTGAGTTAAGGACTAGATAATGATGAGTTACTTTTAGAACGGAGCTCATAAGTGAATAGTTCATGAATATCAGTGAAAAGACATATTAACCACTTTGTTCATGAGTAGTTCCTGATTAACTGTGAAAAGCAAAAAAAACAACTTATTAATTACTCATTACTTAATCATTAGTTACTCTTTATGTGCACCCACAGTGGTCCATCACGCTGAGTAGTTACTATGTGGAATTAAGTAAGTTATTAGAAGAATTCATGACATAATGAAGGATTACTTAGTAACTACTCAGAGTGATGAACCTCTTTACTTAGGGGTGCACAAGCTGAGTAATGATTATCTAATGCGTGATTAATGAGTCGCTGCTAGTTTTTTGCTGCTAAGTGACTTATTCATAGTTAATGAGGAAATACTCACAAAGAAAGTGGTCAGTATGTCTATTCACAGATATTTATGAACCAATCATTACCTAATGATTCATTAATATAGTATTTCCCACTCTGTTCTCTAGTAACTCATCACGGTCTACTATATTGGCTGCGATTCAGAGCTTTTCAGGAGCTACTCATTCATTACAGAGCTAATCATTACTTATCGGGTCACACCTGATTTGTTCCTCACTCGTTCCTTGGTAAGTAGCACAAGTTTGTGTACGGTATCATGAAGCGTTACCTATCGCATACGCAATATAGAGAATATTTTGTCTGCAAAAGTAAAATCAAGATTGCCAAATTAAAATTTCCATAGGAAAAGTTAGGCTTAGATGTCTAGAAATGAATTAAACTAAATATTCTATATTTTTGTTGTTGCAAATGCCAATCGACAAAACTACCAATGCATTAGTTTTTTTTCCTCAGTAGCAGTATGTGGAAAAAAAAAACTAATCACAAAGATACAGTTTCGTTTTTTTAATGAAAGAGAATGAATGAAGTAATTTCATAACAGCAGGGATAACAGCTGGTCACTGTAGATTTAGGCAAACGTTAATCAAACAGGAGTAAATGATAATTCTGTTAGGGACTATTTTCAGCTGCAGAATGGTACAAGTTTGTGAATGTTTACAGCAGCAGGACAGTATATGTATGTGGGATTGACTCTAAATATACTACAGTGCTCGTGCTATAATAAAGGATGTGTTTTAAATCAGTGGAATAAGATGCACCAGGCATTGGCCACACACACACACACAATACAACTCACTGTTGGTTTTGGTGTTTTCATGGGATTTGTTGAAAATAGGGGAAAAACATTTTTTTTTTGAGAGTTTTATCTTTCAAACACTGTTTCAAAAAAATGTCCTCAGTCCGTAAGTGTAACTGCGATTGTCCCTCGAGTATGTACTGTACCTATTAAGAAAGTGTCCACTTGAATCGTGTCCGTCCAAATCAAAGCAGCTGTCTGGTTTTGATGTTTTTGCTCTAAAAGAGTATCCGCCCATGCAGATGGCCTTAGTTTTTTTTTTTGATCTCTGCAACATAGCTGCCATGGTTGACTTCAGTGTGTCTACAGCATGTCTCTCATGCCCAAATAACATTAACATTTCATTATCCAGGGGAAACAATAGAAATGTACAAAAAAAAAAAGGGAAGTCTCCGCATCCAGGAGAGCTAAAATATTGATGTGGTTGTGAGGTAAATGGCTCCAAATCTGAGAACGAGGGTGAAAATGGGAGCTATGAGGAGAGTGAGCAAGGCGAAGAGGGGAAGACATCACTTGTAAAGCTGGGCTCTGAGGGGCTTGGGCGCATAATCAATGAAGTGAAGTGTGTGTTGTATCTGTGGCGTCGGGTCGGCTTCACAGAAGCCAATCCTATTTTTACAGGGAAGACAGGTCTGTTGCTATGCTCTTTGAGAAGGTCTCCTGCAGCTTGAAAAAGACAGGGAGCATCCACTCAGGGGTCGTATCACGCCTCAAGAATGGACGGAAGGAGAACGAGCGGTCGAAATAAGGGGAGCTGCCTCTGCTAGGTGACAGATTCAATTGATTATTGATGATTTGATCCATTATACACTCAAAGGAACGTGTTGACACCAGCAGAAATAGACTCTGTATTTATTCATTTCTTTTTAGGCAGAGGTGTGAATGCAGGGAGACACTTGCTGTCTGGCAAAAGAAGAGGTGTGCATGAGAAGTGTGTTTTAACTATTTATTAACTATTTCATTATTTACAATTCAATTATTTACTTCTAAAAACTAAAAGAAGTAACTTGGCATGTTAATAAAAGTGACAGTGAAATTACAGTTCTGCCAAAATCATTTGATCAAAAACCCAAATGTAAAAGGTTCTTGTAAGCTTTGTCCTAAAGAAAAGATAACATTTGTCTGTGTTACTTAGTGGCAAACATGTGGATAAATTCATGCTTACATGAACAAAGTTACTGTACAGACAAGATTAGCGTTCCCAAACAAGTCAATCAGATTGTCTCCGGGCCGTGTTTTTTTACGTTGTCTTGTCCAGATGTCGTCTATTAGACGTCAGATTAGAGAGAGTGGTGTTGGATTAGCCAATCCAGAGCCAGCATCATTTTAGATTAGATTATAATATATGGACATCTGGGTCGCTGCAATGGCTCTGCTCAAGCAAAATAACATTAAGTCAGTGTTACACAGCTAGACAGTACACAGACTGTAATCAGCAGCCAGGCAGAAGGAGGATGACAGCATTAGGAGATAGATGGATGAGAAATCCTTCGGTTTTACAATTTCCCAATCACAGAATGGCGACAGACTGCACAACAAAAGCAGCGCTGCTCCTAACTGTCCATATAAAGTCAAAATTACAAGGCAAAATTGGAGGTGTGTGTGTGTCATCTGATTATACAAAGCCCAGAAACTCTGAGCTTGTGTGTGCGTATAAAGAAGGTGATCAGGCCTCCAGTGCAGACAGCCCTGTCTGCTAATAATAATGGTTATTTTCTCCTCCTCTCTCTCTCTCTCTCCCTCTCTCTTTCTCTCTCTCTCTCTCTGCTCAGTGTTTGTGTTCAGGCCTCCTGGCAGATAGATGTACAGAGATTACATCTTCTAATTGTTTCTCGCATCTGTGGGCCGATGTAGTTCACTGTAGTTTAGTGCAGGGTAGACTGTCTTTATATAGTGTGGATTTGCAATAATGGCGGTAATGACTTTAGAATGGCATGTAGCATGGCAGTGTGGTATATTAAAGCATGTTAAGTACAGTACATGTATGTAAGTAAACATACATATAACTACATGTAACTAAACAGAAATAACATTGTTTTATGTATTTGTTTAGTTATGTTGGCTTGCACAACCTTCAAATGGCACCAAGATGACCTGATGGCCTGTAACTTATCTTTGTTATAGCTGAGGGTAGGTTGATTGATATTGGATTATAGAAGCATGTACGGTACTGATATTTGTTATTTTACAAATATGATAACTAACATAAACTCCTTAGTTTTTATGTATGTACAGTTGGAGAATAGATTTGTCTCTGGTCAACAAACTATTTAATGTGAATTAAATACTCATGTGTTTGGTGTTTCTATACTGTCTGGTAATATATCAGCTTGACCAGTTTGTAGGTTGGACTCCAATAGGGAAAAGCCCCTAACTTTATACCGCCTAACACTAGGGAAGTGTAGTTTAACTTAGAAAAGGAACGCCAACGGTAGGTCTTCTACATAATTTTCAATACTTGATACAGATACAATGAGAGCACACACTTTACTTAATAATGATTTTTCTACAAAATGTTTGGCAAAATTTTCAAATAAATAAATTAAATTACTTATGACTTTACACAAGCACCTGCACAAGAACTTAAAATAGACATTTAATTGGTCTAAATTGGTCTAAAATTGGCAAAATTATAATTTAAATCAAATGAGAAGTAACAATATTATGAATCTGACTGTACATTCTTTCCCAGCTTTGAGTACTCAGCTGTATTTGACATTCTGAGCTACAGACAAATTTTGGTTGGTGCCAAAACATTGAGGTTTGATACCCAGAATTTGTTAACCAGCGTATATGTCACTACGCATCGGCTAAGTTTTGTGCATTGCTTCGGTGTGTTTTTTAAAGCTTCAGTAGTATACTCTGCATATGAATGAATCAAGCTGAACAAATACCTGACACAACCCATATGATGACTGATGAAGTTGTTAATGTGTGACATTATTGGAGGTGACAGTGTGATCTGGTCTCTGGATGATGATGCAGTGGGCCTTGCTACAGGAAGGCATCTCTATCTCAGCCGTTTGCATCAGTAGCTTTTCTGTCTCTCCGACGTTCTGGAGGGAAAGTGAAAGAAAATGATCTGAAAATGAATTATGACGTGCCATTTTTTTGTGTTTGCTGCACATTTCGCGAAGGGTCCCGAGACGCTGGAAAATGCCATGCACACACACGTGCACACAGTGTGTCTGCTGCATGTCGTCTGTGCATACAGTATGTGTGTGACAGTCCGCCTCTCCCTGTGAAAGTGTATCTATGCGAGTGTGTGATTCTAGTTGCATTTGTCACTCTTTTCCTGGGGTGGGTGTGTGTCATGTCTGATTAAAGTTAACCCCTGTGAGGTGGCTGGTGCACCCCTCCTCTGTACCCCCCCCCCCTCTCTCTCTGTTATCTCCCCTTCCCCTCTGCTCCCCTCCACTCCTCCACCCTTCTATCACTCCATCCCTGTTCTCCTTCCTCCTGGCACTCTGACAGCACAGGAGAATATGCTCCCTCAAGGTCCCACCCTCCCTTTCTGGCTCCCGCGGGTGGCGTTTCCTTGGAAACAGTGTCAGAGTTGACTGGGTGGGTGCAGATAGATGGCTGCCCTTTATCGGACTACACCACTGGTCGATTAAAAGCAACCAGACTGGACCTGTGAGCACAGTCGCACCCCTCTGTTCTCACCCCGAATGGACCGTTCCACCTGACACGCGTGAATATTAGCTCGACCCAGGCTGAGGGTGTGTGTGTGTCTGTGTCTGTGTGTGTGTGTGTGTGTGTGCGTGTGTGTGTGTGTGTGTGCGTGTGTGCTCTTTTTTCTGTGTGTGTATTGAATGTCTATGTTTATTGCTGCCTATGTGCAATGAGTGTGTACGCGTGTGTGTGGAACTGATCGGCAATATCTCTCATTGAATTGGACATATTTGGAGAGAAATTCTGTCTCCCTTCCTCTGTGTCCTTGGGAGAGAAACAAAATGGAGACTGGTCTTTTCTCTGCTTTGTCTCCCTCCTCTCAAAATGATGTAGCACAGAAACCCATATCCCCCCACAGCTAGCTGTTGTGAGAGTGAATTTGATCCATCATTTTAAACAACTGTACTCCACTTCCAGATATATGAGTACAGTAATTGTCTGTTGAATTATTTAAATGCAAACAGCTGCAATTGGTGTTGAGGCCACAAATCAGCAACATGAGCAAACCAAACCTGACACACAATTTCTTAATTTAAATAGGAGCGTTTACAAACACCTCACTGTTGGATGTGGCTATAATTGCTGCCAATATTAAAGCAATCTACAGTGGATATTGAAAAATACATATTGTATGAGCTTTATTTCAGTGTGAACACAGTATTATGTTGTGTGTCAGAATGTCTGTAAAGTAAGCACAGTTGTGGACTGTGACTGTTAAAATCATTTGTTCGTTTTACAGCTGGATTTATGAATTTTGTAATTAGGATGCATGCATACAGTTGGGTTATAGATCAGATTACAATCAGATCATCAGTGGAAAACAGTGTTTTACTTGATTTGATGTCAACCTCACAAGCTTTTCAAGCTGTAGAGCTAAAATGGGTTTTGCGTTTGTCAAAAGTGGTGCAATGGCTTGTCAGTAAACGCTAGAAAAATAACAAAAATGAGAACAAAACATTCCTCTTGTTTCCCATGAAGTGCTTGTTCTCCCACTAGCATTACTGCTCTGTCAGAAATCTTCCCGATAATCACAAACGAGGTCAGCAGTGGTGTCATGTGGTCTATCCTTTGAACCTTTTTTTTTTCCGTAGTTGTATTTAGCATTTAGAATTACTACACCAGCACAGGACCTTTTTCTAAGATGGGCATTTATGTGCTCATTTTGGACAAACAGGAAGTTTAGCTTACAGTACTGTTTTGGTGACTTTAAAGAATACACACAGTACTCACACAATATTTATTAAGAGTCTGTGTCCCTCTCCTGGAGAATTTAAGCAATTTAAAATCTGCTTTCTGAATGCTTCCATATATTTCTGTGTTTTAGATACATCTCATATGCACTGTTTGATTTAAGTACATTACATTATCAGTATAATATCAATATACAGTATTATTCTTTATCATCCGGAACTCTGTTTTGAGCAAAATGTTCTGATAAATGTGGCAAAAGATAATCACAGTAATGATAATATTGCAATATAATATTCATAACATCATTAAAATCATTCACAGGTAAATGTGTTTAACCACGTAATCACCAAACTCATAACCACACCCTATTTGGTGCAAATGGATACAAAAGAAATACTAACAATCATAAAATTATAGTTTTTTCCCCAAAGTTTTCGCAATTTCGAGCCAGATGCAGCTTTTGGCTGATGAATACATTTAGTATAGAGTGTATGTACAGTAGTTCTAACCTCTGAATAAACATCTGCACATGGACACGTGTGTGTCTGTGTTTACATGAGTGGGTTACCTCACAGTGGCTGTAATAGCTTCGCTAATCACTAGCGAAGTCTACATTTTAATATGTTTTTGAGGATTCATTCAACATATGAGAGATTTGCTGTGCAATTTATTTATGTATATTCATAATATGCACAGTAATGTTGACCTCCGCACTGAGAGACTGCAACTGTCGCTCACTTAAACATCAATGCAGTGGACCGCAGTCTGTCAGCTGCGTGCACACACACACACACACACACACGCACACACACACAGTATTATGTATTTAAAGTAATTACCTCAGGCCTGATCCAGACAGAGTTTAGTAGCATGTGATAATCCATGTAGGCAGCATATGGGATGAGGGGAATTAGAAGTCCAGAAGAAAATAAGGAAATTAAAGTGTCCTGGTGGCTGTCTGTGGGTCTGCAGGAGGGAACATTAGGCCTCTCCATGGCACTCTAAGGGTGGGTTCTTAGGAGTGTGTGTCTGTCTATGAGTGCGTGTACGTGCGAATGTGTGTGTGAGATCATTTGTAATTGTAGATCTTCTATGTGCATGACCCAATGATTGTGTGTGATCAGAAGCGTGGACGGCAGAAGAGGTAAAGCAGGATGTTGCATGCCAAGTAAATGACTATCAGACAGATGGTGTCATTAATGACATCAGTGGAAACAGAGTGAATGTGGCTTTATTCTGTAAAAAGGGTCATCATAATATCATCAGAGGAAACCTCAGCCCCTTGATAATGAGAGGATGAAAAAAATCAGCTCCATGTTGTCAGAATCACATACTAATTTGGATAACCTCCCCCACAGAGACTTTGTAAATTGATTGAACTGCCACAGAGCCTGTACTTTCGACAAATTCTCATCCAATTTCACCTCCTGTTTTTTTGGCACCAGGGTATCTTTTCCTGGTTGATTTGCATCAATAAACCTCAGTAAGCAAGGCATTGTAATGCCTAATTGGGCGGTAATGAGCTGTCGCATTATGCAGAGTGCTGAGGTTCAAGCTTATTAGTTGCTTGGTTGCCCATAACATTTTCCTGTCTTCCCTCTGCTACTTCAGTGTTGCACGATTGTCAATGCAATCTCCCTTTCTCTCTCACCTCCTTTTCTCCCTCTCTGCTTCATCCCTATTCTTCTCAGCCATTTCTCCCAATCTCTCTCCCCCTATCCCCCCTCTCTCTTTCTGCTGTTCTAAAAATAGTCTCCTATTATCCAGGAGGCCGGGGCCATGTACAGTGAGGCAGCAATCAGCATGGTGGCCGTGCACATCAAGATTCACAATAGCTGTCATTCTGCTAACGCTAGCTAATATAATTCTCTACATTACTCAGAGCCCTGCTGGACTGAGCGGAGGGTTATATTACAGGCTAATCTGAATTAAAGGGCCGCTATTTTTAACAACTTAATGCAATTCCCTGAGGTGAATGTGTTTTGCCGAATATTCCTTACAAATACAGCATTTTTGGTGCCCGTCTAGTCCTTCTGTCTCTCCCTTAGAAATGGCTGCCAGATATGCCTATTGCTTTAAATGTATATGTGCCGCTGCTCACCAAGCCTCCCGACCAGGGTGGGCTCTGTAGTAAGGCTTTACATGTTTATGGTCTAAGTGCAGTACTTACTGTACATGGTAAGGATTAGCTAGTTAACACCACTTGTTAATCCTTTTGACCTACAGGTCTCCTTGGAAAGTTATACATGGGCCAATAGGCAACATCACCTTCTTGAGGCCAGAGCAAAGGTATGAACCGATGGTAACCAAACTCTTCTAGGCACAGGGTCCCAGCACTGCCCTGAGAAAGCAAGGATGAGGTGATGAAATATGACTTGAAGAATAGATCCAAATCCATTGGTTATGAATGATTATCAAATGCCCAAACAATGCAGAGTGGTGTTTAATACTATGGGAAAGAATTTTACAAGTCTGGACAATTATGATAATCCTTTTTTCACACCAATTTAAACATAAAATGGTGCAATAGCTGGATGAAGAGCACGGTGCTTGCTAGTCAATCGTTTCCTATGCTAAAAGACACCAGCCAACAAATTGGACATTTCTCTTGGGGCCCCGTCGACCTGCCTCTTCTTGGGGCCTGCAATTAGCACTGTAGGAAGGAGGGTGTTTGTGTGTTAGGGTGGCAATAGAAGGTGGGTGGGGGGGGGGCATTTTCATCTTTCAATCTGAATGCAGTGAGGAAGAAAAACGTGCCCCGAGGCAACTGTTGACGTTGCGTTCAGAGCCGTCCTGTGCTGAGCTCCTGCTCAGTATTGTTATAATGTATTTATATAACGCTGCTAAACGGCGAGACCTGTTCCACATTCATCTACATAAAGCAGTACTGTATTGCCTGGGGGTTGACATGCACGCACACACACACACACACGCACACACACACACACACACACACACACACACACACACACAGATGAGATCGTTAAGCAAAGCACTTCCATTGCAACCCCCAACCCCTCAACACACCCTGCGTTCACTGTTGATTCCCCTGCTCACTTGTCACTTGTGATTGCCAAAAAGCAAGGCACCATATGCCATTCTGTTTGTAAGTGCGACCACCCCCTGTGTCATCTTAAATACACACACACAGACATGAGCACGGGAACACTCAGACACTGACGCGTACCCCTGCGTTTAATGAACACTCATAGGCACACACGTTACAGACACAATTTTCCTGTCGCAGTCAAAGACAAGGACAAAGTGCAATTCCCCTCAGCAAACGGCTCTCAGATGATGAAAGTGAACGTTTTCTGCCTCTGATTTTTGATGTGCAGCGTGGATGTGATCAGAGATGCCTCACATTGCCACTCTCTTCTCGCTCCCTGTTTTTTCTCTTTCTCGGCATTATGCAGTCTGTTCTACCGCCCCCCCCTGCTGTAACGGGAAACACTCACACTAGACAAGAGCAAACAGTTTCCAGCTGCTTGCTAATTCTTGATCTGTTAGTCTGGCTAGCAGGTGTTTTCCAGGGAAATGGGGACTGTTACCTCCAGTGTCCATGGAGGGTCAACCCTGATTTGTCACCCATCCTTTCACTGTAAATCTTTTGTGTTGCATTGGTGAAATGGTGGCTTTTTTTTTTTTTTAAACCAATGGTGCTGGCCTTTTCAGCTCCGCTTCCAGTTGACGGACTCTGCAGGATGAATCTTTCCATTTATGGTCACATTCTAAAACAAGCTATGAAGAAACATCTGGCTGTGTGAGACTGACTGTCATTATTCTTCATGAACTGGTGCTTCATCATCACTGTGCTGACTGGCTGACTGACAGAAGTCACTGATTAACATATTGACTCAAATTGACTGTCTGGCTGGCCATCTGAATGACTGACTTAAGCGGAGACTTACCGACTGGCTGGCTGACCGGCTTACTAACTAACACAGCCACATGGCCGCTTCACTGACTCACTAATTAACTGACTGACCCACTAAATTCTTGCCTCTCTGCTGACGGACTGATTGACTTGCTGTCTACAGACTGACCAACAGACGGTCGCCCCGACTCATCTGTCACCGAATGTGTTTTCACCACTGTAGAAAGGGAACTCCTTCCGCTGATATCAGCTCGATGACTGTCTGACTGACAGGCACATTTCCATTTTTTCCCATTACCTTTGATTTGGAAAGAAATGGGAAGAAATGAAGAGAAATGAAAAGAGTATGGCAAGAAATAGACTGGTGGCTGTGCATGTGTGTGTGTGTGTGTGCGTGTGTGTTTGTTCAAATTGGAGAGACCAACCATCCAGTCTGTTTCATCCTTATTGACTAAGTTCCATTTCTCTTGTTGCATTTGTTTATATTTATTTATAATGTGCAATCAGTGTAGAAGGGATTCGGAACAAGTTGCTGACATTGAGCTGCTGTCTGATTTGCCTTTTCAATTTCTTACTCACATCCAGACCCATATTTTTCTCAGGCTGTCCTTTATCTACATCCATCCTTCATGACGTAAATGTATGTGTATGTGCATGTGCAGTATGTTTGGACATATGCTTGTGTGACTGTATTTGTCTCTGTGAATGTAACCATGTGTGCATGTGTGTAGTGACTCATAAACCACGGCAATGAAAGCCGTCTTTGACAGCTGCTACATAATCAGATTACTACTGCTTCAATTTGAACATGTTTTTGTGTGCGTGTGTGTGTGTGTGTGTGTGTGTGTGTGTTAATGTCTGGTCATTTGGACTGGACTCATCTCTGTTTGCATTGGTGGGCCTGTCAGCATATGTGGCTGGAACCCATTCATCCAGTATGATCCTGTTACCAACTCTGTGCTTTAGACAGTCACTGCTCCTGTATGTGTGTGTGTGTTTGTACAATATATTACTCATATTTTGGGAACATCCATCTGTTTATACTGTCAAATTGTGGGGACCATTAATCATTACATTTTAGGGTCAAGACTTGTTTTAAGTTCAGGTTAAGGTTAGGGTTAGGTTAGGTTTAGGTAAGAAGGGCTTACAGTAAGGGTAACAATGCCAATGCACTCTGTGTGTGTGTGTGTGTGTGTTATGCTGTACACGTGTGTACGCTGCATGTTTTTAGGTGCAGGTTGGTTCACAGAAGGTATCTGAACTAGAACAGCAGAGCTTAAAAGGAATCGTAGCGTGTCAGTGTGTCACACAAGCTGTGCTTTTACATATTCTGCTCCATTTAATGCAGGCACACCAGCCTTCTCATCTTTTCCTTTCATCTTTCATTTTCTCCATTCCTCCTCTCACTCTCCGACTCTTGTTGAATTCTCTGAAGCTAATTAATGTTGAAAAGGACATTTTTTAGCAAAGTCCTCCAAATGCTTTTTGGCTTTCCCTTGAGGCCACCTTATCACATCCAGACTCTCATTTTTCATGCATTAATGTAGATTTTTTTTAGTTCTGTCCTTTCAGTAACATAATTTCTTTTTTACTGCTGAGTTCAGTATGCTTGTATCCAGACTTACTGTACCTGCTCATACAATTGAATTCTTGTCAGGGTAAAAATCACATACTTGCATTTGCAGCAGGAGATTTTTTTATTTAGACAAAGCTAACATACATATTGATGATTGATCAATGGACACTTTTTCTGTTTTTCTTTGGAAAACCTATTGAGTAACATTGCACAGTGACAGTGCATTATTGAGGGTGGTTAAGTGCTTTTCTTCAAAACACCTCAGCAATGTTGCAGAGCATCATAGATTTAATGCCAGCTACCATGCAGCTGTCATGTCTAACCTGAAACACATCCTCCTTTCGGAAATTGAACCAATGACCTCAGTCAAAGTATATTTCTAAGCCTGCTGGTTGCCCCTGTGTGTGTGTTACCCCTGTGTGTGTCTCCAGTGTGGGTATTGTGTTCACCACAAGGGCATTTTGTCACCTCCCAGCTGGTCTTATCAGAGTCTTGCAGAGCTACCCGGCGTTGGAAAGGTCATCCACGCCACAGGAGGCAGCATCCACACTGCAGGCTCCCCACAGTGCTGTTTGCTCTGTCTCTTCAACTCCTTGCAGGCCTCTAAAGACAGTGTGGACGATGGTTCTTGTTTTTTCTGTGCGATTTGTGTGTGAAGATTCTCAGTTGGGGTCAAAGGTCGATGTCACAGTCTCGAGGCTGTAATGGCATTTCCTCGTCTTCATTTCAATCCGTGGGCAAGAAGCAGAAACAGAGTGTGAGTAAGACAGATAGAGAGGGATTGCACAGAATGTCCTCAACTTCCTCATTATCTTCTTGGCTGCTTATGCCCTCATGTAGAGCTGGTTCACTCTATTTCATTACTGTAAGGAGACTATCTTAAGGAAGGAACGGCAGGCTTCCAGTTGGCTCCATCAACCTGTCAATCACTCCGGTCTAATCTTAGCTCTGCCCCTCAATGCTGCCCATCATTTCCTGGCACAGTGGAGCAACAAGCAGATTCTGTGTGCCTAATTCCCCTGAAATAGATAAGGACTTTAATGGATGGCCTACTCAATTATGCAATGATGTTTTGTTGTCCTCTTGCCTTGTTGTTTGCTGTGGTGCTCCATACTGCGTCACTCTGGTCTTTCCAGTTCCATCTTTCTATTCTTTGCCTCTATTTTTTCCTTTTGTCTTCTCGCCTGCAAACATACATCAACTCAAGAGCATCAGTGTACTTTTTAGACAAAATAAGTGGTATTCACTGATCTGCAGCCGACTTCCCAGACTTTACTGTGCTTGGAAAAGCAGCACGAAATAGCCACCTTCAGGGATATATACTGCACTATACGTATATGATAATGGATAGTGTTGAATAGCTTCTTGCAATCACACACACACTTGCACACACACATACACATCTGCGCGCACACACATGCACTGCTCTGCCACTCTGCCCGTCATTCTCTGCTGTTGTCACAGTAACCATCTCACCTTCCCTTCACAGTCCCGCCCTAATGAGACCACTGGAGGACAGAGAGAGAGAGAGAGAGAGAGAGAGAGAGAGTAGCAAGGGGGTGGAAGAGAGATGCAGACACAGAGAAAAGCAGAGATATATCACAGGGAAGATAGGCAGCATGGAGGCAGAATTGCCATTGTCTTGTATCTGCTCTTTGCACACAAGAAACCCTCTCTGTCGGCTGGCCGGAATCCTTTGAGAAAACAAAAGCCACTGGCCTGCCAGCAACATCCGCTGATTACACTGTGTGCTCACGACCACACCGCAAGTTCAGTTTGCTGCCTGGGCATTTCCATATAAATCCAATAACATTATCGTTAATAGATAATTACCCCGCACTGCATGATTTGCGACTGCAAACACAGATTAAAATTCAATTAAAGGTAAAAGTGTGCGTGGGTGCTCCCTGTTCTGCTTTGCTGAGTGGCTCCATTTAAACCCAATAAATCACACTCAGTGATTATATCTAATGTTCGTTTATGCCATAAGACTGAAAACGTGCATTCCGTTGATAGAAGGTAAATTAAAATAAAACTGACTTTTAACATCATGATAGTATTATATGACTGTGATCCCAGCCTCACATCAAGGTTAATAAAGACAAAGATACTGCATGTAGATGTAAAAAGAGAAAAAGAAGCAGAGCAGACCAGTAGTATGATGTTAACATCTGTTCCTTTATGTACTTTTAAAGTCTCTCCGTCTGCTGCAGCACCATAAAATGCCTAAACGAAGTGAACGAGGCCCCTGGGCTTGA
Organism: Pempheris klunzingeri; assembly: GCF_042242105.1. NCBI lineage: Eukaryota > Metazoa > Chordata > Actinopteri > Acropomatiformes > Pempheridae > Pempheris > Pempheris klunzingeri. The sequence goes on from NC_092015.1 coordinate 19,190,699, forward strand.
CACAGATTGGCAATTATACACCTCAACATTTCAGGAGACCTTTAGTGGTTCAGACCTGAATATTTCATCTGGGAAACAGATCTGCTAAATGTTAATAGGCAGGCTTCTTGGATTGGAATTTGAGTGTGCGCGCAACAGGCTCTTGGTTGAATGTGTACAGTATGTGTACTCGTCATGGAACAAATATAAGGACACATACAGTATGCCCAGGCAAGTAGATGTATGTGCCTTAATTGTGTGTGTACTGTGTGTGTTTGATGTTGGAGGGCCAAATTGAGGCACTACCTGTACATTTTGATTGATGTTTTATTATTTGCTTTTGGCAATTAGCTCATGTTCAATCCAGGCCATTTACATGGAGTACTAACTGTGCCATTAGCTAGCATGTCACTGGGCTGGTCATTAACAGAGTTTCTAAATCAGTCAGGTGGTGTAGCATTTAACCTGCACAATGTTGTAGGGCTTTCAGTAGCACCCAAAGGCCCTATACACACATATACACTCACACACACACACACACACACCTCATCTATGCGCACAGGTGTTTTCACTAATATGGTCTGATTTAACCTCTCAGACTGTGCTCAACTGGCATTTCCCTTACACTCAATTGTCTTTATTGCACCTGTTAGGACTGTACAACTTATTGTTGGTGCATGATAACCTCACATTAGTCCATCGTAGCTTCGCCCAACTTAAACCTGAGGAATATGTGAAAATACTCACAGTGATTTAGATTCTATATTTGGTTAGCCAGACATTTGGGGACTGTCTTTGCAGGTGAAGCTCGAGAAGGGGTTGAAGGAACATAGAGTAGAGTAGTTAACAAGGTTGGATATGTGATTGTGTTATAGGTTTATGATAGGGATGTGTATTTTGATAAATATCTATTGTTCATTCTTTATATTCTATTTTTTTATGTTATGTTATGAATATATGTTATGTTGTAAATATTTAATGTGGCATATGGTTGTGGTCCCACCTAAGTGGTTTTGCCTGCCTAATTACCTGCAGCCAGGAGGGTATATAAACTAGATGCTTTTAGTAGGGGTTGGTGTTGGGGAGTCTGGATGGAGTCTGGATGGAGTCAAATAAAAGCCACGCTGGTGTGTTGCATTTTACCTCTGTCTCGTGCCTCACTGAGTAGAAACTCAAAGCTACCTCCAGTCGATCGTACTGCAATATACAATATTTTGATGGACTTTGATGATCTTACATTCTCATGTTACAAACACATGATTGTAAGTGTCTGAGTTAAAATCATTTGTCTCGCCATCTACGCAGAGACGGAGTAATTTGTACATGCACGCCTAGGCACACAAACACAGACAGCACGCATACAACCCAACACACACATTCACATTATCTGCATGATGGATGATAAATACCCTGACATTGCTCCAGCCTTTACAGTCCTCACCCTGTGATACCATTCGCTCCCAATCAACTTCCCTTGTCAATATTTACTATCGTCTGCCTCCGCCGTTTCATCAGCTGCCTTTGCTGTGCTCTCGTTTCTCACCGTCAACTTAATTAGTCACATCTCTCGGTTTAATTACATCAAGTGGAAGGAAGTTGCAATCTCAAGTAGATCAAATTAAGCCCTATGCAAATCCTGGAGTGTCTCGTTCCCAGTCTCTGTGGCAACATGTCTCTGTCTCCCTTATTTCTGTGGGTAGGAGTGACGTGAGGCTTGTCATCATTTGCTAAATGAAATCTTTCACTGGAAATCACCCCTATTAGACTGGTTAAGTGGTTGACTGTCTGTTTAAGTTTCCAGTGAGAAGTGACTAATCTTGCCTGTGGATGTGGATGTGTGTGTGTGTGTGTGTGTGAGTGTGAGTGTCATACTTTATTTAGTGGGTAGCAGTGGGTTTATCAAAGATCTTTGGCCATAAAGCAAAAAATACTCCATAAACCTGAGGAGACCTGCAGAGTCAGGATAATTCTTAGTATGTTCATTGGTGGGTTTATATTAAACATATGTGATAATTGCAGATTTAAATACAAGTTGATTACAATCAGGGTTTTTGGTCCGGCACCACCGCAACACACACATTCAGTATGTTGAGACACCTTAGTTGACAGCAATCTGCTGAGAGACACAAAATCTACACTTGTTAAAAAGTCAATAAAGTGGTGAAAAGCCAATGCCTCATAGAACAGGACCTCTTTTAATACTGTAAGTCGCTCTTTAGCTAATTTTAATAGTGGCACTGAAACTCCAACAAAGTCCTGAATCTGTCACAGAACTTTTTGCCCCGAAGTGTGAAATGGTGGCAGGAGCGAGCCAGTGTAACGTGACCTCTGCTTCACGTACACCATCCCAGAAAGCAGCCTTTAATTAATATGCCTTGGCGAATGAAAACTGTGACCTTGTGGCGTGTGGATTTCTCTCTCCAGTCCCATCCACTCCATCATTAAAATTCCAGCCAGGGTCTTGTTTCTACCTCACCAGCCTCTGCCCCTCTTCTCCCTCGCTCTCCCTTCCCATTCTTCTGTCCTCTCCACACACACATGAGAAATGCATAAACCATGTGAAACTGGCAGAGAGAACATACAGTCCTGCCTGACAGTTATGAGAGGATAAAAGTGAATTTGGGAAGGGCAGATGCTATGAGGATCATTCCTAGCCATCACCCGTGCCACGCTCTACACCATCTTAAAATGTTTCATGACGAAGGCTGAGGATGATGCTATTTATTATGCTTTTAAATGATGCCCTTTTAAAATATCTCACATTGGTTTTCTGTTTTGCAAAAGGTTTATTTTCCTTTTACTAATGCCATTTTTATTCAAAGTGCCAGGACAAAATTATATTTGATATTTGGCTCATTGTGTAAATTAAGACAACTGTAACTCACACAAGTAAAACCTCTTATATGAATAATTTAAATGTAAGCAAATCCAAACGTCATGGGGAACCAAGGTAGCTTCTATGCAGTAATTATTCTGGATTACATTTAATTTAGCTTGCTTACATGGGACTAAAGTATGTCATCTAAAGGATTTGTACATTTACATGCCATTTATGGGGCTTTACTCTGCTACACATGCTTTGCATTAAGAGGGACATTTTCATATATCCCTTATTAATTTGTTGAGGCTGTTGATTTATGTTATGGTGGACATGTGGCCCCATCCCATGAAACAACTGGCCACTGTTCAATGGTAACCTGGATGATCCCCAAACAGTAATAATGCATTATGAGGCCAGCTGTACATTTTACCTCAGGGGTCCAGCAGTGTTTCTGTGCACACACACAGCACCAGAAATGTAGTGGAGGGTAAACTCAGTTTGCCCATCCTTAATGACGGCAATCACAGAAACAATGAAAGGCACAAGAACAGTGACAATCAAAATTATATTATCATATTATTTAATAACAATTATATTATTTACAAGCTATATTACAGAATAAACTATGAATATTAAAATGAAAAGACATGATGCTCTCAGTGACCGTGAAAATGTATACTTCTATGCAAATACATGTCTTTTATTCAGTAGTCCTGCAATAGCTTTAATATTTTGTTCCCATATTTCTAAATTACGGCAGACAAAATAGACACTTATTCAAACACAATGAACGAAATGCTTTTTTTATTTGAAAGTTGCAAAATGCGTGCAAGAGAAAGCAGCCAATTTGAAACAAAGTTGATGGTGAACTATATTGTATATTTTTCAATGATTTATAATAATTGATATAAAAATGTAATCTGTCACCATTTTTTTTCCTGACCACATTTAAAGGTCTCTGACTGTACAGTATACAGCATATCTTTTGAAGCTGAAACATTTTCCTTGACAGGCAACCATACCATAACATCCCATAACCAAAACCATATTCAGGTGTTTTCTACAGATTCCTCTTTACCTTCTGATCAATGATATCAACACGTTAAGAAATACTATGTTCACTACAAGCCTTCATGTTAAATCCCATTTTGTCTTTCTGTGGGAGTATAGTTCAATGTGAAGTAAAAGCCCTTTCTTCCTGCGTAGTAGTGTAGCATTAGTTGACACCAAATGGCTCTATTAATGATCAAATAGAGGTAATTTGTGTCACATCTGACAGCAGTGACGGGCTGCATCTGGCTGCACCCACTCTGTGTATTCAGATGAACCAGGAGAGGCTGAGGAAAGGGTAGACAGGGAGGGAGGAAAGGAGACAGACAGAGGATGAGGAGGGAGAGTGTGCGGCTTTCTCAGACAGCTGGTGATGTGCAGCTGTCTAGGAGGCTGGATTACTCCCTAAAGTCTGCCATCTGAGGGAGAGGCCAGAGGGAGAAGAAAAGAGGGAAAGAAAGAGAAATAAATAGAAATGAAGACTGAAATGGGGACAGAAGAGGAGAGGGATGAAGACTGTGAAACAAAAGGGATTTGGGCAGGCAAAGGAGAAGAAAGCAGCAGAGAACAACAGATGTAAGTTACTGAGATGGAAGACGAGTGCTAGAGAGACCGGAGAAGAGGAGAATGATGGGAAAAGAGCATCTAAGATAAACAGCAGACAGAGACATAAAAAAAAAATCAATCTTTATAGTTACCAGGATATTACCTCTGTTATTACCATGGAATTAACCCTTTATTACACCCTTGTTGCCATGCCGCAATCTGAAGCGTTACCACTTTCCGTTACTCCCAGTTTTGAACCATCATTCTAGTATAAACTGACCAGTACAAGTATGATATGATACATGCTTTTGGGTTTGAAAGCTCATTCTTTACTTTGGAAACAGATGTTTACAAAAACCAGGTCCATTTCTGCAGCTTTGGATTGGATCACACAATCTTCCTCACCACATGGAGTTGCCCAGTTGTCATGGAAATGTAGATTTTCAAATCTCAGTTTTTCTTTAGCACCTTAAGGACCTTACGTTCCATGAAGGCTTCCTTCTTGAGCTTGGGCATGATCACCTTAGGCAAATGAATGTAGTGTCCATCTACAGCACAAAACAGTATATGCAGGTGAATACATACCAAAGGCCGAACATCAAAATACATATATATATATATATATATATATATATATATATATATATATATATATATAATGCCAATTGAAACACTGGCCTACATGAAGTCTGAATCTGAATATCACTCTCCACCATGTCACCAGCAAATTTTCCTGTGCCTTGTTGTCAGTTAAAATTTTGATTGTGATCAAAGTGAACAAGATATCCTCTCTAGCTCAGAACATAATAGAGGAGTGTGCGAGGTCAGTGCTGGAGATCAGTAGCAGATGCTGCCAAAGAACAGGAACAGTAGCTAGCTGGCTGGCAGGCTGGTATAATAATCAGGCTATCTCCTGCCCATGTGTTCCCCTCAGACTGAACTAATATAGTTTTTGCTGGGTAATGATACCAAGACGCAAGCTCACATTCCCCCGTAATTGATCCTGCCGGCTACCGCCACACACTAACGAGCTAAACGAGGAGGAAAGCCCTCCTAGCAACTGGAGGGTGAGAGAGGTAGAGAGACACAGTGGGAGAAGGAGAGAGGAGAGGGATGGTTTAGACAAGCAAATAAATGCATGCGAGTCAAGCTGAGGTAAAAAGAGGGAGAAAAGCTTCTAATACAAAGACAATGAGATTTTGATCCGTTGCTATGACGGCGGCATGCTGTAAGGAGATCAAAGCAGGTAGTGTAAAATGGTTGAAGAGTGCAGGAGCTGCTTGAGTATTCACTTTCTTTTTTCTCTGTATTCCAGAGAGAATGAGCAGAGAGAGAAAGAGAGAGCAGTGCGGACAGAGCACCAGTGCACGCTACCTCTTTCATCTTTGACAACATCCACGGGGGGATTGGGCTATTGTGAATTCGGAGTGAAATATTTCAAAGGGCTGTTGGAGTAGAGCTGGGGCTGGGCTTCTTGGCTGGGTTCAGGCTGTGTTTCAGAGAGATGAAACACACCTGGTTCCCAGCCTTTCCACAGGCACTCTCTGATTAATCTGGTCTTTATTTAATGACCAACTGATAGCAACAGATAATATTCAAGCACATTTGTATCTGGCAAAGCCATCAAAGGCAGACCTTTGGTCTTTAAAGTAACTTGTCTTTGTTAACCTTTTCTTTATCGCTTAGGCCTTTCTTATTGACTCATATTGTTTGTTTTCAGATGCAATGAGAAATGATTTGTGTTAATTGGATTTTTGATCAGTTGATCTCGATGTTGAAGGTTGCATCCTTTGGATTTAGCTTAATTAGTGTCGATAGATGTAGAAAATGACATGATCGATATGTCTATATACTGTATAAATGTACATTATCGCACTGCAGTCTGATACCGCAGAGCACAAATCTAAACCTTTTTCTCTCTCTATCTGTTTCATGCTTTCCTCATCTCCCTTTTGAACATAGGTAAGTCTTATTGATATTCCGAAGTGAGAAATGTTGATTGGTGTCCACAGAATGGACTAATATCTGCACATTGTGAGAACGGCACTGTGGGTTCTCCCTTGGCTTTTAATCAATATCTCTCAGATATACACTGCTAATACTGTAACAAATGAGGGGATGGAGACAAACGAGCTAAACTCAGCAAAGCGTAAACAATGCCCGTTTTGAAAGAGTGGGTGCAGGAGAAAGGTTCTGTGCATATGTATGTGTGTGTTTATGTATTTGTGTGCGTGCGTGCGTGTGTGTGCGTGCGTGCGCGTGTGTGTGCAAGCAATTGCGTGCATGCGCCCACTGTTGTCTGCTGAAACGGAGATGGAAGCTGCTGAATATTCATGGCGTCTGTGCTCGGTTGGGGCCGAAAGATAAGACGTTTATGTTCTGGCAGCCAGAGAGGGAAAGAGGGTGTGTGTGTGTGTGTGTGTGTGTGTGTGTGTGTGTGTGTGTGAGTGAATGGGGGTGGGGGGAGAGGCCAGTGGGCGCGGCGGAGATGTGTCGACATCAGTGGTTTAATGGTTTGAATCTAACTTGGGCCAATTAAAAGGCATGCCGCGTGCACCGGGGTGGGCTCCCATTCATTTCGGGGGAAATTGAGGTTGAAATGAGCCATTGTCGGGCCACGTGGCCACTGTGCATACTGAGCGGCAGGCCTGCAGTGGCTCTCTAAAACGGTGGATAGAGGACAGAGGAGAGTCTTTGACTGTGGACAAGGAGAAGCAGTGTTCGCTTTGAGAGAGAGGGGAAGGAGAGAGGAAGGGACGCACACAGAGAGACAGGAGCGAGGGATAGAGACAGATGCAGAGAGACAGAGGGAAAGAGGAAGAAGTAGGGAAAGAATGACCAGAGTCCGGAGAAGATGGCGCAGAAAGAATGACAAGTATGTAAGAAAATAAGAGATGGATGCATAGGTCGGGAGCTTTCATAGGACTGTGGATGGGGTTGCCTGGCTAGTTGGTACAGTAGCTCTTGCCCTCCTGACGTCAGCTGGACAGCACAGTGTGGAAGTGCTGACTGAGCCCTAGGCGCACGCACACACGCACACACAAAGAGAAAATGCCTGCCAAGACATTGCCTGAAAATTGTACATCACAGCATATCAAGCAAATGCGTGTGTGCGTGTGTTTGTGTGTCATAGACAAGGAGCCTCAAAATAACAGATGCCTTATCAGATCCTACACCCAGATAGCACGGCTCGTGTCCGCGTGTCACTCTGTATCTTCAGCTCTTTTCAACAACATCGTTCCCCGATGAGCGTGTGTTTCTGACTGCTAACAAGCCCCTTGCCAAACAACCCTAACATTTTTTTCATCATCACAAGTCCTCAGCATCCAAATCCAGATTTGAGCTGCCAGGGGTAATTATGTCACGACGCTGCCCAGTCCAGAAGTAGATCCACACCATTCCACACTTGATGTGTATCACTTCCTGTTTGGCTCCCCCCCGGCCCGCCGTGTGATTGGACGATAGCGCGTATCGCTTTGAGGCTCAGAGCGATGGCGGCTGTGGAAGGAGACTATATGTGACCTTTGGTTAATGTCAGACGTCACCGACTTTTATGTCACCCCCAGATGACAACGTGACATGACAGGAATCTTTAGTGACTCTTTTTTTCCCCGGCGTGTGGTCTCCTCACAGAGGAACGCAGGGCCTCATCAAGGAAATCTCAGAGCAGCGGGAAAACGTTAATTATCCTTGTGAGTGTTCTTGATGGAGGACAGTCATACACAAGTGGCAGTCCCACTGTTCTTATATGTGTGTGTGTGACCCTGAGGGCTGCTGCAGAGAGCACTGACAGAGGACAGGGGAGGACTCTAGGATGTTTTCATTCCAGACGCACACATTAGCTTGAACTTTAAGCATCTCAGAGGTTTTTGTTTTCCCTTTTTGATATGCATCTCTTTGACGAAAGCCAGAGTCTTCCAGACACAAAGCACTTTACTCAAAGCACAAAGAAAGGCCCTCCATTATTGCAGTAGCACGGCCTTTGAGTGTGTTTGGTGAACAAAATGGACACAGTGAAGTCTACTGAAGTTCACAAAAAAACAGCATTAATATTTCAGACCTGAAAACTTTGAGGGAAGAGACTGAGGGCAGAAGGAGCAGACACAAGAGAGAGCGAAGAAGGTGGATGTGATATCAGAACTGAAAATCATAGGAAATAGTTTGTGTTATAACAGTTGTCGTCTAGAAAGATGGATGACAAGGCTTACTGAGACACTTACCTTTGTATAATGGGACTTTTTCCATTTCAAACTTCAATCTGCAAAAGCACTATCGACCTTTAATGAAAGCTTTTATAGAATCATGGCTAAAGACTACTGCTCTCCTGTCCTGTTCTAACATACAGTATTGCACATTGCATTGCCCTTCTCCTCTATTCTCCTTCTTCCCTTCTTCACATTGCCTAACTTGCTCTCTTCATCTTTGTTGTCTTCCTCTGTCTGCTAACACTGACTTTTAACACAACACAACGCACAAGCACGAACACCACTCTTGCCTTGTCTTCCTCTCTCTAACATTCCTATGACCTGCTCTCTGGCAAATTAGGGCCTTAGGCAAGTGTGTAATCCAGAATAAGTTTCTGACCCTTCTAGATGCTTCACTGAGTCATTTCCCATAAAGAACAAGAGGGCTGTGTTGTGAAATGGGTTTTGTTATTGCTCCTCTTGCTTAATATCGAAGCATAGACATGATAATTTTGCCGGGGGGCTTATCTGTCAGGAGTGTGATATGCAGTTATGTGGGTTATTTCAAGTTTCCATATACTGTAGGCCAGATATAGCCTAACATATCAAGATCATTCGTATTGTCTCACTCTGTTTTTGCCCACTAAAGTCTGGAGAGGAGACAGTATTGATGCAAAGATTTTTTAAGCAATGACATAGGATTTTGTATCTTTTTATTGTGTCCAACAATAATGAGCTTTTGGGAACAGAAAAAAACAGGAACGGAAACTAATTTGCACTATATAAAACTGCATTCTGAAACAGTATTAGCACAGTTTCGCCTCGCTAATAATATGCTAACAGGATTGTGCTATACATATATACGCTGACCTTTTCCCAATGCTTTTAAAGGGCAGCCATCAATAATGCTATATTATCCAATCTCAACCTAATTTATGACAGCATGTTTTTTCTCAGTGAAACAATCGATAGATAGATTTATATCTTCCTCTTTAAGGTACTTTATGGCACTTAAGCAAGATGTGGTGGAGGGTAAACCCACCACAACCTGAAATGTGTTTGTGTTACAGAGAATGTGTGATACACAGTTCTTAAGTATGTTTTTAGTTTATGCTGGTGTTCTTGTGTTTTTCTTGTGATGACCAGTGACTGGGATACATAATTTATCCACCCATGAGTTGCTATTACGCCACGGCTGAGACAGGACAGCATCTTACTCGAGCTATTCCATTCATATCACTGACATGGATTTGAAAATAATGGAAGATTGTGTACGGGATTGTGTTTTGTATTACAGGAGATTGACCCACAGCTTGATACTCGTGATATTTGAGCAGGCTGTGTGGACAGATCGATGGTATTGTAGTATTGTTGTAGCTTGAGGCAGACTTGCTGGGTGTGACGTGTGTGCGTGTTTGTCTGTCTGCCTGTAAAAACCAAGATGTCAACATGCTGAATATTTCCCGCATCTGTTGACAGGTGGCTTACCGGGCAGGTTTTCATGGAGAAGCGAAGGCTCCAGACTTCACTGGGAAGGAACATACATGATAAAGAAATAGCATGCCACTGTCCACTAGTGCTTTTCCTACATGTAAAAATATCTTCAGTCAAAAATCCTTATCCTTAAAACTCTCATTGAAAAGTAAAATGAACCAGAGTAGCAGTAAATGATTGTTGGGTTTGCACCATGTTCGGGGCATTTAGATGAAATTTGATCATCAGGCATGATTATTAGAGATGATTAATAATTATATTAAGAGGACTTAATCTAAAGTCCACCTTGGGGAACTATCTCTTCAAAAGAACCAATTCAGTCTCATTAACTACAATTCAATTCAATTTGGAATTATGGATTAATGATTAACTTAAGACAGAGTAGTTGGCAGTATTCACTCTTGTACAACATTAGCAAAGACCAATATATATTTATATTCAAAAACACTTATCAAAACAGCAAAGTCAAAGCACACAAAACATAATCTAACCAATAATAACAACTACATAAAGAACAACAGGGAGAGTGTGTGCAGAATACTGAAGATACTGAAGGCCAGATCCAAGATGGCCACAGGCAAGAAAGCCATGTGATTGTAGGGACAAAGGAAACTACAAGGATGGGTGAATCACAAGACTACTGGCAAGATGGCAGCCATTCAGAGCCCCTGATGTTTGGGTGAGAGAGAGACAGGTCCACGGGCTGTGTGACGGTTGAGACACATGTGTCTTTAATGCCAATTCAAGATAGATATGTATGTAAAAGTGAAGCTACATGTGCGAGATTAGAAAGAGGATAGTTAGTTTGCATACAAGATCCTGTGTCTGTGAAGCAGAACTAAAATAAACTTAGCAATGTGGCTAAACAATGACCCAACAATCACTTCAAGTCATTGTTGACTGTCTTATTTATCCTATTTATTAATGTAAATGTCCTCTCAAGCTGCTGTTTGTTTGGCTGCACTGTAAACATTTGAAAGGAACTGCAAAAGCCATGTTTGTTGCACACGTCACTCATAGTATTGAAACCCACCTGTTGTCACCGCTGGCAATCAAACATTGTGTCAACATGTGGAACTGACATCTGAAGGGCTATATAACTTTATTCCTTTCTCTGGTTTACATGTTCAGTGGTCTGAAATATTACGATTGAATTTGAAGTTTTTTCAGGACTTGCATACATTCTCGTAAGCTAATTATACTGGATCAATTTAAATATAATATTGATAAATAACATTTTTACAGCACTTTCTGTGTTCAGTTTGCACGTTCTCCCCGTGCTTGTGTGGGTTTTCTCCGGGTACTCCGGCTTCCTCCCACAGTCCAAAGACAAGCAGGTTAATTGGTGACTCTAAACTGCCCATAGGTGTGAGTGTGGGTGTTAATGGTTGTCTGTCTCTATGTGTCAGCCCTGTGATTGACTGGCAACCAGTCCAGGGTGCACCCCGCCTCTCACCCTATGACAGCTCTCACCCCATGGTTGGAACATTTGTGCTTCATAGAGTAACACACTTTTTCCCCATTCCTGCTCTCTAATATCTGTCTGACGTTCCTCTATACATGCCATTCTTTTATTATTTGAGGATTCCGTGGGCACCTTTACTCTTTTTTCTGTATATAACTGAGATCTTTGCTTTAGCATTGGGGTGTGATGTTGCCAGTACTTCATTGATACTTAAAGGTGGGCACTGATATAATTGAATCCTAGAGAAACTGTATCTGAAAATATATGAACAAATGCTTGAGGGATCCCAATTCTTTCTCTAATATTTTCAAAGGACAAGAAGTGGTTATCTCTGGTTATCGCTCTGGTGTTTTAAAGAGTTTATTCGGATCCAACACAACATTTGTGTAACACACAATAACGCAAAACTTAAAGAAAAACACTAAAGTCTTTAAATCCAGATAAAGTTTGTGAGTGCTTTCTTCAATCTGGAGAGAATGCTGGCAGGGGTGTAATTGATTGAAATTGAAACATTTGGAAGAATATTCATTTTAATAATGTTGATTCTGACAATTAATGTGACGGCGAGAGTCATCCATGTATCCAAGCTGTTATTTGCCTGGGACCATTTGGTCATTATCAATGATCACTGGTAGATGGTCTTCTAATCTTAATGCAAGGATTCCTCATACATGCCCATACCGGGGTACAATCATTTTTCCTTGAGGGCTTTATATATAACAATTGGTACACCATCGCACACTAACAGGCTACAATGTAGTGCAGCAGAACTCAGTTGCATCAGCTGTGAACTCAGTATCTGAATGATGCGTAGACTCTGATTACGGTAGCCGTAGTCTCCTTTTCTTTGACATGGCTTCAAAAGTCATGTTTGTATCAACATACAAATGTTAACATTTGATAACAATAGGATAAAAAACACAATCCTACCATCTTTCCTTCCATTTTTATCACTTTATAGATTGAAGGCCATATTCACTGTCTTATTTGTGGGGAAAATGAAATTATATCAAAGAAAAGCAAAGGTTGAGTTTGTTTCTCAGTGAGCTTCTTGGTTGACACTATAGGCGATCTTGAGTTGCAACGGTTGGTGACCACTGGATTAGAGGGTTAAGATCTTGGCAATGGATGTCTCTTTAGACACGGGAGAAGCCTGAAGTATTGTCTCATTAGTGCATTTTTAACCCTTGCTACTCTGCATCTTGAGAGTTGATTTAATCACTGTGAGCACTTGAGCAGTTGTGTCACTGTAAGATTAATGTTTGTTAGTGTCCACTAATCTACATCTCAGAGTCAGAGCTGAAGGCAGTTGGCAGCATATCTTTCCGTATCTGTTATTTGTTGTATTTATTTGTATTTGTTTTTTTGTGTGTTCTGTATGTGCCTTAAATGTTTATGGTGTATTCTTGCCAGCGTGTAATACTGCAGCACATCCAGGTGCAGTCCGTCTTTATTATACTGTGTGTGTATATCAGTCTGTCATAGTATGTGTGCTTTAGCCAGTGCTGAGCAACCCAAGGAATCGATTATTGAGGGGGCCTGACAGCTCTGCTCGCCAGAGAACACATACAGCACTGTAGCAAGGGAGCGCCATCAGTTGCCCTGACAACACCAGCGCCTGTCAACACCTCCATCTTAATAGTGACAAATTGTACTTATTACATCAGCGTTAATTCCCCCCGATCTCCCTCAGATGAAGATACTTAGCCCTGCGCTGATCAAATTGTGTCAGCATAATTACTGGGAACAGAACCCTATTAAAAACCAGGGCTTCAGACGCACTGTCCAGACTCATCCACAGGCCTATCACTCAACATGCATCTCTGCGTAGGAAGTAAGAGAGGAGGGAGGGGTTAGAGGGTAGAGGAAGGCAGGGAGATGGGAAAATGAGGGGGGTGAGGAAGGAGGGAGGGAGAATGTTATTCTGAGCCAGTTGCATGCACGGAGACTGCTGGAGTCGTCCACCCTTAACATTTTTTGACTGATGCACTAGTGCTGCAAGAGAAATGTCTTCAACAAAGTTAGAGTCACAAGGTTGCCATGTACAGAGAGAGGGACCCAAATGCAGATGCAGGCTGGTCTTCTGAGATTTTAAGTAGAGAAAACTATATCCACTAAAAGTAGGCAGGCAGGTACAAAAAAAACCCAGGATACAACACTCTACAACAAGTGAAACCAACCATAAACTGAAGATGAAGTGACAACAAACAAAGCATGAGAAGGAATGGGGAAGTGGAGACAGGTGAGGCTTATTTGCCAAGTAGGGCAGGTGCAGACAATTACAAGGGCGGGGAAAACACAAAGGCAGGAAGTAAAGTAATACAAACAGGACAAAACTATTAGAAAACAAAACTGGAAACAATGACAACAATGGCCACAAAAAACGAACTCAACAGGAGAAGTAAGTCCATAAAAAATCACCCTTGTCAAAAAGCAACCATAGTGGATATTTTTATATCGACATGACTACAACTTTTCATGAGAACTTGATTGTGAAAGGGGTTGCTGGTAATAATTAACCTATAAAAAACCAACCCAACCCCCCCCCCAGGCAGCTTTTTTTTCAGAGAAGAAGCTCTAAAACCGAGTTGTGTAACACCTGTCCAGCACCAGGTGGACCAGGTGGAGACCAAAAGCAGAGCTAAAAAGAGAGTGAATATTGGACTTCACCAGCTGACCAGAAACACGACTCCAAATGAATGCTAATGTTGCTCTATAACAGCTGTCATATAAATTAAAAAGAGTGATAATATGTCAGTGTTCACAGCTTGTTTTTGCAGGATACAGCTATCACTGTAAGTATTGCTTACATTCTGATTTGGACATTTGTAAGTTGGTGATTAATTAATTGTAAATAATCATGGTCATTTCCTATATATGTAACAATAATATGTAACACTAAGAATATGTAACACTATAAAGCTACACCCCTAAGTGTATGAATATTGCCAAAATGGGATTCTCCTTTCCCCCAGAGTGAGAGGAAATCATTGTTTGACGGAACAATTTCATTTATCCGTTGGGAAGAGGCGTTTTATTGGGAAGTCAGATGAGGAAACACAAGATGCCTCGGGGGAGAACTCAGTAAATGTGGACTATACAAAAAACAAATGATTAAAATTTGAAATTTCATTAAAGCTTCAGCCTAGTTTTACAATAACTGCAATTACCATAAGCAATTTTCACAGCTCTATAGATATGGATTTAGTGTTGCCAGTAGCTCAACAGTGAATTAAGTCTCTCTCTCCCTCTCTCTCTCTCTCTCTCTCTCTCTCTCTCTCTCTGTTGGTCCTGAATGGTGCTGGAATGGAATTCACAAATTAGTGTCGTCTGATGGAAATGTGCTAATTGCTGTTGTTAAGCTGCTGCAATAATTAGGTTATGATGGCAGACTGCTACACATGTTGCGCGCACATGCACACACTCACACACACACACACACACACGTGCACACACACGCACACAAACATACACACACAACTAAGCAGGCCAAAGCCAACATCCTCTCTCCAGTATGGTTGCAATAGAAGGCTAGATTTAATTACTCATTTTACTATCCATCTGTGAGTATAATTTTCCGGACATAGAGTCAAACACAGTGTGCAACAGTTGACGACAGCCTCTCCTGCTGTGGGTTAGAACGATGTTTTTTTTTGTTTTTAATAACAGGAGACTATAATGTAGTAACGCTAAGTAAATGATTTGATTAGTTAGCTGTCCATTTGGCTGTGAAAATATGTGTGAAGCAGGATTACACAGGCAAAGCATGAAGGCAAGGAGGATAAAGGTTGGTGTAGTACAAGCTGTTACCTTCTCCCTGCTTGAGGCTTTTCTTTTTAACAGATAAACTTCAGTAGCGATGTTGGTAGAGTGATGATGTTGGGCCTACTTCGACCTCTCCTTTGAGCTCCAACCTTGTCCTCTTTCTGTACAGGTGGCTAGTCTACTCAGAACACAGAAGCACAGTAAATAAACAAAGACCTTCAGCACTTTTAGTCTTACATAAAGAACACTGATGGCATTAAATGGGTAAGAAATATTTTCTAAATGGACCACTGTTGAACATGGTAGCATCTTATGGTCAGAACGAGGGAACATTTGTACATTTCAGACAACAACAGTACGAGGGGAGGATCTAGTTGTGCAGTGGAAGAGCGAGCACACCAGTATATCTGAGTCTGCAGGGGTCGGCTTGATGTTGTTTGTGCCCACCTTCCCCTGTACCTTGAGGCCTGCCGAGTGCATCTCTCTCTAATTTTCTTTCCCTCTTGCTTCTAAACTAAACTAAACTGGTCGGGTGGACGGTTACATAACTGCGGTTTAATTGCCAAAGATATTAAATGAAATCCCGCATCACCAGTGTGCATGCAAGAGGTAAAATGTATTAAAAAGCTACATCTGCCACAGTGTTGGCTTGCTCAACACTTAATGTGAATAACTCTCAGAAAAATATACGGGATTAGATGAAACGTGCTGTCTTTTTTAATGGAACACACGTCTTAACTGGTTTGGACTAGTGGTTATTGTCTGCTGATAATATTGTGTCTATCCTGCTGCCTGACTGAAAAACCGCCTCAAACTTGTGTTGTTGTTTTCCTGACAGTCTTCAATGCACAGACCTGCTTAGAAACATGCTGTTTAATGGCTCTGAGCTTCAGCAGAGTTTACTGGATTGCTAACCTCATCAAAGACATCAACAACCCCCAGACTCTTTAACCTTGGAGACCTGACTGTCCTTTTCAGCAGTTTTTGTGATGTGTGTGTGTGTGTGTGCGTGTGTGTGTGTGCGAGTGTGTGCCTGCAGCCAAGATCAGCAAGCTACTATACATTAATGTAAAATTAATCCTCTCCCCATGCACTCCGTGCTCTCCCGTTGCAGCATGAACACTGTCTTCACACAGGTTCAGCTCTGCTCTCCCTTTAGCTCTGTCAGTGTAGCATACTATTGTATTACATCCCTGGACTCCATGTTGAGCATAGTGTTGTTATTGGCAACATTGCAGGGCTATCGTCCATGAGTCACTCCTCATTTTACACTCCTTTCACAAATGTAAGAGTTCCATAATGTGTGAAAAGATGTATAAAACTAGATTTAAAATGCTGGTTCCAAATTATGATACAGTTCCTGCAATAACATCCAGATTGTATTACCTTACAGTACATTTATTTACTCTAACATTTTTCATGAAGCCAGCAGTGTCCCTAATTATATCAACTGAACTTCTAATAGAAAGAAAAATGATAAAATCTAACAGCAATGATCAAATGAAAATGATCTTATTAGTTATCATTATGAATCTGTCTTAATTGTGCACAAGATCCAGGACCAATTAGACCAGTACAGGAGCAAGCAAATACTCTGGAATGTGAAAGGTGGGGGTGCCATGATTTATTAAAATGACATCTTGCACTTGTTCAGTTGTTTATGAAATATGAATTGTTCATCTCGTGGCAGTTGGACATTTTTTGCATGGATTACAACACACAAATTATTTATGATGAAGGAAAAGAAACACATTTTTAATTTAAATGGTGGTATAGCACTATCAGTCACTGCACTTCACTCCGTCTGCTGATTCCTTGTTTGAAAATACTTCTGAAAAAAACAAACTGGATGGCCTTTTAGCGTTATTCTAACAGATCAAGTTTGACTGACGGATCCAGAGCGTGTTGGTGTTTTGTTGTAGCTGTAGCACCAGCTACAACAAAACACAGTAGTGTTGCAAGGCAATGGCAATACACATCATTATAGTTAAACTCACATTTGCTGTTGGTGCTTCAGTGACTCTTAGTCATGATTGAATGGGAAGATTTTGGGGGATTCAAACAAGGTTCTGACACACAGACACATTTTAAGGGAAAGATACAATCAAAAACAGTCGCTTATTCTTAATGAGCGAATATAAAATCATCCAGTCTCTACTTATCTTTACTTACAGAAGGCGCCTATTATCATTAATTAATATAACATGTTTATGCATTTCATTGTAGACAGCTTGATGTCCTGTTATTGGTTTTAATTTCATTTGTCTTTCCATTTTGTATTTGTCTTTTTTGTCCCTGGGAGACATTTTGGACTGTTTCTTTATTGCTGTAACATTAATTCGATTTTTTCTTTTTCCCCCCCTACAATTAACCTATAATAGGATATTTCAGCAGTTTCAACATTTAAAATGATTTTTCAGCGTACAAATAAATATGTAGCTAAGGGGAAGTATAGCTTTGAGGTCAACGTCTAGGTACAGGAAGGTGTTTACTCGATGTGGGCGTTTGAGACTGCAGGATTTCATTGCAGTGTTCTGACACAGCCAACCACTGTTTTAGCATTCAGGACACAGAGGGAGAGAGGGGGAGAAAGAGAGAGACCAAGCAGTGGTGAGAGAAGAAGCAGGAGAGGAAGTAGAATGAGCCAAACAGGAACATAGAGGTTTTTGAGGCTGAATAAGACACAGAGTCTCTTCGCATTTCAGCTCTGATGCCAAAACTTTCACTGAACCAAGGGTCCCTTCTTCACTGCGACTTCAATGGCAGCTCTGTCATTTACTTGTATTCCCTAAAATCTATTCATACAGCAGGTGCATTTAGAGAAAGAGATTTTTATAGGTGGCTTTTACAGGTGCTGAAGGCTCCTTCATTTGGTTTTAATGCTACCTTAAGTAATTTTTATGGTGCAATCATAGTCTGAACCCTATTGTTTTTTTCTGTTTTCTTTTTTGAGTGATGTTTGAGTCAGCCCATAGAAAGATAAAACACAGATTCGCCAGGTGATGGCGCTATAAAAGCAACATCATACTTTAATTGCTAACCTGCCTAAAGACACTGCACACTATACTGTTTTTCATGATTATTTTCCCGCCACTGACAATTTCACACTAAACCTATTTTCATTGTTTACCCCACCAAGTTTTTACGCACAAACGAAGCTGGCGATGGTGAAGAAATGCAAACGAACTCAACCCATATCTACCTGTTTCAGATTAAGTGCATCAGACCACATTTGCTGAGTGTCTGATCAGATCCGCCATAGAAAGGGGCCTTAGTTGTTCTCTTATTCTAAGTCTCTCACTTTCCACCATGTTCACAACATTTTGTGCAGATTTTGCATTTTAGCTGCTTAGATCACACCTTTACAATTTACCTAGTGCTTCCACCTGTGCCCAGGAATCAAGGCCCATCTCTGCATATAGTAAACTAATTGCCGGTGGACAGCGCAATCACACTTTTGGAACTGTAATCCAAGTAAGACTCAGAAATGTAAACATTAGTGGCCAGACAGTGATACAGTGTCTAGCTGTCTTACAGGAATAGCTACAACCAGCCTCTGCTTAGCTTAGCTCGGCACACGACACAGGAAACAAGACTTGAAACATGGGGAATCAGCAAGCCTGGCTTTTCAAAGGTAACATTATCTGGCCACAGCACCTCTGACAACTTAAATCTTTACATTTTTTAGCGCCGTTGCCTCACAACAAGAGGGTTCTGCTGGATTTTGAACCTGGGTAAGGATAAGCAGTATGGATGGATGGATATGTTAGTTAAAGGACAAAGTGTTGTGTGTCTGTGTTGGTTTAACCTCTCTTGCATTGAGCATATTTTTAGGTTGGCCTTTGAATTACAGAAAGTATTTCAGTGCCCACAGTACCTCCAGTGTCCAACTTCAGTGTGTAGTACACTTACCCCAATTTACCCAAACTATACTGGCTTATTGCTACTGTAGTAACCTACCTCACTAGCTAACTGACACAAATTTGTGGTGCACAAACATGAACTGTGGCACAGAGAGGACCCTGTAGCAAATCCTATATCTTAGTACTGCAGACGAGTGAAACAACAAAAAGAACATTGACGGTTTCCTTCCCATTTTCATTTTAATTTAATTAAATATTGTTAATTATTTTGTGGCTTTGGTTTTTTTTCACAAACTTCTTCTTTATATCCTGTTCTTCCATTACTGTGATGTGGCATCAGATAGGGTTGTATCCACTGATTTAAAGAGTGTTGCTGTAGTTTCACCATGAGCATGTTTTTTTATTGATTCCAGAGTCATCATGTTAATTAAATGGGTCTAAGAGAGAGCCACAGTGTCTGCTTTCACCCAGTGATCTGCTATGTACAGTAGCTCAGCATGGCGCCCACATTACACAGCCAGGTCTAGGCTGTAGTTCAGTCTGATTCACTTTTTTCAACAAGACAGATAGATTAACAAAAGGCATTTCTCGGTTTGGTCTGTAGAATAGTCATAGTACTCATTTAAATTTCTCTGCATGTAGCCATGCAGCCCTGAGAAGCTCTGCAGAGGAGAGTTCATTCCTACGATCTGACCTCAATCAGCTCAGATTAAAGCCATGATCAGATGTCTGGCCCCCTGCGCCCACTTTTGCGATGCAACGAACCCCAGACTCTGAGCAGGCAGAAATTACTCCGAGAAATACATCATTCACTGCTCTCACATTACCACCACAGGAGCCAATGCGTTTCTCTAATGTTTTCGTAGTACTATGGGATTATATTACCATATTGCAGAGATAAAAACATTAATAGGTAGTATTGTTCTGTGAGGACCCACCTCACATGGAGAAAGGAGATGGAGCTGAAGAGAGGCTCCATATCCAGTTTAACAGTAAGCCAATAGCATTTTTTAAGTAATATTTGAGCTGAAAAACAGCTGCATTGGTGGAGCAGTTGTCATCAGATGCAGTGTACAGTAAGGCCATGATGGAAAGCTATCTGTTTTTAATTTTAATTTAATGTCTGAACTGACTCAGGAGAGTTGAAGTGGGCCAGTGAAGTTACCACACAGACCTAGAACATTCATAAGCCCATTTATCATCTCGCTGTCTCTGCTGACCCGACTAGAACTGGGTCCCTCCTCACTGTCTGACTCACAGCGCACTGAGAGCCAGTCCCACCTTCCTCTTTAAACAATAACAACTGTGACTCACCACCTCACCCTTTATAGAAGAGATTACTCTCTGTAGTAAACATTTTCAACCCATTACGATCAAACTGTACTCACATTACGGGCCATATATTTAGTTTAGTATCAGTGTGGCTTCCAGTGATTGATAAATTGACACCTGAAACAGAGAGAGGGCCTAACACACACTGAAAATAGGCATGAATATGATATGGTCGTTGTGTGAAATATAATTTACCTGATAAAGTTGTTTTTGAATAATGTGGCATTTGCAAATATCGTGTGTGTAAAAATTTGTGAAATATCTCAACATCTACCGGATGAATAGGCCCAAGGTTTTGTAGCGACATTCCTGGTTCCCAGATGATGAATCCTAATGACTTGATCCAATGATTTTGTGACAGCATTAACATTCATGTTCCTCTCAAGATGAAATTGTAACCACTGGTGATCTCCTGACCTTTCATCAGTCGCCAGGTCAAAATGGAGACTTAGATTTACAACTCCTGCAACAGCCTCAGCTAGCATGACCATATTTTTAAACTCCCAAACCCGGACCCTTAAGAGTACCACATGTTCATACATGGGCATATATATATATATATATATATATATATATATATATATATATATATATATATATATATATATATATATATACACTTATTCACATACCATCCTCCATCCACGTTTTCACCAGGATGGAGGACAATTATTTCACCATTTAGCTCACCTACTGAGCGCACCTTTTGACACCATGGAAGCCATGAACACAGAACTTTTGTCATCGGGTACTTTTCGAAGGAAAGAGTAAGCCTCCTGGAGCTTTAGAAAAGACAGACTTTGTCTTCGGCATGACAGCTAACCATTAGCATACTGACAGGTTCTGTCAGAAAGAGCTGCAAGCGTCATAGACTACAACCCATTGCCTAGCAACAGCCTTGGCAATGATACCTTGCTTGATTGACACACATACAGACCAATCCAGTGTTGAATTGAGACATGTGGTGCATTGTTTATGTTTTCTATGAGTTAGGTGATACTGGGTGTGATAGAACATGATTATCTATGTAAGCGCTGAGAAGACGTATAATGTTAGACTTAATCTCTAATTGTGATGAAAAGCGGAACAATTTGGAAGTGAATGTTGAAAATCTGGACATTTTAATGTTTTACAGATATTTTTCAGGGCTGTCCAACACAACCCAGGACACTTGTATACTGTAGCCTCAGCCGTATTCCATGTTTTTAGCGCTAATTAGCAAATCTGAGCATGCTGACAGGCTAAACTAAGAGGTTGAATGTGATAAGAAATTATACCTGCTAATATTATACCTGTGTTAGCATTGCTGGAGCCTCAAAGCCTCATACAGCCGATTGCATGGCTGTAGACTCTTAGTCCCATTTAAAGTTCTCTTGGCTATTTTCTGCCAGCAGATCACCAACACCATACAGGGCTCTTTTCCAGGTGGCTCCAGATGCCATACAAGGTTTATTATTGGTATTATGCCAGAAATACGAACCACTTTCAACCAGACATTGATTTTGCATGGAAGATTGGAATAAACACAGTGTGGTTTATAACTAATTCACTCTACTCACTGAGTTGTAGATCGTCAGCTAAGTCCTGACCAGCTCGGCTCTCATTTAAATCACAGCGACTTCAGAGCATCTGTTGGCAGTGAGGATGCTGTGACACTAGCTCATCTGTACGTCGAGGCTTATTTAGCCTGCTGAGAGTGAGAGCCTGCTGTTCGTATTAGATTCTGTCTCCGGCAAAGTGGGGATGATTAGATAAAGTGTGTCTGGTGGAGTGGAGCACTTTTTCACTTTACAGTAGCAATGCCTGTGAATGGAGGGAAGGGCTCAACTCTCTGACAATAACACAGAAATCTCTGTCCAGGGGATTTTTAATGCATCTGGGAACTGAGGCTTCAATTATTGTCTTAATCAATCCATAGCAGTTTTTATGATACACCGTGCTGCACTACCAGTGTACAGTTTTTACATTTTAGTGTTGAAAAGTGCTTCTTGCTTGACACACTGGCATTGTGGACAGGGATCACGTCTAAATTCTGATGCAGTGAGCAAGTTAAAGACAAAGCAGTGGAATTAAAGGGAGCGAGTCGCAGAGAAGAAATACAATAAAATACAATACAATAGCTCTCATTTTGAATCCCCTCCCTACTGTAGCGTCCCCTCTGCCTGCACTTCATTCTGTCATAACACAATAACTGAGCTCTGACGTCTTAAAAGGCATTGCAGGAGAATAGAGGTGCTTGAAGAGAAAATTGCAGCAGCTCACAGCGGCTGGAGTGAAATACCATTTTGTCTCACTCAAGATGGATTCCACAGTGAGATTTCAGAGGACCAGTACAGAATCAAAATGGAGAAGCCTGAAGGGAGGAGACAAAAAGAGGGAAAGAGGCAGTGTATGTGTGGAATGGACAGCTGTGGAGAAGATGTTTGAATTTTGTTTTTGCTGCTGCTTGGTAATATAGAATTTACAGGCTTTTCACCATTTTCAGATACAGTGTTATTTATTGGTCAAATATTGCCAGTTTTTTTCTTGCTGTTTTGATACAGACTCAGCCACATGCAATCAGTAACAAAAAAGTAAATTAATATTACAATATAAGAGGCATTAACAGAAAATACTGAGATGGATAGCCTGGCAAAAAGAATGACATGGAATGAAAAAGTCCCCCTGCGCATAGGACTAGTGAAAATATAGCAAAAAACCAAAGGCGATAATCATAAACAGTAATGCTTTTCATTTCTGCATCTGGCCTCCTCCTTCTCTAAGAAGATTTCCTCCTACCAATCGTCTCGCATACTGCCGTGCATGCATGGCTACCGGCATATGTACACACACACACACACACACACACACACAGAGTACACAGTCACACCCTCTCTTTATAGATTCCACTGACTGGTTGCCCATCTAACAGCCCTGTATGCAAACCACTGAAACCCCTTCAGGACATCAGATCCGTGGAATCTGTTGTCGGTTCTATCTAGGTCAATGCTTACAATAGCTGTGCAATTTTTTCTTCTTCTCTCACCTCTCTCTGTATTCCCCCTGTTTGCTTAACCCCACAAGGTTGATTCTCCTTTGCTTGTATAAACACCAAAAATGCATATAAAATGTAAGCATATTAAGCTTCTTTCATACATATTAGTCTCATGTGGAATATTAAAACATGTAGTGGTTTGATGTGAACATTAATGTAGTCTAATTACATTCATGTTGTTTCTGATTAATTTTTCTTCAGCCAGTTGGTTTGGACTGTGAGAATCTGTGTGGTAACAGTGTAGCTCACCACAGTGCTGCAGCCTAACGCTGCAATGTGGACTGTAGGAGAAACACTGCAATTAAAATGTGACAAACAGTCGTTTTCTCTCTGATATAGGGGATGATGTTATGTGACCTAAGGGAGGCGGCATCAGATTTGTTAACCTACACAAAAAAGAGAAACCTCTGCGCCTGCTCGTTCGTGCATTTTTCACAGGATCTTTAAATGTCTATCTTGAATGCCGTTTAGACTAAAACCACAGCAATAAATACTGCACCAGTATAATGTAAATAAGCAAATATTATGCAAAATTCATCACTTCAGAACCTTTTCTAATTTTTGCTTTTGTTTTGCAGCTTTCTCCCTTTTTATCATAAATCTAAAAAAGCACATCATACATCTTAACTCTCAGTTTTAGAGCAAGAAAAACCCACAGCTCCCCTTGTTCAACTTAAACGAATTACCCACCGCTAATCTGCTTTAGCTGGCTCCCACACGGCCCCAGTTCGTTCTACTTTTGGATAAATCGCTGATATGACTGCCTTCAGACACGTGGGTGCAATCAAAATCAAATATGCAGAGGAAATTTCTGTACAGGCACTATACCAGTGTTGGTGCCATCTATCTAAGTTTGTCGTGTTCTTTATAATCTTCATGCAGCTATCCACACACAGTGGTTTGATGTACAGGTTTATTGTTAGAACTTTACCACCATTCACTCCTGCACAGTATTAAAAACTTCTACAGTCATGAATTTCCTGAGCTTGATAATACATCACAGTAAACAGAAACCCTTCATTTATTTTTGTCAAAGTTTCCTTGTTAATCAATATTTCATGTTGCCACGTTTTTATATTAGTGTGCACATTATGTTACGCTCTGGAAGAAATAGAAACCTCCTCCAGGAAATAATCCCCCATGAAACATGTCCCCTTAGAAACTGTATTATCACATTCAAGTCTTTTATTAGCCTAGTGAGCAGGTAATGTAAAGCTAGCAGAATATTTGTAGTGCGAAATGATGATCCATCAGTAAATGTTTTTGTTCTTCGTGTTGTTCCATGTTAGTATTTTGTGTGTAGTAAACTCCAATGCGCACTGCAGTATTTTCGTTAACCTTGCGATGTCACTGTACAATGTTTTTCTTTTCGGACCTGTCACCATTACCTGTAGCTGTTTCTCCTCGAGCCTTAAAGGCTCCCTAATGCTGCCTCTGTCTTAGCATGCCCACCACTGCAGTGAAGACAATCTCCTGTAAATTGCTTTTTCGATCAGTTTTGACATCAATCTGCTCCCATGGGAATGTGGGCATTTATGTGACGGCGCAGAGGAAGGTTTCTTTCCTTATGGATGTTGACAACCCCACTCAGCATGGTTTGATCTGCAGAATTAACATGATATTACTGTGCATACTGAACTGGCAGCGACAGCCAGAGAGGTATTGGCTTGGTATTCTAGACGTTGGCAGGTTACTGCAACAGCAGAAGTCAAAGATAAGCTGTTGAAGGTCAAAGATTTGATATCCAGATCTGATTTCATAATGAAATTTGTTCTTTTTTTTTAAATGTATGGATTCACTTTTTGTTTCATTATCTGTAATTAACAGTATTCGTTCAAATATTGGTGAGCTGAGCTTTATAAGTTCAAGTCTCACTACACACCACTTGTACTTATTGTTTATTCACATGAGATGAATGATTTCTTTTTCATTTTGTCTCAGTGAACTCTCTTATCGAAATAAAGAATAACTTCTAAAGGTTTAGTGTGCTGTGAGATTCAAACTTCAAACTCACATTTGCTGTGTACTCAACAAGCACCCTATGGAGAAAGAAATCCTTCAGTTGTGGTGGGGTGAATGAATTCTTTATATTGTAAAAGTTGTTTTGATACATCACAGCCACACAACTGCTGCCTTTCATGTGCTTCCACTCGCTCTTTTTTTATCTTTTCCAGGACAAAGATATCTCATCACATCCACAGGAGCCTTGTATATTCTGGACGTCCTGCCTGAGGATGGGCTGAATAACTATCGCTGCACCACACGGCACCGCTACACCGGTGAGACTCGTCAGAGCAACAGCGCGCGTCTCATTGTGTCAGGTCAGTACTGCATTCAAACTGGAATCAAATTAACTGCAAAGACTTTGCATTTGTCTTACAGATATTTCAATATATGCTGCAACAAGTGGAACAAAATGGCTCAAGGACAACAGGACAAATATACACGTAGAGCTCATATTGAATACAGACTGTAGAGAATTTAATATAAAGACTAGATCATCCACTCTTTTTTTCCTTTAAACTGGATCGCATTTTAAAACTGTGGACAGCAATAAACATACTGTCCGTTATGATTTATGGGTCCTCCTCAGAAATTTTGATTGATTGCAGGATTGTATAACAAGAGCAGTGAACTGGTATGTTTATGGATCAGGTTTACAGTCTGTCCAATGCTGTCATGCAGACCAATCCATTCTGAGGCCAGCTATGAATTATGCAGCCATTCTTCGGGCCAGTCAGAAACAAGTAAACAAACATTGCAATGTAGGCTGCACTGTAGTTTGGTTCTGTTGTGTATTGTAGTGCCGTTTGATAAATGAGGATCATTCAACATGTTTTGTATTTGGAGTGTAGATGGATAACAGGAGCACCCCATGGTGCCTTCTCTGATTTGGTTGTGTGGGGCAATAAAATCCCTCCAGAAACCTTAAGAGCAGGCTGTTTCTCTGTCCTCTCCCTCACATAACAAAATATACAGTATATAGAACTGAATCTTGACCCCAAGAATCAATATTGGATTATACTGTCAAGCGCCTGGCAACGCTCACCACTAATTAACACTAAATTCTCTGCTTCTTCCAGACCCCACCAATGCTGAGCCAGGCATCCTGGATGGCTTTGACCACAGAGAGGTGATGATTAATCATCGGGTGGAGCTGCCCTGTAAGGCCTCAGGCTACCCGACGCCCAAATACCGCTGGCTGAAGGACAACAGCCCTTTGGAGCCTGACAGTCGCTTCCGCCAGACCATCACAGGGTTGCTGATAGAGAGCACACAGCCCAGTGACTCTGGGACATATGTGTGTGAGGTGTGGAACAGTTATGGCAACGCTGAGGTCATGGGGCGCCTGTATGTCAAGCGTAAGTCTCTTAGTAACAGGAGGGGAGCCTCTTTGTTATCTGCATGTTGGTCATTCACAGAAAGTTGCTGTAGTCAGTTGGAACAGAATAAACTAACAGTGGAGCAATTACTCAATTAACTGATTAGTTGATCAACAAAACCAATTGATAACATTCAGTTCATCTTTTTCTCACTTTGTATCATTTGAAATGGTAAATACTTGGGTTTTAGACTGTGGGGCAGGCAAAACAAACAATTTGAGCTGAACTTGTGATTTGTCACTACTGACTACTGACTACTACCACTACTGACACTTTTAAACTTAATGATAAAATAATTAATCAAAAAATATATATCAACAGATGAACTGTATGAACTGAAAATGTAGCCCCAATATAAACCATGGTGATGTGAAAATAGTTCAAATAGTTCAAATAAAAATGGAAACTAAATGATCAATGTCCACCCAAGTCAGCAATACATACTCCCTGTCAGAGAGTTGGTCGTAAAACTGAATTTGCAGAAAAGTGCAGCAATAAAATATTATCGAGCTGCTTGAAATACTCGTTTAATCAACTAATTGGCTTCATCTGTAGTGGCTGGTGGTTAGAAACTTTTCTTTTGAAATCTTATGTAGCCATGGTGCTCAAATCTCCACTATCTCCACATCCTAGCCGCCTTACTGTCATTAAAACAAAAAAGAAAAAGTCTATGAATGTCAACGTTTGTCTTGTTTTTGTGTGCTCAGAGCCCTTGAAGGCAGTGGTCAGCCCTCGGAAGGTGAAAGGCAGCGTGGGTAGCAAGGTGTCTCTATCTTGTAGCGTGAGCGGCTCAGACGAGTACGAGCTGTCATGGTACCGCAACGGGGAGATCATCTACCCTGGCAACAACGTTCGTTTCACCGGGCTCAACCGGGAGAACCTGATCATGGAGGGAATGTCTAAGAGTGATGGCGGAGCCTACCAGTGCTTCGCTAGGAAGGGCAAGATGTCGGCGCAGGACTTTGTGCAAGTCATCCTTGAAGGTAAAATGTGTGCATGAGATTTGTAGCGTGCCACACACACAAATGCTGACCAAAAGCCACACTGGAGCAGCTGTCTAATGCATAATCAGTGAGTTAGCAGAAACAGATTCAGGCCTTGGAGATCAATACAGGGTTTATGTGTTAATGGCATCCTGCTGTGACTCTTTGCTATAGGCCGCCATTAGAATGATCATCCCAGACTTCACAAACACATACAAAAATACACACGCACACACACTCTTGAATCCAATAGCTTACCTTGGCAGGGTTGCTCAGGCAACTGTCTCCTGTGGCCAGGGAGCTGTAAAAAGAAGATATTGATAATCTATAATCATGTGGAACAGAACTAGATTATCAGAAAGCAGCAGCAGGCAGACATAGACATTTTAAAAGCTGACCGCTCTCTGCGTCTTGGAGGAAAGCTCCTGGATCACTGTTCATAATGAAAGGCACAGAACAGCCTTGACAAAAAGTCACTTTTCCTTTGCTTTCCTCTTTCTGGCTTATTATTGTTTCACATACAAAAGATGTTTTCTATGACAAAGATCTACCTCGACACCTCACACCATCTCTCACACTTGGTGAATAAAACACGAGTTTTTTAACTGATAAGTCAATGACAATTATGATGACATGATATGATGTTTCATTAGAAGCTTTGCTATCTGACCACTGACCTTGCTGTTATAAAGTGTCTTTTTGTTATCACGACCTTAAAAAGTACACACTTTACATCCATCATAGAATTTTAATAGAATGCAGTAACATATTCTATAGCGGCAGCTCTCTTAGAGGAATAACACACCGTATGGTGACTAGGGAGGCTTCTACTAAGATTAATAAAAAAGAGGAAATTGTTTTAGGAACATGTTTGATCATCCTGTCAGAAACACGCCCACTTTTTATTTTCAGAGATAGTTTGTTTTGGACAAACGCATCTGTCAAATCAATAAATGTAAAAAGTCCTCCAACCAAGATAGAAACTAGAAGGACACTCAGGGAACACAGACCACTGCTTAGGCCAGTGGTCAAGACCTGCTATTAATCGCCCGTTCATGAGTCAGATCCGAATCCACTCCAAGATGTAATGGGTTCTTCCTTGGCCCATGCTTCACCCTACCACCAAGTCTCATGAAAATTGGGCCAGTGGTTTTTCTGCAATCGTGTTCACAAACAGAGAAACAGAGGTACAAACAGATAAACAAACCAACAGAGGTAACCAACAGTTTTTCTAGCTAAAACAGTGGAGTCTAACAGGTAGGTGCCAAAATAAAAACAGGTCAAAATAAAACAATCCAGTGGGCTTACATTTAAAAATTGACGTCATATTGTTGTTTACTCAAATGGCCTTTTTAGATCTAATAATAGAAGGGAAATCCTCAGCAATCATTCTGTGGAGATGACATTATTGGTCTGGGAATTGCATTTATTTCCATGTACTCGTTTACACTTTCTCTGACTGATAAAGCGACAATTAGTCAACCTGTTCACACATTTCTTACTGCCAGAGTTAGAGGCTTTAACAGCCCATTCAACTAAACAGAG
Organism: Pempheris klunzingeri; assembly: GCF_042242105.1. Taxonomy (NCBI): domain Eukaryota; kingdom Metazoa; phylum Chordata; class Actinopteri; order Acropomatiformes; family Pempheridae; genus Pempheris; species Pempheris klunzingeri. Next base: position 19,220,143 of record NC_092015.1, read on the forward strand.
TGGGACTTCGACAGACTGAAGTCATCATCACAGCAAAGTCACTCTTTGATAATTGATTTGATAATTCTGACATTCACAGTAAAGGTGCTGTAGGCAGTGGTAGAGCCCCTGATTGGTCGATGGTTGGCCAGGTGTACTGTATGAGTGTGTCGCTTTACCTGGAAAACTTTAAAACATATAAACCACTGTTTTCCACATTCCACATTTTTATGCTGATGATGTTTAATATTTCTCATATTCATCATTGGCATCCTTTCCTCCACCCCGTTCCACCTGGTCCCCCACCACAGATGGTACTCCAAAGATCCTGTCCTCCTTCAGTGAGAAGGTGGTGAACCCTAACGAGCCCGTCTTCCTGGTCTGCAACGTCAAGGGCACACCCCCTCCCAGGTGCACCTGGTCGCTGGACGACGATCCCGTCATCAAAGACAGCCACCACCACCTGGGCCACTACGAGACCCACGAAGGCCACGTGGTCAGCCAGCTCAACGTCACACACACGCAGGTGCAGGACGGCGGGGTGTACCGGTGCACGTGCAGCAACTCGGCCGGGGTCGTGTACCACCAGGCTCGAATAAACGTAAGAGGTGCTTGTCAAATCAGCTCCTCCAAGAACAACAATACACATACCTGTCTGTCTCTCTGTGTGCCTGTCTCTGTCTATGTGTCCAGCTGGCTGTCTGACATTTGCAGTACATGAGTGCTAGTTGTTGTTTGGGTCTGAAGATTTTAACTGTCTTTCTTCTTTTTTTTTTTTATTTTATATTTTACAGATTTTCTTTGTTTCTTTGCTTTTATGTGTGCTCTTAAGATGATTTGTTATTTTTTCAGTGCCATTTTTGCTCAGCATTTCTTCAGTTCTAGTATTAAATCATTAAACACATTTACAATTGCTTTTAGGTTCTCCCCTGATTGGTTTTGCCTTATTTTTTGTGTTCTTTTTATGTTTTCTTTTTTTCTTTGCTTTTTATTAAATTTATAACACTGTAGCCTCATCTTTTTCTCTCCAAATTATTACTGTGCTTTTCCTACATGCCTGTATTTTTAGGTCAAATGAATTATCCTGGTTTGCTGCACATAAGCGTATCTGGAAATTGGGTTCCAAAAATGGGCTGGTTTGTAAATAGCCAGAAGAAAATATTTCTCTTCTGTTTGCATGAATAAATGTGTCTGTGGTTTGCTCGCGTGTGTGTGTGTGTGTGTGTGTGTGTGAGTGAGTGTTCATGTGTGTCTGTGTCTGTGTCAGCGTGAACAGCCAATTCAACTCTTGCCAATCAAATGTTAAAGCGATTACTCTGTTTCCATTTTATGAGACACAGAATGTATTTCCGTAATATGGGTGAGCAGCAAGAGCAGAGTCATAAGTATCAGTAGTACAGTGTTATTTAAATGATGTGTTTTCCTTCAGATGGTTAGCGCACTTTAATCTGCTTGTCATTTCACCGCCTCCCACTTAGAGTTAAGCCTAAGATGCTATGGTAAAGCAAACAAGAAAAGCTTTGAAACAACAGTTCCTTTGCGTATCTAGGTATTTTGGCGGCAGGTATCACATGTGAAGCTGCGAAGGGAAAGTACTCCGTTTTACTAGCAGTTAACCTTTCCTTGTTTAAATACTAAATTTAATTGGAAAGTTGCAATTTTGATTTAGAAAAACACCAAACTCAAGCAAACTTCACTACTGCTGTGACTTGATCTCCCTTATCCATTGAATATTTTTATAGAGGGTTCTGTCTCATTCTCTGTCCCTTTTTAGGCCGCGCCAGCATTCGTCCAATGAAAAACATCACAGCGATTGCTGGACGGGATGCCTTCGTTCACTGCCGTGTGATTGGCTACCCTTATTACTCCATTAAGTGGTACAAAAACTCAGCGCTGCTTCCCTTCAACCACAGACAGCGAGCGTTCGAAAACAACGGCACTCTGAAGCTGACCAATGTGCAGCAGGTGGACGCTGGCGAGTATAACTGCAAAGTGATGGTCCAACCCAACAAGATGGACTCCCAGAGCGTCCATGTTCGTGTGAGAGGTGAGTCCCATTGAGATGTGAAGGCAAAGTAGGCTGAGCAAAATATGCACGAGATGTTATTTAAACTACACTATATCTTGGACATTAACTATTTGAGACAGACAGATTATCAGCTTATCCTATACACTGGAAGCAGGGTGAAACAGATAGCTTGACTCAGTTTAAAGATTATGAAATCAATATTTTATATCATATATCTAATTTGCAAACTGTAAAAATTACAGTTTGGGGATCTTGGGGTTATGTGAGGGACTATTTCTTTCCCAGGTACAGTGACTTCCGGGAGTCTCAGCTGGCTGCCTGGCAACCTCACAGTGGCATCTAGGCAAGAAATAGTTCCCCACGCAATCCCCCATAAAACCATAAATTGTCGTTTTTTATAAGACGTGTAAATCATTGAGTGGATTTTGTCTGGTCTCATACAGAGCCTGGCTTTTGTTTCTAATCCATGCTAAGCTAAGATAACCAAGAGAGTAGTATTAACCTTCTCTTCTATCGTGACAAGAAAGCAAATAAACACACTTTTGTAACTCCAAATAGTGCCCAGTCAAATTCCTAAATGTTGTGCTCTAATAAGAATGAGATTGATAAATAGTTTGAATTGGAAATACGAGGCTCATTCTGAGGCACTTCCTTACTCTCACTCCTATCTACGTGTGCATCTAAACACTGCCTCGTGAGAAATCACTAGATATATAAATAAAAAGGCCCACTAACACAGAAAGGCAGATAGTTACTGTACATCATATATCTCACCAGACTTCTAAATGAATCTACCTCATATTCCTCAGTAGGTACCTAATGAAGACTACATTACAGGGCTGAGTGACCGATCTCCTCTGAGATCTTACAACTGTAATAGGTAATACTAAAAAGGCTTCCCCATTACGCCCTATTTCCTTACGTCTGAACAGTATGCTAGGTTGTTGTCACTATATTACAGTTTCCAGTGGAGCGAGGGAGACAGAGGGGGAGAGGGAGCGAGAACTGAAGAGAGAGCGATGATATAAAGCAACACTTCCCAGTGGTGCTATAGTGAGCAAGTGCATTTGTTAATTTACTCTGCTCATGCTTAAAATGCGTAAGTGTCTTTGGGGATCCCTGGAGTCCATTATCTCCACTTTGTTGTGAATTAAATAAGGTGCTAAAGTGCTGCTTATTTCAGTGTTATTTGAACTCACTGGACACTCAAACGCAGATGACTTATGTGATGGCTGGAGATTTCCCAGAGAAAAGAATTTGAATGGATCTAATTGTACAAATGTGTTGTTATGTTATGCAGCCAGATTGACTTTGAACACTTGTTTTTTTTCTGTGTATGAGCTATTCGTGTAATCAGGGTTTTAGATCAGTGATAGAATAGAGGATGGATGTAGTAGCTGGGCCTTACGATCGGTAAGTATGTAGGTAACTAGATCATTGATGGCTATTGATAGAGAAAATTGTCTTTCTGGTTCTTTTCTACTACAACCTGAATGAGTCATTTCAAAGTTGTTTTTTGTTCTGTCTCTGTGTGCTCTTATAGCTTCTTGTGCTAAAAGAACAAAATGTTCTAGTCTGAGAATGATGGGGAATTATTGCAGAATGCTTTGCTATTCTGGTCTTTTATGTTCCTTCAGTGACCTCTTTAAAGAAAGTTAGTTAGATAATTGCAGGATTACTCGGAGAAAAGGACACAGTACCTGCCACCGAATCCAGGAAATTAAGATGGTCTTTCAAGCTCACAGCTGAAATTGCATTTGATCTTTGTGTCTCTTTCTCTTATTCCTGCAGTCCCTCCCTACATTCAGCCCTTTGAGTTCCAGCGTTTCACCATCGGCCAACGCGTCTTCATCCCCTGCGTGGTCATGTCAGGTGACCGGCCGCTGGACATCACCTGGCAGAAAGATGGACGGCCAATCCCTGTCAGCCTGGGTGTGACTGTGGACAACATTGACTTCACCAGCTCACTGCGGATCTCCAACCTGACGCCCGACCACAATGGCAACTACACCTGCATCGCCCGCAACGAGGCTGCTGCCGTGGAGCACCAGAGTCAGCTCATTGTGAGAGGTGTGAAAGCACAAAGGAACAAATTATATATCTAATGGTACCTAGTGGACTACTATAATCTGTAGTATGTGTGCAGGTTTTCATTTCCCTGCGGTACCAATCTTCACTTATTAATTCCTTGTGTCTGGCTGAAGGTAAAATTGACTGGTGTAGTGGTTGGCTGGTATGAAAACCTGCATACACAGGCTGCGGTATAATGAAACCAGAAAAAAATGTCAGGTATCAATGTCAACTGTTTCTTGTGTGTATGTGTATGTACAGTTCCTCCTCAGTTTGTGGTTCAGCCAGAGGATCAAGATGGGATCTATGGGAAAACTGTGACTCTGAACTGCTCAGCTGAAGGCTACCCACCACCCACCATTGTCTGGGAACACTCCAAAGGTACATTAACCACAGCATGCGTTACACACTGCAAGTGAACCTGTCAGCTGAGAGGGAATTTTCATTTGGAATTTAAAACAAATCAAACTTTTGAATTCAAACTAAAAAAATAACGAAGATAAGAATATCCAGGATGCTCTGCGGTAGCTCTCACATCAACATCCAATTTGTATTTACTCCAGTGTTTATTTTTGTTTAACCCTCACAAGACTGTAATCACATAGTCAAAGAATTAGTCAGTCTTTATTCAGAGTGCCAATTCAAAACAAATGTTATCTTAAGACACTTTTCATATAGAGCATGGAACAAACTCTTTAATTAAGAGAGACTCAACGATTCAAGAATTCAAAATTAAAGACTCTAGAATCTCCACATGAGCACCAATGGCGAGGAAAAACTCCCCTTTACCAGGAAGAAACCTCAGATGCAACCCATGTCAGAGGTGGGCGGCTTTCTGTCTGGGGCTGTGACATAACGTTCTTGAGTTCAACTTCAACTTCAACAACATGAACACTTCATTACGAGCTCTGATTTTTTTATTGCTAAATGACCAACAATGTAGTTGAACTACAGTTCAGTTCAGAAACAGATAACATGGATTCAAGCTCGCAGCATGATGATTGTTTTGCCTTGAGTCTCTGGCAGCAATTGAAGGTTGCAGCCTTTAGTTTCCAATGAATATTTTCCCATTTGAATGACTACAAATTCTTTTAATACATGCTTGTTGTGCATGTAAAAGGAAAATGCACAATCAACATCAACATTTTGCTATGCTGCAATACAAAATATGGGGGGGGGGGGGGGGGTGTTTGACCTATAAAATATTTGAATTTGCTGGTCTGCACCTTGGTCTCAGGTTGAGTATCTTAAAGCAACTGTGTATGTAGGTGCTGACCACAGATGGTAGGGCAGTAGTGGTGTTTTTGCAGGTGAGTGGGTTCCATTTGCTTCATCCATAGCCAGTGCACATGTGTGTGTGAATACACAGGCACATAAACACACGCACAGCCATCTGCTCTGTAAACATGGGCTGGGGGCTTGCAGGATTTCCACTTGCATCATTAGAGAATCGTCAGAGAGACAGACAAAAACAGATACACAGAGGCAAAGACGGAGTGTCAGCAGACATGCGGGCAGCAGGTGAGTTCAGCCACTTCAGCAGATGAAGGGGGGCCCCAGGTGTTTGCTCCATCATCCATATAACCAGGGATGAAAGCTTCACCAACAGAAGGACAACAACCAATGGTGTGTGTGTGTGTGTGTGTGTGTGTGTGCGCCATGATGAAAGGAATGAAAGAATCAGATCTGTTTTTCACCCTTTGATTGGATTTGTGTGTATGTGTGCGTGTGTGTGTGTGTATGGATGTGAGACAAGTAGGCCTCATGCCTGATTAGTACTGTCTGACCAGACCTGATCACTATGGAGAGATCAGGCTGGGCAGTGTGTGTGTGTGTGTGTGTATTAAAAAGAAGCTTTACCTATCCAGAAGTGTCCCATGGTTCACTTGGCCCAGCTGCACGTCAGTTTTGTAGTTTTTTTTTGGCCTTCATCACATATTTTAGTTTTCCACATCTTTTTGTTTCCTTGTTGCACAGGATATGAGCCAGTGCAAAGACGCAATGAAAATCGCCTCTCTCAGAAAAAAAAGTATCCAGAATAGGTGGCTTGGGAAGGTATCAGCTAATTTGTTGCGATCCAGAGTGCAGTTTGTCCAGAGAATGGCTGTCTGGCATGCTATTACTGCGACAGAAGTAGCTGAGAGCCATATGAGTGTCTCTAGGAGATATGGAACAGTAAGTAAAGGTCAACTGCAATTAGCATAACGACTAGCACCATTTGGATATGCAAAATCCATAATTCAAGGAAGAACACATCTCCCTCCCTCCCCCTCTCCCTCTCTCTCAGAGCCAGGGGAGCAGGAACAAAGTCACCACTTGACCCTTTCCTAGCCACGGCCACTTGACTGCATTTTAATTAAAAAGCAAAAACCCACAGCTCACTAAATGGCCTAATCTCTACACGCTAACGTTAACACGAGCTAATGCAACGTCTGGCTCAGTTCACACATGTGTTTAATACTATATGAGCAAGGTGGAATACAGTGCTTTCATCAATGTAAGAGCATACAATTCTAAAGACATTAGTCTTATAATTCAGTGTCAGTGACGTTTCCCTCAGATTTAAAGCAGCCATTGAAGAATGAGATACTGTATTGTTTGACAATAGAGGAAGAGTGAATGTATCATTTTCTATTAAAAAGATAGTTATTAATTATGTGCAGGCAGCAGGCCAGGATATGTCAAAGATGCCAAGTCCCATTATTTCAACGATGCTTCAGTGATGGATATCAAATGTCAGTTGTATTGGACTTTTGAGAATTGAGAAAAAGACATGTGCAAAGCATCACTCTACCAGAAAAATTCCGGCCTATAGGATTGCTCCTTGTCCTTGGCTTGGATTACATCAAGCCATTTACTGTATGTACTCATTTCTCCTGGATCTATTAACTGAACAAACATAAATGCAGAGAACTAATCCAGACACACAGGAATAAGCAAAAATTGTCCCCAATACTGTCCCAGTGTTGGAGGCCAGCAGCAATGTAACTCCTCTCTGCTCTCCCTCTGCTTTGCCTGTTGTTCCTCTGCACCAATCTGCCATCTTGCTAAACATGAGCATTATGTCTGTTGTGATTGCATCACACCAGCAGCTCGGCCTGCTTCTCTGTGCTCAGCAGCTGTTTGGCGGTTTAAGGATTTAGGCCTGGTGTAAAGAAACATGTTTACAATCCTCCCTAAATCTGACAGGCTTTGTCATCAAATCTGTAAACACAGATGCATGGTCAAATCAATGCACACACACACACACACACACACAGACACACTGGAGGTCAGCTTTCTGTTAAGTACTGCATTTGCTGTATACATCCTTTTTCTCCTCTGAAAATGACAGATGAATATGAAGCCATGTGTGTACATTTGTACATACTGTATGAACACAATAAAGAGTGATGCCTGAATGTTTATTTTCTCATTTATTTCCATTTGTCCTTTCTTTTTCTACTAGGCGCAGGCGTCCCCCAGTTTCAGCCCATCCTGCTGAACAGCGGCTCTCGTATCCAGCTGCTGAGCAACGGTTCCCTGCTGATCAAACATGTGCTGGAGGATGACAGCGGCTTCTACCTGTGTAAGGTCAGCAACGACGTGGGAGCTGACGTCAGCAAGTCGATGTACCTCACCGTCAAAAGTAAGAGCCTGCGTCCAGTGCACGATCAATAACAGCTGATGGGCAGTTATCATTGTGTATTTCAATGTCTGGGTTGGTGCAACGACAAGCAGCGGTTAAAAAGGATTCCCAGGCACGGGATTTTATAGATAGCTCCTTGGCACGATGTTAAATTGGTAAAAAAATTGAAGCGCCCTTAGAGATTCTACACATAATCCATCCAAGGCCACACCTCACTGGCCAAAATAGCTCTGGATGAGTTTATAAGCTGAGCAAAGCATTAAGGATTTCATGATACTGGCTTGATGAGGTAGATTTAAAGAAAAAAATCCTTAATCGGGAGGATGACAAAAAGCACACCTTTAGTGTATCTGTTGTAATAGTAGGGGGCAATGTCCATGCTCATGGTAGCTCTAAATGTCCAGGGGTTATTGAGCATTTTTCTGTATGCAGACAGCTGTATGCAGAGTACCTGCAAGCATGTGTCTGTTTTGGTGTGAGTGCATGTGTGTCTCCTGCCTCCCATGAGCATTAGCGTGCAGCTCCCCTGTAGCGCTAGGAGTGGCTCCTCATTTTCAGTGTGCTTAGATGCGAGTGGGGCCTATTTGTCCTGTGCTAGTGTTACGAAACTGGAGCACGAGGACCCCCGCTGACAGGCGGACCCTCTCTCTGTCACTGTCTCCCTCTCTCTGTCCCTTCTTTCTTCTCTCTCTTCACCAGCTCACAGTCCGATAAGCACACGAATATGATAAAACATGCATATATACAAAAATACAGTTACACAAAACTTTCAGCATTTTATGTGAGTGTGATGGGATGGAAGTTGTTACCGACCCTGACCTCTGATCCCTCTGTAAAAAGGGAAGCCAACAAAATAATTTGTGCAGAGCTCTCCTTCTGGATAAATCAGCACTTGTTATCATTAATATCAGCTGGCATGCCATGGATATTTATGTGTCACTGTAATTAAGCCTCGGAGTGTACAAGGTTGGGAGCTGCCACTGTGTGAGGCTGTCAGTGCTACAGCAGCAGGCTCAGGGATGAACACGCTCTCTGTGTTTTCATAGGTCAGTTTGCTGACTGAGGCACCCAGTTGCTATGCAGCAAGTTGACCTATGGCTGTACTAACCTTTTTTCTTCCATTTTCTACCAGGCAGAAAGCAAAAGCTGTGGCTGCAGCTACAATAGACTCAACTCTCAGTAGCATGTCTAACTCCTGGCATTGATTTTTTTTACGACATTTTAACCCAAAAATACTGCAAGCAAACACGATCTTATGTCACACTGGGTATTTTAGCTTATATAACTGAGAAATACATCTAACAAATTGGAACAGCATTTGTTCATGACATGACTGCATCTACTGGACTCCATTCTGCCAATATGAGTCAACCATAAACAGGTTAGTGAGATGAGATGACAGCAATCCCATCAGCAGTGATGTTGCACTGAACAACAACTTCATTTCTTTTCCTTTCTCTGACCTTTTTGATTTTTGGGTCAGGAAGATTTTTGGTCCCTTTGTGAGGTCATCTTGCTTCTTTTGCTGGGTGACACCACAGTAGTCATCTCCATCTCTGCAAACCTGAGAAAGCTAGGTGTATGTGTGTTGTCTGTGCTGTGGTGTTGGGGGGGGAGCAGTGGTAGCAATGCACATGTGTCCTACAGCAGTTTATGAGCCCAATAAAGCCTGGTGTGTGTTGTGGCCTATTTTCTGCTGGTGTGGGTACAATTTACACACACATAAAGATTCTACTCCATGGCCTGGACACTAATCGCACTGCTCCAACCTGCTGAGACCCCTCTGTTGGACATACGTGTGTGTGTTTGGAGAAGATGAACAACAACATTTCTACAGTATATAGGACCTACTAGAAATTATAGTGGCTTATGTATATATAGATTTCTTGGTGCATATCTGGTAGTGATGTGTGTAGTTTCATTGGTCTGTCAGTTGTATCACCTACCTCTACATCTATCTCGTACATCTAGAGGAGAGTGTGTGTGCGTGTGTGTGTGTGTGTGTGTGTGTGTGTGTGTGTGAGAGAGGGGGGGTTGACCCACCGAACACACTCTTCTGTTGCCCAAGGCTTCGGTTTCATGCTGTACTCGGCTCTATCAAAGGGAATTTTGACAGCTTTAGTGCTAAATAATGTAAGCTTACTTCTCATAACTTGCAGTTTCATTAACATGAACCATGATAGTAACATTATTGACAGCTTTTATTATTTATATCAAAGACATGCTCTTCCCCTTAACATGAATTTCAATTTCTTTGAGTAATTTTTATGAGCTGTTCGTTTTTATTCAAATTCTATTTTTTTTCCTTCCACATTCTGAGTGCTTTGTAAGTGAAGTAGATAGTTGATGTTTTCAGTCAACAGCTAAGGTTCACTGCTCGCCATTTTTCTATCATGTGTTTAATACACATTGACACACCTGCACAGAGTCTCTTCTCCTAAAAGTACAACTAATCCAGGCAGTAAAACCAAAACCAGTAAAAACAAAACCTAACTTAGTGAGCTTTTGTAGCCAATAATTCTGGTTATTTGAAGAACAGCTGCTGTTCAAATTTTTGAATGTCGTTTTTACTATTCCTCAAACATACAGCGTTGTATTTATTAGTTATCTATGAATTTTTACACCATTAATCCCATTTCCTTAGTAAATCTGCAGCAGCTAACATGCCTTTGTAACATCACCAGAATACGTCATTATCACTAACACTGAATATGGCTTAAAAACATGCGAGTACAATTTTCCTCTTACACTCCGTCCTTTTACTCCTGAATTATATCTCTATTGCAGTGTCATTTAAAACCTCCGAGTCAGTTATGATCCAGTTAGCACTGACATGTCATCTTCACAGCTAAAATAATTCACATTGCAGGAATTAGCTCGAACTTATTCGGGCCTATGATAACACTCTGTGCTGTCCTTCTCCTGCTGCCATTGGCTGCTCAGCCATTACGTGCTGGCTCAGCCACACGCTTGTCACTCATCAACAGATCACATTTCATGGCCTTTAAACCCTAAACTGTACTCGTACACTCAAGATGCTTTCTGTAAAAGTGTACTTACTCGCATGAGTGGTTTGAAAAAGGGAGACCATTACTGTGCCCGTATTCACCATCACCATCATGTCCATTTCTCAGTGTTTGTGTGTGTGTGTACAATTACACATTTCCTTTAATTTTTTAAGCATGCAGTTGAATTTTTATCATATATGCTGTTGGTGTATTTTACTTCTTAAATACGTGTTTTGTGTCTGGTTTTATTTGTGCACCCATTCATGGTGCATTGTGCTTATTCTGCTTGGCTGCAGCGTCTGTGTGTGTGTGTGTGTCTGTGTTATGAGACGCTGGAACTCTTGAGTGCATTTCAGCCTCATTTAAATCCATCAATACTTCAATTAGAAGCCGACGAAGGGGCTCAAGGGAAGAGCAGTCGGCATGTTTCTCTGCTTTATTTGCACTCGCTGACTGTCTTTATTTCTTACACTTCCAGCAATGAGAGAAAGATTAAAAAGATAAATAACACATTATTTGTTTCATTTTATACCCTCAGTTCATTTGCTGGCAGCTGTGTTTGTCCTCCAAGTGTCTACATTCCCCGTTGCCAACAACAAAGCATACATTTATTTACCAGTTGCAAATAATTTCTAGCTTCATCAAATCACTCGGCTAACAAAATAGTTTAAATCCCAGATGGATATTAGAGTACTGCACCATATATTTAAATCATTATACATCAGTCAGCACTGCTCATCTGTGTGTCTCTGTGCATGTTTGGCTGTTAGTCCTCTCTCTAAAACACAATGTCAACATAGTGAATCCGATAGAGTGACAAAACAGAATTGTTCTATGTTGGCCCAACCTTTTTTGGGCACTTTAGAGAACTAGAGATCTTTTTAATGTGCGAACTCTTAAAGAGTCAAAAAAGTCCCTCATACAGTAAACAATAAGGTGTTTGTCAGTCTAATTAGGTTTATGTCCACAACTTCAAGCGTAAACTCATCAGCTTTTCAACTCATGATTATCAACCAGTAGATTATTTTCTTGATTAATCCATTAATTATTGAGTCTTGAGTTGTTTGAAGCCTCAAAATTGAGTGTTCGCTAAGCCCCTCTCCTGAGCAGCATTTCTGAATTTGAAGCTTCGGATTTTTCCACATGCTGAATCCATTAAGAGTCTTTGGGGCCGTGTCTTTTTATTTACTCTCTCCAAAACCAAAAGCAAAAGAGCAGTGAAAAGTGTAAAGCGTGGACTAAATAGTAGTTTTATTTGCTTTAACATGAACTGCAAAAGTCAGCAGGCTGAACTGACTAGCTTTGCATGCAGCTTTAGCTTGAAGTAGTCAGCTAGAAACATTGACACGTAAGCCAGAGACATTGTATTTAACAATTAATGGAGTCAGCATTATTTAACATAATCAGTAGCCGCCAGCTAGAAATAAAAGTCTGCTTTTGTCTTCCTCTTTCTGAAATCAAGTTTAAAAAAAAACCTGAATGTTAAATTGACCAGAGTTATCATTGTAAGCTGCATTACTTGTAGTCATGAGCAGAAAAAACGGACAGGCATACCAATATGATTGGTATTTTTGCCTGAAAAAAGTGACTTGAACAATGAATTGGCTACGCTTATCAAATTGTTATGAGTTAATTTTCTCTTCCTCATAATCGACTAATTGTTTTAGCTTTAATTCCATCTGCAAATGCTTAGACAGTTTCACCACCGAGGTAATTTGCTAACTAGGAGTTCAGATTCCATACAAAAGATGCTGTGCGATGCCACTATCGGTCCAAATGATGCTTTCGGTTTTATTATACAACATGTAAGCTGACATGATGAGAGTGATCCACCTCTCTACATTTCTTCCCCTAACTTATCCCTCTATACCTCCCTCACCTTCTGTCTGCATCTTTTTTGTCTTTGTTCACCTCTCCACCCCCCACCCCCTCAGCTTTCTCATTCTCCCTGGTCTCCCCTCTTCCCACTCACACTTTCTCCTCTACCCGCCCGTGTTTTATTACCAGGCCCCTGTAATATCGCTGGATATTAAAAAATATACATCAACTGAGCAATTATGGGCTATCAAAAAGAATAGGTTTAGCCCGGGGCCCTGCGAGTACTGCACGGCGGATGCATAGAGATGAGATGAGGAGGAAACGAGGAAGAAGGCTCACCTCAGTTCGGGCCACTGAAGCACAACCAAGACCCAGTGAAGATTGTAGAACATTTTAGATACAGCAATCTGCATCACATGGAAGCAATCTTGAATACATGAACATTTAGCATGTTTCATTCACACACATGCACACATACACACACATACAAGGTCACAGACAGATTGAAACATCTACAAATCCACACTGATGTATTCACACATGCATATTCATATTCGCTGCACACACACCTACACAGGAGCATGTGCTCGTACATTCAGATATAAATGACGAATATTCTAATATACACATGAAACACACAAACACACTCAAAAAGCTTTGCGCGCTGTCATTGTGCGCCCTTTCTCGAGCTCTTTCGATGAGCAAACACGAGCCTCATTGATGTTAACTCGCACTGCCAAGGCCTCATAGTTAGATGGAGAAAATAGCCCCTGTTAAGGAGCAATAACATTTAGAGAAGGGGCTGAGCAGACTCTTTTAATAGGACACACTTAAAATTCATAGTTGCTATGCAAAATAAATCAGCGATTTCCTGCGCGGGGGCAGTGGGAAAGGGGATGATGGTGTGGGGAGCGAGGGAGAGGGAGGGGCTGCGAGTGAATAAGAGATGAGGTTTAAACGTTGGCAGTCCCAAGTCTGACACGTTCCATCATGTCGGGGGTGGGTGGGGGTGTAGCACGTACGCACACAGGCCTTGCACATGCACACAAACACACATACAAAGTAGCTCCCCCTTTGGATTTTTGTTGGCTGCATCAAAGGAGGAAATTTACTGTGAGAAAAAAAAAAAAAGAGAAACATGTTGAAGGAGTCTGCTCGTATGAGTATTTGTTTGTTGGGGGGTTGCTGTATATGGGATTCCTGTTTTTTGCGTGTGCGTGCTCGTTAACTCTCTTGATTTGACTTTACAGTATACATTTATAAATTAGAGACAGACACTGATACAGCAGAATGAGCAATGTTGTTGTCAGATATCAGCTTATCACAGGTATAGTAGTAGTAAGCGTAAAGACAATTCAAAGACACTATTGGATAGAAATTTGTTAGAGACATTCACAATCCCCTCAGGATAAGTTGTTCTAACCTTGATGATCCTTTAATGTCTCCTAGCACCATCGCCAGATCAAAATTTCAACTTGTTAAATACTTTGGTTTATGACCAAATACATGGCAAAATAAAGACATTCCCATCAGCTATACATGCTGTAGTGAGATAGTGAACATGCCAAATATTACACCTTGTAAATATCAGCATGTTGGCATCATTCTCTTGAACGCGTTGGCACGTTGACATTAGCATTTAGCTCAAAGCACTGTTGTGACTACAAACAGCCCCAGAGATCTGCCTGACTAGCGTTAGATTCCCAGTCTTGTTTAAACTCTCAGAGAACCGAACCCGCCGTGCTCTAACACAGATGTGTGCACATATAATGGATGTGTGCGTATACATGGCCAATAAAGCAGATTTTGATTCTTATCTGCTGTATATACACTACACGCCATTATTCAGCAGGTAACATATTCAGCCTGGTCGTGCTACAGAATGTGTGAGGTTTAAAGCATCGGGGCAATTCAGACACCCTCAGGCAGGTTGCCATTCACACAAGTACAGTGTAATAAACGATTCATTATAAATTCAAGTACTTTAATTGACTTGTGATTGTCTAACCTCCCTGGCACTCCTAGTATGAGCAAACCGGCGCTGGCTCCCGCATGAAGCCAAAACAAACGATTACAAAGTTATCTACAAATACGGTTTGACCCAGGGGAATGGCGTATGTGTGAGGAGGCATGTGTGTATTTCTAAATGTTTTCAGTGGCTTGTGCATGCTATTGCTTCTGTTTTGTTTTGCATTTGTTTGTGCATGTGCATCCCTATGATTTTTTTATCTTGTCAGTATGTCTACACTCTCATACTGTACAAGTATGCGAGGCCACTATCTCTGTATTTGTCTTTGCTTGTGTATTTCTGGATGTGCGTGTGTGTGTGTGTGTGTGTGTGCGCGACGTTATTCTTGCATGTCTGTATACGGGGGAATGCATGTGTGTCTGTGTGAGACAACAGCACGGCCAGCGGACTTGTCTGCTGCGTATGAATAATCAAAGTGGTCTCTCTCATCATTAAATCATCGCTGTCCTGGTGGGAGCCTGAGGAGGGAGATGGAGTGAGAGAGCGAGGGAGAGGGAGAGGGATCATAGTTAGCGCTGCAGGGGTACATGCTCTCTCTCTCTCCTCCACCGTGTAGTGTGGCTGAGATGTGTCATGAGCACAAGTCTTTTCTGCTCTCTGTGCTCGCCCACTTAGCTCCCCCAGACACAGCCGCTCTCATGCACACACACATTTATACATATGCACGCACAGCTTAACACTCATACACATGCACACAGACACATTATTCAGGAGTGTACAGACATTTGCACACCGACTCAAACACACATAGTGCATCTCTTCTTGGAACAGAAGGCCTCCAACCCCGACCACACAAGTATCTGCCACATGTAGCTGCCACTACTGTCCTTTCCCATGGCACAGTATTCACCATAGCACACGTTTACATATACCTTCTAATACATGTATGATATAAGCATGTGGCTTTCTACATGTGGCTGATTACTTTTTCGACAAATCAACAACAATTTTAATATTTGATGAATTGTTTAAAGATCCTTTAATCTCTATTTTTATATAGCAATGGATGAAATTACTGTGTGTGATGTACATGGAGTCACTCATAACGACAAACCCACCTGAAACCCACCCAGACAAAGTGAGCGACTAGCAGCTGAACATAGTGGAGCATTTAGCAGTTAAAGAGACTAAACATTTTCCTCAGGAACTGGTGGAAATCGAACCAGATCCAGAAGGAAATTGAACATTGGACCGACACAAGCAAGACCCCAAAATGAAGTATAATAATATGGATCCATTAATGTGCTCAATGTGCGAATAAACACTGTTTTCTAATAGGTTCGCCATATCAACTTTCTTGGATGATATTCTGTCAGTATTGCTTGGTTCCCAAGAGGCCAAAACGTCAGTTAATGTAGCTGTAAGAAATTATTAGAACAAACATGGTAATATCATCGTAAACTAAATATCTTTGGTTTTGGTTAGGACTGTTGGTCAGTTATGTGATTGATGTGTAAAAACTATCAACAGATCTTTAATTACGGCCTAATTTGATTTGTCAAATAAATACAGAGAAAAAGACTGAATGAAAGAAAGCGTGAGTACGAGAGTAGTGTGAGTGTGAGTGCAGACTGTGAGAAGTCGGGGTGAGAGACAGTTAAAACAGTTACGGCTTCTACTGAATCACACACACACACACACACACACACACACACACACTGACTAGACGTGTTGCTAATGAGCCTGGTGTGCGGTTACGGTGTAGAGCCAGACCGGCTCCAAGCTCAGACCGATGGGAGTTCAGACAGGAGTCATCACTTTCTTCTCAGTTTCTTTGACTCATCCTCAGAAAGCAGCACGTTACTGTTCACTGTCATTATCAAAGCAGGCGCAGACTTACCTGAAGGGCTCCGTTTCAATCTTTATGTATTGCGGGAGACAGGTAGACTCAGACATGAGTTCATGGTGGTCCCCTGGGTGTTTTAATGGTTGTCATAATTGTCAGAGTAAAAGAGGAAAGGAGTTTTCTCAGTATAAGGCAAGAAACACAGTTAGAGAACCCACATATATATTTTTTCACAACATAATAATTATTGTATTCAAAAATAAAAAGATTAAAGCATGGCACTATGAAAGCAATTATTTCCTGATGCTTGGTAGATGCACTGTTTTTTCTACTAACCTCAGCAACAGCACAAGATGGCAAAGACCTGAATGTTTTAACTAATAACATTTCTATCCTTGTTTTTCCTGCACTCTTCCTCTAAACATCTGCCCCCTCCATCCAGTCCCAGCCATGATCACCTCCTACCCCAACACCACCCTGGCAACGCAGGGAGAAGAGAAGAAGATGAGCTGCATTGCCCACGGAGAGAAGCCCATCATGGTGCGCTGGGAGAAAGAAGAACGCATCATCAACCCCGAGACCAGCCGATACGTGGTCACCGTCAAAGAGGTGGCTGACGAAGTCATCTCCACACTGGTGGTGAGCGCTCAGTTTGACTGTAATGCAAAACATGTTTCCAATCTAATCTTGGGGGAGCGCCCAACTCTCAGTCATTTTTATCTATTCAGACAGATGGAATGCAGAGAGGGAGGGAGAGCAGGCAAGGCATGGCGAAAAAAAAATCTGCCTCAAATACATTCACATAATCTTAAAATCTCCAAGTAGAGTATAAAATATTAAAGAGCTCCATTTCAGTTCAATTTAATGGTTATTAAAACACAGTATGAAGTCCTACATGTGTAATGCAGCAATGTAAAACTGCAAGGAATATGTGCCTTGAGATAATTTAGCAGTTAAGTGTCCCACATGAGTTAGGATGAAGAGGGTTTGTTCCCCTCTCTAGTAAAGGTGCAGTGCCCATCCTCCTTTTTTTTTGGGTGAAACATAATTTTAGCTTCCTGTCTGACAGTCCCACCCTGTGCCCACCGTAACGTCCTATATACTGTGTGTATGTCCCTAGATTATGCCTACTGTGCGTGAGGACTCTGGTTTCTTCTCCTGTCATGCCATCAACTCCTTTGGCGAGGACCGAGGCATCATACAGCTGACAGTCCAAGGTAAGCCTCCCATCGTCTCAAATTCAGTTCAGCTGATGCTAGGTAGGCCAAGCGCCTCTCCTGTGTTCCACTGCACCATACACACTGATCTGGCATTGCGGCTGGTGTGCTGGCGTGATCGCATTGCAACATGGTCTCTAGTTTATTACTTACTTCATTCATTTATTCATTTAATTGCTGCACAGTGTGACTCCTGCTCTTTGCAGCCCAAACCTTAATCTCTCACTGGGGAAATCAGGCTAAACAGGCTAAAACCAACTCATCTGTGTGGTCTTCCCACCATCCAGATCTATTTCAGCACTGCCACTGTAAGACTTGTGTTCCCGCTTTTCCTCAGAACCACCCGACCCTCCAGAGGTGGAGATCAGGGAGGTTAAAGATCGGACCATCGCTCTACGCTGGACCATGGGCTTCGATGGCAACAGCCCCATCACAGGATATGATATTGAGTGCAAGAACAAATCAGGTAGACAGAAGTTCATATGTATGTAAAAATGTGTAAATAGACTGTAATAATTGCTACATAGTAAAATGTTACAGTCCATTGCTAACAGTCTATCCGTTTCTTCTAGCTTCATGGCTGTCAGCCCAGGTAACCAAAGATGTGTCACCGCAGCTCAACCAGGCCACAATCATTGACCTCCACCCTTCCTCCACTTACAACATCCGCATGGTCGCCAAGAACATCATTGGCAACAGCAACCCTAGCAACGAGCTCACCATCACCACTGATGAAGCAGGTTACTGAACCCCTCGAGATCATTTCTCTCAAGTCCTGTGGAAACAATGACAAACCTAATTAGAGTATAAAGTTCACAGCAAAATTAGCTGCGCAACAATAACATTATTACTGAAAAGGATCGTAACACTGCAAACAGTGAGGGAGTAAATAGTCAGAACACTACCGTGAACTTTACACTGTCTTCATGATTTATTTGAACTCTCCACAGAGAACTGACATTCAGTCCAAATGCTGGTTTGGAAAGAAACTCCTCAAATATAGCGTCCTCCAAGCCCTCAGACCTGTGGAGTCATCTTGCACATAATTATTTTATAACTGTTTTAAATGGAGACCATCATGTTTTATATCTTTGGAAACAGATCAGTTCACTGTTGCTTTTAGTCGGCTCTATCAGCGTTCACTTATCCTCTATTGCCTATAATGATCCCCCCACAGGCACACCAGCACATTAAAATGCCCCATTTTACTGGATTCATTGCTGGAATAAAGTCCTAAACGTCTAATTAAATAAAACATGTATCAGTCCTCACATTATTTTAAAGGTTAAAGTTGATGAAGTTACAAATGTTTTTTTTTTTTAATTATTATTAAGTTGAGGTGGAAACTGAGGCACTTGAATGAGAGAGAGCATAAAAATACATTCTTGACTCAACACCACCATCTAGTGAGATTGAGTGGGATGAAAGGTGAAGTGGACCCCTAATGCTGGATCATCTCTTCCATTTGAACACAGTCAAGCATTAATATTGAATGATGTGCTTTATTTACAGCTCCTGATGGTCCACCGCAGGATGTCACTCTGGAGCCCACTTCCCCGCAGAGCATCAAAGTTTCCTGGAAGGTAAAGTCCAAACTTTATAGATATTCCTGTTAGGTTAGGCTCTGAAAAAGATACCAACATGTAGTGTGTTTTATAATCCCTTCAGACATTATGGATTAAACATTAAATGGTAAGAGAAACACAAAGAAACAATATCAATGATCTTTTTGATGAGGTGCTTTTGGATACAGCATTTGATGTTAGAACGGTTTGTCTAAAAGTTACCACAGCTCTTGAGTTAAGAGTTAAGAGTTCTAACCGTTTTTCTCACAGCCTCCCCAGAAGCACCTGCAGAACGGTGTGATCCGTGGCTACCAGGTGGGCTACAGGGAGTACAGCCCCGGTGGGAGCCACCAGTTCACCATCATCAGCGTGGACACCACAGGAGACACCACCGAGAGCATCGTGCTGGACAACCTGAAGAAGTTCACTCAGTACAGCGTGGTGGTGCAGGCCGCTAACAGGGCAGGCACTGGGCCATCCTCACAGCAGGTGGTCACCAAAACCCTGGAGGATGGTAAGGAAGGTTATATATGTGTTACTGTAAATGTTCATGTTTGCGAGTCCATGTGAGGATCTTGTATGTAGTTTAGTGGGTTAGTACTTTAAGTGAGTGTAACCTTATATTTTTATTTTTTGAACTGAATGGCTGAGTTTTGAACCAAACATCTCTTTTATATAGGCCTTTCTAGATGTAATGGCCCTCGGAAAAAAAGAATATTCTTGTGAAAAGGCTCCCCTCTACTGGATATTTGTTGAACTGCATCAGACAAACAAACAAACAAACTCCAGCACTATTCTGTTATAAGTCTCTGATTATATATTTGTTTTTCATGCATAATTTCTTCAGCTGTTATTAACACCTTCTTGTTTATTCACAGTGAAATTATAAAAATGGATGGGTTGGGTAGTGTTTTTTTTTTTTTTTTTTTACTAATTTCTAAACTAAATATACCTAATCTTTTGCTTTTTTTATACCATTAATATATATAGTTTTTTTTAAGATATTTTCAATCTGAATAATCACAAGGGAGTATTTGGATGCATTTGTCATTACTTATGAAATATCAAAAACTTTCATAAATCATTTAAGAATTAAATCTCTTTTCACTAATGTGTCCATTATAAGATATGGTTATCTCAATAAAGAAGAAAAAGGATGCACTGTTTATATTTGATCTATATTTGGCAGCTGTTTTTTTAAACTCATCCCAATCAATAGCCTACATGAGGGCGCTTGCCTAGACAACCACTGGTATTGCCACTACAACATCTTTTCCTCTGCCATGTCCCTTTAAGTTCCATCCCGGCCTCCTGAAAATGTCCTGGCCGTGGCAAAGTCCCCGGAGGTTATCTCGCTCTCTTGGATGCCGCTGCCCAGAGAGGCTCTCAATGGAAACCTGCAGGGATACAGAGTCATCTACTGGGCCAACCTGCCTGATGGAGGTATTAACATCAACGCATTCGAACACTGATATCATTTATAGATCAATGCAGTTAAATGGCCGTTTAATACTTTACATCCCCTGATGTGTCCCTAATCCTGGGATTGTTTTTCATTGCTCTTGCTTGTGTTCTTAGTTCATCCACCAGGGGAAGCTGTGGTATTGTCACACTGTTACATGCTGTAGTGAGTTGCAGGTGTAATGTTATTTGGATATTTTAAGCTGAATTTTACTCATAATGTTTTGCAAAAAATTTAATATATAAACAGTTTTTTCCTGATTAATGAGCAACAGCAATTGACATTCATCTCACCTCTATGTGACTCATCTTATTTGAGACATTGTTATCTTCAGCAACTTATTTGCAAATCTACATTTACATTTTAATGTACTTGAACATCTGATTTCCACACGATTACAGCACAAGATTACTGGTTTTCTAATGCTGATCAACAATGGGAAAGCCTGCATTGCGCAGAGGGAATAGTTGCGGTTCCTGTGTTTTTCCCTTGAATGTATACGCTGCTGTATAGCAGTGATCCAACCTGCAGTCTGGCTGGTCTCCATCAATAATTCACAATGCAATAACTCAGTGAGGACCATTGCCTCAACTCTGAGTGACAGGACATGAGGAGAGGAGAGGAGAGGAGAGGAGAGGAGAGGAGAGGAGAGGCGGGTCCGATCAAAAATGAAAAGTTAAATCCCATATTATCTTTTTTCTTCATAAAGCAGAGAAGTGCCTCCCATACATCGTCTGTAGAATACTGTCAGAACATTCTCAGTTTATTCTCAGTTTATTCTCTTAATCCAACTTTTTCATACCCAGGCTTATTTACATATCTCCTCTTTTGTGTCAGAACTTGGAGAAATCAGGAACGTGACCACCAATCAGCCGTCTCTGGAGCTGGATGGTTTGGAGAAGTACACCAACTACAGCATCCAGGTCTTAGCCTTCACCAACGCTGGAGATGGTGTCCGCAGTGAACAGATCTACGTCCGCACTAAAGAGGATGGTATGACACATAACCAGATATAACAGAAATAGCACACTCAAATTTATGTTTACCCTACTGTAAATCTTACAGAATGGAAAAAATACCTATAAGATCACTTTTTTCTATCTATATTGCCATTTTCATTTTCATAATTCAACCCAAAACTTATTCAAGTGCTACTTTTAAATAATGTTGGATTAGATGCTGCTGAAAACATGTAACACAAAAACAATAGACCAAAGTTATACTGTATGGTGCTTTGCTGTGCTGTGGAGGAATACTTATTGCCCACTTATAACCCAATACATTTCATGACCTTTTTCCAAGATTGGTCTGCTTATGCTTTATATTGATAATACATTGCACACTGTGTAATTTATGATGTTATATAGTAGAAATGCATGATAAAACTACATACATGTGCCTATTCAGTATGGTTGTCTTGGCATCTTTGTACCTTACGCTGTTCTCTTCTTCCCCAGTTCCTGGTCCTCCAGCGGGGGTCAAGGCTGCAGCCTCCAGTAGCTCTGTGGTTTTCGTCTCCTGGCTGCCTCCGCTCAAACTCAATGGCATCATCAGGAAATACATCGTCTTCTGCTCTAACCTGCATCCGATGGTAATAGCATCTACACCAAAAGATTTTCAGTGATCTTTTTTACATTTCCCACACAGCTTGTCTCAGCCAACCCGGGGACTGGGTCACTCAAACATCAGCATATTCTCTTGTAGCTATACTGAGCACAGACACACCCATGCTGCAAAGTGAAGTGTTTCTCTGGACAGTGCTGCTGCCCCATGATACATAGTCTCTTTCCTTTCCTCCTTTTTGCAGGTGATGAGTGAATTTGAGGCGTCTCCAGATGCGTATTTCTACAGGATCCCCAATCTGGCTCGAAACAGACAGTACAGTATCTGGGTGGTGGCTGTGACGGCTGCTGGTCACGGCAACAACAGTGAGAAGATCACGGTGGAGCCTCTGGCCAAAGGTGCACATCTCATTTTCTTGACAGCTGATGAAAGTGTTTTCTGTTCAGACGACTAACAAAGTTGTGTGTTTGTGTTGTTTTTAGCTCCAGCCAGGATTCTGACCTTCAATGGGACAGTGACCACTCCATGGATGAAAGATATTGTTTTACCGTGCAAGGCTGTCGGGGACCCTCCTCCTACCATCAAGTGGCTCAAGGGAAAGTAAGTCACACATAAACAATCATCTTTCATGGACATCGCGACAATGTAATGGCTTTTCATCCTGGCATTTAGTGATAATGTTCCTGACGTTGTTTTTTTTTCTTTTTCCAGCACTAATGGAACTCCTACACCTGTTATGGTGGATGGTCGTCGGAGTGTCCATGGCAACGGCAGCTTCATCATTCGCACAGTCAAAGCAGAGGATTCTGGGAACTACAGTTGCGTGGCCAGCAACAACTGGGGGTCAGATGAGATCACACTCAACCTGCAGGTCCAAGGCAAGTAGACTTAGGACACACACACACACACACACACACACACACATACACACAACGGACGCCAGTCTAACAGAAGTGAAAGTATACATGTGCTTTGAACTTGAACAGCTGCAAGGTTATGTAATATTTCTCAGCCCACCAGATCTCTAAGCACAAAGGTTTCTGCTCATTACTTTTCGTGTAGCTCCCAAAAGCTCAGGTAGAATGAAAGAAAAAGACTTCCTCAACAAACGGTCATTGCACCTCAGCCAGGAGTGTGGCCGAAGAGTCCCGATGAGCGTCACCGTGTTGCATTTTAGAGATCAGGCACTATATCCCGACAAAGGGTACAGGAGGCAGTTTAATGCACATACTAACCATGCAGTAAACTTTGTTTGCCCTCAGTCCCTCCTGACCAGCCACGCCTCACAGTTACCAAGACTACCACCACATCAATCACACTGTCATGGATACCTGGAGACAACGGAGGGAGCTCCATCCGAGGTGAGAGCAACGCAGTGACACACACACACGCACGCAACAAATGAATTTGAAACAGCCTCATGATGCAGCTTCATCACAAATTAACGTTGTAACGATGCATAAGCAACATGCACAAATATGCCCGAGCTACATACTTTATCCTTTGTACAGAAAGAATCACTTCAGCTCCCTATGAAAGCCAATGTCACCTCCTCCCTTACTCTGGTCGAGCGTTCCTGTTTTTTGCTCGTGTTTCTCATTATCTGGCAGCCAGGCTGAACACTCGAGTCCTAAAAGGTAGATTAAAAAGCAGCAGGGAAGATTAGGTCTGTTTAAGTGAAAGATTAAAGCGCTCCATCTTAAAGAAAGCACAATCATAGTGAGACCATTTGTGGTGATTTATCATTGCTCCTAATCACAAGGCTCCTGTCTGCAGAGTTGTAGTCACTATAAAAGCTGTCCATGATACCTTCTCTGTGATATTTGTTTTTGCTCCCTTGCTCACAGTGTCATCCATCACCACAATACACACACCAAAGCTTACAATTGTCTATTTTTAGCCAGGCTTGCAGCGTGCTCCAGGGAAAACAATGCTGGTTGGTCGGCCTGTCCTCCAACTGTCACCCCAACACTTCTTGTCCAGATAACTAGACTGAATAATTGAATGACTGGATAATTTGATGCATTGTCATGAAATTTGGTACAGACGTTCATGTTGCCCAACGGATAAATCTTAATGGCATTATTGGTCTTTGACTTTTCATCTAGTGCCACCAACTGGTGTAACACTTTCACATGTTTAGCACTATTACTAAGCTCCTTTTGCTTAAACTAAACTAAAGACTAGTTACCGTAAAATATGAGCTACTGTACAGCTACAGGTTGTGTAATAGACTTGGTCTTGTGCAAGCATTTACCTTTTTTTTTTATTTTTATTAACAGTTAGGTGTTGTTATCGTAAATAATGGACTTAATTGATGTGAGGGATCCATGGTTGTTTGCTTCTCAGACAGTTTTCATAGTTTATCCAGTGAGTTCCAGGCTATATTTGCATATTCTTCTAACAAATGCAAAGATGACTACATTGGAAAAATACAGCACAAATCCATCTACAAATTCTATATTCTGACGAATTAAAACCTCACAGATTTTTAGTTTTATTACTGACTCTTCAGTATTCAAATAAACATCCACTTGTGCATTCATACAGAAATTTCTATACTTGTGAACATTGTTACAAAATATTTCTATTACAAAGAAGACATATCATTTAAAGCACGTGTAAATGATCTAATAATTCTTTATAAGTACCTTTCACATCTTCTGTCCTCTCACACTCTCACCATCTGCATCCCCAGGTTACATCTTGCAGTACTCTGAGGACAACAGTGAGCAGTGGGGCAGTTTTCCCATTAGCCCCAGCGAACGTTCGTACCGTCTGGAGAACCTGAAGTGCGGCACCTGGTACAAATTCACCCTGACGGCCCAGAATGCAGTTGGGCCGGGGCGCATAAGTGAGATCATTGAAGCCAAGACCCATGGGAAAGGTAGGGAGCGCCACACTGGAGAAATGAATTTGTTTTGCTACATTTTGAGTTTCATGTCTCAAATGGAACTCAAAGTTTTGTGATGACAGTGAATCACGTTGCGTAAAATCATTCACAGCAGCTTGTTTTGGGAGTCTTTTTCCCAGACCTATATTTCAATATGTCACTAATATCTCTAGAGGAGAAGGAAAGTAGGAAAGAGAATATTTTCTTTTTTCATTTGATGATCTGGTATGATTTTGTTTTCATTGATCTTGTTACTCAGAACTCAAAACTCCTCTAGAACCCTCTAAATAAGGGCAAATTTCCAGGAAAAAATTTTTATTATTATTTGACTTGTTTATTTTATGCCCTTAAAAGATTTCATGTTGGTCAGCTGTAAACCTTTTTGCATAACTGTGATCTTAAACCTTGCTGTTGATCATCTTTTCTCTCTATCTTCTCCTCAGAGCCGCAGTTTGCCAAAGAACACGAACTCTTCACCAGCATCAACTCCACCAGGGCCAGGCTCAACCTGGTTGGCTGGAACAACGGCGGCTGTCCAATCACCTCCTTCATACTGGAGTACCGAGCAGTGGACTCGGCCACCTGGACCACTGCCCAGCGCACATCGCTGACCAAGAGCTACATCCTGTATGACTTGCAGGAGGCGACCTGGTACGAACTGCAGATGAAGGTCACCAACAGTGCCGGCTCAGCAGAAAAGAGGATCACCTTTGCCACTCTCAATGCTGACGGAAGTGAGTTTGGATTTAACAGATTGTCACAGATTTGCACAGATACTGAGGATCATTGGATCAGGATGGAATAGAAGAATCAGTAGCAACTCGGGATACTTACTGAAAATATGAATGAATGAAATATGAATGGCATGGAACAGGAAAGTCACCAAAATGGTCTGTTTCTTCTTCCTTTTGCGTTCTGTGATATCAGATGTCATCAAGCTCAAGACTGTTATAGTAGCTTTCTAACAATGCTTTGAAGTAGGGCACCACTAAGTTTGACATCAACACACAATTATAAGAAGGACAGAAGAAATTAGACAAATCATAAGACTGAAATTACAATTTTTCAGTCATTACATTATTGCAACTGCTCGGGGCAGCAGTGTTTCAGCATGAAGTGCCATTCAACGGTTCCACCTACAGTATAGTATGTGCTTTAAGAGTGTTTGTGAATAAGACAGTTTTGTCAGCCTTTGAACAAATTGACAGGTATTCTAACGGCTCAGCTGAGTAAGAAAACAAGGATGGTCTTCAGATTCTCCACGGGCCGTGGTGTAGCTTTATTTGCCTTGGGCTACAGATAGCGTCAGTCATGCACAAAGGAAGTGTATAAGCTGTAAAGAAGGATAGGAGGAGGTGAGAGCTCTGTGGTGCACTCCAGACTATTCATTAATTTCCTTTGAAGGGTTTTGCTGAGATGTGTAAGCTGCCTGTCAGGATGTTATGTGTGAGTGGATGTGCTATTGCATTTGTGTGTGTGTATGTGTGTGAGCATATTGGTGTGGATGCCATTGTCAGTTTGACAGTGGGTCTATAGTTCGGCTCAGCTGCTGAGCAGCAGCCCAGGGGACTAACAGCACACATTCAGTCTCCTACAAACCTGGTGCCCCAGCTTCGATCAGCCACAGGGTTATCAAGTGGCAGAGGAGAAAAATATATTCTTAGTGTGAAATTAAGGAAAGGGAACACAGTGAACAACCAAATGATCAAGCAATATCGTTAAAGCAGGGACTTGTTTCTTTTGTCTGTGCTCCTGACCAATTCTTGTGTGGGTTTTCCACCACAGTTCCATAGAAATGCAGGTCTACTGTGTTTAGAGTAGTCAGAATTGCTTTTTAAATTGTGTAGATCAACCAGAAGAAATGCAGCTTAAGGGATTTGTAGCTTTTTTCAGAGTTCAAGGATTACAACAAAGTCTGCACATTAAAAGCATGGATGTGGAAAATCAATATTCAAGGTTTAATTCCTAAGCAGTTTTCATCCGTATAATCTTCGATTGTGCTGCATCAGAATGATTTTTCTTCCACCCTTTACTTGCAGAAATCATAGTTTTTCAACATTATTATTTTAGTGTTGTACATCATTATTTGGTGTTGCATAAACTGAGCAACGTAGTGAGGTTTTGAACTAATGTTTCATAAGCAGCTACAAAGCTAAACATTACTAATAAAAAAGGATGTCATACCTCATCGAGCAAACAGACTAAAGGCCAAGTCAAGTGGAAACACTCCAGACAAACAATCAGCTGAGGCTCTTGGTGTCTCAGGTTTAATATCTCACAAATGTCTGCCTGTGTTTATTTCCAAGGTACCATCCCTCCCTTGTTGAAGACAGGAGATCCCATCTCAGACAACATGTCAGGCAGCGGAGGTCTGAAGATGGTGGTGACCATCACTTCTATTCTTGTGGTAGCCGTACTGGTGTTTATCATGCTCATGGTGCTAAAGAGGAGAAGGAGGGAGCAGAGGCTCAAGAGGCTCAGAGGTGAGTTAAAGTAGTTTATTTTGTGTGAGCGCATCTTATTAAGTAAAAAAAAAAAACACACCCTGAATAGTAAAAAGAAGACTACACATTATTAAATCTAGACGCATGCGCACACATGCCAGTATGCTCATAAAACACACATATAAGCCACAGACAAAAGAAGAGTGCCATGCAATTAAAATATTAAGGCTCAAGTGCATCTGAACCAAAAGGCCAAAAAACTGAGGATAACTTTGCTTTTGTAATTAAGAAACTTAAGTAGTTGTCTCTTTGGGTCAAACACCTCCATGTTAATTTTTCTCTGAACTCTCTAATGTGCTTTCGTTGCCTTTTTGTAAGTGGAATCGTCAATGGCTGTACAGGATTTCCACTGCTGTAGCTTATCAGCTAGGACAGTACTATTATGTTATTAACTAAGTCTTTGCTGACTTCACAGATGCCAAAAGCCTGGCAGAAATGCTGATGAGGTATGTATGCTTAATTTTAATTTATACTTGCTGTTTTCCTTTAAGCAGCAGACACATAAATCACCATGTAGCCCAGAGTTACAGTGCCTATCAGTAAAAATCAAATACAGTATATTACACACAGGATGTGTTGTCCCTCTGGCCTTCTTACAGCTACTTATCAACTTGAATGGAATTGAATTAGCATTTCTGCGATACAATGCAAAATTTTTCTCATTAATCTCAGTAAGAACACTCGGACTCCAGACACAGTGAACAAGCAGCAGCAGACGTTGAGGATGCACATCGACATCCCCAGAGCCCAGCTCCTCATCGAGGAGAGGGACGCCATGGAGACAATCGGTAAGATACTCGAAATGAGACCTTGAGCTTCTTCAGTCACTATATTTATTATGCTTCAGGGTGACATAATGGCTTTTTTCTTTCTGCCTTTCGTTTTCCTGCTTGACTTGTTTTTGTTTTTTGCCTGCCTCCCACTCTTCCCTCCCCTGCCTCTCTCCATTATTTTTCTGTCTCTAAGATGACAGGTCTACCGTACTGTTGACTGACAATGACTTTGGGGAGACAAATAAGCAAAAATCCTCAACAGTGACCCACACAGTCCTCTACCAGTCTCTGTCCCAGGCCACTGGACCACTGGTGGACGTGTCCGATGCCAGGCCTGGAACCAGTGAGTCCCACCACCGTCAGTGCTCAACATTTATTTCCTTTACTACTAATATGAATAACTACTGCTAGTCCTGTCTTACTAATATTAACACAATGTTGTAAAAGTGTCTTATGGCTAGAACAAGGGTATGTTTAAGTTTATTTGGTCACTCTGCAGCCATGAATCTGAATTTGGATCAGCAGCATAAAACATAAACAATGGTAATAGCATTTCATTTCGCATTCATCTAAATTACATGCACTGCAAAAGGCTTTTCCTCCTCGTCTCAGCTTAGCTGTAGACTGTCCGCATACAGCACGATAGCTATGTTCCAGCAGTGAGCACGGCAGCCACGCTGCAGAGCGGCCTCTGGGCTCTCTGAGTTTTAGCTCCACTGAAGCAGAACTGATGAAGAGTAGTGATCTCCCTGCCTCTTCTTGACACTTCCTCACCTGATTGTCCCACCCCACCTGGCCACTTGGACCTGAGTGCACACATGCACATAAGGACATGGAAACACTAGTGATGTACTGAAATGATTTTGTGCAAGAATCAGATTTTTTCTGACCCAAATGGGCCAGCTCAGATTCAGTTCAGTATTATTACTAATATTAACGTTTGTAATAGTTTTGGTACAGATGTGCATGCATGCTATTTTGTGCTAATTAAATCATTTCAAATTCAAATTATTTGCGGTAAATTCACAAGAAAATTGCACATCCCTAGAAACAGAAGCACAAAATATCACTCCAACACTACACAATCTGTGTACACACACACACGACATAAAACACACAGAACAATATCACAGTTTTACACTCAGCACATACTCACACACACAACCTCAGTCATCATAGTCACACACACATGCATTTACGCACAAGCATATAAATGGTCGGTTCATTTATCCTGGCCAGTGGGGCATGAACCCCCGTTTGCTGACTCATGCCTTTTTTTGTTGGCCAAACACCTCACATCATTTCATCCCTCCATCCCCACTGATAGAATTACTGTCTGACCTACTACAATTACCAGCACCATTCTTCTCTGCACAGATCCAATCCAGGCCTTTTCTAAAGGGTCTCATTCTGATTTGGCCCAGCGGTGCACAGAGCAGCAGCCTGTCTGGGTCAGGCTGAATATGATACTATTTATATGTCTGGACCTTAAGATTGATGATAATGTCATTGCATGGGGCTGTGGGGTGCTAACGTTCAGCGCTCACTGAAGGGGTAAACTGAAGATTTGTACCAAACAGGAACAGGAAAGATATATATCACATCTATTCCCCCATCTCATCACTCTTAGAGTTTTGGTTCTCCTCTATCAAGGATTAGGACCCACTAGCTAGAGGCTAATGTGTCCCCGTTGGCTTAAATTTGTTTGTTTCTTCAATGCCACCCCTAAAGGCTGCATTTTATTTTGTTCAGTGATATCCAAACTTTTTTTTATTGTCATTCTGTAATTGAGTAGTTTGTAATTGATATACTCTCTTGGAGACAAACACAGTCTCATAATTAGGTTTTGAGATACAGATTTGAAAGAATGCAATTTTTACTCTCCAGTCTCAGGTACACATTGACTCTTTCAGTAAACTCTGCTGCATACTTATGAATGGAATCATGATTTACTGTTTTATTCAAGCACTAATGTTTTTTTTATTCATATTATAGAAACTCTCAGACTTGAGCTCAGAGAATAATTTGTTAAAAATATCACAAATCTAAGTTGAATCAAAACAAAATGATCCAGTCATACTAAAGTGCTTGTTAATGTCGCATTAGAGGGTTTTGTTGTGTTAGAAACAGACTGAAGTTAAAAATGGAGAAGCTGTTATTAGCTGCGGTCACCAACATTGTGTCCTGTCCTGTCCTCACCAGATCCCACTGCCAGACGCACTGCCAAAGCTGGTCCTGCCGCGGCGCGGAGCCGCTACGCCAGCCAGTGGACCCTGAACCGGCCGCACCCCACCAGCTCCTCACACACCCTGACCACCGACTGGAGGCTCCCCACGCCACGCGCCACTGGATCTGTTGACAAGGAGAGCGACAGCTACAGTGTCAGCCCCTCACAGGACACAGGTAGAGTAGAACAGGGTGGAGGGTGAACATCACGGGAACAACATGGACTCTCAGCCTTTTTTCAGAGTTACAGTTAGAAAGTCGGGGGATGTGGCAGAAATCATGTTGCTTTTGTGAGATTGTGAAGGGTGAAGTCGATCTGCATGGCTCTCACATTGGCTTTGGTGCAATCCAAAGCATATTGGCAGTAGTTTTTCCATTTGAAAGTGCAACTTTGGGGCGGACTCTTGGCTGAAGCTTCCAGGGTGCGAATCCAACTTAAACCTACGCCGTTTTCCTCTATCTCTCAAACTCTGTTTTTAAATCCTGTACTTTATTAAATAATACGCTGCATACATTAAGTTACATTTTACCTGTATTTCAAAAAGTTTTTGCTACACTCAGCAACAACATTTAAACTTGTATGTGATGATGTGTAACGTGTTTATCAGATCGTGCCCGGAGCAGCATGGTATCAACAGAGAGTGCGTCCTCCACCTACGAGGAGCTTGCCAGAGCCTACGAGCACGCCAAGATGGAGGAGCAGCTCCGCCACGCCAAGTTCACCATCACAGAGTGCTTCATCTCTGACACCTCATCCGAACAAATGACAGCAGGGACCAACGACTACACTGACAGCCTGACCTCCAGCACGCCGTCTGAGTCGGGCATCTGCCGCTTTACCGCTTCGCCGCCCAAACCTCAGGATGTCAGTCGGGTCATGAACATGGCGGCACCTAAGGCACACAGACCTGGTGAGCAAGCGGAGTCTACCACACAACCATTCCAACCTTGTGCTTGTCCCACAATCATTTAGCAGCCCCTCTGTCCCATTTTCATTCCACCAGTAGATGATTATAATCCAGCTCTTATGTTTATCTTTTTTTTGTAAAGAAACATGTAGAGAGATTTCTCTAAGTGACAGAAAGTCCTGATCAACGATGAGAAGAACACAGAATTTATCTGATCAAATATCAGTGTATAAAGAAACTTTGAACCTTACAGTAAAACAGCAGTTTTAGATCATCCTGGAGGCAGAATATGTGGGCAGGTTGTAGTTACAAGAGGGATTTAAATCGAATTGAATAGCTAATATGGAGCTGCAGAGGTCTGCTTGTCTTCACCCACGACTCTCTCCCCTGTACTGTTAGACCAGGAGGACGAGGTAGAATTAACTAAATTAGACCTCAAGTACATTCTTTGGAAATTCGAACAAAATTTTTACCAACGATAATGGCTTTTGAGATCCAAACCTCCACACCCCCTGCTATTATTTTTGCCTCCATACTGTAGCTGCAATAACCCACAAGCTAACAGTCAAGTGCAGTTTTACATGATGGATCTGCTTAGCTAAATCTCATTTTATTGGATAGATTTATTTATATACTAAGAGTATTTAATTTAAAAAAATGATTCAAGAATATATTTTGCATATAACATCAAAGGACAAACAACAAAAGATATATGGATACAGGATAAGAACATGGAATTAAATTTTTTCTAATTGTGTCACAGCCAAAAAAACACTTTTTCTGTTGTTCAGTAACAATCTGTGAGACTATCCCTTTACTCTCTTGGCAGAGCAGATGTCAGTACTTTGGTTTCAAGCTGTCTTTGTCAGTCAAGTTTTAAAAGGTAGCACATTTTATAAGTGTGCTGTCTGTGAAAGCCCTCTCGTGATCACCTTGGTCACGAGAGGGCTTTTATTGTAAGAAAGCAGAAAACTTTTTTTGCTTGTAAATGATGTTGTCTTTTTAAACTACACGAAAGCTTTCACTCAGAGGCCTTTCATTACATCTGCAATTTGAGGAAATGCTGTCGTAGACTTACCTTAAATGACCCTTTGCTCCTCCGGGTAGCCCTGCAGATACATTACAAGTTCTGGCCGCATGCCGACAGGCTACTGACCACACACAAGCACAGACAGTCAAGCAGACAGACACACTTCTCCACGACGCATATACACAGCTCATCCATCATCCCATGTGCTGTCCTGTTATAGTGTGTCTGGGGCCACCGCGTTGTAGGAGGTGTTGGAGTTGTTGTTAGGTCTGTGTGTGTGTGTGTGTGTGTGTGTGTGTGTGTGTGTGTGTGTGTGTGTGTGTGTGTGTGTGTGTGTGTGTGTGTGTGTGTGTGTGTGTGTAGAAGGGTGCACAGTCTTAAATCCTCAGTTTAACCAGACAGGAGTTGAAGCCAGAAGATCTGCTTCTTCAGTTTCAGGCCTCATTATGTTTTGAACGTTTGTGCACAGGGCAGCAGACTCAAATCACCAGTTCACCAGGGAGAGAGGGCAACTAAAGGCTATCTGTCAACCTTATCTGAAGCCATTGTCATTCAGTACAAAACAGCACTTTAGTGGCACAGTGGAGACCGTTCGGTGTAATACCAGACTCTTAGCCTTTCAGGCCGGTGTGGCATCGCTGAGTGCTAGACTCGGGTGTCAGTTACGTTGGAGGATACATTATAGGCCTAAGAATCAAAATGTGCTGCCTCTACAGCTTCCTGATGGGTTGTCGACTATTTGTTACAAGTTATGTTTTGACATTGAGTAAAAGAGGCAATATGCACGCCTGTAGAAGCAGGAAAATTAGATGCAAATTTCTTTTGTTACGAGTGAGTCAGGCCTGAATGTGTGTTGTATGGTTTCATTAGCATTTTTTTTAGCTGTGTCAAATGTTATGTATTTCATCTGACTGCACACTCAATGAACTGTTAAACAGAAATGCGGTTTTCTGTGAGGCTTGTAGCCACTCTGACAATTAATAAGGACCCAGATGCAGTTCGGGGCAGTAGCATTTACACATATTATTTTAATCATAGGTACTTGAGGGCTTCAAAGATAAGAGTCCTTTGCAAGTAGCTGCTCTGACTAATGTTCATCCTTATTTCAAGACTTTGTTTCTGCATTTAAAAAGTGATTAATTCCTTACTGTTACTTTCCCATTCATCCCACGAGAGTTTCAATTAACCACTGATGTTGAGTGATATTTCCCATTCATCCCACAGATGCTGGGCAAAGTTGAGGTATTTGTAAGCTATTCAAGTTGAAACAGAGACAGAACCCACCCAAAATATTGTGAAAGAGCTGCACAATGTTGTAAAAACTGTCACTGTATGAAGTAGCATTAAATGTTTTTGGCCACTTGAGGCACTGACGTTTTATCACCTCATCAGCTGTGATGGTGGAAATGTCATCAAACAGTTGCCTATTACACACTTGGCAGATGGAGCAATATTAGCACTAACTTGGAGTTAATACTAATTCTTCCTTTAGCTATGTTTTGGTCTCAACAAAATCCTGACAAAAATATAGTCCTTAAAGGGGCTTAGTCCAAACCATAAAAACTGTCCCAGACCATTAGTGCACAAAAGCATGTGGACGTGGGGAGTCTTTTTTCCATATAGTATATATCACAACACAGTTATGGCTATTAATGAATCACTTTTCACCTTCATAATCTACAGTGTAGTACAAGTAGGACATTAAAATGTTCTCTCCGTGCTTTAAATTCAGAGTGTAGATGCGCTAATCTATTGTAACCCAGACCCAGTGTGGAGGCCAGTTTGATTGACAGTCGCTGAATGACCCTGCTTCCACCCCATCTCTGTCTCCATTACATCTGACTGACCTGAGCTGACCTCACTTGTCCATCGCAAAGGTCAAAGGCAGAGGGACAGCTTCTCATTCATCACCATGTCTTCTTCAGTGCCTCATGAGAGCACACCCATTGGGCCCATGTCCCATAACAGCGTGTTCCTCAGCACTTTATAAACTTCATAAACTTTTACAGTAGTGCCGGTAATTACAGGGCTACAGTCAGCTTGTGACACGCCTGTAAATATGTTGTGTGTATTTGTGCCCCTGCATGACACGCGCAGTATAGAAACGGGGGTCGGAGAATATTGAGACATGATCCTTCCTTAAGGACTGAGCCAAGGATGCAACAGTCACTTACACAGATTAATGGCTTGGCTGAGAGGAGCTGTTGTATTCTGGTTACACATACTGTCCCATTACTGTACGATCTGCAATTTACTGGCTGATGAATTTTCAAACTACATTTCTAATGAGCTCCCACCGAAACACTTAAATCTATATTTAATTCAATTAACACTCCTAGCCATTCATCATCTTTACTGGCACTAATAGGGCTTATTATAAAACACAGTAAATTATGCATTCTTCCCGTGAACCCAGAAATCCATTCTCCAAGGTCACTTGTGGGAAGGAATCTGAGAGATGGGCTCGTCTGTGCTGTCAATGAGGCCGAGTGGCTGGCAGGGAGTGTGTGTGTGCGTGTGTGTGCATGTACATACATACATTATACTTTCTTTTGTGTACATGTCAGCCTGTCAGCACGTGTGTGAGAGGGAACACATATGGAAAGAAGATTTTAGCAATGAATCGTACACCTTTTTAAGCGCTTTTTGATCTGTGGTCCCCTGAAGGACGAACGTGGAGTCATGTAACAACACAGACAGATCCTCAGTAAAAGGGGATGCAATAGCAGTAGAGGTACCATAAACTCACTGACCTGAATCAAAGTGTCTTTCCCTCTCTTTCTCTTCTTCTTATCTAACACTTCACACAATTACCTAACGATTGAAGGGACAACTTTTAATCATGGTTTCTCCTGCAGTTAAGGTGTTAAGTCTGACCTGGTTTATCTAGCTACGGGCGTTCACAAGTTATTGTGTCTCCAAGTATGACTCCAGTTCTTCCTTTCAGTAGAGGGGGTTTGAGAACTACAATAACCCAAAGCAAGACTTAATGCAGTATCCACTGGTCTGTAGTCAAGACATGAGCCATCATTCACAGTACGGAAACATAACTCAATAACTTCTAACTCATAACTAATCATTGTATCGGTATCTGGCAGTGATAGCAAATATAAGAGACTGTAATATTCAGCTTCCTATTACATTATGTTCTGCACGTTTGTCCTGATAGCAACTTTTAGATCAAATAGATTCACATTGAGGGAAATTGGCATTACATTAGAATAACAGTCATGTGAATCATAATCCCAGAAGCGCCCGAGGTGAGCAAATGTAACAGCGTGAGTTAGATATAGATTTTCAACTCTCTATGCAGTTAATTTAAACAGAGAGGAAGGAATAATACAGATGGAGGAACTCAGACCTGTTGAGAGCACATACTGTACACAGAGAGTCTCGGGGGCTGAGCAAAGACCCTCTGGTGAATATCATCACGAAACATGGAACGATTTTTCTTCTAATATCATTATTCACATGCAGTTGACAATAAATTCTAAATGCATTAATCACTATATAACGTGACAGTTGTTGCCTTTAGTGTCAAACCTTACTAACTGTCAACTTTTTATTTCCCTGCAGCACGACAGAGGTTTTTAGCTTCTCTCAGGTCATTTTTTTTGGTTTCACAATCTGCAACTTTACTGAGTTTCACACCTTCGCTGCCACCACTCTCACCAGGGAATACAGGCATTTTAAGCATCTTTCAGCTAAAAAGAATGGTACTTGCCCAGCATATTGCTGCAGACAGACAAAGTTAGCGACTAGAAAGTGAATGTAGTGGAGCGTTTAGCAGCTAAAGCATCAGATATTTCCCTCGGGGGTTGGTGGAGAGCAAAACAAAGTTAAAAGGAGAGTGAATATTGAGCATGTGCATATTTGTGAGATGTACAGTCTCTGAGGATTACCACTTTATAATATGTCAGCGTTGCGTGATCAGAGTGTACTACAAGGCTTCCTTTTTCTACTGTCTGTAGGGACCAGTCATTGCATTTCATCCATATCAACTTTATAAGGTGATAATATGTCTTTGTTGTGTTTACAGATCGTCCCGCTGCCCCTCAGTGGCTCAAAAAATCAACCACCAAGTCATAATACAGCAGCACAGAATATGTATCAGAGTATCATTAACTAGACTAACTGGAACTTAACTAAGCCTTAATTGTCGCCGGTTTCTCTCCTGTGTATTCCCTCCCAGGAGGAGAGCTGGTCCACTTGCCGCCTTACCTCCGTATGGACTTCCTGTTGAACCGTGGCGTGCCACTGGCAGCCCGAGTTGGAGGGGTCAGCAGCAGCAGTGGCAGCAGCAGCAGTGGAGGAGGAGGAGGAGGAGGCGGCGGAGGAGGAGGAGGAGCAGGAGCAGGAGCAAGCGGAGTTGGTGCTGGTGCTACAGGAGAAACAAGAGGAGCGGGAGGAGGAGCCATGGGCCAGACCTGCCTGGAACCCCAGAGGAGCCGTACCCTGAAAAGGCCACCTCCCATGGAGCCCACCCCCATGGAGGTGCCCTCACCCAGGGAGGTGCAGCAGTGGCAGCCAGGAACTGCCTCCACCCTCCCCCACAGGGATGTCCGGGAGAGGGGAGAGGCCCGGGGTGAGGTCCGGGCGGAGGTCTCCTCCTCAGGAGACCTAGCCCAAGCACAGGCTGCCAAGCTCAGCACTTCCCAGGAGTCACTGCTGGATTCCAGAGGACATCTGAAACAGAGCAACAACCCCTATGCCAAGTCTTACACTCTGGTATAACACTGGGACACACACCGGACTGCTTCAGACAACAGGACTACTGTAGAGGAGGAAGGACAAGAGACAGACGACAGGCACAGGATGGACAGTTTTCCACAACAGAAATTGTTGTATATAGAGCCGTTTCTGACATGCGTCTGAAGTGGATGCTTTTCTTTGAGTCTGTCTTTCTTTCTTTCACTCTTTTCTTTCTTTCCTCTCTCGCTCTTCTCTGTTGCTTTCACTTTTCATTCTCTCTCACCTCGCTCCTCTTCTGATGAATTTTCTCTCACAGTTTTTATTTTCTACTTGAGTATTCTTTTATTCTAAAGTGACAACATATGAGGATTGCCAAAATGATTTATTTAAAATTTGAGAAAGAGAAAAAATACTATTGAATTTATATCAAGGACAATTATAGTCATTATTATTATTACTATTATTATTATATAAAACAGAAAATAAATAAAAAACAAGAAGGGAAAGGGAGGAGGACTCTGGAGCACCCTGCAGGAGAGCATTGCTTTCTTAATTTATTTTTATTTTATTGTTGCAGTGTGATGAAATCTGTGATTGGGTAACTGAGGGGGTTTTTAGCACTACGAAGAGCCAATAGAGGAGAAGAAGAGTGACGCCGGAGACGACCGCCAATGCTGACCAATCGTAATGTTTTTTCAACCTTTCTGATGACTGCATGGCGACTGATCAAATGACAATTAATAGGAATGGCTGGAAATCCAAAAAAAAGAGAATTTTTGTCACACTATGAAATTATACAATGTGAATATATATAAAGAGATCACTTTTATTTGTGGATATTATGGGGAAAATGATTTGGTTAATAAAGTCCTTAGTCATGTTTGCACATATCTGACTTTGATTCCTATTGCAAGAGCACAACATCCTGTTTCTGTCTTCCACTTCCTGTCCATCTGCTCTCCTCTGTCCCACTTTCTATCACCTTTCTCCCTCTTTCCATTGAGACTCGTCATGTACACGAAAACACAGTAGTTCTTATTGGCAAGATTTGAAATGGACCATCGTCAAATCTAATTTACTGTCACCCACCAGCAGTCGTGCTGATAACTCACATGTGGTTAACATCAAATTAACTCTAATGGAATATAAGCCAGTGGTTCCCAAAGTTTAAGGTTTAATGGGGTGTATATATGACTAATATTTCCCTTCTCAGAGGCTTCAAGGGGTGGAACTATTTTACAAGAACCATTGTGTGGGACCCACTCATGTCAGTGATTCATCAGTTTTTCTTTCAGCTCTGCTTCCTCTGTCCTGCTTGTGTTTTCCCCTCTTCTCTCTCTTTAACCACACGCCACCAACTCACTGCATCCTGTTTGTATCTATAAGCTTAACACAATCTTGACTGCATTGATTGATCTGAGGAATAACTAAACTAAGGTCTTGTGAATCCATTTCGACGCATTAGCGTTAGTACCCACAATGCTCTCTAACCTGACTTGCTGACCCTCTTGCCTGAAGGTCGCTCAAACCGCTAAACAGGTAACTGTAGGGATCCAGTACATTTAAAACCTGAGCTAAACTTAGCAGTGAGGAAACAGTGATTGATTACACATCGCAATCGTCGTGTGGTGTAATTTGTGACCTTTTTAGATGAAAAACCTCTCACTGGAATATGGAACATTAAACGGTCACTCCACTGATATATGTCAGTTAACTAAGCTCAGTCATGAGTGGTACAACAGAAAGCTCCAGTTACAAATTGGGAGCATGGAGGGATCTATAGAACAATGCCATTTAGTTGTGTTATGGGAAGTCTAGCATCCAGTGTTCTGGAGCTTGAGGGACAAAAAGTCCGGATTTCCCTGCCTGTTCTGCATTGATTTTGACCATTATTTTGAAATCTCACCATTATGCATACCACTGAAGTTTGCAATTTAGAGATAAAATAAATCTACTTCTGTTTACATACAATGTACTTTACATTTCCCCACAATAATTTAGCTTGGAACGCTTTATGCAATCCAACTTCAACAGTAGTTTTCATACTTTTATTCATAAAAGGCATTCTTGGCTTTAAAACCTGTTTAATAAAAGACGACAAAAGACGACGTGTTTGAAGGGATTATTTTGAAGACTTGACAGCAAACAGAGGAAATATTTTCATACCAATTGACTACATAAACAGAGCTCAAGCACACAAATATATTACCATTTTTTCCCCCGAGCAAAAGAATAATAAAACAAACTTGTCATATTTACTGAGCGGGATTATTCATTTATTTGTAGAACTTGTTTTTGTGCATAAATAAGTTTGCAGCAAATGGAAGGATAGTGAGAAAAGAAGAAGCAGATAAAGATGGAGAACAACCTTAACATGGTGCAAACATGAATTAAAACCTTTGAAAAATAATAATAAAAAAAAACAGGTTTGTACTGAGGCAGCTGTGTGTCGGGCTCGATCAACAGATGGCGCTGTGCAGTCACTGAAATTTACATGGAGTGAGCTCGTGGACTCGAAGCAGGTGGAAAGGGATGGTTCAGCACCAAAACTATTTGTGACAACCAGGAGAGAGACATCAAGGGCAACCCAGCGGTCTGCTCCAGTGTGTGTCTGCCATTTGCAGGGGCACACCACCCCGAGCACGGTGAATTATTCATGCCAGCGCTGACACTGGAACCTAGATCAGGTTTACTCTGTCACGCTGATCCATACAGCCCCCGAGAATGTGGATGAGACAGTAGAGGCAGGGGAAAGATTGTATCCACACAGTCACATATGCATATATATACACAGACATTATAATAATCTTTGGGGAAATCAATGGCACTCATCTAGAATTAAGTATTTCTGTTGCTTAGCAGAAAATGAAAAACATTATCTGCTGTCTAATCTTACTCTCTATGATGTGTGTTTGCATCAGAGAGGGGAAACAAATGCCAAACAATCCACCAGGAACATTTCATGAGGTTACTAAAAATTATTTTAAAAAACTAGATATAAAATTTACTCCAGGGGAATTACAATAATTCAATTTTTTTTTAAACCAGTGCCCTTCCCTCACTGGTGTGTGGAGCTATAATGAGGATAGATAGCCCACCTGCACACTGAGAGGACTTTATGACTGTGCCGTTGCCCTCATACATTAGGAAGTGTTTGAGTGTGAGTGTATGATTCGCCTCCTGGCTGCAGGCTATTATCACACCTCCCACCGCACTCAGCCGCCAGAGAGGGAAAGATAGAGAAAGGGATGGAATAATGGGGATTTCAAATCTGATAAGACTGTAAGGTGGTCCCCAACCTTTTTTTATCTGATGTACCCCCACAGCCCTGACCGTATTTCACATACCCCTTCATCAACACCACCCATCATGTTCAAAATGTGTTCATCTGAAGTGATTCTCAGTTGGATGTTACTGAATTTCCAATGTTAAGTCGGTTAGGAGAAGCTGAGCGTTTAAACCATTTATTTATATCCTTTAACCATTAAGCTTTTAGCTATTTCAACCATTTATCTGTTACTTCTGACTAACTAGTACAACTTGTTGCTGTTTCAGCCCCTCAGCCACATCCATTTTAGCTTTATCTTTTAAAACTATTTCGACCCTTTCTGCATTACTTTTAGCTGTCTAAGCCTTTATGTATTACTGTTAGCTAGCTAGGCCTACCATTGAGCTTTTCTGTTACTTTTAGATATTTCAACCATTTAACGTTATCCACAACTACTGAGTTCTTAGCTTTTTTTATTTATTCAAAAAAGTTATTTAATCAGTTATTCTTACTTTTAGTTTTCTATTTAACCTTTTGTACATCACTTTTAACTTAGCTACCCAACTGCATAGCCACGGCATCTATCCGTTAAATTTTTACATAATCTCAATTGCAACATTACCTACAGCTGATTCAATGACTGGATATATCTTTAAAATCAATATCATCATATATTCTCTGTTTTCACATTAGTTGAGCTTCAATCTTTCATCCTATTCTGTCAGCTGCAGGAGTGCACCCTGGAGTCACTGAGATAGTGTGATTTTGTGAAGGAGGTGTTCATCTGCTGTAGCATTAATGCACATTTTTATTAGGATTTTTCTTTTAACTGTCCTATGAGGATCCCATAGCGTGACATGCAGTGTCAGTGAGCAGAAGCTGGTCAGGAATAGGCCAGTGCCATCCCAGCTGAGTTTCCTAATGAGGTGCCTGAAGAGTTGGCAGGAGACAGGGGGTTAATTTAGAGAGCATGAAACGGAAGGACTTTCCCCCTGTGTTCACACAACTCTCCCCAAATCAGTCACTTCTCTCTGTGGCCTCACAAGAACGTGCTCGCTATGTTTATCTGTCTCGCAAAGCCATTATTTTTCTTCTCTAGTCTGTTTTGACCTCCATCTCTCTTCTATCTGTCTCAGATTGCTCTATTGATCCGGCAGCTTGTCCGTCCTTGTCCTCAGTGAAGGACTCGAGGAGCACAGGATGTTTCCGACAAGAAAATTGTTTCCCATGAGTTTCTTTTGTCAGATAGGGCAAACTGACATATGCACGGTAGCCACCTGGATACTACACCACTGCACCTATTTTTTCTATGGATTACTGCTGCAGACTTATTGCTAATGCATTTTCTGCAGTCTGTACAAATGTTAACACGGATAG
Source organism: Pempheris klunzingeri (assembly GCF_042242105.1). NCBI lineage: Eukaryota > Metazoa > Chordata > Actinopteri > Acropomatiformes > Pempheridae > Pempheris > Pempheris klunzingeri. The sequence continues at coordinate 19,261,968 of NC_092015.1, forward strand.
GTCAAAACGTGGCATTTAATTGCTGTTGCAGAACTCTTTTGAGGTTGATGGTCAAGGAGATGAATACATTGAGAAGAACAAATGAATAATATACAGCTGTAGAGACAAATCGCATTCTGTAGATTCAAATACAGTGTCTGCAATTAATTAGGGCCCGAGCACCAAGCGGTGTGAGGTGTAAATTGCAAGTTTGACGGCCTAAACATACACGAAAACTCATGTGACGGCACGGCGAATTTCGAGCATTAAAAGTGTAGTGACTCTACAAGGTCCTATCTTCACCACATTTATACTGTTTGATGACTGTCCGGCTCTGAAGACATGCACATGCTAATTTAGAACCATAGTCATAGCGCCACCTAGTGGCGGGAGGAAGTGCATGTTTTGTTCTCAGACGTCTCTCTCTCAGCAGGTTAACCACAGCCACATCAAATTTGGTCCAAACATTCCCAAGACGTGGATGATACAAAGTTATGAAGCTCTTGAGGGTTTGTCAAACGCTGTCACCGTGGCAACACCTCACAGGTCCCTTCCCTCCTATGGGCTCTCCTTTCATCTTTGACAAACTCCTGCACAACGGCAACCAGGACTACAATCCACAATTGCACATTTTCATCTGTAGCGTACCAGGGATCTACTATTTTGCTTACCATGCCCACTGCAAAGGAGGTGATGTGTGGGTGGCCCTGATGAAGATCAATGAGCCAGTAATGTACACATATGATGAATACAAAAAGGGCTTGCTGGATCAGGCATCCAGGAGCGCTGTACTCCCGTGATGACAAGGAGACTCTGTGCATGTGCAGCTGCCATCTGACCAGGCTGCAGGACTTTATGCTGGTCCACATGTCCACTCCACATTTTCTGGATATTTATCGTACCCAATGTAAGAAATGTGTACAAGGAAAGGTGATAGTAATGAATGGTAAATGTTACTATATTTATGGTAAAAGCAGTCTCAAAGGTACAATGTAGGTCAAGTGAACTGGTTTACAGCCACAGAGTGGTGGAAGAATAATATCTTCTCCCACTTCAAAAGATGAGAGAGGCCTGTAATTTTCATCATAGGTATACCTCAACTATGAGAGACAAAATGAGAAAAAAAAATCCAGAAAATCACATTGTCTGATTTTTAAAGAATTTATTTGCAAATTATGGTGGAAAATAAGTATTTGGTCAATAACAAAAGTTCATCTCAATACTTTGTCATATACCCTTTGTTGGCAATGACAGAGGTCAAATGTTTTCTGTAAGTCTTCAGAAGGTTTTCACACACTGTTGCTGGTATTTTGGCCCATTCCTCCATGCAGATCTCCTCTAGAGCAGTGATGTTTTGGGGCTGTCGCTGGGCAACACGGACTTTCAACTCCCTCCAAAGATTTTCTATGGGGTTGAGATCTGGAGACTAGCTAGGCCACTCCAGGACCTTGAAATGCTTCTTACGAAGCCACTCCTTCGTTGCCCGGGCGGTGTGTTTGGGATCATTGTCATGCTGAAAGACCCAGCCATGTTTCATCTTCAATGCCCTTGCTGATGGAAGGAGCTTTTCACTCAAAATCTCACGATACATGGCCCCATTCATTCTTTCCTTTGCACGGATCAGTCATCCTGGTCCCTTTGCAGAAAAACAGCCCCAAAGCATGATGTTTCCACCCCCATGCTTCACAGTAGGTATGGTGTTCTTTGGATGCAACTCAGCATTCTTTCTCCTCCAAACACAACAAGTTGAGTTTTTACCAAAAAGTTCTATTTTGGTTTCATCTGACCATATGACATTCTCCCAATCCTCTTCTAGATCATCCAAATGCTCTCTAGCAAACTTCAGACGGGCCTGGACATGTACTGGCTTAAGCAGGGGGACACGTCTGGCACTGCAGGATTTGAGTCCCTGGTGGCGTAGTGTGTTACTGATGGTAGCCTTTGTTACTTTGGTCCCAGCTCTCTGCAGGTCATTCACTAGGTCCCCCCGTGTGGTTGTGGGATTTTTGCTCACCGTTCTTGTGATCATTTTGACCCCACGAGTTGAGATCTTGCGTGGAGCCCCAGATCGAGGGAGATTATCAGTGGTCTTGTATGTCTTCCATTTTCTAATAATTGCTCCCACAGTTGATTTCTTCACACCAAGCTGCTTACCTATTGCAGATTCAGATTCTTCCCAGCCTGGTGCAGGTCTACAGTTTTGTTTCTGGTGTCCTTTGACAGCTCTTTGGTCTTGGCCATAGTGGAGTTTGGAGTGTGACTGTTTGAGGTTGTGGACAGGTGTCTTTTATATTGATAACGAGTTCAAGCAGGTGCCATTAATACAGGTAACGAATGGAGGACAGAGGAGCCTCTTAAAGAAGAAGTTACAGGTCTGTGAAGGCGACCAAATATTTATTTTACCGAGGAATTTACCAATTAATTCATTAAAAATCCTACAATGTGATTTCCTGGATTCTTTCCCCCCATTCTGTCTCTCATAGTTGAAGTGTACCTATGATGAAAATTACAGGCCTCTCTCATCTTTTTAAGTGGGAGAACTTGCACAATTGGTGGCTGACTAAATACTTTTTTGCCCCACTGTACATTGTGCATTTATTCTTATATCCATCAACATACAATATATCAGTGTTTATGACACGCCTGGTATGATTCCTGGAGCAATGAGAACAATTTTGTTACAAAAATAAAGGCCAGATGCTTTTACAGCTTTCGCTCATTTCTTGAACTAAAAGTCAAGTGTTCACGCTTTCCCGACCCGCTTGAATTTAAATCCGGCTCTGTGGCTCTGTACCTGGACTGTACCACCTCATGAGTTGTCTTCAGAGCGTCTCCCTTCCTACTTTCACATAATGGTATGATCCTACTCTGTTCTCACATGTGATTGGCCGCATGGTGAGCCCATTACAATAAAATCTGAAGATGCGGCACTCCCGATGCCAGTCGGCTCTTCTCCTTCAGCTACAAAGGATCGGAAGCTTTGCTTCTGCTTCATAAAGTCTTTGGAGGGCGAGGGGAGGAAAACATCATGAAGACGCGGAGTTGGCTTTGGTTAATGAGGTCAGTCTGAGGCTGAATGGCCGAACAAACACAAACAAATCAGTGGTCAGTTGTTAGCTAATTAGCTAATGCTAGCTAACATGTGAGACAGCTGCTATATTTTACTGCTGTTTTAGGCCTTGTGATGTCTCCTTCCCTGTTCTCCAGCTGGACTCTGGAGAAGTGGGTGTCAACTTGCCTGGCCACACCTGTAGGTGTCGTCCAGGCATATAAAAGGCCGTCTGTGCTCTCTCTCCCTCTCTTGCTCTCGCCCTCTCTCTTTGTCTGAGCTGGGTTGCTGGCTGGCCACATGGCCAGAGCCCTTTGCTGTTTGAATGGGCATATTTCTGTTAAACTATTTGGTAGAAATAAATATCTTTGTTGGAACTTCGGTGTGTGAACTCTCTCACTTGTTGCAACCTGTGAGCCAGGGTTGTAACACTAATATATAGGTATATATGCTAATAAGGGCACAACAGTTTTACACTGATTGTTCTAATGTTCTCTGTGTTTGCACTAGAACCTCCAGAAGTTCCTCATCGATCTTCGCAGCTGTTTCCTGTTAATCAGCTGCTGCTGCTTCAGAGGGAGAAAGGAGACTGGTGAGCACACACACTCTGCAGCAGCAGGAGAGTTAAAGCTCAGACTTAGTGTAACGTTAAAGTTATATTAGTGTTTAATTAGTAAGTGTGTCTGCAGTGAGTTTGCTGCTAATGACTGGACTACAGGGTCAATAATCACTGATGGGTTTCACCTGTGACTAATCAGTGGCTAACACGCTGGCTAGTGTTAGCATGTAGCATTAGCATGTGGCCTGTTTGCTTCTGACCACCATGTGTTTGTTCGGCCATTCAGCCTCAGACTGGCCTCATTAACCAAAGCCAACTCTGCGTCTTCATGATGTTTTCCTCCTGTCGTTTTCCAGTTTTCTTTTCCTTGTCCAAACATCTTTTTGAAGCAGAAAAACTAGTCGCAGAAAACTCGCCAAAAATCCGCTCAGGTTCTGACGTCATCTGCTGATGCTGATGTCCTGACTTCATTTCCTATGTTGCTAACTTGGCGACTTTCTCGCTAAATCTGGCGACTTTCCAAATCCTCTTGCCGACTTTTTCTGGTGTTATTGGATACTTTTCTGGTGTTTTGTAGACTCTGACGTGAAAGCACGTATCACTCAGCAGTCACTGTCCTCAACAAGCAGCGGGTGCTTCCGTTAGCCCCTCCCCCTCCCAAAGCTCTCACAGGAGCCTCGTGCAGCTGGAGAGCCACTCCACTCTGCGTGCACGCTGCTCACGAATCGCGCACACGCAGAGCCGCCGCTGATCCCGCCCTGGCTCACAGAGAGGGATGGAAATGTGAATGTTTCTTCGCTGTCACACTAAAATAAATCATTGCATTTGAGCCACACAGCCTCAGTCACTTACTCACCTCGTCCACTGTGTGTGCCTCTCTATGACATAAGCTAATCTAGCTAGCTGGCTCATCATGTCTCAGTCTAAAGTGTATGCTCAAAAATAGAGAAAGGAGTGAGAATCAAACCCTGAATTCAAAGGCAGGTTGATACACGGGCATGCTGCCTGTATTGTAAGGCTGATTTCTACGCCAAACCTATATGATATAGAAAAAACACATGACAACTCAAAAACATACTGAAAAGACAAAGCCTTAAACAGTTCCACCCAAAGCAAGCTGCCATTAATGAGTAAATAACTGACTGAAGCCACCATGGCATTAGCTATTGATGAACACTGTTCCACACTGCCATGTTGACCCATAGGAGCTGGGCTCCCCAACCTTCTGTTTGAGGGACGACCCACTCTACCACTGAGCCACAGCCGCCCATGTGGTCATGCTGGAGAAGCGTGTGAAGCTGCTTTCTCAGACTCCACTGCTGCTACTCACTTCAAAATGCACAGGACAAAGTGCACGGAAATGTTTAATGGTGTTCTAGCACCATACTTTCTAAAAAAGTTGGTCGCAGATGTGGGTGACCAGCGTGTCAGCCTCCGCCTCGATGAGTCCACAGATGGAAGTGTTTCTAAGTACCTGGGGGTTATGATGAGGTACTTTTGTGACACCAAACACACAATTGTCTCAACATTTCTGGGGCTTGTTGAGTTGGAGGGAGGAGATGCCAGATCTATAGCCCGAGCTGTTGTGGCTTTCCTGGAGAGGTGTTGTCTTAAAAAAGACAAACTCCTGGGGATAGGGACTGACAATGCCTCCGTCATGACATTCGTGTGTGTCACTCTCTGGAGCTTGCTGTAAGTCATGCTTCCAATGACACCATCCCCCGTAGTGTGGAGTACTTGGTACGGGAGACTTAGAACTGGTTTTCAGTGTCTCCAAAGCGCAGGGAGGCCTACAAATCCGTATATGAGAGTATCAACTGTGGGGAGAAACCCTTGCAAATAACCAAGATGTGTGCCACACGTTGGCACTCCATTGGACCAGTGGGAGGTGCTTCAAACTGCATTTCACATTCACCAAGTCCAGTGAACACTGCTACATGGCTGAGGTTTTATACTCCATGTACATCCATCCATCCATTATCTATACCGCTTATCCGTCAGGGTCGCAGGGGAGCTGGAGCCAATCCCAGCTGACTTCGGGCGAGAGGCGGGGTACACCCTGAAGTGGTCGCCAGCCAATCACAGGGCCTCATACAGAGACAGACAAACACTCACACCTACGGCCAATTTAGAGTTACCAATTAACCTAGCTTGCATGTCTTTTGGATTGTGGGAGGAAGCCAGAGAGAACCCACGCTACCTTCTTGCTGTGAGGCAACAGTGCTAACCACAGCATCACCATGCTGCCCCTTATTCCATGTACACTGATCCTCAAAACATCTTGTGTCTGACTTTTTTGAAGTCAGTGCTGGATGAGGTACAGTTGGCCATCAAGGCTTTTGAGGGAGAGCAGGTAGATCCTCTTAAACTTCTTGACAGCTTGGTTAGCCTGATAAAGTCTGTGAGTAGCAGGGTGCTGAATCCACTGGCAAATACTGATGTACTCAAAGAGCCAATTGATGGATACATCAGTCCCAAACCGTACCTTGGTTACCTTCTTGAGTCAAAGGCAGCTGAGCTCCACCTTGCACCTGAGGAGAAGAACAATGTCAGAAAGCGGTGTGTAGCCTTCACCATCTCCGTCACTAATGAGTTGAGGGTGAGACTGTCGGACAACATTGAAGCATTGCAGTACATGTCAGTCTTCAATGTAGAGGAAACTCTAAAGCACAATAAGAGCCTGGGAGAAATAGAAAAATTAGCCACACTCCTTGGCTACTCTCCTGCAGAGATAGACAAGATTGTCCAGCAATGGCGTGGGCTTCTGGGGTGAGATTTGGAAGTTCAGGGATGCAGCTGATATCAAGTTTCAGGAACTTGCCATGGCTGCTGTGTCTGCGTTGTCCTTGCCACACTCGAATGCTGAAGTCGAGAGATTATTCAGCCAGATGAGTGTGGTAAAAAGCAAACTTCAGACCCTCAACTCCATCCTGTATGTCAGATTTGGTCTGAAGTTGTCTGCTGAGGCTTGCTATGAGCACAAGCTGCCTGATAATGTTTTGCAGCTTTTTGGCACATCAGCTGCTTCCTCATTTAAGTCAGCTCCCCCAGTTGATGAACCTGCCATAGAAAGCCTTGACCAAAGTGAAGATGACCTGCTCTTTCTGTGAGCCAACACAGCGTGTGTGTGGAAAAACCAAACACTGAACCTGAATTAGGGCCAGACTAGTTGCCATCATTTTCTCACATTGCCATTGACAGTTTTTTCTATTGTCACTTTTTGGTCGTTATCGCTTGTTAATGTTGTCAAGTTAAAACCGTCTATACAAACAATACTTGTTGTAGGCTCCTAAATGTCACAGCGTAGTGACACAACTAGCCAGGAAAGTTTAGCAATAAGTCTATAGATGTGTTCATCATAAACAAAATGTAATCAATTATTTTCAGGGAGTTTATTCCACAGTGCAGGTAGAAGTTTGGGTTCAGGTGTTTTGCATTTTTGAGGACACAGCGCCCCCTTGTGTCCTGTAGGAGTAACTCTTGATCAATGTTCCTCCACTCGTTTTCTCTTTTTCACTGTTTTTTCTTGGGGGCAGCATGGTGGTGCTGTGGTTAGCACGGTTGCCTCACAGCAAGAAGGTTCCAGTTTCATTCAGTCTAAACATTCCCAGGATATGGATGATGCTCACTTATGAAGCTCTTGAGGTTTCGCCAAACATTGTCACCGTGGCATCGCCGTGAAACAGGAAATTGTTGTATCTTCAGTGTACATAATCCAATCTGTTCCAAACTTGTCATGATTAATAAGACTCCCGGCCTGAAGACATCTACATGCCGGTTAGTGACCACAGTCATTGAACCTAGTGACAACAGGAAATAAGACTTTTGTGCCAATCATCATTTGATTTGCATGAAATTTTCACGGTGTAGTCAACACTTCATATGCTGAAATATAGGACGTGATTAGTGGCTGTTCTCTAGCGCCACATAAGGGACACAGGAAGTGACAAGTAACCCCTTGATGCACTGTCCGAAATACATGAAAATTCTGAGCTTGGCATGGAAGGGTTGGCGTCCGGCAACAGGATGTAGCCGCCGCCCAACCCGACGTGCGCAAAGGTGCGAGGGCCCTCCAACGCTGCTTGCAGCCTTAATTATACTTGTAATTGGTCCACAGAAGGATAACCAATCGTAGCGTGCCACATAATGAGGAGTTAGCTTTTGATCTTTAATAAAGCTGTGTGTGGAGCAGAGCAGCGACACTAAAAACTGCTGCACCCCTGGTGGCGTATCGTGCTTTAGGCTTCCACCTACCACCTCGCTGTATGTTCCCTCACATACCTGATCTGCCTTGAGCTCAAGCCATCAACAAAAGTGAAAAGTCTTACTTTAGGGGGGATTGTAATACTCACAAAGTAAATAAGGATTAAATCTTTCAGAGTGTTGCATCATATTTCATCATTCAACAATGATGGATTGTGAGAGAGGCTGCTCAGTGATCTGCTTGTGCACTCATTACACTACTTCTCTTGAGGGACTCGTCGTCTGCTTAAGTCAGTGCCGTGTGCAGGAAAACACATTTCTTCACTGAATTGTCCCGTAAAAAACTTCTCTGGAAGTAGCCATTAAAATACAGAGAGAGACATGCAGTATATAATTACATAAAATATAAAAAACAGCAACTATAAAAAAAGAAAAGAAAGAAAATGTCATTTACTCAAAACCTGTGACATCCATGAGGACTTTCTACAACAGCTCTCTGGTATCTTGGTCAGATAGTACTGGCCTGTACCTGTACATGTACCTGTAGTTTCCTCTTGCCCATCAAGGTCCACTATTACACCCAGGTAGTTGTTCACTGTCAATGTAATAACTATTACATTACAATTGCAACTGTTAATGTAGTCTTTCTACTAATCTACTACTAAATCCACAACAAAGGGAGGATTTTAATTTGCATAGAAATGACGCAGAAAGATGGTTTATGGTTCAAAGCCGATTGACTTGTATCTATCTGTAGTATCTATTTATCTAGACAGATAAAACAGTTCTGACCTTCTGAGCATTATTGTGACAGTGTATATATAATTTTCTGACCAGTGATGGAGGAAAAATGGGACATTATCTGGAGATTATATTGTGAAACATATCCTGACCTTCAGATTAATGTCTGACAAAATGCAGTACTCTTTCAAATATATGCTTATACATTCTATAACATTATAATTTCCCCACAAAACGATGAATTTGCAAGATTATAGTTTTGTATGCATGCCATATTCTAACAATGTATTCAGGAGTGTGTTGGATGTACTTCTTAGGGATTTTTGTCCGCAATGACTCATGCAGTTCCTTCATTGAGCCCATGATGCTCTGTTGGGTTGTGATCTGCTCAGGTCACCGGGCTAAACCTGAGGTGATGGCATGGTGTATAATACTGCCATCAGAATCCACAAAGCCATGAAGAGATTCACCTGCACTGAGGCAATGTGTGGAATTCAAATGATGCTACAGTATTTTGGTATCAAGGTACCTGATGTATAACAATATGCCCCAATGTTATACTAATTAATACTCCAAAACCACGAGTCCCAGAAGAATCAGTTTGACATAAAAAATCTTCTCCAACCTTCACCTTACATGGCTTTGGGATCAACTGCCCACAGCTTCTTCACTGTCTTCTTGTCAGCACACAGACGTAGGAGCTTACCTGCAGCTTTAACCCATCTGCTTTCAGGCTCAAATGGTTGTGCAGTCAGAAATGTCACACTGAGCTGTTATGTGAGTGCTTTTCTATCTGCTGGCCTGAAGAAATCCAACCGTTCTCCTCTGACCTTTGTCGCGCTATGCCATAACATTCTCTGACTGCATATTTTGTGCTGACTGCAAGATTCTCTGGGTTATTGCCACAGGCCTCGGGTCTGTATAAATCTACATTTAAGATGTGAGTAGACCCGAAATGCCCTGAAATAAGTAACAACACCAGCATTACAGTATGTGGCTTTGATAGAAGCTCTCTGTGGGGATTTATCATAAATCTGAGTCCATCAGAACAAACAAAATCAGTTCAGATTAACCACCTTTGAAGGTCTTTGCCATCTTTAAATAGACAGGCTAAGGCTGAGATGTGTTCCATGGTGGGCCCTGGGTCGAGACTTTTGCTGACTGTTTATTCCTGTTTATATCTCAACTGTCTCAGTCCAACTGACTGAAAAATGCTCATCTCAGGTTGGGATAAAATATTGATGGATCCTTTTTTAGGTCAGGTACAGGTTTTTAAACCTGTGAGGACCCTCAGCTGGAGCATTGTTTGTTGTACTATATTCAGAGTTACTTGGGTCATGCACTTATCTCTTTAAAATACATGCTTGCTGTAAATAGATTTTACTGTACACATGATAAATAGCTGCTGAACGCCTCATTATCATTTCTAACACAGTTAAGATAAAAAAGAGTTAGAAATCTTAGGTGAAAAACTATAGTGCATCATAAAGTACAGCGTACAGTCCCGTGAAAAATAGCATTACCTAAATCATCTTTTGAAGAGGGATTTGCAGCTGTGAAGGTGAGGTCTCATTAGAGAGCGAGAAAACCAGGTATAAATAGCACCTGATTTCTGGGGTTGATTCACAATCACAAGGTCAGTGGAGCAGCAGTACTGCCGTGGGGTAAGGTATCTAGGACACTGTTCAAATATAAAGATAAAATGTGAAAAAAAAAATGCTCCATCACACAGAGAGAGTGTGAAGCGATTATCTTTCTCTTGCTCAGACTCTGGTTCACAACAGCTGCTTTTATTTGTATGTTAAAGGCGGTTGGTTTACTAAAAGCTAAGCATCCCATCACATGATCACCTTCCAGCATAAACGTTCATGTTCACACCACTTCACCGTCCTCCTCAAGCACTCAGAGTCTGACAAGAAACATTATGTTATTCTGGTCGCTATTTGTTATCTGAAATGACATCCTCATGCCAGCCTGAGCCGCGAAGGACGACAAAGCAGTGACTCGATATTTGTTTCCTCCCCCTCTGTATTATCTGCCAGTCCTGCAGGCGTAGAGACTTTACACTGCTCACTCATTATGTACTGGAGCGGCTACAGCTGCAGCAACCATCAACCCCTGTATCCACGCTTAAAGTCACGGGTCACTGGTCATCAGCTGCCTCTCGACATTACCTTTGCCTTAAAGCTCAAGATATCTGTACTGATCAGATGCCATGAGCCATTTGCAAGAACATTATTGCTCACTAGCTAGTTTAGAAAATATATGCAGTGAAAACATGAGCAATTGCTGTGGGGCTCAGTTAATACATTCTATTACATTCTATTCTAGCCTAGTAATTCTCCTATATGCAGTAACTCAGGGTTAATTGCTTGGCTAATAACGTAGTAAATAGATATGAGCATATGCCATGACCGTTGCACATAGCCTGTGGTTTGCACCATGCCACCAAAAGTAACTGTGCTGCTGAAGTCCAGTCACTGGTCTCTGCTAAAAGTGAAGTCTGTATCAATAAATACCAGTAGGCCTACACTGTAACTGTGCTCCCATCAGTACTGCAGGTGATGGAAAATGCCAGCAACTGTGGTAAAGTGTGATTAGAGTTGCAAATATTAAATTTAACAAACACTGTTTGATATGTAGGCCCATTAGCTTTGATTTTAATGCTGTGGAGTTGTCACTTCTACTGACAATCTAGTTGCTAAGAGCATATAAATTCAGACAAACACACTACAGTCATGACTGCTTATCACAGTTGCAGAGTTCATACTCAGTTGTCAGATGACAAAAAGTTACCAAACCAAAGTCAGAACGTTTTTATGAGAACAAGATCCTGGTTAAAGACTACCAGAATATTCCTTTTCAAGGGAACCTTGCCAATTTTCCACGGATTCTTATGTGACTATCACAGCGCACCACATCACTACACAGCTACAAGGGACATGGCTAGAGAGGAGATCAGGAGGTACAGAGAGCAGATTCTTTTGCACCTGAATAACAACAATGGTGGAAAGCACAGGTGGACTGTGCCGGACACAGGTGGAAACCACTGCTGTCATCTACTGCAAAAAAAATACCTCTGTATACAGCCACCAGTGTGGCATCAGAAAGAGTGTTCAGCACTATTGAAGTTATTGTTATTCTGATTTTTCCATACAAATAAGTTCAGATTGCATCAGAATCGAATTGCATCGTATCGCATTGTATCGTATCATTATATATCTTATATTATAAGATATTGTCCCTGAATTACATCGTAGCCCATGTACCTAGATACATATCTTATCGGCACATGAGGGAGAGATGCACACCCCTTGGGAATACCATCTTCCCAACACTCCTTCAACCATCACTGGTCCAGATGGAGTGTGATCACCCCACTTTGTACACTACACTCAAGAGACGCTGAGAAGAACTTCACGTAATGGAAATGGTATATTTTTAAAACACATTTGAATATAGGACCGTGTGAGTTGTGCAGTGCTCACAAAACTTTTTCTTTTCTACTTAATTGAAACCGACAGATGTTAGATAGAGCTTCTGTTGCTTTATGAATGACTTAAATCTGTAAACTCCAATCATTATCAATGGAGGCTGATATGAAGACAAGAACTACAATGGTGTGTTTCATGTGGAAACATTCAAAACAGCTCCCCAGGCACCTGTCTGTATTTCTGACAACAAGGATGCAAATATGTTTTAATGAGTTTTTAAAGTGACTGGAGGATTCAATGCATCAAAACAGTAACTTTAGATTTAATGCATCAACAGTCAGGAGATTTATCGGCAGTCAACCTCCATTGTGCAAACGTCAAACGAATCAACTTCAGAGGCAAAATACTATATGTAGCCAACAGAGAGAGGAGACATTTGCTGATGCTGGGCGCTGATAGAACCACACTGTTTTCTGAAAGCTTTTACTCTTAGTGTATGATGAAGTGGAAGTCTTTTTTCTCATTTCAGTGGAAGCATCAGTCATGTCTACACAGTAGGCTGTTAGTTTTGACAGTGAAATTCCTCACACCATGCTCGCAGGCACACTCACTCGCTGATTAGATCAAATTGCATGTTACTGTTAGTGTGACAGGCTACTAATGACTGATGTAAATTTAATGAATCAAACCTAGTGGAATCATCCATCTCCCCATCCACAGGCGCTGTGAGTCTGCAGTGTTTTAGAAAATACCCTCAGCTTTACAAACAAATCAAATAATGCAGGACGAATGCATGACAAAGGAGGTCCGGTATAAAACCTGTATCAATACTTATTTGCATGAATAGAAGCAGTTTGAGCAGATTTGTTTTTTATTTTCAAGGAAATGTGTTCAAATGCATGCACGAGTGGATGTGGGCAGCAGTGTGTGTAGCAATCACCAAAATGTCAGTTTTCATAGGGACATGGATGATTAATTATTACCAATAACCACTGAGTGTGAAATTGATTTGCGTGGCTGTCCAGATATAAGCAAAGCAAACGGTTATACGTCATAAACACTTAATTCATATTTGCCTTCTAAACAGTAGTGGAATCCGGTAAAGATAATTTGATGGACTATATGTCTACACGGCCTTCACTTTCTATGTTGCTTTAAGTGGCTCTAAGGGGTAAAGAAAATGCCCCACCCACCACCTCTGGGTGCTAAAGATTTATTCTGCGGCCAGCAGGACTGATATTCTTCTATAGGCAGAATAGAAGGCATGCAGTGAATTTTCTCATTCTCAGTGCACGTGGAAATTTTCACCGTAAAACAGTTTCACTGCATTTCTCAACATACATTACCCCCACAATGGTTAAGCTCTGTCCCAAAAATGGTCCACAGTACATCCTGCTGTATTTAATCAGACTGTACGAACGAGTGATGTTATGTCATGACTAAAGAACAAGGTAAGGTGCCTCTGATGACTTTAAAACACCCCACTCCAAACTTAAAAATAGCACAACTCTGTCTGGAGACCACGGTGCCATAATATATCTCCAATCTCTAGGTGAGAGGACTGCACTTTCCAGCCATACTCAAGGGAGACGAAGTGAGGACCCAGAGGTGATGACACAGTTCACTGTCAACCTCCCAATCTGCCTCTCTACATCAGCTGGGAGAGGAGAGGAGAGGAGAGGAGAGGAGAGGAGAGGAGAGGAGAGGAGAGGATCAAGAGCAGGATCTCCATAGTTAATACAATAAATCCTAATACCCCACACTCTCATAAACATGAGGAAGAGACTAACAGAGCCTTGGGAGGACAGTTATTCTCTGTGGGCCTTTGGATGACTTGGCAGGATCCTTTTAAGTTGCCATCTGGGTGGAAAATAAAACAAGCAGCAAACAAACAAGGAAATGCAGTGAGTTCCTTTTATTTCCACATGACACTGAAGGTCACCCCACTGCTGCCTTTTACTGAGGAAGACTATGGCACCGAGCCTGCTTTGTATTGATTTGTTGGCTGGAGAATAATCATTTATTTTTAGGTTTTTGACGGGTATTTAATAACTTTTAGACTAAATCAAAATGTAACTGTTTGCAGTGTAAAACATCTGGCTGTGGATATCAAGGAATCAGGTGCACTTGTCATGACAGTTTAATCCTCTCAGGCTTACACAGCTGATCTGCTGTGAGGATCAATTCCCCGGGGTGTAAAGGTCATCACTGACCTTAATATACTACAGTCCAGTGGTCCCCCTTTTGTGTAGTGTCATGATCGTGATTGTAAGAAAATCAGTGTGACTTCTCCTGAACTGATCATTGATGGAAAGTGTAAAATGACTTTTTATTGGTTATAGTTAAATATGTTGTGCGGTCGCTAACCCTCCCTTCCAGGTGCTCTCGGCGTGGTCTTTGTCTCTCTCCCTCTCAGGTGCTCCTGATGAGCTGATTAGTTGCTGGCCTGCACCTACTTAAGGGAGGCCAGAGGAGGAGTGCGCTCCCTAAGAAGCAACCAAAAAGATTGTTTGGTTTTTGTTCTTCGTTAAATCTTGTTTTATGTCTGTTTTTGTGAGGATGGAGGTCTGATGGTTCAGTTTTCATGGTTTTGTCTAATCTTGTCATTTATCATTTTGTCGCTGGCCCACACTTCCCCTCGTTCTTTTGTTATTTTTAACCAGGCCTCCAGACTCCCTTAGTTTTGGTAAAACTTCTGTTAATGATATCAGCCTCCTCCTTTATGTGTTGCTGATCATTAAGACTGAGCCAAATGTTTTTTTGTGGCTGCAACACGTGTGAGTTAAACTGCTGGTTTTCATGTATGAACCTGAAGCACATATTGTTATTCAAATGCACCACCACAGTTACACATGTGATGAACAGTAGAGCCCTTATCATTCAGAATCTTTAAGACAATGCGTGGGGTATTATCAAAAACATTGGTATCTGTCTTAAAATAAAACCTGCAAGTATGAATAAGATTCTAAAGTCCTATGTTCATCCCGCTGTCTCTCAAGCAGCTCTGAGACATGTAGCTCTGAACCAAATTTCATAGCAATTCATAAATTGATCACAAATTGATCCATCAGGTAGACGTTTAGATATTTTGTCCTGCTGGTGGTACTAAGGAGACAAAAAGTCAGACGGATTCATCCTCTGGGGACCATGATTGTCTATACAAAATGTCATTGCAATCCATCCAGTAGTCTGAGACAGTTCAGTTTGGACCAAAGTGGTGGGCTAACAGGCCGACATTACCATGCACAGAGCAATGCTGTTGGCATGGTTACAAATTAACCATGCTGCC
Organism: Pempheris klunzingeri; assembly: GCF_042242105.1. Classification (NCBI taxonomy): domain Eukaryota; kingdom Metazoa; phylum Chordata; class Actinopteri; order Acropomatiformes; family Pempheridae; genus Pempheris; species Pempheris klunzingeri. Next base: position 19,277,222 of record NC_092015.1, read on the forward strand.
CAAAAATAGTACATAAAGATTTCACACTAGGAAACTAGCAAATGATGTGTTTCTCTGTGACAGAAGATATATTGTGCTCATAAGCTATTCCTTTGAAATAAAAAACTTTACCTTCAGGCTGTAGCACAAACAACATTTTTGCCAGTGTTTGTGTGCTTTCACTTTTTCCTCACACAGACTAATGAGGGAGACTCCGTTATGTGCCTGAGCAGCATACTGTGTAATGATGGAAGCTTTGTGCTGTTCTGCGATCAACTTTAAAAGGAGTAAAGCTTGTTTGTGACAGCCGCCTCGCAGCCAAAATCTTGGCTTCCCAGTCATTTACACAGAGCAGAAGGAAAGTCAAACAAAGTATGGAGCAGCAGCTGGCCAACTAAGGCAAGAATTGGATGCCATTGTTTTTGATTTTCTTTCTTTTTTTTTTTTTTTTTTTTTACTCAAACTTCTATCAAACACCAAAGACAGGCACATATAGCCTTTTCAAATAATTCTGTACTGATGAAATGTCGTCCTGTAATCCTGAACTGAAATTTACAACATTTAAGCATGTGTATGTTGTTGGATGTGTGTTTTTTAAAAGTGCCTAAAGCTGCAGCTCAGTGGGAGTCAGCCAGTCAGTTAGCCTGGCTCTATGTGGAGAAGGTTATCAAGCTGAGAGGGGAATAGATTCAGCTGAGCTCATTCTGAAGAAGTTTCTATTTATAAATTGTCATCAGAATATAAGTCCCTCTGCTGTCCCTGTGTATATTAATGCAATATATCAGACGTACTGCAGCAATTCAGCAGCCATTTTTGATATGAAGCTCGAGATGTTTTGGTATTTACATGCACTGTACACAAGTTCCACACAGAGTCTTTATTTATTCAATGTACATTGATACACAGCTTGATAGTATCATGCAGGTAAGAAAAATGCCTCTGGGTGAAAGATTCTGTTCAGGATGGAAAGCTCCAGGCTAAGTTTCCTAAAAACGACCTTCTCTCTGTCATCAGCTTTCGCTCCATCTTGTCAAACAAATACAGGTGCTTTTTGGGAAGCGTAGTCCTAAGCAGTACAGAGGGGGATGGTGCAGCTATAACTATGAGGATAGGATGATTACAAAAACATATTCTAACACGAACACTAACTAGACTTGATGATATATGGTACAGGACAGAAACCCGATCTTCATAACTCTTTCTGTTACTTATTTATTGATACAGCAGTCAAATAATAAATAATAGTAATTATAATAATGGGATGGTGAAGATTCACATGTCATATGGTAAACAGGCTATTGCATTCCCCCCCACCCAGCAGCCCCATCACAACCTCTGGAGTTCCAATAGGTATGAATTTGTTTACATGCAAATGTCACACCATCGTCACTGTGCCGTCACTTCCTCCAGACATCTCTACACACAGTGGCAGAGCAGCGTGGCGCTCACTAGGACTTCTCATCGCGCTTCTTCTTCTGGAACTTCCTGAACTGGGACTGGATGGCGACGGCCGCCTTCTCAGTCTCCGGGTTCTCCATGTCGATGTCAAAGTCCTCTGGGAGGTCCGCCTTGGATGCATCTGGAAGAAAAAGGAAATGATTGGTGTGACTCACGATAGTGTACAACGACTGGTCTCATTATAAAGTGACACTTCAGTCACATGTGCAAGTCCCCTCAGTCATAGCTATCATATCATAGCCTAGCAACAGTAACTAAGAGCAAAAAGCAATACTCAGAATCATCATTAACTCCATTTGGGATTAGAAGTTCATTCATTCATTCATTATCTGTATTGCTTATCCTTAAGGGCTGCGGATGGCTAACAAGTTATGTCAAAGGTTCACCATTGGCACATCAACTATGTAGGCCTAATATTGGATGCTACTATATCAGAGTTTTACATCTGTTAAAGATGTCGTTTGTAACATTTCTAACACTCACAAAGTTACTCACAAGTACTCATTTGCTGATACTGTGAAAACCAGCTTCATTTGTAATATAATGTAGCATTGGACAGTAAAACGTCTACCAGCGCTCCTTATACACCCCATCACTTAGTGTAACAGAGGAGCACAGTTCCTGTGGGGGAGCAGGAGCAGTTGTTTCCCATGTCAAAGGCCAAAGCATGAATTGATCTCTCCAGTTTTTAATCCTCTCTGGAGCTCAGCCAACACTGAGTAAGAGGACACAACTGTAATCCCAGTAAAAACTGATGCAAGCTGGTCTCAGCAAGCATTAGTGTGTGTAAGAATGTTTTTATCTTCTGATCATTGAAGTCCTAAAGAATGTAGAAGTAGAGAAGAATAAGAGAAATTACCCATTAACTGATTTAAGGAAATGTACCTCTGTGTTATACTGTGATCTAAACTGGTTTTAAACAGGAAATGTACAATGTACAGTATATGACTGCTGGTATTCGACAATAACACAATTAAGTAAGATACAGTAGCCTTATGGACCAAGTGCAATATATATATATATATGTGTGTATGTATTGATGATTTTATCCAATTCAGAGATTTTAATTTAGTCCATTCACAGTTGCATTCAAAATTATTCAACCCCAATTGCAAATAAGGTGTAACAGATGGTTTCTCCAAATTCAACACAATATGCCACTTTTATTGACTCATTTATTGACTAAATTATTCAAGCCCCTGAATACAATCCCTCATTAGAGCGCTCATTTGAAAATCAGGTGTTGCCTCAAGCACACCTGATGCAACTAATCAAGAGCCTCATTAATTACATCGGGTGTGATTGAAATACCTCGACTGACTTTGTTCACAGTGATGCTTGGTTGCATGTTAGAAATATGGGTAAGTCAAGAGAACTGTCCAAAAAGAAGTCATAAGAGAGGGGATCTTTGCCTTGCACAAACAAGGAAAAAGGATAAAGGCCACCAGATTTCTGGGGAGGTCAAAAACCCTTGAGTGACTGCGAACGACCTGCAGCAAGACTTGGTGGCAGCAGGCTCTGAGGTTTCAGTTTACTAAACGCTGAAGGCCTCGATGACCCACACATTTTTTGTTTACACAATGTTGGATTGAAAGTTAAGATGAAGCTCATCAGTAATGACGCTGTTTCTTTAATGTAGGTCAATACAAGCAAAAGATTAGACATAGAGTCCGTCGTAATGACTTGGTGGTGGATATTAGCCTTTGATTAAAAATGGATTATCTGCTGTTAACCCTCACAATAACCCTCACCATGTTTTGATCAGCATGTGGCTTAAACACAGTTTCAATGGCTCAAAAGTCTTTTAGGTCCAATATTTCACATTTGAATAACACTACCTATGACATGCTGTATGTATACCTTCTGCATCTTGTCAACCACACCTGCAGGGTTATTTAAAGGGTTAAGGCTTTGCTGTAGTACAGGAATGGGCTGCTGGAAGAAGAGCAACAGAGCTGCAGGCTATAATGAAGCCAGGAAATTCAGGACTTTGAAAGGTTACGACAAGCTAACATTTACCCAAGCAAGTTTCGCTGTGGCTCTAACGTCTGTCTGCGACAGCTTATGTCACCAAAAATAACTATCAGGAAAGGTGTGCTGCTGTGGCCCAGTGAAAATAGTGATCCTTACACTGAGGCTTGATCACAAAGCTGCGTTCCTGAATGCTAAAGATTGTGGTCATTGTCTGTCCCTGTTTAGCCATTTACCAGTCAAGACTAATGCTTCTCAAACTGCTAAGAAACATACTCATCAGTTAGCCGTTTCAACCTTTTTGTTCTTTAAAGTAATTAATTGTTTCTCTACAAACCTCAGCATGCACGTTATTCAGTTCCTTTGCTTTGCAAGGCTCCTTTACAGGATTGACTTTTCTGCTGGACTTTGATCCACAGAGCCTACTGTAGAGAAACATCCATAACAAACCGCTAGAGAGAGAGAGAGGGGGGAGGATGGGGGTGAGAAGAGTATCGAAGGCAGAAAAGCAGAGAGCGGACTCATGTATTGACTGTGCAGCCAGAGTGCCTCTGTCTTGCCGTTAAAGGAGGAAACACTAACTGCTCTGTCAAGCCAAGCTTTGAATCCTGCATTAATTGATATTGAATTTTCCAACGCTCTAATGCCTGCTGTTTTCATCCCAGCAGCATTAGCTATTGAGCTGTGCCCTCCGCCGTGTCACCAAACATGATTATAATCTTTGTACTACAAGCTGGTGACATTTCTTTAAAGATGTCTAGATTGTCAGAGTGGAGGCACAGGCAGGGTGTGATCTGGTGCTGCCTTTAAGTGCTGGAGGGAATATTGGAATTGTGAAGATAGAGTACACATGCAGCTCAACGGTAACACAAATAAAAGTTTTCGTTATTTTAGTCGGACACACTTATGTGGAGGAAGCGACCGTTTATAGCGAATGTTGGTAAAGATTAACTTGAAGCATCAGCCAGTGTGTTACACAGAACCAACCAACACTGTAGCTAATGCTGATCGGCCCGAAACACTGTGGTTAGGCCACAGCTGGGGCCTGGATGGATTCTCTGGTGGTGGCGATCTCACGAATCCATCTGCCCTATAAGTATTACTTTCTTACGCAATTTCCATTTAAAGTAGCCCATAGTAACTTTTGATTTCTAAAACGCAAACACCAGCCAGTGAGAGTAAGTATTACTTTGGGATCCATCTAGTTTTCATCTGAGGATATTTTTAGTAACATTTACTCTGTGTTTCTGTTTAGTTCTCAATTATGTATGTGCTGTGCGTGCCTTTGTTACCAAGCGTTTTGTGACTAATTAAGTTTAATATTTCAGAAGAAACAAATGCATTCATTCAAAATAACCACGTTATGCTCTTGACAAAGGTTTTGAGTCCTGATGGCAGATTTTCATCAATTTTTTAAGGCAGGAGCCAGTGTCTGGATGTGACAATGACGGATCATTTACCTTAGTTTGGAGGATTCATCTCCTCTTCAACACACACACACACACACGGACGCACACACAGCGGATTATCAAACCTATTACCTCTGGCAGCACTTTCAGAGTCCCTGTCTGCAGCTAATGGGAGTGTAATATCTGCTGTCAGAGTGCCATTCTGGATCATCTTGTCCAGGGAAAGGAGAAAAATGTGTTTATTTGTGGCGTTGGTGTGTGGCAACTGCTGAAATGGAAGCCTATATGCTCCTAGGTCTGATGCTCAATAGATTTATTTTCAGTGCTACGAACTTTATCTGTAGTTTAGATGGAATGGGTTCATAAGTGACATGATAGGACCATCCTTGGTTGGCTGTCTTTCAAAATATCTTTTAAAAGCTGCTCTGGAGCCCAGTGAAAGCTGGGACGTCTTATTGATTTCCCTGCTTAAAACCAGTTGAGCCATGAGAGGGATTTGTGGAAGCGGAGGACGAGAGGCATTAAAGAAGGACTTTTAGACCTTGAGACAAGAGAGACAGATTGTGGAAAGTAAAGTGAAACTCAGTATTAAAGTGCTTTACACAGCCTATGGACATCTGTTTGGGCTTAAGACACTGGAAGTCAGCACCATATTTCAAGCTACAAGCAAGGAAAAAGAAAATCAAGGTGATATTTTTATACTATGCCCTGGATCTGTTATACTCTTCCAGGAAGCAATTATTTTAGCAGTTTACATTGTAATTATAGTTGGCAGAAATAGGGTCTGAATTCCAGCAATGACAATGAAACACCTGACAGCTCATGTTAGAGACAGAAAGCTTCTTGGAAATTGTTATTGTCTACCTGCAAAAAAGGAGCTGATCTAAAATGGTAAAAAAAAAATACGGCCTCACGTTCTCCTAGAAACTGATTTATCAATAAGTCAATTAACATTGAATTTGCTGATGACCATCTTGATTACCAATAAATCATTTCAGTTAATTCTTAAGTAAAATGCAAAACATTTGGGGGTTACAGCTGCTCAAACATGATGATTCATTTGACAATTAGCATTTAAACTTGAAGTGAGATGCTTTAAATTGCACATATTACATTTACTTTGCGTTCAGTTCAGTAAAAAATCTATACATTTTAAATTACATACATTACAAGGAGGTTTTGAAAAGCCCTTTGAGACGTTTTGATTGCATAATTACTTTTTTTTTTTTTTTTTTTTTACGCTCCAGCACTCCGGCACAATAAAGCTGCAATCTGTTGTGTGGTCACCAAACTAAGTATGTTTCCTATTATAAGCTTTTAGCAGATTATCTATGATTAATGTTCCCAAATTAACTATGAGAGACTAACAACACAACAGACATGATTTAAAACCATTAGTATGTTTATCAAAGGTATGCGGCTGAAAATGAGAGTAAACAATTACGGTGAGTGGATCTCGGAATAAGAGACACAACCTGTGTTAGGGTTAGGGTTAGGGTTAGGAGAGCAGTGTCTGCAGTGTTCTCCACACCAATCATTGGTTACATTTAAAGGCAGCAGGATCCCTGGATGTTTCAGCTTCATAAAATGAAACCAAAAGGACAAACCACAGAGTCTTACAGGATTGTTCATGTGTTTCGCTGGACTCTTTATTAGATTGTTTGTTCGCTTACACTTCTTGTTTATTTCAGTGAACTTTGTAAAGCACTATGAGACAACTCTGTTGTGATATTGGGCTATACAAAATAAATTGAATTGAATTTCGTGTCTGCTAGTACAGTGTATGCACAAAAAGACAAGACTGGGTTGTATTTTATTTTGATACTCCACCATGTCATGTTATTTCCATAAAGTGTGTATTTATTTGTGTGTGTGTGTGTGCATATTGTGCCTGCCAGTGTCTATAGTTAAAAGTCAGTGTGTGAAAGTCAAGAAAATATCAGTGACCCCTAAGGCCTTGAAACACCAAGGGGGCAGCAAAGCGTGAGAGAGACCTCAGCGATCAATACACAAATACACATGAAGGACTGGTTCTGTATTGATTGCTACTGTGTGCCTGGTTTTTCAGTGTGTCAACTTTTATTTTGCTTTAAGGAGGAAGCGTCAGTGTAACCTACTTGGATGCAGTCACACATTTGAAGAAAAAAAAAAAGGAAAACGTGGGATGTTCAAAGACCTACAGAGGAAAATGTGTGGTTTCAGCTCTTTCTAGCTTCTGAAACACTGAGACTTTGTGCATTTACTAACAATAACTGACAGAATAAGACAAATTCATTATGGCTGTAATTGAGTACAGTAAAGCTAATTAAAAAGTGGGAAGAAAATGGGTCATCTTCACTTTGAGAGCTTGTCGCTAGCTAATTATAAAAGGATGACTTTGATCTCTAAGGTGAGCCAATTTGAAATTACAGTGCGCCTGTGCCTGTTTGAAATGGGGGGGGCTTGCTGTTGGCATAGCAGTTTCCACTTAGATAAAGAAATGGAGCAATTTCCCTGTTATTTTACAATCTGAATGGTCACATCATACCAAAGGATTATCAATTTCTCCCCTTTAATGTTCCCATTAAAGGGGGGGGTGTGTTTGTACAGTATGATGTAACGCCGTTAAAGCCTGTGCTGCCCCAGCTGTTGCAGTGACAGGGACAGTCTGTGTTTGGCCTAAAAAGGTCGGTGAACATATGGAGCATATGGCCCAAATACAAGACATCTGGACCCCGACAGAGTCGACCAATGTCACAGAAGATGACTAAAAGGCTCTTCAGGGGCAAAGGGCTGAGCCTGTGTAAGTAGTATGTATGTATTTGAAAGTACATGAACTCAAGTACAGCATTTCAGTACAGTATTAGTCAGGTATTTTCATTTGAGACTACTTTCTACTTATATTCCACTGCCTTTCAGAGGGAAATATTGTACTTTATAATACATATACCAATAATTAATGTAATATATAATATATTTGTTAGCTACTGTATAACCACGAACTAGTCTGTAGATTTGCAGAGTCTCAAGTTGACTTGACAAAACTGTTGTACTGTTAAGCTCCTGTAAATAAAACTTAATACTATCTGCAGATTTTTCAAGTTAAGGTATCCAAGGAACAGCAGGGATTATGCCCTTTGCATTGCAGGAAAACCTTACAGGAAACATAATACTTCTGAATGTGAGAATGGCAAAATGCATGGAAATAATCAATGATTGATAACGGGTTCTGCTGTTAGAGATGATAAATATATAGAAATAAAATAGTGTGTGTGACGTGACTGTTGTGGAAAAGTACATCATACTGAACCTAGCGAGACATTCGAGGTGGCATTAACAGCAAATAGCAGTGTGGGAGAATGGGTGCATAATAACTACCTTTTATTTTTGACAATTTAGGTTTGTTTTGTTGGTATAATTACACAGTGGTATTGTCATTTTTACTAAAGTTTTCTTTAGGGGACAAAGTGTGAGTGAGTGAGAGTGTTCAGATCTACTCTAACACACTTTTCCCCCTAAGGAATTAACATCATCAACAGCTACACTAACTGTCTCCATTGCAGTTCGTATTTTGGGCCTCAAAGTAAACAGCGTGACACAGCAGTGCTGAAAAAGTCTGATTCAATTGTATCCACCAGATAAACATTAATTCTCGTGCCGTTATCTTAACAATAAACACTTCCATCCTCTGGCTTCCCTGTTACCGCCGTTATCAGGTAAACAGCGTTCGCTGCATCACTGAGGTGCATCACAGTTGCATATACTCTTACCTACTCTACTCAAAATGAGCTCTGGTGAATATGAATATATCTCTCTGTGGCCGTCCTTGAGGCTGTGAGAGGTTGCCTCTAAAGGCTGCGCTCTGCTGTGTGCTGGGGGCATGCGGAGTGGGCGAGAGTCAATAGCAGCGTTGCTCCCTCCTCACCCACTCTAAGAGCTCTCTCTCTCTCTCCCAATCTCCCTCTACATTGAGAGGCACGCTTCAGACACGCTGGGAAAGCAGTTTTTCCAGGCATCAAATTAATTGTCAAGGTCAAACAACAAAGGGGTGCTTTTTCTGTGTGTGTGTGTGTGTGTGTCTTCCCTCTTTCTCTTTTTATTAAGTGAATAGAAAGGTAGCCCTGAATCTTACAGGCAGTGAAAAATTAGTCTCCCCCAGCACAGTGTTACAACTGAGCCAACTGCTTGAGGTAGTCTGGATCGCACTCATTGCTGTTGGTGAATAATGTTGTCGAACGATGACTCTGGTGGGTGATTTATTTTTTCCAAACAGGGTCAGTGGCTGCATGAGCATCGTTTAAACTAATCTTCAATCACAAATTATGTGGCATTTTTTCTAACATACCTTCCAGGCAGGTTACGACCAACGACATGGCAATGGTAGGATCAACAATGATCCCTTAAGGATGTACAGGCTGAAAGGGGGGATGTGATAAGTCAGGAGAACAGTTACACCACATGCACGTGGTTCTCCTGCATGTTCAAGGTTGCATGTTACATGTAAGTTTGTACTTGATTGTTTTGATATGTACATTATTAGTTGCTTTGAATGGATCAAAATACTAGAAAGCGCTACACAAGCTCTACATGGTATCATTTACCATCTGTATGATCCTCTGAATCTCAGAAATAACTGAATGCAGAAATGTCAAAGGGACCCTCACAGGTCTGGTCATTAATTTGATAATTACAAAATCTAAGCTATAGCACCAGCTGAATGTTGAATATAACATACAACAATACCATAGACCATAGTCTTTTTTTTACATTATTATTATTAACAATGAGTTAAGAATCTGTCTGATCTATCTGTCTAATAGTTGGAGCTGGTCCTGCTAAGATTTGTTTTGCTTTGCATTATTGGTCTCTTTACTTTCTACTTCACTTTATGAAATGAGGGGCTGACAAAGGCCAACAGTGCTGTTGGATATACTGCAAAAAGTTGGGCAACAGTCAGCAACAGATATTCATTGCTGGCCCTGTACCAGGATTTAGCTAAAAATTAACTACAATCTTGTACAATGTGTATTTGTGTACAATGTGTGTTTGATATAATTTCTCTTAAATCCTTTCACAGTTACACAGAATATATTGTAGCTTTTGTCACAGGCAAAGTACAGCATCAGTAAAAGGTCATTTACAGGCAGTCTGTGTCGAATTTGAACATTTCTGACTTCACACCAAACTCTAGCACCATTAGTCACCAAAATCCCTTAAATTAGATCTTTTTTACTTGTGATCTTGTACTTGATTTTTGATCAACAATCTGTACGTTTGTAGTGGACATTGATGCTAGCACTACTCCACCATAACGCACAGATTAATTAGAACAGAGAGTCCAGATCACACTGTTTTCTAAAATCCAAATGGCTCATTCTTCCTGCCTTCATCTCAAACTGTGATATGGTGCTGAGTCAGGCCCACGCACCAAATCATTGCCGTGATTTAGAGGAGGTGAAAGCAGGGAAGATATTAGTTTTCTCGTTGAAGCATTTATTTACTTTGCTGTGATAGGTTTAATGACAGGAAGCTCAACAATAAACATGATTTGTAATGCACTTGGTGCATGGAGCTGATCTTTATTTCCCCCAGGACAGAGCTGATACAGGCAGCCCACAGTATCTCTGTTCAGGGAGGCAATCATCAGAGAGTTGGATGGTCATCTCAGTTTTGTCTCCTGGTGTCTATATTATTTTACCCAGCTGAGTCAGGACATTACAGAAGAGAGCATTCGTCAGCTTTGTCATGACATTTATGAGACAATCAAAGCGAGACAATATATAACCTTTCTAACTATTAGTGGAGTTGATTTTCTATCAGTCAGGACGCACACTACAAATTCCTACATTACATCACAGTATATTTCTATTTTGAACACAGTAAATGGCACAAATCAGCAGCTCCTGCAGTCATGACCTGAGGGTCACATACGACAGATAGGAAGACAATTGATAAAAAATGACAAATGAACTACTTCGAATGCTTGTTATGAATCATTCTTCATGTCATGTAAGCGTTGACATGACACCCTGAACTCATGTCGGATCATGATGAGATCTGACGGAGAGCCCCGAGGTCAGGTTCTGTGTGTGTGTGTGTGTGTGTGTGTGTGTGTGTGTGTGTGTGTGTGTTGATGGCAGCTGTCCTTCAGACTCTGTTACTGTCAATCAAGTGACACACGCCTTTTAAAGCTCATCTTGGGTACATGGTCCCACATGTGTTGTCAACTGTCGTCCACTTACCCTCCCTCCCATCCTTGCTTTGCGTCAGTCATCCTCTCTCTCTGTCTGTCTCCCCTAACGTACTGTAAGTCCAGCTGTTGGCTTTATTTTAAATAGTGGTGGAAAAGTCCAAGTTTAAAACGCTTCACTTGATGGCTCTTAAAATGTGTGTGAACATAACACTGCTGACGTGTTGAAAGTGATAGTTTTTTTGCTTTTTTTTTTACCTTGTCCCCCAGATGTCTTGTTGTTGCCAGCAGCTGCTCCAGATCCTTGTCTCTGCAATGCAAGAACCAGCAAAACAGAAAACATGAATGAGATGGACATTTCTTCTCTCAGTACATTTTCTCCACCAGACCAAAGCAACAATGGACGATTTTCCCACAATTCCCATGTCGGCACATTAACATGAGTTGAAAACACGCCACTTCTCCGTGCCCTTTACTAATTAAGCCTTGTCCTCATGATTGTTCTGACATCTACTGGGGGCTAAGCTGCCACCTAATCTGCTAGCACGCTCTCTAAAGCCTATACTCTAGCCAGTGGGGTCCCGTTGTTCTAACCACAAGAGCTGTGCAGAGGAGACCCTGCAGGCAGTCTGGCCAGAGGTGAAATAATGCCGTTTATTACAGCTTGGAACTGTGACAGAGAGCACGAAAGCAAAGGAAATGAGCTAGTGTATGTATTTATGTTTGCAGGGTGAGGAAAGTGAAATTATGTAAGCTGTCATCACATGTGTTTTCATAAAAAAATGTTCATCTTTTTCTGAGTATATGTAACGGCACATTAAACCACACATATATTGCTGGATTAATACTGGAACTTCAGCCTTTGAATTAGGGCTCAACAACGTGAGGATTGTCACAGTAGGATAAAAGTAAATGAGTAAAAGCAATGTGTCTTTAATCACTGAATAAATCCTAAGGCTGTGCCACAGTGAGAGTACTTTAATGGAGGTAAAGTCCATATAAAATCAATTTAGTCAGCCTTTATTTATGATATTTATGACACAATGTACCCAGTATCAATATATACCACTAAAACATATATTTTGCGTTATATTCACACATTCTGCACACATGAAGGCATATAGCTGTTTTAGAGAGAGAAAAACATCCACATCTCAAACGACCAAACTGTGAGAATTGATACTGCTTGCATGGTTTATTCTTCTTGGTCATTTCATAATAATCACATTTACACTCTCATTTAAATTCACTCCACATCACAAGATACAGAGGTGTAAAAAAACATCAGTTGGGTGGATGCAAAGGAGAAAACCACCAACAGTAACCAAACATCTCCTCTTCACAGCCGGCAGAACAGACAAAGCTACTACATACTACCAGCGAAAGCAATATGCAGTATGTACTCCATACTGCAATTCCTCCAGCAAACTTTGGTGGATTGCTGGGGTGAAATAAATGAAAGTTTACATAGCCTCCTGATCTCTCTGTTCATACAACGTTAAGCGCTTTGCATTGTGGGACATTGTAGGCAAGGTAGACTGGTCGGATGCATACTGGAGATTTGTTCCAAATCAGTAGGACATCCGGGTATCTTTGGCATTCTGCAGATTTTAATTTGCATACTGTGTACGACATACTACATTTTGGCCAAATCAGTACAGACTGCTAGTAAAGTGTGCGGTTTTGAATACAGCCAAGTTCTCACCAGTAAAATACACTGTCTTGCTCAACAAATTGCTTCTACGTTTCAGAAGTGATGTTGCATCATTCATTACATCATTACATTACATTATTACAAGCTATTGCAGCAACATTGCTCTAAATGTCAACTTACAATCATACAGCCATTTATTTGCCACACCACGTTACATCTGTATTCCAAACACACTTGCTTTCTTCTTATTAAACTGCAAACATGCACTAATCTCCAGAGAAATTACACAGAGTGTGGCTGTGTTAATGTGTCTCCCTCATTTCTTCTGAATGGCGTGTGCGTTTGTCAATGTGCACTTTAAAATAGAATAAACACAAGGGAGATTTTTCCGGCTAAATAATTTACACATTCAATAAATGTTTAAATGTCAGAGATAAATGTAAAAGTTGAAGAAAAAAAAAACCCTCTACATAACATGTTGAAATGAAATCCCTCTACCTCTACGCTGAGGTCTGCAGGTTTCAGGCAGGCGCCGACAGCGTTATGTGAAAAGGGTAAAGCAGATATTGCATTAGACAGGAGTACAGGAGTGACACTCTGTCACAATGAGCAGATTAGGCAAAGCTATTCTTAGAACCATATTGTAGTCCTGCTTTTAATATTCAGTAGTGCAAGAGAGAGAGGGGATATCACAGAGAATGATAAAGGAGCCAGAGGAAGTATGTATGGCAAAGTAGAGGAGTGAGCATGGATTAAGGAAAGGAACTAAGGAGGGGAGGCTGAAATAAGAAGTTACATCATAAGCATCTCATTAATAACACAGTATTACGGCGGCACTGGGGAGAAATGTTCTCCAGAAAAGATGCATTTTAATGCTGCATGTCATTAGTTTTGTATAGATGATGCAGTGGAGCAAGGCAGAGCTTCACTCATAAACTAAGCAGCATGACTGTGTCAGTACAGCATTAATATCACTGGTCAGCCACAAAGGATCATTAAAAGAGACTCTAAACACCTATTTTATGTTTTTTTTCCCTCTCAACAATTATAAGTGTAATAACATGATGCATTACCAAAGCACTGATCAGAGTCTGACAAATGTGTACACTCTTCACTAAACAGCCTGAAACACACAGTAACAATGTGGGCTGTCCTACTTAAACGCAGGTGTTTTATTTAATGCAAAGCCATCCGCAGCCTCCATAAAATCAAGAGCTCTGACCACATCGCTGGAGCTGATAGCAAATTCTCTACTTTCAGTTAACAAGGAGTTTTTATTCATTAGATCATGAACATTTTTCATTGATTACTTTTGCGGCGGAGCAGTTTTCATATTATGCAGTTATCGTCTCATAATCTCTCAGCCATTCCCATTTGTTTTCAACCTCCTGCATGAACACATCTCATTGATGACACTGCTTGGAAACCTGTCCGTCAAATCTTAAGCTACAGCCAGCAGCCAGCTAGTTCAAAGCTGACTAAATGTACCTGTAAAGATCACTAATTAGCATATTACATCACATATGTTTACCCATACAAATATCAAACTGTAATGTGTCATTTTACGGTGGTTTGTTCTGTGCTAAGTTTAGGAGCTGCTGGCTGTAGCTGCTGCCTTGTTTCAAGAAAGAAACTTTATGTTAAGAAAGATTTTGAGACTCAATTATTGACATTAAAGATCTCAAATTTGTTGCAGAGAGTTCAACACAGTGTGCACTGCTAAAAACCTGATAGCATCAAATGATCCTCTTGTTTGTCGCTTCTCCGTATCAGCACATGCTAATTAATTAGCTTTCCCTTTTATAACTGATGTCCCAGGGTCTGTGTTTGGGACCGCCTTGGTGGCCCATTTATCTTCACAGCCACAACCAAAGAGCAGGTGGGAGAGAAGGAGAGTCCAAACTCCAACACTCTGTCACTGCCACGAACCTCACAAAAGCATATGCTCCATATGTACATTCATTTCAAAGTGGGAACCGTTGAGGAGATGCTCCCCTATGGAAGCTCCCAGAAACTGTCCTGACCAGATAGTGGAAATTGATGTTGCTAATAAAATATTTTGTCATGTCTACGATTTCCATCTGAAACTGCACATGATGGTAGGAGGAGAAGAGTCCCTGTGCAATCAGTGTTTGTCAGTATGAACTTGGCTGGGTGTATGAAATTACTGGAGGAATTACATTGTCACTCTCCTTATCATGAACTTGCACAGTTTATTGCCAGCTGGCAGACAGGTTGTCAGCATGTGTTTCCATATGCACAGCCTGGGTGGGAGCTGTGATGATGAGGTGGGGTTTTTTTTTCACTAGTGAAGAATGAAGGGGAATGTGGAGAGGAAAGCAGGATCAATAACTCCCTCTGCGGTTAAGATGCACTTATACAAACATTGGCAGTGGGAAGATAAATGACCAGAGTCGACTCTCTGACTGCCTTTTCTTGTCTTCAGAATATAAAGAACATGGAGGAGAGAGAGGTAGAGTTACGACTGCAGCAGTTGGGCTTAGAGGTTCAAGAGCCTGGTAGTGACCAAAAAACCAAATGATCAGATCTTTTCTTTCGCTTTCATGTTGAGAGTTAGATGACGAGATTGATGCCAGTCTCATGTCTGCATGATGTGTATGAAGCTGCGGCCAGATGACAGAAAGCTTTGTTTAGCAAAAAGACTGGAAAAGAGGAGGAATGGCTAGCTGGTTAAAAGGTTGTTTCATCCATGCAAAAATGAATGAATGAATGAATAAAAACAGTTTGTGGTTTGAAGGATGGCCATGTACTGAACAATTTCTTGGCTGGGCCTGTGACTTCCTGGTGTCGTGGCGTCACTGTGAGGTTACCAAGCAACAAGCTGAGACCCCAGTTCGTAATGTTGTGGTATTGTTTTTGTGTGGCTTAAACATACAAGTATATTAGAAGGTTTAAAGATGTGTTAAGACAGAAAGTGAAGCGCATTGTGCTGTCCATATCAATGTGCCCAAAATACAAGTTACGTTGTATGGATCGCTGCAAGCTACCTACATATGGACGCACCAAGAGTGTGCAAGTGTTTATGTGCTGGGTGAATACGCCTTTATAGGTGCTGACAGTTGGACTACCTTTGGACAGTCAAGCTAGCTGTTTCAAGTCTTTAGGCTAAGCTTAGTTGGCCATCGCCTGGTTATAGCTTTATTTTTAAAGGTTCCATATTATGCAATATGCATAATAATTCTAATAATAATTCTCAATGTCTTTTCAACATAAATATGTGTAGAGACCTTGAGATCGCCAAACTATAAGAAAAGACCGTCCTCTCTCTTTTTCTCCTCCTCCATCTCTCAACAAATATGTGTGAAAACACTCAGTTTAGATTTGGCTCCCCTTATGATGTCATAGTGGGATCTGTTGACCATGTGACCATGTGTTCTCGCCCACTGAAAACCCCCTGAGTCCACCTAACTGTCTGCCATTGTTTTTTGCTCCCGCTAACACAAGGATTTGGAAGGCGCAAGCGAAGCAGCAAATTGTTCTGTTCTTCTAAAACAGAGCCTTCAGACAAAGGCTAAAAACAGCTCTACTCTGAGAAAAATAATGTGTTTAAACCATGCAAACCTGTTCTAGTAGGACCTCCAGACAAAAGCAGCAGAATATGGCAAGAAAGAAAATAACCTTCCTAAAATGTATAACTATTCCTTTAATAATTTGACACTTGATACAAGGCAACACTTGAGTATGAGAGGACAGAAAGACGATAAGATAAAACGGAGCTAGAAAGGAGAACACATATGTAACACTTCCTATTACTCATATTTTTGTTTTTTCCTATTCTCATCATCAAGGCTTGACAAGACCTGGTGTATTTTGTAAAATCTGTCAAGGAATTGTGCTATATATGTGAGATTTATTATTATTGTATTATGTTCCTATCAAAGACTTCGTATGGATTGATTTTTATACTCCATCTTGAACAAATTCAGAGGTAAGGCACTGGGGAGTTGGCACGGTAACAAAACGAATAAAGGAAGTGGTTTCATTTAGGTAGCGTGTATCTGGCTGCCTCCTGGGGGATTTAGCTACAGCTTCTTTCACTGCAACCTTTTCACGGCTATTCCCCCACTCGTTCAAAGGTTTCCCATTTGGTCATGTCAGAAGGGTTTCCATGCTTTAATAGCTGAGGAGTCGAGAAGGCATCGCGCTATGTGTCCTCTTTTCTGAGCTTCTCTCTCTGCATTATTAATCCATTGCTTTCAATGAATTTCAAACACCGAGTGTTGTGCTTTGATGCTGTGGAGAGGGATGGGTGGTGGTGGAGGGGGTTGAGGCGTCATCGCAAGCTCAGAGCACAACACACCCGCGCCTTTTGGGAAGAAATGTCTAATTTGGGGATGGTCTTTGAATTCTGTTTTAAAAAAACAAGTGAGGTGTGTGAGATGTGTGCGTACAAGACTGCAGTTTATGTTTACCTGTCAGACTAATCAGACCTATACTTGTTCTCTTTCTCATTTTTCTGTCAGGAAAAAACTGAAATGAAATGACTTATCAAGCTGCTTGCTAGTGTTTAACATTACAGTCACACGGCTGAGCTCTCTTCCGGCCCCCCTGCAGCTCCAAACAAATATCAGAGCCAGATAAGAGCACAGTTTTGTTCTCCCTTGTTACTAATCCCAGTTCAAAGAGAAGCGCTGAGTCTCTCCATCAGCCTCTTGTAATGGCCATGAAATGAACTGGGGCCTGCGTTGGAGCTACAGTAGCTGCTCCCTCACAACACACTAATGTGGCTCCCAAAAACTATTATAGCAGCAGCTGAGTGAGAGAGAGGAGACCAGGCTGTCCACACTGCACCGCATCAGCAACCACTGCTAACAAAACTGCCTTCAAGCTCCTCTGGCTCACTTACTCATGTTTGCTTTTGGAGATTATGTTGATGTAACACAGCAGCACTGTTGCACACAGATTAATATTGTATTACGCACTGAGTCCAGCTGCAAAGACTAGATAGATTTTAGGCTTTTGAATAATTTAAACATTCCTATAGGGCCATGAGATTCAAGACCAGTTCAATCAATGTCTTACTGACCAATTCTCTCTATGTTTTGATTCTTAGAATTT
The DNA here is from genome assembly GCF_042242105.1 of Pempheris klunzingeri. Taxonomy (NCBI): domain Eukaryota; kingdom Metazoa; phylum Chordata; class Actinopteri; order Acropomatiformes; family Pempheridae; genus Pempheris; species Pempheris klunzingeri. Next base: position 19,294,941 of record NC_092015.1, read on the forward strand.
ATTTTAACGATTTAACAAATGCTGCATTCATACCCGGGTCTATTTTAGTTTTGTTGTTAAATACCAGGCCGTACTACTTAGAAGTGTCTTTATTTTACTATCAAAAGCACCAACTTGGGCATGCTTGGCATTTTTGACTGGAAAATTACTTACATGATTAACTGATTATCAAAATAGTTGCCAATTTCTCCCTGCCGATTGACTAATTGGGTAGTTGACTAATCATTCAGTTCTACAGACCAGGTTCAATGCCACTTTGAACGTTTTGACCTAAATGAGCCCATAAACACACTACTTCTGAGGTTAATAGCTTAATGACGACCTCTCTGCTGGTTTGTTTCTTTCAGTAAGCATTTAACCAGGACGGAACTTATTGGATCTTGTGCTTTTAGTCAACAGTGAGGGAAACATTACTGACACTACTGTTCAGTACTCATTTGTTCATATACTGAACCCCTGTGGGACGTGTGTTGTGGACAAGTGTTTTCATAAAAGCAGCTGTTAAGTTTCATCCACCCAGGATAAAAACACTATGACCGACAAAATTGGATTTGAAGTTTTAACATGACAGCAGTGCTCTGCGGCACCAGGAACCTTTGGCTCTCTTCTGAGATAACTGCACTGTAGATGTAGGCGCTGCTCTGCCTTCATAATTATGACGTTGTACTCAAAACAGGCTCTGCTGGGTTTCACAGAGTCACAACTTGGCTTAAATACAAGACGCGACTTGAGGTCGTTTTTGTTTATGGCGAGAGCGCTCAGCTCAGTGCAGAGGTGATGAGAAACTATAACATTCCCGAGGGCAGCAGAGAGAGTAGGAACCATTACGGCTGAGCGGCTCTGGGGCCGAGCCAAGTGTAAATTGCAATAACGGCAGCTCAATGAGTGAGATCACTGAGGGGGAAAGGGGCTATCCTCACTCTGCACATAAACGCACACATGAAAACACAAACACACTAACACTGGTGAACAAATCAGCATACCTGTATACCCATCAGGACACACACAGATGCACTGTGAGAGGGAGAAGGAAGATGAGAAAGCAATCAAGCAGGAAAAAAAACAGTAATTACATGACGCTGACAAGGGAGATGGAGAGCAGAAAGATACATATTGTGCCTCTCATAAATCATTAACAGACTCAGAGGGACACAAGGTCAGTAAACAGTGTTTTTGATGTGTGTGTTTTTGTGTGCCTTTAGGTGAAATACACACACACAAACAGCAGAGCTACTGTAGCATACTGCCGGCGAACTCCACAGAGGCTGCATCAGAATTTGAGCCAATTAGGATACTTCAAGGGGAAAAGCATAAACACACACACACACACACACACACACACACACAAGAATACAGACTCACTCACAAACATAGAGTGCGTCAAGGAGAATAACAGAAGATTCCATGTGCGTATACTGTAAGCACACTGCAAATCTGAGAAATGCAAATATGTTTTTATGACTTGATTCAGCATCCAGAGGACGAAGAGAAGAGAGAGCGAGGAGGTTTTCAGACAGAATCCTTTAAAACATCCTCTTCCTTTCATTTTGCTGAGAGCAAGCCTTTATTTCCCTCACTCAGAGCCAAACTCGGTTATCTGCCCTACAGAATAGGACGCTGGAGGCAAAGCTGCTTCTTTGCACCCGGCGTTTGTGTGATTTCTTCATCTCCTTTTTAGTTCATGTGCAGTAAATAAGGCTGAAAATGGCATTCATTAAACTAGCATTTCTGTTTCAATGGATGTCAAGATTAATATGCATTCAAGCCCAAACCCAAGCCTGCACTCTCAAATCTCTCTCTTCACGCGGCAGTGCCTTAAAAATGCAGATCCACACAGACGTGGAGCCTTTTTACTAGTATGTTTATTCAAAAATACACACTAGTGAAATGTTGCAATTAACAACCAATCTGCATTTGCATGTTTACAAAGTTCAGTGTAAATGAAAAGTTCAAAATTTTTTGTTCAATGCTTAGTTGCATAGATACAAAAACATCCCATTCTCATGTCTATACAGTTACTATGCAGCTGCAGTCAGCAGCCACTTAGCTTTGCATAAAAGATGAGAAACAGTGGGAAACAGCTAGCCTGGCTCCGACCTCTTTAGCTTCCTAATTAACACATTAACATAAGGCAACGCAATTACATCTTCATTTTTAATCTGTATAAGTGTAAAAATGGCAAGTTGAAGTAGAAATATGTTTGCACTGTGATTTCACAAACTGATATTTTATAGTTACATGCAGGGGTAAAGATGCCTTGTTCCCATAACAGTGCCATTGATGGCGGTGTGTAACTGTGCTGCTGCTGCTGCTGCTGCTGCTGCTGCCTCTGAGGCGACATTGAGCGTATGGAGGATGCTGCTCTGCTGAAAGCCGGCACAGTAAAACACTGTTTCCGTTTTGATCCGCTAACCTCACTCTCCTCCTGCCTCTTCAGCTCTTCAGAAATCAGTCTGCTCATCCTCACTGTGCAGGCAGTGGGAGTGAGGCACGAGTGTGTGTGTGTGTGTGTGTGTGTGTCTGTGTGCGCTCTTTACTACAAGTGTTTTCATGTGTGTGTGTGTGTGAGCATGAACAGTTGTGTGCTACAGACCACTCATCTGTTTGAGCTCCTTTGGCAGTTACATAAACCATACTGTCATAAAAGCTTCAGGGCATAATGAAACACTGCCAAATCAGTGCTGGGTCAATAACTTCCCACTGAAGATTTTTTTGATTTTCTTTCCTTTATTGGGCAGCTAGTACCTGTCTGGTTGAAAGTGAGAAGGAAGTGGGTGGACTCTTTGTGTTGCAGTGCAGCACAGAGGTCAGTAATTACCATGAAACATAATTACTGACTTTCTCTGGGACCATTTTTTCTGAAAAGACAGACAATAGTTTTGACCACAGTAATTACAACATAAAGCAAGCCATTTGGACGGCCCAGAGCAGTTTGAATTAAGGCAGAAATGTATATAGACTGCTAGTCCAGATATGCACCTGTCCAAAATCCACTGCAGCCTCTGGCTAGTTAACGGTGACACCTTCCATTTAGTTTGATGGTGATTACTCATTTTTCCACAGAAAACTCCTCCTGTGAGTTTCATGGAAATAATGCCATTTTTCAACACAGGGGCTCCAGTTAATCCCCATGCTGAGCGTAGGTGTGGGAATGACACCGAGATGGAGGCAGGTTGGTATCTTTCACTATCTACAAGTCAAGTGTGGAGATGGTTCTTCCCCTCAGCGGAGCCTTGGGGGCAGGTAGAGTGAGTCAGCGGGGGGAGAGGAAGAACCGCTGATTTGCTTGTCATGAACATCAGCTGTTGTCTGCGTGGCGACGCTGGGACCTTGGCACGGTCTGCCTGGCAAACCGCGAGGCACAGAAACTCAGCTGCACACTTGAGTTTTCCTCTGTGGCGGCCTGGACTCCTGAGGTGACACTCTGCTGAAGTGAACAGTTGTGGGGCCCTGACGTTGAAGATGATCTCCCTCTCACACAAACACTTCTGTTTTTATACTAACTGTATTCTTGCAAAGCAGTTGCAGCTACACTCCCGCTCGCCTTCTCATACACACACACACACAGCTGTAGGAGTTGTCAAGCCACCTCCACACGACGCACACGCCTGTCAGTGTGTGAGACATGCATTCAGTTGTTTTTGCTTCCTTTGTGTTCCTCTGAGGTTCAAGCTGAGGAGGGCTTTTGGTAAAATTACGAGTCTAAGCAAAAAGCAGGCCAGCTGTCATGCAACCAAGGAGCCGTCGCCAGAAAAACTGTGATCACACTGGCTCTCAAACTTCTTGTTTTAAAAATCTAACATTAGTTTGGGGGATTTTTGCAAAGCAGCAGTAAAACTCAGCTCACATAATGCGGTCGACACCAAGCCAAGAAGTACTAATGCCTTCATGCCCCAGAAAAGCCTGAAATCACAAAACTACAAATGACCTCTAAAATAAAAGAATATTTGTTTTCATGTTTTAATACAGCTGTGGTTAAAAAAAAAAAACAACCCAACTTTAATTCACAGCTATTTCCTCTGAGAAAAGCGATGAAGGAAGGAAAGTGAGAAGGGGAGGGGGAAGAAACACATTACAGCTCCTCTTTAAATTATTCTTTCAAACTCCCGTCTGTTACACAACTTAATGAGCCTTGAAATTGGCGAGATTACATTTTTCTTTCATTAGTGTGGGTGTCACCAATCTCTGGGGATTGGTTTCCTCACTTTGGGATTGTACAGCGTGCTGCCATGGAGTGTGCTGCAGTGATGAAAGGAGCAACAAACTAACCAGCAGGCCAGTAAACAGATGAGGGACTTCCCTGTGATCAGCCGGGGTTTTGGTTCAATCTGCCGGCTGATTTACAGGAGCTGTGCAGCGGGTTCAGCTGCAACAGATTAAATCATGTGGCGAGACTGAGAATCTGTTTTTCACTTAAATCGCAATAAAAACTATCTGCCAATGATGTGACAGAGCAACACTTGTTTTCACAGCCAGCTCCTGTTGTTCAAGAGCGTACAGAAATTAGGAGGGCTCAACACACACCAAGGCTTCATTTGATTTAAAGGAATAGTTCAACATTTTGGGAAAACTACAAATTTTCTTTCTTGCTGATAATTAGATGAGAAGCAACTATGATTAGAGGAGGAAGTTAGTGTCTAAAGAAATCTATCTCTAACATCTCCTCGTTTTAGGAGTTTGGATTAGAGTGAAACAACAATGACTTAACTAGGATAAATAATTGAAAACAATAATCCTGTTTCCCCAGAACATGCTGCTTTTTAAAAGCTCCTATTGCAATGGAATTAAAAAAATTCAATTAATTAATAAAAGCTTCACACTAAATTTCAGACAATACTGTGAACTGACTCCTCAGATATTTTGACGAGCTTTCAACAATGTTGTTGATTCCAACATCATGAATTAACTCAGCTTTTACTCAACATTCAGTAAAATGGATCCTAGAGCTGCTCAGAATAATAGAAAGTTTCTACATCAGTCATCTACAGACAACTGAGTAAACCTCATGAGGACAAACGTGATGAGGTCAAAAGATCTAGAAGACATGATATAAGAGGACCTGGAGTTGATACATGTTTTACTGTTTTTTGAAATCAAGTCTATTATAACTACTCCTAAATCTTAGTTTAATGGTGCCATGCATTGGTTGGGTCCAGCGGACTTTGGTGTGTCACATCAGGGGATTTACATGTAGCCCTGTCTGACCTTTGTTACATGTCCTCGCTGCATCCCGCCTCTGTGCTGCTTCAAAGAAGGAAAAATGATATTTTAATCTAGAAAGCTGAAGTTGTCAGATGGTGGTTTCCTGTGGCTTCTTGGCTCAAGTCTGTTGTGTGGGACATTGAAGCATCTCGTTATTTGTAGGAGACGAGAATGACAAAAATCAATATTGTGGATCCCAAAAGCTTCTTAGTTTGTTAATCTGTAATAGCTGATTCAGAGACATGGCTGGCATAATGCTGTGATTGATATTTTGGCTTCGGCTACGTCATCTGGCTCAGCTACACTGACCATTTTGGGCTCAAGAGCTCAGACCCAGAGAGGCTGGCTTGTTTAGAGGCATGCCAGCTTGTTTGGGGGCGACTCTGTTGCTCCGATCCTTCGCCAAGCGCCCATCAGCTGTGAGGGGGGTCCACGTGACACAGAGAGCGCTCGCTATGTAACCAGGCGACCCAGAAAACGCTCCAGTCCGCTTTTGTGGGCCAAGCAGCAGGAGAGTAGCTTTGCAAATGAACTGAAAAGAGCAAGGTGTTCGAATTAGGACCCTAATTATGAGGAATGATGGCTCTGTCCTCTGCTTGTGCTTTCCCACGAGAGACTGTCGGATGAAAAAACAGCTCACAGAACAACTTCCCGGGGAAGCGGTAGCCAGGTATTTGAGGTGATAATAATGTGGGGAATGAGGATCAACTCATAGTTCAGATACTAACTGATAGATCTTTTCTCCGTGCTTAATGGATGCCTAAATGCCACACAATTTGAAGCTGTAGAGCGTAGTAATTACAGTAGAGTAGTGGATGAAAAGGGAAAATAATTTAGTAATACTGTTCATTTGTTTCTAGGGGTTATTTTAAGACTTGGCAGCTTGCAGAGTCCAAGAGTTCCTTGCCACACGCAATGGCCATTAAGAATTTAAAAAAGCAGAAGTAGGCCATAGACAGTTCAAGCAGAAAGAACATAAGGCCAAAACCGCCTCTTCTTCTTTCACTTCTTCAAGCGTAGAGCAAAGACAAATGAGTCTTCCAGTGAGAGGAGAAAGTATAAAAGCCATCAGCTGTGAATCATGAGCAGAACATCAAGGGCTCACGCTAACAAACCTCTGCGAAAAGGAAAATGATGGAAGCAACTTAAAGCTGCAGGAATTCCCTAAAGCTCTTAGTTTTTGGACTAATAAAGCAAACTAATCAAACTATCCAACACAGGTTGCTTTTAAAGGCCTCCTCTCATGTTTAAATGTGGTTGTGAGGCACTTATATTGTATGTCTTATAAAACAAATCCTCAAAAGCTGCAGTGAATTCCTAGTGACATCTGCAGAGGGCACGTGTTGGCTTCCGGCTTGTGTCTGCTTGGATGAGAGGGGTTTGTGACAGAGTTGCTTTGAGGAAAGATGGGGATTGAAAAGACCTGAGGGACATGAGAATCACTGAGTTTCACTGAGACATAGTTAAAGCACATTAAGCACTTGAACTGAACTTATTTTGTGTTGTTTATTTCTCTCTTTGTGTTTAATGGGAATTGGCCCAGAGCTGTTTTTATACTTTGGCATCACTATCCGGGCACATAAACAGCAGCATATGGATCTACTGGGCAGTCGGGAGGCAGGTCAGTCCCAGATTAATTAAGTGTTGAGATGCGATGACAGACGTTCACTGTCAGCTTATGATTTATGTCTGCTTATCAAGTAGATTCATGTTTCACCTCGGTGCCCACTGCTACAGTCCACATTGTCAGTTCGCCTCCTCTTTGTCCGCTGCATCCAAAAACGTTAACTTCGAGCAGCAGGTTTTCTTTTACGCTTGAACTTCCATGGAAATTGGAACAACATTTCAGCTCCATTTAGTTCAAAATGGGAAAGAGCACAGAAAACCATCAATAAAACGTTTTTTCTCTAACCAGTCCAGCACAGTGCTGCAGAAAGCTGATGCAACTGTCTCAAAGGAAGAGATTCAGGCTGCTGCCTACTGAGGGTAACGGACCTACTTTAAAATCTATTCTGTTGTGAACTCAAGTAAATGCATGCAATGCATAAAAATCTCAATAATATCAACTAATTAACAACAAGCAACAAAGTCAATTTAGGTATTAAATGTATTGAATGAAATTTAAATGGTTCAGAAATCTGTTCTGCACTCAGACTCTGTGGTTTGTGTTGTCAGCTCATCCCAAAATGGAAGAGCAAACTGACTTTATGACTTAAGCCATAACATTACCAGAAAATCTCACAATTAAGCTCTGAATCTCAGCTGCCACGTTAAGTCTCCACAGAAACAAACAAGACGCGGTTTTAACTTTAATTCTCCGTCTTGAACACACACAGTTACACATTGTTACTGCAGCAGCTGAGCTTTCATTGACTTGCTCAAGAGCACAGTGATAGTGATGACTGAGGGAATAAAACAGGTTACACATTCATGAGCCCCTGGCAAGATTTTTCCATTTGTCCAGATATCTAAACTGGGGAGTCTGCAGTCACAAACCAGTTTCTGTAACCTCCTTATTTATTAGATTGGCCTGCAGACCCCTGCAGACCCTGAAGTGTTATTTTCAGCCTGAATTCTGCGGAGTGTGATGCTGTAATGATTTTTGGTGGGAGGTAAATTTGCAGCATGCAGCAGTAATGTCGCTCGGTTAATTCCCCACCCATTTGGCTCATAAGGTGAATGACGGAAACATACACAACGCCATGCACACATGGTGCACTATTGCTGACGCTGCTGAAATGTGCGATTTTCATGAATGTGGTGCAAGCACTGAGCAAAGATGTGTTTTTTTTCACACAGATGATGCCTATTACCATACATTAACACATTTTATGGTTGACAAAGTGTCCTTTCATATCCCAATCTGTTGTGTTACAATTCAAATACTGATGTAGAATGTTAATGTTCAACAAAAACGTTCAATGTTTGATCATTTTTTTCTGCATTTTAATTTTGCCATCATTTTTCACCCAACTAAAAAAGAAAGAAATGGAAGAGATTTTTGTTTATTTAACAACAACCCATCCATCAAGTGCAGGATGAAAAGAGCTCAGTAAACACCTTCTAAAGCACTTCACTAAAGCAACAATCTTAATAAAGATGTCAATTTATTTTATTGATTCACTTTATATCGCCATCCATGAAACTGAGGAACAGGGATCCATCAGCCTTGTGTACACAGCTGGTGAATTTATGGCTGCATAATAATCAGACAACAGCCCCACACACATTACAAAAACAGTTTTCACCCCAGTCACTTAACCACCCAGTGCGTAATAGTTTCAGTGTGCATTTGGAACCAATCCAAGTGATTTATGACTCTGCGGTTGAGTAAATTGCCATTCATATCTTTGCTGTTGATAAAGATTGCGTTGCTTGATGGAGTGTTTCTTGATTAGACTCACAAAGGAAACCTGATATGAATCAACATGAAGATAATGATTATGCTAATAGTATTAGATTGATTGTTTTACAATAGAAATGAAATAATTATTGTAACTGTTTTTTACAAATGCTTTTAAAGTTGCAAATTCAATTGGGAGAAATGTTTCGAAATCACGATGTGGTATTGTAACAGCATTTTTTGTAAAATTGTTATAATCTAAACCATTTTACTGAATGCATTAAATAAATAAAATAAAAAGAGGAGAGCATGACATTTACATGAAATTATTTTTCTCATAATTGCCTTCTTTTTTCTTTCTCTGAATGGATTTTAATTTCAATTTCCTCAAAACAAGACAAAGACTACAGACTATAAGTCTATAATGTTTATTATTTTATTGTCTTAGTTTAGCGCGTTAGCATGCTAACATTTGCAAAACACAAAGCAGAGGTGAGAATGACGGGAATGTCATTAATTCTGCAGGTGTTTTTCAAGTATTGGACAAATTAAATATTAACAAAAATTCTGAGCTGATGATTTCTGATATGGGAAATGTTAAGACAGTTACCAAAGTTATTACAATTCATCCTGAGGTGGAAACCAGTGTCTGCACTATTGTTTTCTTTTAGTTTTTGAGTCATTTCATTAAAAACCAAAAATGTCAGCCTCATAGTGGCACTAGGGGATAAGCCATTAGGGTATATCCACTTGGGGTCAGGAACTTCTGTACAAACTTTCATAGCAATCTATCTAATGGACTTAAATGATGGGCCAAGCGAAAACCACATATGGGGATAAAATTTAATAGATAGATGTAACTGTCCATCATATTAAATGTACTTTTAAAGGAAAAATATCTGTACAGACAAAATGCCATCGCATAGCTTTCATTGCTAGTGCAGACAGTCCACTACAACAGCAGTGACAGACTGATGGCAATAAATCATAACTGGGTGGGTACTGATCTCTGCAAGTTTATGTTTTAGACCATTTACAATGCCAAGTCAGTTTAACCCTGTGTACCATTAGGATGAAAAACAATCTCTCCGAGTGAGGTCCATCTGCCTGTTGGACAGCAAGCAAGAACGACACAGCAGATCCACACAATCCACAAAAGTCCCCTAATCCAGCAGTACATAGTCTAAAGCTGCTTAATATTTGAACGTAAGGACAGACCACTTCCTGTTGTAGGTTTACCAATCTGGAGAGACTAGGAAGGATTTATCTTTTGGCTTTTTCTAAGAATAAATGTTGATTTCTACCCTCAGATACAACATGCATCTCAAGGATTGACTGACCCATGCTACTCATGGTAAAATCTGCTGAACTGAGATGGAGAACAAATGCTCGAACTCTGACATGAAAAGTGTTGCGGAAAGAAAGCAATCTCCACAGTAATTCCTCACATCTACCCCAGATAATGACCACAGATGAAAATGGATGCCACTGCTTGAATAGACGTGATGCATCACACTGGAGCAGAAATCACGTCCAATTTTGTCTGGAGACATCTAGACAGTGGATTTACTGCAACTCCAGTCCTGATGCAGTTCCTACCCAGAGCACGGTGTCTGGCCTCCTGAGTAGCATGAAACAATCTGGGGACTGAGAGGGCGGTGATGTGGGGAGACGTCAGCCCAGCATTACAGGAGACAAGTGGAGGATGGAGGGTCACTGCCTCAAAACGTGATAGTATTTAAGTGTGATGATGAGATCTACAATGCTGTAGACAAGCCTGTCCATTAACTACAGGGAGCAGTGCTTTACAAAAAATAATCTTAAGTACCCTAAAAACTATGAAGCTATTCAGAGTTGCCTGATTTTGTGCTGACTATTAACGTGATGACCTCGTCGTTACATCCCTGGTTGGGGTTATTTCAGTTTAAGCACTTAGAGAAATTCCAATATCTGCTTAAAGTGGATTAAACAGCTTTTCCTGTGAAATTTATGTTCCCTGTCCACGGGCTGTTGAATTCAGCAGGGCAGTAAGTAAAGCTGGGCTAATTCACACTAGCCTAAAAACTGCATGTGATACCTCACTGCAGTTATAAACCATCACCAAAGGCTTTTTTTTTTTTGTCATTAAAAACTATAATTCTCCAAAGACGCTGGTACTTGTAGTAATGATCTGGCAGCCAATCAAGGCTAAGTTTATGCTAATTTCTAATCAAGCTAATTAGCATTTCTGTGCATTCCCAGATGGACAAACTTCTTCAAAATGTTGCGAGTCATAAAAATTAATGATGGAAAAAAAAAGTCATATCAGTTCTCAAATGTGCTTACATATACATACAACTTTCCTTACTCTTGCTAATAAACACACCCACCCCATCTGTGTTGGTATGTCAAGTTACAGCAGTACGTAGTAACGCTCCTTTGATGTTAATTAGCACAGAGCTGAATATGGATGGGCGGCACCAAGTAAGATCAATAAGATCTATGAATATCTTTTATTTAATTTAGGCGCCATCTTCAAAATCTGAAGTGCCACCCACACTGATGGAGCTGACAGTAAAAACTAATTCTTTCAAGAAGCAGCAGGAAACTCGAGATTGGCTGCTGCTGTGTGAGCTTTTTTGGCTTGAAGATGGCTTAGTTATGAGTCAGTGACTGCAGGAAAATAACTGCAGAATGCAATTTTGTATATAACTGTGACTCAACATGAGTTCAAGCATCCTTGGAAAATGTTTTGGTGAAATGTGCACTCTTTACTCTTTACAGTGGCTTTCTTACTGCAACGTTACCTAACCTATATAAGCATACTGACCACCTACACCCACCTGTGGATTTAACAAATGACAGGGTTTTACTTTGTTGTTAAAGGTTAAGGTATAAAACCTGTTCAATCATCATCAATGATCAATGATACTGTAATCTGTATCATTGATTGTAGCTGCATTGCGTTCAGGTATGCCACTAGGGCTGGCTCACTCAAATTTATGCTGCGTTCATGTAGTTATATACTGTAATTTCGAGCCACTGAGTCTGAAAAAACACTTAGATCAGCCAATGAATTGGACTCTGACATAGAGCAGATATAGAGAGATATAGAGCATTACAGCAGTGAAAAGAACTACAGCAGGTGTTAAAAACCTGTTGGCAAAATGGCCTCAAATAATATCCAAAGACAACTGCTGTAGCTAAATTAAAAGGACCTATTCACTGTTTGTATTTACACGTTACTAAGACAGTGTTCCCAACACTTCCAGTCATATTAATATCAGGTTTTCTTGTTGGGACATGTCAAACTGTGGGCTGTAAAAAGGTCTGTCCAGTTTTATTCAATACCACTGGCCCACATTTCTAAATATCCCAATGTTGCTCTGTAATCTTGCAGAATCAAAAACATTTCAAATCTGTGAACGCAGCTCAGCAAAAACGGAGCGACTGCAACCAAAAAGCCGTAGCTTAAGACCTCGGGAAACTGAGGACTGGTGATGGTTAGTAACCCTGTCAGCAGCCTAAACTTTACTCCGGCTGCAATAAAACAGTATCTAAGTGTCTGAGTCAGCCGTTTTTCACCATCTGGAGCACCGGACAGTTTTTCATTCAGTTCGTTCATTCCTCCTGGACATGAACATACTGACAGAAGTCAGAAGCTTTATGGCCTTGGATTGTTTTGTTGGCTCTTTTAAAGCTTTTTATTTTGTTGTTTACTTTTCCAAGAGACAAAGAGAAGGAGCAAAAGGGAACTAGAATTACCGTCTTGTGGTTGCACGCCTCAGCCAACCAGTCAATTTGCAGTTTATGTCTCTCCAGACTCTTGTAATATATGAAGTGGACTTTAAAGGAATTGTTACTCTCTGAGTCAATAGCCTAAGGATAGAGGATGTAGTTTGCTGTAGTGATTGTGAAGCCCATTGAGGCAAATGTTTGATGTGATTTGTGATATGGCGATTATATAAATAAAATTGATTAGACTCGACTTTGTTAAACTTTGTTGTTCTTGCTCTGCTGTGTGTCTATTAGTGTGCAAGTTCATTGAGAGAAACAAAAGACAGACACATTCCTTCTATGTGTTCTTATGCTTGACCAGTAAAGCTGAATCTGAAAGAACTCAAACTTGTAGCCATGACAGTGGACAATGCTTAAAACACAGATGTGGCTGCAAAGAAGCTACAAATCCTAAAACGTGGATGCTTCACACAGCACAGCAAGAACTACGGTCACAATCTCCCCCTCTGTTGCTGAATTATGGCGCTGTTTAATGGCCAGAAATGAATGTTTGCAGAACATAAACATGCGACCGTGAAGTTGACCTTTGGATATAAAGTTTGAATATAAAATGTCATGACATTTGTGTGAAATTCGGTCATAATTAGGGGAGGAATTCTTGAGTAATGATCCAAAACTGACACAGGTCACAGTGACCTTGACCTTTGTCCTTTGGCTAGGCTTACCACGTGGCCAGTGTTACTGGTGTTACATGGTGTTCGGGCATAGACTACTTGCCCACCACCCCCTCCATCAATTTGCTGTGACCTGCAGCTCTACAGCTTGCTCTGTGGATTGGTTGGTTGGTTGGTCAGTCGGTCAGTGAAAATTTGTCCCTTTGGTGGCCAGAGTTTTTGCCCTAGAAGGCTGAAATTTGCCATGTAGGTCAAGTGTGTGTGTGTGTGTGTGTGTGTGTGTGTGTGTGTGTGTGTGTAAGAAGGTCTGTGTTTGTGTTAATTGGCAAAAAGGGGTCGTGGCAGTGGAATGGCCTATTGCAAAAAGGTGCAAAACCCTTAAACGGATTCATGTAACATGGCCAAACTTTGTAGAAAGACACACACACACACAAAGATAGGCAGACATACACATACACACAGACACTTTCATTGGTGATGGTGTGCCCCGCTCCTACACTTTAGCCACATCCCCTTTCAAAAGTCATAATCTGTTTGCCATAAACTGTTTTTTCTTTCTTCACTTCACTCTTTGGACAAATATACAGTATAGACAGAATGCCACATCAAAGCAAATATACAGAATTTTGCATTACAACAATACATTTTGATTTACTCTAAATGATTAATTTACACATTTATTTGGTTTTACATTTTTAAGTAAGCTTTAGTCCACAAGACCACCACAGATTCCTACACACCTGCATACACACAAGGACGCATTCATGTACATGGTCACAGCTATTGTGAATTCGCACTTAAATAAATCCTGTTTAGTTCATTCATGTGTATTAGCACCCAGATTCATCATTTGTCAAAACACTAAGTTTGTTATCAGTGCTTAGTTGGATGACAGATACTACGATTATAAACTGAAATTGTCTGCTGCGTACAGCAGAAGCAGCAGAGTCACGGCTAAGAATAGCAGGAGTCATATTTCACTTATCAAGTGATGAGAGTAAGGAAAGTTGACATGACAATGGTGGAGGATATGGTGTCAGAGCGAAAAGCAAAAGCACCTACTTGGCAATGTTTCAGATTCAAGGGGAAGATCTAAAGATCCAGTTGTTACACAAGCTGTGTTTCCCCTTTATGAGAATAGGACAGTGTGGAGTGCGTAGTGACTGTGTGGTTGAGCACGGGAGGCAGGGTGCTGGTGGATGTTATCAGTGAATGTATGAAAATGTAATGGGGGGGGGTTGGGCCCCCAAATGTTGTAAAATGCTAACTTACTATGCAGCTAATTCACCAACTTCTCACTGTGCCAGATGTAATGAAATTCCCTCCAGACATTCCTGAGATGTCACATGTGACATGACGTCACAGTGACCTTGGTCTCTGACCACCAAAATCTAATCAGTTCATCCTCCAGTCCAAGTGGACGTTTGTGCTAAATTTGAAATCCCTCCAAGGCATTTGTGAGAAATCATGTTCACGAGAATGGGACAGACATGCGGGCGAATGTATTTATTGATAGACAGACGTATCGACAGACAAGCTGAAAACATAATACCTCCAGCCACGGCTGCTGCCAGCACGAGGCAGAGAAATCTGAGATGCAGGGGGTTAAACTGTGTAATAGTATTACCTTAGAGTACTGTACTTGCTCTGAGCAGGTATGTGTAGATAAGGGGAGAGAGGGGGAGGTGGAGAGAACAAGGGCAGAGAGTGTGATGGGGATGAGGGAGGCAGCGCTGCAGTGCTGACCACTGCGAGACTCATCCATCCAGAACATACTGAGCTGCTCTGCTTCGGTTACTGGCTTCAAGTCAAGTTTGGTGTCTGAATACGTTCATGACTTTGATTGAGAACAACTCCGCTTTGCGCAGTACTTGACAAAACCTATCAACTCAGCAGGAAAATAATTTCACATCCCCTCCACTGCCTCCTCCTCCCGCTCCTCCTCACATTTGCACCGGGGTCATGTTCTCCCTAAGATTACGCTTCTTTTAATCAACAGGAAATGGCAGTATCAAACAAAAGGCTCAGGTCATTTCACTGCAGACGAGGGATTCAATTATTCAAAAGTTGTTTTAGCTCCTGTTGTGTGTGCACCCTGGATTCATTCAGCGGCCGGTGAGATGATTTGTTATAAACCGCTTGCAGGGAAGTACGGCGAATGACAGAACGCATCCCTTGTAGACAGCAGAACTGAACTGCCCTTTTCAGCCCTGATGGCTGCTGGTGGTGTATTTGGACATTATTTTGCCTCTGAGTTTGAAGTGCCAGGTCTGAGCAGGTTTTCTGCTCTGTGAAGCCAAATGACTCTTAACATCGCAGACTTCCCACCTATTCTTTGTGGACGCATGTATGCCCGTGTTTTCCTAACGTCAACACATGCACAATGACACAAACACAAATTTGCATGTGAACACTTAAAACAGCACATATATATCCACATATCTGCACAAATAAGAACACTTTTACAACTGCAAATGCATCTGTGCTAATGTGCAACAGAATATACGATAAATCTCTTATATGATAGCAATTTCAAGCATCCAATGAATGAGTACAATTTAGTACATTTTCTCAAAAGCAGACAAGATTTGCGTTAAGTACTGGTATCATTTTCATTCATACTATAATATTAATAATTGAGATTGGATGTACACTGAACTGTAATTTCCAGCTTGTACAGGCTGACTGAACTGCAAGCAAGTTGCATAGAACTGTGAAGGTTTTTGCTGAGCATCTTTTGTGTGCCGTAATGACACTGACAAGCAGGTGTCACTTGAATGCAGACAAATCTTTTGACAATGTCACCAAAAATGGCAAGCAACAAACTAAAGTCTGTTGAGAGAAAAAAAAAAAATCAGAGCATCAGATCTTTATAAGCCATACGTCTTACGTCAAAGCATCCCTAACGTAATATTTCATTAAACATACCCTCTACTGACATTTTAGAACATGCGTGATATTTCCTGAATTATTGCCACGACAACCCAAACTTAAAATACTACTAGTGACATTAGCAGAATACCGCAGGGCATTGAGTAATGAACTTTAGAGTTTGTGCAGAGAAAAAAAAAAACTTAAGACTGGTCTATTAATATCCTCCCTCCACTTTCAAATGAATGGAGGAACATCTGTGACTGCTGTGGGAAAACCTAACAGCAGTTTTCCATTGCAAGCTGTAACCCCCCTGTGGTCTTAAAATCTCTGATGCCCATGACGGCTGAGTTATTTACACTGACAGATAAACCAACAGTCATACACAGTATAGTTGGGAGTGTATATCCGCCTGCACTGCCACATGTACTATCAACTTATCTTATCTATCTAAAAAAAAAAAAAAAAATAGACATAAACTTACTGTTTTTTCTTTCCTAATGAATGAGATAAAAACTGTTCACTTCTGTCACAACAGGCTTCTAACCCTGTTGCCATTGCATTCCTTATAGCTGTTGACAAACCACGCAAATTAGTTCAAATCACAAGAGAGCGAGAGGTAGGTCTGAGCCATGGTAGTGAAAAATGAAATACGTTATTTATCGTAAATCCACTATGCTGTCGCTTCAGGGTTAGTAGTAGCCCACAGCACGCTGATGCGCCCTGGTGTTCCCTACACTTTGACAGAGCAGCTGTACAGCACCTGACGCACTATAATGAATCATATCCAACAGTAAATGTCGGAAATCCGTCGGCAACAGCAGCTCGCCTGGCTGTTAAATGTCTCATTAACGCTGTTTCCCTCTGCGCGTTAGCGCGCGGATCGTGCGTAATTGGGTTAATCCCGACGCTCCTTTGTTTTTAAATCATAAAATAGTCCTACCTCGCTCATGATGGACGGTAACGTCGAGGTTTCTCGGCTGCTTCCAGTACGTGAGTTGCGCAGTGAGAAGTTTCAGCAACAGTGGTCTTTAAAAAGAGTGGTTCGCCGCGGAAAGAGGAGCTTTATAAAGTGTTGAGCCCAACTCCTCCATGTCATCACGTCACCAATAAACCAATAGGAATGCCGTGGGCAAATGTGTCTCCCAAGTCACCACCCAACTCCTTCTAATATTCATACGCTGTGTAAGCCCTTTTCATCATGATCAGCCAAACGGAGCTCCTCTCCTTCTGATGAACACACGCTCACAAACGTGACCGTTGGGAGACATTTCATGCACCAGTCATCGTGGCATCAATAGAAATTGTTATCTCACTAGATGTGACTCCCACCTGAGTGTGTGCACCAGTACGTGGGTGTGAGCTTCATAAGAAAAAGCTCTAAACTGTGCTCTTCCATTTTATCTTCCCTTTTATTTACTGTAACATAATGTGCTTCTTTTACCCCACAGTGGCCCCATACACAGTCTGTACACTACGTTTTATGGTTATTTTAAAAATGTGCTGTGCTGTTTGTCTGGCATACCCCTCACATTTATCGTAGGATTAATTATATTTAGTAAAGGTTTTTTTTTGTTGTAATAAACTAATTAGATTTTCTGCATTCCCAAACAGCTGCATGTTTAATTTATTGCATTGGAGAGACTGAGCTTTAGGTTTTAACTTTATTAAATTTCCTAGTTGAAAGAAAAAGCACTCTTTTTTCAGAAAGAATGGTGCCTACTTCTAGTGAGGTTGTATAATGCTTTGGCATCAGTCGAACTACATCCAGCCTGACCAATTCCCTCCTTTCAGCATCAATTTCACAAACTGATGTAGCTAATTATTATTTGTCTTAAATCCACACATCCATTTTGTAAAATTCAATACAGGCGGTGTTTGTCAAATGGAAAGTAGCAACGTCAGTCCAAAATCCAGAGGGCAACCTCTATCTGGCTCCCGCACATCTAAATGGAAATAGTTTCAGACGAAGAGAAGCGGGACCAATATTCACAAAGCTGTGATGGGGAGGCAACTTGAAGGCTGTTAGCTTCCCTATGTTCTGTCAATAAAGTTCCCAGATAAATTCCCAGTGGAGTCCTGATGGATGGGAGAGGAGGAAACGGAGTACAAATGAAGTCTAACATCTCTGCTGCTCTGACCTGACCTGTGTGTCTCTGGGTGACTGTCAATGCACCTGACAACCCAGAGAGCCTTTGCACTGGAAACGGCTTCGTTCTGCAAACATAGTCCTCAGATTTCTCTGCTTAAACTAGCTGGAGGCAAAGATGTATTTTTTTTGTGTGTGGCGGGGGGGGTTGTCAAGTACAGCAGATGGTACTGAGGATTTTGTGGAAGCGTATGAAGTTAGCAGAGCACAATGTGTGATGCCTGCAATGTAGCGTCATAGCTGAGCTAATGCTGCCCTTCACAGTGTACAGGACACTTACTGTAAGCTAAACTGACTGACTGCTGAGAGGTTAGAGACGCTGGTCAGATCACACGTGACAAAGTGCCTCAATAGTGCGGCTTCGTGCAGAAAATCTTTGGAGAAGCATTATTCAAAAGTTTTCAAACATGTTTACAGTGTAGGGCTACCTCTACAAATCAGGAAACTTTGGTGGAATAATATTAAACAGATGCCGAGAGAATAAATCAGATGTGATGACTCCATCAGTTACTGGTGAGTGTCTTTACTCACCCCCATAATGGTATAGCTTCAAGATGTAGATGAGAAAACCACACGTAGTAACATAACCAAAGTGTTTAACGGTAGCAATTGCGAGGCAAATGAGCAAAGTAGAGGAAATGAAGACGTTAGGGAGAAAAACAACACAGCCGCTTTTGTCCACAGGGTAGACAGCAGTGAAACATTTACTAGTGGCATAGAGACATCACATGGACATTTTGGGAGACAGCTTGTAGTCTAACAGGAGACAGTGAACACCACCTTGAGGCACGATGTGATGTGTAAGTCAGAGGAACAAAGGATTTCATATTTTGTACAATGGAACAAGGGGACACATGAAGGGAAGTGTGTGTGTACAGTACATCACAGTGGTACCGGAATACTGCGTTGTTATATTGGAGTCTCTATTGCAGTAAATGTTGATCTTGCTAATGTACATAGAAATTATGAATGATTCTCAGTTTCAGTGAATTTCTTTCCTTCTGAACACAACCCTTATCCCCAGAGCAAAATATTATTTTTCCTTGATTGTCTCCACGGGAATACGAGGTCAAAGGTCGTCCACAGAACACAGGAGGTGGCGGTAGATCAGGGTTGTGATGAAGGACACTTCAGCAGGTTAGATGGGAGGACTTAATCTGGATCCGTCTGTTATGCAAGTGGTCTGTCCCTTCACTTTTAGTAACCACTACATTAAAGAAAGAACACTCTGCTTCATGGTTTTACAAGACTTCAGAAAAAACAGAGGTTGTTATGACCTTGATTGATTAGATCATGTTGTTCACCGTTCCTTTGGATTTTCTGTCAGATCTCTTTGGTTTGTGTTTTCTGTCTATTCCACTGTGCATGTTGTGTGATGCTGCTCTATTTCCACCAAGGGTTTGACTCATGAATTATTCTAAAGGAACACCTTAATTTGTCTGTTATTGTTGTGTTCAGGACGCTCCTCCCTCAGAGAGTTGCAAATAATCTATTTTTATCCTCTGAGTTGAGTGTGTAGCTGATGTGGTGCGCACACACATATATGTAAATGTATGTTAACTAGACCTTTTGTAGACATTTGCATGGATTTTTCCAAGAATAATAAGATTTTGCCATTTTGTGTGGAAGCTCCAAATAGGCATAATAAGTCCATGTTGTCTGTCATTTAAAATGTCGCTATAAAAATATCCACTGTTTACCAGGCATATATCATTATGTGATGTAATATTGTCTGATATTGCTTAAACGCCTGGAGCTAAGACTGCTTCTTTTTATTTTTATTAGATTCTTTTTTTTTCAAACTTTTATTGTATCCCTTTGGTATAATGAACCCTTTGAGATGTACCATCTCGTTTCAAAGGGGGTCCCAAACTTCAGACTGTACTGAACAAAGTGCTCTATAAATATGATTCAGTCTCATGTCTTCCTTCCAAAAAAATTCTGCAACAATAGAGGATAAGATTTGTGTTTGCAATGCCTGGCTTTGTTTTGTGACTGTTTTCTTTTAGGTTTTCCACTTTGGGGCAATAACATGAGGGAGTGAGACACATCCTAAATGTGTTGTTTTACAGCAAAAACATAAAGGTTGATAGACCTGGTGTGTGCTCAGCAATGTTACCTCTTCCATATCTCCTCCATAAAGCATGCGCTTGCTCACTCACACACACACACACACACACACACGGACATACACTCAGGATCAATGTCACCTTTAATAAAGGAGGCACAGAGAGCATTTGGACCACAGACAGTTTTGCCTTTCATCTCTCTCTGTCTGAAGAATCCAGCCTCAGTGCAGCAGATCGGTACACAGAAACACAGAATGAGAGTGACCTCAGTCTCCCTCTTTCTGCAAAGCACTGTGGATGAAAATAAACACCTTCACAGACCCAGTCGAACTTGTTTAAGTATGAAATATCCCAAATGATGCAAATAGATTCATAACATTATCATCAGTTTCATCGTGACCATAATTAAAAAAGTTGAAATGCTTAAAGTCAGTCAGTAAAGTAAAGAGAGAGAAAACATTAAGTGTTATTTAGTTATCAAACCAGTTAGATAGCATTTGGCAATACTTTGACACAGAATGTAACACAGATGCGGTTTGTTTACAGAGAAATATATCTTTATATATTTTATATCATTACATCGTGTTGTAACTACAGCATGGCGCAGTGGTCAGCACCTCGCAGCAAGAGGGTTTGGTCTCTCTGCAAGAAAGCAAATAAGCAAAACAAGTTGTAGTTCCTAAAATTATGAACTAATCCTTTAAAAGTTGTGTAATATGTTTCAGGAATAATAGAAAAGGCATTTCCTGAATTCCAGCTGGGGCCTCCTTCCAGTTCAATGACATGCAGGTCAGATTATGTGGTGACTCCCAATTACCTGTAGGTGTCAATGTAAGTCTCCGTGTGTCAGCCCTGTGATTGGCTGGTGATTGGCTCCAACCACCCACGACATTATCTACATTAGCAGTTTAGATAATGACTGCGTGAAAGAATAACATAATTATAATTTTAGAGCTTGAAAAATATGTCACATACAGTATCTTTCATTGATCTTGATATAGAAAACTCCTCACATTCAGCACTCCCCAGTCGAAACACATAGTCAGAGTGAACACATTTTCTCTTTGGTTTATGGTGGCTGTAATAGTGTGAATCCTTCTGTACTATGTGATGACTTTTTTCAACATCAAGTTTAACAGAAAACAATCTAAAGAATGAAACATTTTTTTTCCTATTGTCAGCAAATCCCACGACAAGACAGATGACAGCAATGAATGTATTCCACTCTCAGGTATTGTTCGTGTAGACACAGCCTGGTGTAAGGTAGTCTCTGGTGCCATAGAGCTCCATCGTTGTTCAGAAACTAACAAATAATTAATTGATATTATTAATTAATCAACATTAGTATAAATACTAATCATATGTATTCATCTGCAGCTGGAAATAATCCCCAAATAATGCAAAATGTAGTCCTGTTTGAGTTACATTTGCTAAAACCTACAGTACCCAGCTTAAAGAATGAAAATAGGCCTGTACATTTCTTACCTGCGTTGAAAGATTTAGTTTTTTAGTTATCTCAGTGGAGAGAGTGCAGCGTTATCCTTTTTAAAGCACAACACAAGACCATTTATACCGCCCCAGCAGAATTAACTGCATGTCATATAGTGTGATATACGATCAGATTTGATCTCAAGCCAGAGTCACACTGAGATGGTCCATTCATGCATAGTAAGATACTGACTGTGCTGATTTTGTAGCAACTGTGTGAGTGCTGAGACCTGCAGATTTTTGCCTTTGTTAACAGACTCTAACATGTGCATCGACAATAGAGCATTTTGGGGGGACATTGAACACGTCCAGCTTCTCAGTCATCTGACATTCTAAAGCACGGACAGATAAAGTGAACTACATGTAGAAGTCTGAGTAGAGAACATTTACTGTAACTTATACATAATATTTACATAGATGACTACACCCCGAAGGCATTGAAAGCCATTATATGCACTATGGGTAACAGGACCTGTTTTGCCATCCCTGTCTGTCTCCTCCAATTTCTAAATAGGCTGCAGCACTGTAGCACGTGATCATGTGTTTTCATTACGCCACATTAGTGCAAATTTGACAAAAATAGTTGGACAGGAAAACTTTCAGAACCTGTTTCTGTATTATTCAGTCTCTTGAATCATAGACGCACACAGATTTGTCTTTGTGACGCTGGTGCAGGCTCAGCGACAGCTTACAGGGTTTCACAGCACACACAGTTTGAACAACAGGAGCAAAGTGTACAATAACATTCACAGTCACTGTGCACTGCAGGGGACATCACCAGATATATAAAATACAGTCGAGTACACAGTACAAATCAGTCCACACATACACATTCACCCTGCAGCATTATACAGAACTGTATGTTCTCGTGCAGTGTGCCATGCACTGTGATTGTATCTGCAATAGGACATGATTTATCTTTATCATTATGTTATTTCAGACTGCACAGAAGTTGAGAAGCTGAGCAGCAATTGCAGACTGCCGCGTGCGGTTAACTAACCACAGATGTGTATCACGAGCACTATGAAGAAGAGCATGCCCATTTGATGCTTTCAATTACTCACAGATAAAATCCTTTGCTTTGACTGGCAACAATAAACAATGTCCTTCCACATTAGCTCTGTATGTCAACTCATCTAAACTGGATGTTCCCTCCAACACAACTTCTTTTTCCAGTATTGAAAATGTTACTGTTAGAGCAGGAATTAATCAGATGTGATCTTTCGAGAGGGAGATAATAGTCCATTTTTCAACCTGTTGTAACAGGTTGTTTAATTTGTAATTTGCAAATGAAATGATGAATAAATAATATCAATAGATTTGCAAAGGACACCCTGGATCAACAGACTTTCAGCTGAGTGCTATATAACAAGAATGAGAGGCCTGGAGGAGAAATTGCCGATTTCCAAAGAGATAATGAAGGCCAGCAAAAAGAAGAGAACATGTGACACGCACAAGATGACAGTGACTACAGTGAGATATGGGATGAGATGGAAAAAGGAAAGGAAAGGAGCTCATCTTCCTCCAGGAAAGTCTCTACACTCTGAAAGAGGAAAACAACCACATCAGAGCTGTCTGAAAGAGGAAGAGTGAGGAGGATCAAAAGTGCCTTTAAGAAAGAGTGAAAAGAAGTCAAGGTAGACTAGGGAAGCTGGTGGTGGAAATAAGAAGATACTGAACTATAGATAACACAGAAAAAGCAACAGAAGAAAGAGAATATGAGAACTAGAAAAGTCACAAGATATGAAAAATGGGAGCGTTGTGCAAAGACGGATGCACAGATCTTGGTCAAACTGAGACAGAAGGGTGAGCTGGTTCAGAGCAGGAGGAGTGGGAGAATAAATGAGATTCTCCAAGAGAACCTCAGGAAGGAGCTGACTGGAGACGAGGAGTAGAAAGGAGAGTGAAAGGGGTGCAGAAAGAGAGGAACAAACTGGAGATGATGAGGAAGCATATTGACAGTAAGGACGATGATGAAAGTCAAGAACTAAAGGAAGAAAAGGGGACTGGCTTCATAATGTAGAATGGAATATGTATAAATTGATATAACTTGCATAGTAAGAAATATGTAAAAATAGCGTGTCTGTATGTCTGCTGCTAATAACAGTTAATAATATTGTAATTCTGTTATTCAGACTAATATAAATACAGATTTCTTTGTAATAGTCGGAAGTGTAATTCCACTACTAATTAAATTCCAAGCCGTTTTCACCATAATGAAAGAGTTACATCAATTACATCATTAAGAGCATTCAGCGTCATGTATGCTGCTCCAGCTGATCATTTTGCTAAGGGAATAATGGTTCTTTAGACTTGTGTCTAAATAGTGAAATAAAGATATGTTGTTTTAGTCTTTTACAGAGCAAGAACCTCTGAGCAAGAGCTCTTCCTGTTGAAAGGTAAAGAGCAACAGTAGTGGTGGGTGTAGGAGGCTGCTTTCTTTTGTGGTTCAGGAATACCATCCCTCCTACAAACTCCAACTCAGTATCCCCGGGGATTACGTCCATTTTGGATAATTCTGCTTGTGGATTGATGTGCAGTGCCAACGCTCAGTGCCATTGCCAGAGGTAGCATGAAAATGTATGTAGTGAGGCTAATAGTAAAGGTGTGGAGTTCAAGATGGTGGAGAGTTTGCCTTGGTTAAGACTTTAATCACATTTTATTTGCTATTATTTCCTATTTCCTATTGAGCAAGAAGTTATAGCTGTTGGTATTGGCAACTGTTGATTTTTCACCTGTACATGCAGTATCCCAGCAGCATTGTTTTTCAGTACTGGCGTATTTTTAAGTGCACTGGTGGGACCTTCCTAACTTTCAGTCTGTTAGCTTGTCTGTAAGCCAAAGGCTGAGTCTCTGAGTACAAAGGTAGAAGGTACAGAAGAGAGGCAGCCTCATTTCTCTTGTATTGAGTAGTTGGGTTTGTGAGCCTTGAGCCATTGAATCGGTCAACACTACATCTCTTGTCTCTCCGTGTTTGATTAAAGTACAACCACAACCATTCCAAGTGCAGCTCTTATAATTCTGGTCAGGGATGCTGGGATGTGTGAGTGCAATGTAATGTTAAAATTGTGCTGCCTCTGCTGGAATAGCACTGACTGATTTATATGGCTCATAACTAACACCCTTATAATAAAATATACACTGCAGTCGAGGCGTAATTCCTTACTATGTCTTCTCTATCATCAATGAGCACGTCAAACGTTGCTTCTCCACAGTCTTTTAATGTAAATAAAAGGTCAACGAACATATGCGACAAATTACATTTGGATAATTGTGTGATGTTTTAAAGTAATTGAGGGATGGATGATGATGATGGATAATCTTTCCCCTTTAGCCATTGCTGCCTCCCTTACCTGAGCTCTTACATGTGTGTGTGTCTGTGTGTGTGTTAGTGTTCACCTTCTCACACTCTCTAAACAAACATTATGTCAGAGGAGCCCAGATAAATTCACCTTGTTTTTATGACTGTTCTTGGCAACTTAATCTAATCCTGTGAGCACAGCGACCACAGGAGAGCCAGAGACAGGTGCATAATGAAATCTCACACAGGGAAAACCTGACAGCTCCTCCTGCCTGGGATCCTCTCCTTCATGATCGACAGCTATTGTCTCCTTCTTCCTCCTCCTCCTCCTCCTTCTTCCCACATTCATCCTCCTCCTCAGGGCCCCCGACCGCTGTCACACACCCCGTCACTGCTCCTTCCTGTGACTCCTCCTGTCTCAAGGAAGCGGCGTCTGCTGTGGCCTGGTCCCTTGGTGGTGAAACGCTCCTCCTCATCAGACTGTGCAGAGCCATTTTTATAATAAGTGCTAGCTGCTGGGCACTGACAGCCACAGAGCCAATCAGTTTCTATTAGCACACAGCTCACTGAAGACAAAGTAGGGTAGAGCTAATGAGATGGATACTATGTGTTTGTTAGAGGAAAAGAAAAACACAGCGACACTACATCAGTGCTGGAAGAAGTTAGGGATGAAACAGTGACATGGCACAGCAGATCACAACCATGTTTTATTTCATTTCAAGAAAGAAAGTCTGACAAATGAGTTATCTTTGAGTATTTTGGGGAACGCTGTATAGCATGCTTGTATGCTAAATATGAAGCTACACCCATTAGCACAGCTTAGCATAAAAATTTTAAACACGGAACAACAGCTTGCACACTTATTCCGAATGTAACATCATAAACAAAAAAAGATGAATTGTGAAAACGTCAATCTTCTATGGCGGGTCGTGTGCATGACTATTTCCTTCCTGGGAACAGCATCTTCCTAGAGTCTTGTCATCAGAGTTTGCCAGACAACCAGCGGAGACTTCGGAAAATGTCAGAAAGCAGTCATTCACAAAATTATGAGCAATACCTTTTAAATGTTGTCTAATATGCTTGAAGAAAAATAGGAAAAGCATTTCCTGATTATGAAATTCTAATCATGTGTGACCCTTAAAATGTAGATATTCAGCTGAAAACGTGAATATGAAAAAGAAGACCACTCATGCATGTGCAAACAAGCTCACACTTGCATTGTCCCTTCCTATCTACATTTTCTCCTTTAAGCACACACACACAAACACACACGCACCTTCATCACCCTCTGCATATGCCGTTTTCCGACTGCTATGCCCAGTGGGGATCTCCAGCAGACAGTTCATTTCATGTCCCAGCTCTGCACACTGCAGTTATTAGTGCCTAATTAGTAGGAATGTTGCCAGTCAAAGGAAAGTGATGATAGGCTGCCTACATGTCAGGCGCCAGTTGAATGTCTAACAGAGAGAAGACGATGAATGAACTGGAACCCGCCGACTTGATGCTGTGAGAGGGAATTTAGCGCTCTTTGCCCACTAGTGAGGTCTGGATTCAATTTGTCTTGCCTTGTCTGTGCTGCTGATCAATACCAACTGTATTACAAGTGGAGCGGAGCCAAACCAATGTGCACTGTCAGCACCTGCACAGAGATGGATCGGTCTTGGAGTATTGGCATTACTGCTGTTTATTCATATCAGGGAGAGACACACTGATAGTAATTGAATCCATCTTAAACTAGTCCATCTCATCATGTTTATCAATAGCAAATTAAGATAACTGTATTGTCATTTGATCACAAAGTCAATTCGATGATCACAGAGAGCACTCAGATGTCCCATGACATCTGAGTCTGGAGAAGGAATCAAGAAATATAAAAAAAAATGATATAAGCAAATCAGTGAGGCTCAAAACAAAATAAACTTGTCTATGGAACAATTTTTTGGGAAAAAGCCTGTTCTCTTTCTTGCCAAGAGTTGTATGAAAATATCATTAACACTCTCATATCTGTTTGTTAAATATATAGCCACAGTCAGTTAGTTTTGCATATTTTCTAGGGAGTTCGCTTACAGTATCAAGAATCGATTTCAAAAAGTCAATTTTCTTTTCTAAACAAACAAAATATAACGTTTTAATTCATTTTTAGAGGAGCTAGTAGGCAGATTTGTTCAGCTGTGGACAGAGCCAGGCATGCTGTGTCCCAGTTTCCAGTCTACCAGCTAACAGTGTCCTGTAGCTTGATAATTAAAGGACTGATATGTGGGTGGTATCCATCTTCTGATCAAAATGTCAGCAAGAAAGTGAATAAGCAAACTGCTCAAATTGTCCAACTATACTTTTAATTATCTGTGACCTTTAATAAAATCTTCCATCACGTTAAATGCTTTATCATAATTTCTTTAATTAGTTTAGTTTTTATTGTCTATTTGGTTATCTGGTTACAGCACTTTGTAACGGCACTAATTTGTACTAGTTTGTGTATTTCGTATATTATTTAAGCCATTTTGTTGTGTTATTATGATTGACAACTGCAGTTATTTATATGGCATCATGAATGATTTAATTTTGTCTGTTAAAGTTATTCACCTATTTTCAAAAGTTCTCTGTGAAGCACTTTGGTCCATTTAAATGGTCAAGGTTCATCATTGTGGTGCCATTTATTGTCAAAATGTGCCGTAATAAATACACTGACTTGACTACGATTCTATCTTCTCAGAATGCCACTTCACCCATTTCTATATCTATATCTATATATGTCTATCTTCATACATGCATCTATATATACTGTAAATAGCCACCTGCTCAATTACTATTCAAAAACTAGAACTACATGAAAATATCAAAGAGAGATTTGTGTCACAATAGAGAGCTGTAACAATGTCAATTTCTACAAAATCTAAAATTATTTGTGGAGCACTTTCATGCTAGGACCGTTTAAACGTCTTTTATATTACCAGGGCCACGTTTATGGACTTGTGAAAAGCAGCTGTTCCATTATGCTAAAGTGTTTTTATTGCCCCATGATCCTGCACACAAAACAGCAACTCTGTAAAGACAAAACGGTACAACCAGAAACAGGCAGCACAGAGAGCAGTCGATCACTAGAATGCTTACGTAATAAAAACTCAAAGCTGTGAGTCTGAAAATTTCAGGTACAATCAGACAGTACTGACACATCAGAGAGCTTCATTTGGAGGTAAACAAACGTTCTGTTTGGTTTAGTGCAGCTTTTACGCTGCTTTAGAGGACAGAGAATAGCAGACCTGAGGAAGTCTGCCAACTCAGTGTTTCTTGTAGAAGGAATGATTCTCTGTTGACGTTCGTCTCCTCAACAGACAGGGTGTAAAATCAAGATGTTCGAGTGCACGCACAAAAAAGTTAACACTGGAGGAGGTGTGCATTTACTTTACGTTGTTTCACAATGTCCTCATCTTAGGAAAGAGGGAGAAACTGCAGATTTTCCCTTTAATTGAATGTGTTTGCCGTTGAGCAGAGCACAGTCCTGCAAGAGAGATCCAGCCAACTCAGCAAACGACAGAGCGGTCATGATGAGTCAGTGCTTAATTTCTACAAAGCCAGAAGACCTTGGTTTCCTCAAACTTCCCAATGACATGATTGGACAATGGTTCTGAGGATTACGTCAAGCTATATTTTATGAGACATGAAATTGCTGAACGAAGCCTCCTGAACAAGAGCACAAAAGGCTCTGGCAGAGCATGAGGGTACATTACTGATGGCCTATCAATAGCCATTAGCTTGGAAGCCTATTAATCATTTCTCATTCATCCAACTGTCCTGGAGGAAAGAGGAAGGCAGAGAGACCAAGATGGATCCATTTGGAATGCAAGAACATGTGAAGACATTTTTAACACCTTCAACAAATGAAATACGACAAGGGGCTCTGTTTAATAGATGTTAACTGGTAGGAAAAATATAAACAGCAAATGGTTTATTGGTTTCTGCTACAGAGAAGATGCAATTAGTGAAAAGACAAACAAAAAGACATCACCATCTCTGTGGCCAGGTAGCATAAGTAAGGGCTAGTGTCTAAAAAGGCTTGAATGAAATATAGGGAAATGTATTTCAGGACTAAATTGACTATGATATACAAATATGTTAAAGAGCAGACGGCATGGCTCTATTATCACAATAGTGAAAATGGGTTTGTATGTTTTAGAACTAAAATGTATAATTCCCCTGAATTTGCACCTGAACCACAGCTGAGGTTGCCAAATGTTCTGGGAAGATAAACTGGAGCCTTATACGGTTCCTTTTTTCACCCAGTTCTTTCAGAAGGTACTCGTCCAGGTCTCAGTTATACTGAAGCTGCAGGTTTGATGGTTCAGTGTTATGAGAGCAAGGGATTGAAAACTGTAATAGAAACCAAAGGGAGACTGAAATAAAATCTCACATATACTCTGGACAAATGCCGTATGTGTTGATAACTAAGGTCAATTACAGGGTAAGAGGCTCTCGCCTTTGCAACTACTACACACTATGTTATTGTCTCATATTCTCACATCTATAAAATGCGTTACATTATCAGAGTGATAGCAGACAGCAGTGTACATGCCATGGATATTTTAGCATTTAGCATTTCATTTAGCTCTGTACTGCGCATACATTTCACACTTGAACGACACCTGACTCAGGATGGTCATAGAATAATAATGACTAAGTCCT
Organism: Pempheris klunzingeri; assembly: GCF_042242105.1. Classification (NCBI taxonomy): domain Eukaryota; kingdom Metazoa; phylum Chordata; class Actinopteri; order Acropomatiformes; family Pempheridae; genus Pempheris; species Pempheris klunzingeri. The sequence goes on from NC_092015.1 coordinate 19,324,435, forward strand.
ACAGTTACAAGGGGTTGCTTGAATAGAGAATTTGAGTCAACTAGAATGTTTGCTGTGTATCATCGGTTCATCCCTCACCAGTCAAATACACCCTCACCTCTCCTGCACCTTCTGTGGCAACACCGGTGGTTCGAGGCATGGTCTTAATCAGCTAATCAACAAATTGAACAAAAATTAATCTTCAAATATTTTCATCATCGATAAATTGTTAGATTGCAAATAAGATGAATCCAAGGTCTCAATTTTTGTTCAGTAAATGTAATATGGGTGGGGGTGGGGGGTAGGTTGTTGGTAAGAGAAAGCAACACATCTCTGTGGACTACAGAGATATTGTGGGCTTTTTTTTTTTTTTTTACTTTTGCAGCCTTAAGCGATAACCATAGCAAACATTCTTAACAAGAAACAGCATTTCACCCGATGTGAATATTAGAAACACGTGAGCAATGAGTATATGTGAAGTGGTAAAATCAACTTGGTATACACAAACAAAATAAAAAATTGTGTTCACATCTAAAATACTTGTCAGCATATGAAGCTTTATTTGCCATATTTGGTTGAATGCATAAAGATAAAATGCAATATCCATTGGGAACAGTTTATTAATGAAAGAAAACCAAGCAAATGATTTTCAGATTTCAGGAAGTTTGTCAAACAAGTGCAAGTTGTATATCAAAAGCTGTTAGAATAAAAAATTAGCTTAAAATTAGACCTTAAACAAATAAGACTGCCACTGCAATATTCTAAGCTGCCATCACTTATCCAGTGAATTTATGTTGCTGTCATTGATTGATGTGTTTCAGTTAAATAGGAGGAACTGCTCAATTGCCTCCTAACAGCCCAGAGGACGTGGTAGTCAATGCACGATTTGATCATTTAAGAAAAACAGGAATAGCACCATCAGTGGAGTAAGCGGGAGGAAGAGAAATATCCCTCCTTTATTCTATAGAAAGAAAAAAATATGTGTTCATTCATCATGTACTGTGGTGCCATTGGTCATTATCATCATTTGATCATGACTGATGGCAGATGTCTCAGAGTGTTTGGAAACCCAAAGGTGATATTTCACAACAACCAAATTTGTCTGTGATAAAAATATGCCAATTATAATAAAATTCTGTTAATTTGCTTTCAAAATTACATTTTATGTCTAACACATCTTGAATGTCAAAGTCAGTTTTATTGGTTACAGTACGTTCCAGTTCTCACACAGTAGAAAAACAGGCCTTCATGCAAAGCACTCCGAGCACTCAAACACTATATGTCTGTGGATGATTTGAAATGGTTTAATTTTATCTGTCGGCTGTGGAAACATTACATTTTAGAACGTGGTGTCCAGGCAGAGAGCATGTAAGGGGATCATCCAAAACTGACAGCTGTGCCATTTGATAAAAAATGCAGCAGTGCATTTAGCTGGACTAGCATGTTGTGATGAACCGAAAGCCCCTTACAGAATCTACTGCATTCTCCACTTGCATTTTTTCACACAACGCAGCACTTCAGGAGCCCAACATGCACCAGATTTGTAGAACAAATTTCAGCTCTATCCTCACACTGTAAATTTGGATCTTCATTTATTTCTAAATTCATGACATGGAAACACAAACTGACCCTTGTCATAGCCACGCCACACCTTTTTTGCTAACTGCCATGTTCTTGTTGTCATTATTGAAACCTCTCCATGTGTGCACTTGTGTCACTGGTCTGTCATTATGTTGCTTCATACAGGATTTGTGGTCCCTATCGTGAGAGTTAACTTGCCATTTCTTCTTTACTTGCTTAGAATTTCTCTCTACCTCAATGAATTTCAGAGATGTGAACTAGTTAAACTCTTGTATCAAAAAATAATTAATTCTGCTATGCTGCCTCTTGCATAGTTGCATAGTTGTGACTGTCTCTGAAGCCATTAAGGTAGTCAGACAGATAGTTGGAGACATCATTATGAACTATATCATGGATAAATCTCAACTTGATATGTAGAACTCTCGTTTTTCAACTGGAAGCATATTAAGTTGTTGAACACATGATGAACCAAGATGTGCACAGGGAGGTAACTTTCACACAACCCTGAATAAATCGTTTCAGTCAGCCAAGAGTTTATTTTTAATGCACTGTGGTGCAAACTTGGGGGTGGCAGCATAGTCAAAGTGGCATTGAACTAATGCTCCTGCTTATGTTGCCAGTGTTGATCTACCCAACAACTCAGATAGTCTAGCCATAATTTAGTCTGTTGGAAGGTTTTAATGAGGGCTTTTGTACCCATAGGCTCCCCTGATAGATGCTCAGCTAATTTACTCTGTATCCTTAGCTAAAATAACATTTTCTCCTACCATGACCTTTGTGTCTGGGATCTTTCCTAGTTTAATTTTGGCTCCAAATAAGAGGGCATCTGTTCTCCCTAGGTGAAGAGACAGTTAGTTATCAGACAGCCAAGTCCCAATATGATTAAGACTTCTCCACAACTGCTAAATCTTTATGAGACACAAGAATAATTTAATTGTATGCATAGAGAAAAAAGGTCGAATGAACGGGCATCATTCAAGTCATTAATAGATCCGTTAAATAGAGTGGCCCTAGGACAAGTCCTTGAGGGACCCCACAACTGATGGTTTTTAGGTTTGGAAAATGTCTCTTTGATCCCAACTGTCTGTGTCCTTCCAGAGAGGTACTAACTGACCCATTTAATGGTGAATTTGCTAAACTCCATGGCCTTTAGTTAAACAGCAGGATATCATTATCTACAGAAACAAAGAACTTTTAGAGGTTTAACATGACTATTCCTCAGACATTGCAGTGGAACGGGAGTATAAAAGACACCATAGATTTTTTTTTTTTTTCCTTCTACTATTTTTAGGTGAAAGGCAGATGACGTGTGGGCAGCTTTCCTCCCTGAGCCTGAGGTGAATTCTGTCATACGCAGTGGTAAAATACCCTTCATCTTCCCCCACCCTGCCTAAGTTCCCGCCAAATGATCAAAACTACCTCTAACATAAAGATAAAAAAGAAACTCAAGTGAAGTTGGATGCCTTGATGCAAGAAGGAAGATGTATCTGATAGTTCTTTGGAAGAAGTCCTTTTACTCAGGAAGCTCTTCAATGTAGTTTTAAGACAACTTGCTCCATGGTGTGTTGCAGGCAAGGATCAGAAATAAACCTTCCAGCCATTTTGATATTCTTTTTAGGGGAGCAGTATATACTCTGAGTGACCAAGAAAACATAAATCCTATCTTAAAAGACCCCAACCATTAAATATTTCATTGAGAATACTGCTTTTGTTGAATGGTGAATCAGTACTGTTGTGCTTTAACAAGTGGTAATGTTCAATTTGGCTATCAGAAATAATTAATAATTATCAAAGATAATTATTAAAATGAATGGAACTTTGAATAAAGTCCACCTCAATTGGGGCACCACCTCGAAAAATGAGGAAAAGACAGCTGTTTTAATTGATTTAGTCTCATAAAAGTACTAAACTATCAATTTGGAATTATGTTTTATAATTAATTTAATAATTACTACCAAAATTACCACATTGATAGCTAGCTGAAGGATTTTGGAGTTCTTGACAGTGTAGAGGTTGGCAGTGTTCACCCTTGTACAACATTAAAGGAGACAGCAGTTATTAAAACATTTATTAAAACAGAGCAAAACGCAGGGACATCATTTGTTATGCATTAACGTGAAGGACTTGTACTTTGGTTGCAAGTACAGCTGAAGCAGAGTAGGTATTAAAGACATCTGCTGTTACAGAAACATAATCAATCAAACAATCTAACTAAGTCTCTATGACTAAACTAACAAATAATAGAGTGTGTGTGTGTGGGGGGTGGGGGGGTGGGGGGTTGCCACAAACCCATGCTGTGTATTAACCCTGAACTGACTTATCCAACACAGGATGCCATTGTATGAGAGTTCCGGATGATAACGTGATGAACGCTAAAAAGACTGATAAGTGACAATGATGAAGTGATGGAACCCAAAGCTTGCCTCTGGGTAGGTGTTGTGTAAAAGGCCTCACAGTGACTGCCATAAAGTTAACAAAGGGCTTCTATCGACATATACGCTCTGAACTCTCTACAAACCGAGCGACCCGTGGTCTCTCTTTCACTCATGGACCCCTGAGGCCCAGGCCAGGGAGAGGAATGAGGGAAGTCTGTATGAACATTCTTCCATTTCTGCTATAAGTTTAAATGTGGTTAAAGAAACTGTCCAAAGCGCCCACAGATCAATTAATGCTAATTAATGTGTTCTTTTGTCTAATGGTGTAACCCACATGTTCATGAATATCCAAGGATGACCAACTAACCAATTACAACTTTTGAGGATGCTGCTTCAAATCCTGTCCTAACACTGCAATTCACCAATGGGTGAGAAGACTCAGGAAGTCCATGTAATTAATAATCTGTGTCTAATAAATTAGAAACTAACCAACGGTTAAAGTCCTCTTAAATACCGCCTGAAACACCAGCCAGAACCAAGTACTTTTTTGATAGCAACTCTCGTTTTTGATAACTCTGAACTGTTGCATGTGACCAGCAACAACTTTTTCTTAGTGTGCTGTAAATGAGTTTTGAAGCTGAGGCCAACATCAGATCCAGATCCAGATCCAGATCCAGCACCCTGCCTATTAAGAGCTGAATGCCGCTGGCTGTCCTGTAGTCCGAATGGACCGACAGACGCCACCGCCAAGAACCAGCACATCCTGATCCACCAGAACCTTCAAGTTCCTAAACCACAGTGCCGAGTGAACTGAGCCGACATCACCAAGGCCCTCCAGCCTCCTGTCTCAGCCTCCAGAGAGAGCTCCTCTCTCTCCTCCTCCCCTGGAAACCTGCCAAGGACGCTGACAGCTGACCCTGCCTGTGTGACTGCGGACCACCGCTGGATGCATCGCTGCTGGACCAAGGGCCCACGTGAAGTATAACAGCTGGTGTTAGTTCACAAGTTGGTGTCAGTGTAGCTCTGAGATCTATCTAAGTCTGCAGGGAGAGTAGTCAGTGAATCCTCTGTGGTTCTAACTACAACGTTCTTAAAGTCAGACGGGTTCCCCTCGTCCTCCGGTAGAATCCGTATTCAGTTTCATTTCACTATCACCAATCCAAAGGTTTATCAGCAATGTTAGTGTTATGTCTTGATTGTTGTCTGTCTAGTGTCATTTCTGTCTCATCCGCCTTTATAGTCATTAGTGTTCTATGTTGATATTTAGCATTTATTAATAAAAAGGTGTATTAACCACCACTTCGCTGCCTGGATATTTCTTCATAACAAGGTCTAAGAGAATCAATGCCACTGAGAACTTACACATTTAGAACTGAGACTGTTTAATGTTTAATGTTTAATGCTTAATTCCTAAGGTTAAAGACCTGAAGCCATCTGTGCTAATAAAATAATAAGTTGAATTTCCCGTCCAATGACAGGTGGTGCCCCTACTGATACGAGAGCTTTTAATTAATTAATTAAATGGTAGTCAACCTGCTACATTATTTTGGTGCCCCAGTGAGAGGCCTATATCTCCTACATTATATGGTGCCCGCGTTGTGAAGCACCTATACTTCCTACAATATTGACGGTGAATCTAATATTTTTCCCACCTCATTTACATATGATTTAACACCTCTGTGGCTTAAAAAACAATAAAAGGAAAGGTATTGGTATATTCTTTTTTCAACATTGGTGCCATTGATTGCATTAAATTTTACAGGGGTTTCAGGGGTATTTCTCTGTTCTTTCAATACAAATTAACAGTATTATAAAATGTTGCAGTTTTAAGTTTTTAAATTACTACAATGTCGGCTTAAACACTTTCTGGTGTGAAAAAGTGGCAGCTTGACCGTGTTGCCTATGAATGAATGAGTGTACTGAGTGACTGACTGACACAATGGGGCATCCTGGATATGCTTCCACATATTGTCTAATGACAAATGTTAGTACATTTATGCTTTATTATCATGAAGTTTTAGCCTGATGCAGGACTGTGTGATAGTTGCTGTGACCTTTACACAGACCAAAGAGATGTGTGTTGGTGTAGGATGTATCAGACTGTGCTTGCATTCTTGAGATAAAGAAGAGTTCGAGAAGGCCTTGGAACAGTGAGAAGTCAGCGTACCTGCGTTTCTCACCAACCGCCCCTGCAAGGAGGAGAGGGAGCAGGGCGCGGCGGAGAGGGAGCAGGGCGCGGCGGAGGACTGCTGAGAGGAGGAACTTTGCTTATGCATGTTGCATATATGCTTGAAAGACACTGAGACTGCTCAGTGCAGATGTAGATCTTGCCTGTACTCCTTGCTTGTTGCAAGTAAAACTTTGAACTGAGATCTCTGTCTCTGACAGTTTATCTTGTGTGTTGGGAAATTTTGTGGTACGAACTAACAGCGAAAATACAGTTCTTGTCTTATAGAAATAATTTCCTGACAACAAACTACCTTACCACCGGTCTGCACACACAATCCGGCTTAACTAGTTGTGAGGAAATGAGGACAAGCGTTTGTACAGTGTTGTTTTAGTTTAGTTTAGCTTTAGTGCATAAGTCAGCTGATTGCACCAAGGATGCCCAGTATGGCAGAGAAGAAGCCCCTGTGTTTCTGTGGGAATTGCTTTACCAGCCTGCTGTCCAGGTTGTCAGAGTGAGCAACGAGTCAGTGCTGGATTTTACAAGAAGTGCTTTCTATTACAAAAGAGTTGGTGTGTAAGTCTTTTTGGTTGCCCATTCAATGACAGCTGAATATCATTTATCAGGACAGCACTATCAGGGGATGTGGTCTCCAGAAGTGCTGACATGCTGAACCACTAACCCCTCACTGCCAACGATGTTGCCACCTGAGCCCGGCCATGACAGATGGGCAGGTCAGGACACATGAAAAAAAAGGCCAAAATAGTTTGCACATAGCTTCAGCTGTCCCTGTCCCTTTTGGGAGACACTCGAGGATGCCATTATGAGTGTGGGCTTGATCAGGACTGGTATCGGTTCACCCTCAGAAGGCAAAAATAAGAAGAATCCCATTTATTTAGCAACAGTCGACAGTTTAACTATTGTTCTAACATTATGTCGACTGTAGCTTAGATGATCAGTTGTTCAACTCTCTGGCTCCACCAGTTCGCATGTCGAACTGTCCTTGGGCAAGACACTGAACCCTGTGTGAGTTTGTGTGAGTGATTAGCTTCCTCCCAATGGCAGATTGGCAACCTGCCAGCAGTGTATGAATGGTTTGTGAATGGGTGACTGTAAATATAGTGATGAAGTGCTTTGAGTAGTCAAAAAAAGACCACAAAGGTGCTATACCAGAACAGTCCATTTATTATTTAAAGTTTTTTTTGTAGCAACAATACTTGTCATTAGACATTAGCTAACTTTAACTGGTGTAATTGATCAAGTGTTACAATGACTATGACTACAACGAGGTCACAGTACGTCTCACCTTTAATTTTACAATCCCATAACCACCACAGTAAATAAATCCCTTCCACAGTAACTATTGGCATGCAGTAGAGTTCATACCTCTGCCAATGCTATCAAACATGCCAGTACAATCCGCTCAGGTCTCACCAAATTAATTATTTAAAAAATCAATAATATTGAATTGTTTCACATTTCTGAAAAGATGTACCTTTTCCAATCCAAGCCACTTTGAAACACTTTAAGAAAACAGGGCAACACTTCATGGCTGATCAGTGGCCACTTAGGCCACTAAACAAACTATTACTGTCAGCTGTTTTTTTTGAAAGATTTTTGCAAGATTAGGCCACTACATAAGAAATGATCAGTATTTGTGTCTATTGATAGACACAAAAAGTTGGATGATGTTATTTGATTCAGTTTAAGACGTTTAAAACAATGTAATGTAAAAGGTAAAATGCCAACATTTAGCCGGATATACCATATTTCTTTCCACAAATAAATTAGTTCTTCCTATTCATTGAGGATGTGGCTTTCTATTTAATCTTTAGAACTCCTTATTGTTGGTCAGCCAGTAAAATCAGTTGTAGATCAGTAAACTAAACTAACTAACAAGAAAATATGAAAGAATAAGATCTGACATAACACAGTGAGTCACACTCACATAGTGGGACTGGATGGGATCGGAAATATCTCTGAGCCACAGTGAGTGCTCTGCTCATCCAGGCTGCACCACTGACACCCACTGCACTTCCCACCAAGGCCAGTTAACCAGCCACAGGAACCCTACACAAGAGACACATAACTCTATTATCTATTATTATCTATTTTGGCCACTTTTGTTAAATACTGACCAATAAATAGCTCTTTACTGTGGTGATTAGCCTGCGAAATCACTTGCTGAGCTGCATTAAACAGCTAATAAAGACTACCCATATGCTAACAAGGTCGTGTCAAGGAGTTTAGCCTCAATTGCTGGTAATGGCCCTAGACACATAATACAGTGGCACAGAGTTACTTTTGAAGGCTTTTAATTTAGAAGGAGCCCCGCGCCACAATGCTCTTGAAAGCATTGGCTTTCAATAATGAGAGGACGTGTTAAGTTATTCATCAGTGGCATTCTACCAGTGCTGGCCCTCGGGAACCTAAACAAAGCGCAAACCACTTAATTTGCCCTGACCAGTGCCAAGAGGGCCCATTTAATTCAAGTCAATCAACACAGTGGCATCCTGAAGCAGCAAAGCTTTTACTGTGATCTGTTGTGCTTGAATACATATTTATAAAGCTGAGGGTTTATTGTGCCATTATCATATTCATGTTGGAGGAGGAACAGCGGAGTCCTTCTGGTCAATAACACATGAATGTGTCATTAACTTTATGTTGGATGACTTGATGTGCAATGCTGTCTCATAAAATTTAAGTTTAGATGCAACTAATTTGCAACAGCAAATACATCTCGAGCGAAATGTAATGCTGACATGTAATGCTCTGGTGTGACAGTCCTACTCTTTCTGTGTCCACCATCCACCCAAACCTCCTCCCTGCAAATCCATCGCAATACATAAATGAAGCATTTCATTAATTCAAAAAACATAATCTGTTAATTTTTAATCTGTTAACTTAATCCAGGTATGAATCACATTTGTCATCAAAATATGATTCAGAAAGCAAATAAGTATTCCTTGTTTGCCTTCATGCATTACAGTTTTGAGCATATTTTTGTCATGCACCAGTGCAAAGGTTTCTGAAGTTATTCTGTATTTTTCTTATTGTCAACAAATCCAAAACTAGCAATCACTAAATTCTACAAGTATTGTTTGTGTAGCCCAAAACCTGATAAATCTTATGCCTCTGGGCTTCCATTGTTGTACAAAAACATCCAAAAATACATCAATGAACCACACAGTTGTACTGAGTTTCATGTTCCTTTATTACAGTGAACATACAGTAGATACTGTAGTTTATTTTGAGTTATCACGGTCATACACCGTCCTGCTGCTGTAGATACTCACTACAGCACCAAATGTGTATCAATGCGCTGCTGAAAATAGTCCCCAACAAATGCATTATTCTATCCTGTTTCTGTGGCATTTGATGCCCAGCTGTTTTAGAGAATTACTTCACCTTTTTTACCGATGAAACTACACATTAGTTGAGCTATAAGCAACAGACAAGGTAGTAAAGATTAAAAGTATTGAGAAATAGAGAAACATGGTCTTTTGGTCTTTTCATGGTATTTATTGACAATAATAAATATTGCCATCCTTTAAAATTGCCTGACAAACAATGAAACATGCTACTCAAGCACTCAAGATATTTTTTATAAATGTGTGATTTTAATGTCCTTACTCTGCTCAGTGTCTTCTCTTCACATAGCAATTCAGTAACTCGACTGCTAATGGACCCTGACGAACAGGAAGTGGAAAGCAGACTATAACAAGCCACTGGAGACATCATGCTGTACTCCAGAGAGCCATTAGCCAAGGTTTCCTCTTATTTATCCATACACCAAAAAAAGAGTGCTGTGACTTCTTGCTAATTGCCAACAGAAAACTGGTGAGGTATCTGGGGAGCTGCACCCTTGCTGCAGACTCCTCTTTCGTCGTCCCCGATGGTTGTGTTCCACTCAGTAATTTTCTGTGATGCATGCGAGCAGGAAGAAGATACCTGCTGTACTGACAGCCGGGTCCCTTGCAGACTGAAGAAGTTTGCATGTTGACGTAAGAGTCTGGGAGCCAGCGTCTCACTGAAGACTGAGCATGTGCAGAGTAACTGTAGTGTCACACAGTGACGGGAGGAGGAGAGCTTGTGACAGATAGGAGGGGCAGAGAAGACATCGACTGAGTGACAGGGACTCCAGAAGATGGCTACAGTTATGAGAGGTGAAAGTGAGGGACCTTGTTACGGCCTCACTGATGGAAAGGCAGACACTGACCAGCCTTGGCTTTCTCTCTGAGCTTTAGATGCCTCCAAACGATAGCGGCACACCATTTTGTGGAGCGTAACTGACACCCATGGAGCGCCCTAAGTAAGCCCCAGGGAAGGGTAAGGTTAAGCTGGAAAACAAAACGTAAAAGCGGGTCATGTAATAGGCCTCTCATTTTGCGCCTGTCTTTGTCAGGCCTGCTGGAGGAAACCTAATTTATTTAATAGCCTGCTGCTTCAATGCCAGGCGTTTGGAGCGAGAAAACAGAAGGCAGTGACGATGAAAGCGTGGCGGGAGAGAGAGAGGACAAACGCTTTCCTCACATTGGAAATGTGATGTGATTTTCAAAGTGAAGATCTGTGTCAGCCATCTGGTGATAGAGAATAGCAGGAAACTGTGTCAGCATGCTATTTTCAATAATGCAAGCATGCATGCTGTCACCACATAATTGACAAGTCAAGGGGAGATTTTTGTTAAATGTCAACTTTTTAATATGCATTCTATTAGTTCCTATAAATCTATTTCTCCTCTCTCTTTCTCTTTCTGAAAAATGCTGGATGGCCAAGATAGGGCTGGCTTCGACACAAACAAAACAAACAAAACAGGGCTTCATATTTGAAGGATGGTGTGGTAAGTATTCAGTGTTAAATCCCTGTGAACAGTGGAACCAGTGTGGAGGTTTTTGCTTCTTTTGTTGCGTCAGATCTCAGCCTCATTTGCATCATTCCTCAGTGGCATCTATCGGTCCACCACTTTGGTCCAGAATTAAATAACTCAACAACTATTGGAAACAGAGAGTAAAGAGATCCATACTTCCAAGACAATGAATTCTACTGACTTTGGTTGTCCCCTGATTTCTCCTCTAACCTCACAAAGAGGTTCATATTTGTGGTTTGGAGTGTCTGAACAACTATTGGATGAATGAAAAAAGAAATAAAATAGATTAATGTTTGTGTGCTTCTCCAGTGCTCTATCCACCTTGGTCTCTGCCCTGGTTTATCCTGACCTTTTATCCCCCTGTTGAGGGGAATAAGTTTAAATTTCTCCTTCACACTTTTTCTTTGCCTCTTTGCTATATGAAAATATACAACCTTACAAATGAGTCCACTGCAAATAACTGCATTTGTTTCCAGTAGCATTTGCGTTTGCAGAGATTTAGCCACCGTGCCATTCTCTTATGGGCTTGGAGTCATATTCAGCTAAACAAGGTTGCCAGCAGAGATAAATCAAAGCTAAAGCTAAAAGCTCCAATCAGAATATGCATTGGCTTTCATTGAAATGAAAGACTATTTCCCATTCAACAAAGCATAAAAGCTGATTGCATGCTCTGCCATTTCTTTCAAGGCCTGTGCAGTTGTGGGAGGTGACAAATGATGCATAAGGCTAAAAGAGTCGCAGTATCATTCAGTAAAAAACTTATTTCCTTATTGGTGCAGATTTTTAAATAGAATCGTAATTACTAGAATAATCACTTTCTTATGAGTAATTTAATTAACCTGGGACCTGCTCACTCACAGTCAAAATGGTTATCAATGGGTATCAATAGGAAACTTAACTACAGCAATACATCAAATTCTTTCTTTTTTTTTCTTAATGATGTATATTTCTTCCTGGACAGCAGCAATAGGAATGTCATCTTTTTAATGCATGCCAACTCCTTTAATAACGGCAATGCTGGTGAAACTATAGGGTGTCAGGAGGATTCATATACCTCCGTCTGGACCACGCTACTCCCCTCCATCCTTTACTATTATAAAATGCAAATGTTATGTCACCCTCTTCACGCAGAGATAAATCTGTTATTCACATGCATTACTGCAGAGATCCTCACCTCCGCATCGTTCACATTGCAGCACCAGTCACACAGTGTTGATTTACACTCCAGACTCTACCACTGATACTGTGTTTTATAGCCATTTCCTTTCCATGACTGGGAAATTAATTGAGTATGAGATTCTGCCACTTCCCTGAAAGCAGGATTAGCCCTAAAGAATGGAACAGGCTATTCCGGGTTGGTGTTGAAACTATGAAATACTGTATGATGAGGTATTGTTGGAGGAGAAACTCTTTTATATGGCTACAGCAAACAGGAAAAATCATTTAGGGTCATCACACAAGTTGTCAGCAAATACTGATGGAAATCACATAAAACCCATAAAATCTTCAGGTATTTCTTAAGAAGATGAGACAAGAGTGAAGTCAGTCAATAGAATTTAGAACAATTAACAGCTTGCATTCTGTCTAAATAATATTTCAAAAAGGGTTGTGCTGCTTTATCGCAATTTGAATCTTATTTTTGTGGTTTTGGCCAATTGTTTCTGTTTACGATTATAACATTAGATCGCTGAGATCTCAGAACATGATGGCATCTCTAAAAACGTCTGATGAAGCAAGAGTCATGAGTGCACAGATGATCATACAGGTTATGAATAAAACCTGAGCTTGAGTAAAACCCCAGGTTAGTCACCATTTCCCTTGTTCTGCTCAGGCTTTGCATGTCCACTGTTGTGGAAATTAAAAAAAAAAAAAATCCAAATAAAGTGGTTTAGATTCTCTGTTGGCTTGTTTAAAATATGTCTGATTTTCCGACTTGTCAGTGATCTTTGATTAACATATATGTTCATTTAGCTCAGTAGAAATAAAAGCCAAAAACATAAGGGAACAGAAAAAGAATATTTATTGAAAATTTAAAAAAAAAACAATGTGCTTTTATGAAAAAAGTTTACTTGAGAATACACTGAATGATAAATGCAAATGATATGATCACATGAATGAGCTTCTAGCTTTACCAAAATGTGGAATATTATACCATACAAACATTGGTGAGCGGCAAACCTGTAAATACTGTGCTGTGCAATGGAACACACCATTAACATCAATCTTGTTATATGAAATAACATCATAACAAACATATTTAAACTGTGGTAATCCTCCTCACAGTCTTGAAGCCTTCCTCCGACACAGGCAGGCTGCTGGAGGACACAACATCAGGGACCTGGGGCACAACATCAAATTTAGTTTTTAGTGACAGAACACTGTTAGTGGACAACAATCACAGCAAAAAGATATTCCTTTCCTGAAAAGCTTTCTAGGAAACAACATATTCAGGATCACCTGCGGACATGTCTGAGGATGACTGGAAGACATGACTGTCTTCCACCTTTAGTACCGCCCGATAAGGTAATCCTATTTCTAAAGTCAAAGCACTGGTTCATTACCTCAAAGAGCGTGAATCAGACCTGAACTAGCGACCTCAAGTCAGAGCTGCTCCACATCAGACATAATTAGGAAAAGAGGCCACATAAACCAGTCCAGAGGAGAGCAGTTGTCCCTCCCGCATTTATTATCAGAGATCAGGATGCTAAACAAGACATCATACAATACGATACCCAGAAACAAAATATCGATCAATTAGGCGATTACAATATGTCACAATCTGCTCCTCAGTCCCAGACACTCTGCATTGGCCCCTGCTCAGCTCACCCTGGCCTTATACTGCCCCACCCATCCACACACCTTTTCCCACTTCCCTCATCTGCTCTTCAGCTGCCTGGCCTTCCCCGCCCACCTCCTCCTCACCTGCATCTCATTCCCTCATCGGCCACTCACTACATATACCGGACCACTTCCACTTTTCTACCAGATCGTTTAAGTTGTGCTTCATGAGTTTGCTTAGTAACCCCCTGAACTCTGCCGTTATTTAACCTTTTTTCTGCCTGTTTGCCCTTCTGCCTAATTATTGTTAGAGGTGTTTGCCTGTTTTGGACAGTTTGTTTGGTTTTGACACTTGCCTACCTCATGATCCTGTTTGTACCCTTATTTTTGTGATTTAACTATGGAACTGTACCAGGTCTTCCTATCGTGTGTATTTCAGTTGCCCTGCATGCACCAACCGTGAAATAACATTTACAGGCTACAAACAAAATTTATATTTTTCTTAATTTTTGTCTCAGTTTAGTCTACACCTGCACATATCATACAATAGATCATCCCAATATTTAGATTATGCACCACAGAGATGATGTTGGAGCCAATTAGAAGGGCTCTGTGAGCTAAAAATACCACAGATGGCATTTTGTGCAGCCATGCAGTGGATTTATCCAACATGACCCAAAAGCAGGTTGCTCTACCTCACTGCTTTAAGCTGTAATGGATGTGTTAAGCTGTCAGACATCAAGCTGCCTGTTGAGAGGCCAACTGTGGTGCAACAGTATAGCAGTTCAATGCCGCCTTGTTCTTATCATCATGGGAGGAGGGAGCTCAAACTTCAGCCACAGAATGAGTGGCTGCATTATTCAGCTCCAGTCGATCTTCCCCTTTCTCTGTCTCTTTCCTTGTCTTTGTCCTTTGTTTTTCTCTATCTTACCTTGGGAATGCTGACAAAGTCCATCTGCCTACGAGTTTCCATGATTAGCTCATTGTAAACTGCATCTGCAGGGTGAGAAACAGCAATTTAGCCTGATCTAACCTCCTCCCCCTCCCCCTCCGACCGGCTACAGCCCACGTCAGACCGGAGCAGATCACAGCAAAATAGTAGGAATTAGGGGATTTAGTGGCTCAGAGGTCTGAGAGGTGTACCAACTAAACGTAGCATCCTGAGTTTCAAATGCATCTTTTGTTTCTGTGTGAGTTACAGAGAGAAGATGACTTGCTTGCTTTTTGGAACCTGTCTATAATGTGTTTTGGGACTGGACACGTTTTTTGATTGATTTACCGCCATTTTCAGGCACCTCGCAATGACTTAAAGATTTTACTTGCTCTTTGTTCCTTGTAATATTGTCTTACTACTGTGACAAGATGCTGTAAGTCATAAAACAATGAGTAAAAGGACCATGCCAGTCTTTTTTTTTTATCCTATTTTCTATGAATCATGTGTACATTCCACTTAGCCATTTTGCATACCATGCTGCAGGGTTTTAGGAATTTGAGTGGATTTTTTTTCTACTAATCCAGACATCCATTGGATTACTTCCATTTCCATATAATAGTGATCAGCAGGCTATTGAATCTTGCTTAAGTTGTATAATCTATCAGTGAAAGTCTGCATGAATTCTTGTCAATGAAACATTATTGTTGAGGACTTGTTGAGGAAGTCAAATGTAATGAATTTCACAACTCAATTTAATTACACAATGTTTTCAGAATCAAGTGATTTTCATGTTGCATGGAAATTAATGGAAACCAATATATTCCTGACATGTTGGGAAAAACACATACAAAAACTTAAAGATATGGAACATGCATTCAAAAATGTAAACTATTTATAATTTCTAGAGCTAAAACGACACATGCAAACATAGTGGAAAGGTTCTGTTAGCGTGACCGAAGCTACATTATTATTATTACAATATCATTATTGATGAATCTAGGTCCACTATAGAGGTTTTTAAATAAAAACTCTCGAAAGAAATCTCATCCACTAAAACACAATCTTATGAAGCCCAAATATTTGGTGCTATGGGTTTGTAAAAATCTGACTTACCTGTGCTGTTAGTTTAGTAGCAACCTCACTTATTGTAATCTAATGTTACAGTTTGTCAAATCAAACTGAAATATCTATCTGTACCCTCAGATTTTCTACCGTCACTAATGTTATTGTGATATAACAGTTTTAGATCAGGTTTACAATTATCACGATGAACAATATGTTCACTGTCTCACCTGTGGGGCCCTCACTGGAGTATCCCAGGTTGACCTTCCCCCCTGTCGCCCCAGCAACCGGTCCTCTCCTGTCCACTGATTGGTCGAACCTGCAAATGGCCAAATGAACAGCCCAATGGAAAAGATAACCTTTAGCTGAGATACAGCAGAGCCACTTTGTCAGAGGCTATACTGTTGTGAACAGACAATTTTCTTTCCCCATAAAGCTGCAGTACATCAGGAACCTCTGCATTGTTTTCATCATAAAGTGCTTTGACAGATAAAAAATGAACATCATCATCCCTTTTCACCGCATTTTATTAGACTCAACAAAAGTGCTCAACTCTCGCTTTAATGTGTTCAATGGAAAAGCCATAAAATGTGTTTCAGCTGTATGGAAATTGCTGACAAATATAACGCACTATATATCTGCTTCTTAAGTGAGCTAACGACAATTTGATTCTTAATTAAGTTGTTACGAAATGTGATGACTATTTAATGCATGTAATTTCAAATTCATGCCTTCAATTTTCTTTTATAATGAGGAACAATGACGGCCGTTCATTCTCAGAAATCAGTTGTACATAATAACCGAGATTCATGCTGAGTCTTCATATTAGCCTCTGTACAGCATAAATGGAGTTCAGTACAGCCAGGGCTGCACATCTCTGCTTCTTTCACACATTACTGGCAGTTACTTTCACAAGTCACTCAATTTCACCTAAAGGTCCCATATTTTGCTAATTTTCAAGATCGTACTTGTATTTTGAGCTCCTTCCAGAATAGGTTTACATGGTTTAATGTTCAAAAAGCAATATTGTTTATTCATATAACAGACATGGCTGCTGCAGGTGTTTTCAGCCTCTGCCTGAACACTCCCCGAACAGTTTGCGTGCTTCTTTCTTGCCTTCAACTTCTTCATGTTATCGGGAGCTGGTGTTAAAGAGACAATAAACAATGGTGGACAGCGAGGTGGATTCAGGAGGTTTTCAATGGGCAGGGCCAGTCAGCTTGCTAAGGGGCTGGAGGGGGTCACATGATCAACAGATCCCCTTACGACATCATAAAGGGAGCCAGATCTGAATACCGTGTTTTCACACATATTTACTGAAAGATGCAGATGGAGACAGAGATTATTAAAGAGGATGGACACCAGGGATACACATCTATGTTGAGAAGAAGTGAAAAAGTGCATTTTGCATAATATGGGACCTTTAAGACTCCACAGTTGATCTTAAAGTTCTTTTTGTTAGTTTAAAAAGTGAAGAAATGTGTGGTTTTCATTGTTGATAAATAGTCTAATGAAGCCAAATACGGCAAAATAAAAAGCTTAAATCTTACCTTATTGCTTCCTGTGGGCTTGGTTCTGAAAGACAAAATGAGGCATTACGTCTTCAGAACCATTATGAGCTATCAGCCACTAACTTTATCATTCTCATTGCATTGACCACAGAAGCAATGTGCTTGCTTACTGCATCTACAGCAATATGAAAGCTGTAAATGCCCCGCCGTTTATTAGTTTTGGGTTCTGCACTAATATCATACCCTCCAGTCAGTTTGCAAGTCACCAGTGAAGGCTGGAGCTGAGTGTTAATGAGTTTTGTAACACAGCTTCATGGCTGTCTTTGCCAAAGGTCCTCCTGGCCACAGCGAAAACATAACAATATAACAATGGTGCAGATGGCGCTTGCCTCAAGAGAGATATAAACTGTTCCATTTACAGGGAGAGACATTGCCTTTGTCATTATATTTTAAATCCCTGCTGTCATGCCGGCCAAAGTCTTTGAGGATGACTATATTGGATCCCTTCTTTTTTTCCCCCAATAATTACAAAGCATACATTACTCCCCATTGAGGTGGATTACTCAAAGAAGAGCTTAGTGACTTGGAAGTATGCCACATCCCCTAACATGTGAAACATCCTCATGAAGTTAATTTAACTTGCTCAGGGATATTACCTTAAAGCTGTAAGGCTGAAGCAAGGACAATGGTGGAGGAGGTATCAGACGGTTCAGGTACAGAATCAGCTGCTGGAGGAGAAAGGTCACACCTGCTTTATGATAATCCCTTAGCTCTAAACCATAGCAATGATTTGCAATGGTCCAGAATCAGTCATGGGGATTAGACTGACTTCTAAATGTGTGACTCAGGGCTACTTTTTGTTATCGCGCACAAACAGGCCTCCTCCGCCTCCTTGTGCTATAGAACAACGATCCCCTCAGTGATGGCACTCCAGAAACATCTCTGCAACATCCTGCTTTCCTGCCCAGACTTTTTTTTTTTTCAGACAACATCACACTGCTTTACTTCCACAGCTCACCAAGATTTGAATATGTGACAAGTCGTCTGGGTCAGGCTATGAGCTCTAAAAGAGTTTCCTCTCAGTCTGGTGGTTTAAAACCCCTTGTAGAATTCCCTGAGTCATGCACGTTGGCACTGCCTCAATCACCTTTAAACTTTAAAAATCTACATTTTTCTCTACAGGAATACTTTAGTATCACATATAGAATATATAGTATAATATGAAGTGACAAAAACTGCCTAGTGGCAGCTCTAAAACTCAATAATTAACATGTTACAATCTGTTTTTTCTCTTTACCTGTTTTTTTTTTTTTATTGTTGCTGGTTTATTTGTGAGGATAAAACAAACAAGCTATACAGTATATGTTAATTAATTAGGTATTGGTCAACAAGTTTTGTTACCTTCAGACAGAGCCAGTCTGGCTGTTTCCCCCAGATTCCATCAATCTAGCTCATCAATATCTAAAATCTTAAAATGTGTGACTGTTCCTTTAAATCTACAGAATACACAGTGTAGTTACAGTTCATGTTACCCAAGGTACAATTTTTGCTGTAACAGCTGTAAGTGTTTCAGCACACAGGTTGATAGACTGTTCAAGGTCGCCACATTCCCACCAAACAACTGTCAACTCATCTGCACATCTCAATGGCCTTCATCACACCGCCCCACTGTGGCAACTGACAGGGTTTAGATATAAACCACCAATCATGTTAAAGTGGAAGCACTGTTTCTGGCTTACTCCCTGTTAGATGGATTGATAGGAAGGACATATTAGCAGGAATGCTAATGAGGGTTCAAAGCCTGAGATTCATCTTTTGTGGAGCGGGCTGCTGTCTTGCTATTAGTGAGTGTGACTATCTGCCGATGGTGGAACCATGGCATTATAGAAAATATGGTCTAAAACTAAATGATTTGATTGGCTGCAGAAAAAACTGATTACGTAGTGTGTTTCTACGGCTACGCAGACAGACAACCAATCAGACTGGTTAATGGTGGCATGGTATCATAAAGCCAAAAACTATAAATGGAAATTTTGGGTTAAGATTTTTTTTTAGCACAGGATACATACAGTATAATTTCAGAATAATTATGTTACTGTAATTACAGTGACAGAAGTGTCTTTTATTCACACTGTTAAACTGGTGAAAGTCCTGCTCCAGGGCACCTCTGCAGAAGGTTTTCAGGGAGAGGATTAATAGTCATTACGCCCTCCCGTTTGAATTTTCCCAGTTCTTCTGGGATTTAAACCTCCAACCCTGCAGTCACACCCATTACCTTTTCACTGTCTCTGTTTCCTGGGAGGAAAAGCGTTCTGCTGACAACTAATGTTCTGCCTTTGTCAGAAAAAATATTGCGTGCCCTTGGTGAAGGCCGGCGCGGGGCAGCACCTAGTCACAGCATGTAACAGCCCATCTTCTTCATTACACTTTAATCACACTTTCTGTACTGGGAAAGTGCAAGCAGTGGGGTGTGGGTGGGGGGGGGGGGGGTTCACCAAGAGCAATTTAAGTGAGAGAAAAGTGCCTACTTGCTTGTCTCCTTTGTCTGTAGCAGAGGACAGTGCAGATGCAGAGCAGGAGGAGCAGCAGAAGAGCAGAGAAGGAGGCAGTTACGGCCAGCGGGACTGTGCAGCCATCTTCCTGCACCACCTCTGCAACTGAGGAGGGAAGGTCACATCGCTGTTTAGGTGAAGAAATGCTGAAATGCAATTACTTTGCAAATCAATCACAGATTTGCAGTCATGGTGTAAAGAAAGCTGCATTTAATTTCCTGTTTCAGTTCGCAGTAGTAGGCACGAGTGCGTTTGCTGATGGAAGCTGCTCGAGAAAATGTTACAACTACAGCTACAGATGGAACATTACTAAGATAACGACGCAGCACATGTATTTTGAAGCTGCGGTCTTTAGAGAGGTACGCAACCCCGGCTCTACTGTAGTGGCTGTGATGCAAACTCATGCAGGGTTGATGTGGCAGCTCCTTTCTGCTCCACTCCGCTCTTTAACGCTAATGCTCTGCGATGATTCACAGGCAGAAAACAGAACAGAAAATGGAGCAAAGAGCAAAATTAACTTCACAAAGAGACACTGATTTTTAAAAAGAGAGAAACACACAGACACGTAGAGACAGAGAACTTGACAGACAGCTCTCTCTGTGCATGTATGTTATTCATTGTAAAACACGACGGCTGCATGATCTCACCCACTGTGAGACGGACGCTGCTCTTCAGTGGCGTGGGGAGGGCAGACACAGAGGCCAGACAATCCACATGAGAGCTCTTCGCTGCCGTCATGCTGAGGTTGCTGGTCACAGTGAAGAGGCTCTTCCCTGACTCTTCACTGCTGATGTTGTAGTCACCCTGGCTGACCTCCACACCAATCCCCAGAGAGAGGGAGAATATATATTTATTTACTGCTTACTAATTGGACATGACAGGATTTATTATGTTATGTTATGTTATTCTGTAAATACTCAAGTCAGAAGTGTATCTAAAGGAGCAGATGACCCAAAACCGAATGGGACGCATCCACAATCTGTTGTGTCTGTTTTCCAGGAAAGTGTCTCTGTTTACTGTATAAAGCGGATGACAACAAGTCCACCTCTGCCAGATTTCTCTAAAAATCTCTAAAATAAAGGTTTGGAGAAGCTGAGTCTTTATCTTTAATCATCCTATAAATCACTCCATTCAGTGGCAGATCAGTGTAGCTGCACTTTTACTCAGAATGCTGTGTATCAATTTCAATACTTTCATTTTAGTGATAAACAATTAGACTTTAAAAACAACATTTCACTGGTCTTTCCAGATATAATGAAACAATCATCCATAGATTTGAATTGTTCATTCTCTTTACGTGCAGGAAGTAGGGCTCTGTTTTCATGAAAGTTCACATGCAAACATGAGCTGAGGGGGCATATAACCAGCCAATTTCTTTTTTTTTTTAGCAACCAGAGGCACAGAACAGCGCAGTCTGGAAAAGGGCTGGAGCAGGATGAGTGTATTGTTGGCAGAGGGCATAACAAGTAGGCAAGGTGGGGGTGGCTTCGCTAAAACAGTAGGTGATTTCCTCCAGCTTCCTTCACCACCTGAAGAAGCAGTGCACTCCTTACCACAATGCAACTGACAGTTTTCTAAAGGGTCTGAAAGAGTCTTTAGGCCATTTTCTCCCTACAAAGACCTTATCTGGTTCTTCATGGGCAATTAGAGCCTCCACTGTTTTTGGTACTTGAAAAGAAAGTGGTTTTGAGTTACTTTTTACCTCTTGTAATGTTATAAGCCCAAAGCAATTGAGCACCTTTTACTGTATTAGGGTTATAGCTGATAAACGGGTAATAATTCCTATGTCTTTGAAGGACAGACAGTCATTTTTTAGGGCAGTCTATTGGCGTGTGTCTAAATGAAGTGTGTAAATAAATGGCAAGGGTGTATCCTGGTCTTGAAGAGTGTTTTCTAATATAACAGTTCTCAAAATGGCCTCTTTTCATATAAAGATAATAGTGATGAGGATGTGTGTATTTACCTTTTTGTTATTCACTTGCCATTGCAAAGTGGGTTGAGGATGCCATCCCACTGCTTGGCATTCAAACAGGACCGGCTGCCCCTTAAAAACCAACTTGTCTTCCCCAAAGACTTTCACGCTGCCCTTTTCTGTAATCAGAGGAAAGTACATGCACAAACTTGAACTTTGTTCTTTTTTTATTTATGTGCCTTGGCGCATGTATATGTACTTTAGTATAATCCTGCGCTTAAGGGCGCGTAAGTTCATGAATGCCGACAAACCTGGGCAGGAATCTATGAATTTCATCAGCAGTAACCTTTTAAATTCATGTAGCTGCATGCACACATTTGTACGTAAAGATGAGCGTTACCTCCTCAGCTGGCCTGCTCACTTACAAAAGACGGATTTCATTCGTCCCGGGTGATTGATCGCATGTCTCAAAGTCTCAATTGCCTGACAAACGCTTCTCCTCTTTTCCCCTTCATCTCTTTCCCTGCCAGCCAAATAAGCCACTTAAGGCCCTGGGAGATACAGTATCTCATATGTGAAGTCTATTGTCTGATAGAATGAAAGGCTGTAGATGCAACAGACAATTGTTACAGACAGAAAGATAATTACAGAAGCTTCGGTGCTTTGTCTAAGCGGATGACATGTCCGTGTTGATTTAGGTTCAAATCCTCAGATGTTTTGTACGCATTATTGGCTGTCCCTTTTCTCCAGCAGTTTTTACTTGATGCCTGATTTGATGTCATAAACATTGCGCCATCCAATCCTAAAAGCAACCGGTTCTGGTAGTGGACTCCAGGTCCTCTTAGAGAATCTCAGCGCCAGTGAATAAAGGTTGGCGAGGAACCAGCAGCCTCATTTGCACTGACTGATGAGGGGCTCTGGGTGAACGTGGCAGATTGATACATCTGAGTAGAGAAAGGAACGACATCAGCACTCCCTCCCAAAGCTCCAATCTAGGTGATCCCTGAAATAAGCTTTCATAAGGTTTGTTAATCACTGCAGTGGAAACTCTGAAGACTTTGGGCTGCTGTGGCAGGTTGAGTGAGGTTGGGAGCCCTCGGCTAACCCTATTTTTCAGCAGGGGTCCTCTGAGGGAAAATCGCTGCTTTGAGAGAGCATTGAAAGACTTGTACATGTCTGTGTGCTGGATTGGTGTTACGTGAACAGAATGTAGCACATGCACTGCATGTGTGGGTGTGAATTTACTCCAATAAGGAGTGTCTTTATAGGCCAGTCATCACAGACCCTCTCTGATTTATACTTTCTGCAGCTCTAGCTCTTGCTGCACATCCTGTTCGTACTCAACAGCACATGCAACCGTATTGATTTGCTCAAGTGCGAGGCTTGTGAGAGAGTAGGAAAAATAAGCAGAGAAGGAGCAGCCAGAGCCAGAAGGAGTGTGTGGTCATATTTACATCATCTTCATATTGGACAATTAAAGCAGAGAGTGTGGATGATAGCACACAGAGTCAACAGCCCGCTGTAGATTTGTGGCTCTATTCCAACAGTATATTTGAAGCTGCAGTACACAAATCACAGGCAGAGTTGCTGACTGTTAACTGGGCATGCCAGCATGCACAATTAATTCAAAGGCTGTGTCAGGCCATAGTGATCCTCTGCATCCAGACCGGGGGGCCTGATTCACCATACAGTGCTGGTAATGGCTGCCTATGTCAGTTGGGATTTGTGACACTGGCAGCAACGGAGGATCTCTCCATAATACATTGGAGGCGATGGGTCATTGGTTTTGTTTCCTCTCCCTTTATGCGGAGGGGATGTTCCCATGCACATTTCTTTTAGCTGAGTTCTCAGTTCTGTTAGTATACACTGCAGAAGCAAATAAGCTGAACGATGGGGTCACCAGAAGCACAGGTCCAAGCAAATCTTGTGGCATTCATGTAATAAGTTGTCGTCTAGTTTGAGGAATGCCACTTCCACGTGAGCTATGACTGTGCTGTGTTAATAGCACCAACATCTTCCCAGAGATGCTTGTGTCAGTTATTAGTTATCTGCTATAGAGTTTTTCATCAGGCAATCTTTGAATGTCTTTTGATCCTTTTTTTTTAATTTAGACCATATCTTCCTGTGCAAACATGAGAAAACCTTTTCTTTCAGCAGAAAAAAACAATGACATAATCATTTTATGACCGCCCCTCCACCCCAAATAAATTTTAGACCATCCCTAATTTATATGGAAATTTGTTTGCAAATGGTATTGGCAATTTAGTGCAGACATTGCTCTAACTTGCCTTTGATTAGGCTGTAAATGTTTTCTTTTTTCTTTGATTATTACCATCAGGGAGGTAACACCTGTTAAGATGCTGGTTCGCACTGCAGCACTATTCAGTTTGAGAAAACAACCATCAAAACTGCAGAGAACTACTGATTCTTATGAAGTCCCAATTCTTTGCAATCCAACAAATGTGCCACCCAGTCCTCACACAGGAGGAGAGATTGGCTGTAAATCCTGCTCTGCTGCCTGGTCTGACTGGCATGGGGTCCAGCGCTTTCCTCCTTGTATTTATATCTGAGGGCCAATCAATTCCTATCCCCGACACCACCCACACTGTCATCAACTATGTCACAGAGACCATCAAACATGCCTCGGCAACTCCACTCCACCGCACAGGCCCAAGGGATTTCACACTCTTGATATACACCCTGATTGATCACTCAGGCACTAGTTCAGCTGCTTTTACAGAGAACTTTCAGTCCTGAATCCCCTCTTCAAACAAATTAAAACAAAGGCGTTTAATTAGGATGAGCATCTTGAATGCTGAGGCACAGTACTACATTTTTTGACTCTTCGTGTTCTTTCTGTTTTTTATGAGTTGAGACGGCAGTGTGTGGGTGGGCAGAATAAAAGCAGCTACACAACTTTTGCTTAGTCCCTTCATTTACCTTTTTTTACATGCCGCTTTTTGCCTCGTCAAGGTTAAATTCAGTGTGTCTCTGCACTCCCTCACACTGCAATAGCTGCAACTTAGACTTGCCATCTGTTTGGTTTTATGCGCTGCTTTGTGTGTATGTGTGTGTGTGTGTGTGTGTGTGTGTGTGTGTGTGTGTGTGTGTGTGTGTGTGTGTGTGTGTGTGTGTGTGTGTGCGTGTGCGTGCAGATCTTTGTTTGCAAGAAAATGAGTATCCCTGAGAGGAGCTGGCTGCACAAAAAGCCTTTGAAATTCTCTGCAGCAGAAATTAACAGTTCCCTGCTGCCTTCCTGCTACAATGAATCAAGGTAACACAAGTGCATACAACATGTGCACATAGTGCTTCCTCTGAGTCGCTCTCACACACACACACACACACACACACAGAGTCACATATGGGCATACAGACCTTGTACAAACAGGCTTGCTGTTCTCCTATCAATACCCTGGAGGTCACAAGTCACTGGTCCCTGGTTGTGCCTCTCTGTGTTCTTCAGGATAAACTCCCAGCTGCCTTCCATTTTTTCGGCCGTCACATTAGGGTTGATGGAGGGCAGGACACCAAAATCCTTGGAGATGGTGAGAGCCGTTGTACCGTTGAGCAGCCACACCATAACAGTCCACTGGATGTTGGAGGTGCTGCATGTGAACCGGGCATCCTCTCCCCGCAGGACAGTTAGCGCTTCAGGTGACACTTTCATCTGAGCTCCAAATGCTGAAAGACAGACAGACAGAAAACAAAATACCCAGTCCTGAAACAGTTTTTGAAATAAGCGAAAAACAAATCAAATTGCCAGAGTAACACTGCTGCTTCAGTACTTCCAAAGAAGTAGTTTGATATTTCGTGAAATGCCCTTTTTTGTTGTTTTGCTGACAGTTACATGATAGATACATCTCTCATGTCTCTACAGTAAATATGGAACTATGACACCAACACTTAGTTTTGTACAAAACCAGGAACAAGGGAAGCTGCTAGCCGGGCTTTGACCAAAAGTAACAGAATCTGTCTACTACCACCTGGTTGCCTCTGTTTTTCCCAAAATGTCAAACTATTCCTTTAATAAGACAAATATTATAAAGTAATGCTAGGCCAATCAATTAAAAGGTGGCTATACGACATCAAAACCAGGCACTTTTCACTATTGACCTTATCGAAAGTTACTCCAAATAAGGAAAACTTACAAAGATGCACACTTTAGCAGTGATTTGCTGATTCAGCTTGCAGTTCTCTTGAGTGACATTAACACGCATATGCAAATTTATGAGGATATTAAATAATTTGACCTTTCAGTAATGCAAACTGACTCCCTCAAATCACACCAAAAGAAATGTATGCAAGGCGCATATACAGCAAGTCCCCATTTGCATTAGAAATCTGAATTAAAACATCCCAAAAGTGTCAGATTGACAATGTGTGAGAAGCTGAGAAGAGACATTTGAGACAAGTGATAAATCAAGAAAGAAAGAAAGAAACAAACAAGGGAAATGTATCTGTAGCGGTCAGCATCAGGCCACAGCATCATTCCACAGGGTAAACATTTTAACAGTAACCTGCAGAATTTGATAAAGCTACATTGATTACATGGCTCGGCCTGAAGTAGAAGACTGGACTCATTCATAACCCACTGTGCAGTAACTGTTAGAGCCCATTCTTCTGTTACTCTATATAAACATTACGCAGGCACATGCACACACAGAGACGCACAAACACATCCCCAGTTCAATCCCAGCATATCTCTGTAGCTGCGTATCGCTGACAAGCAAAGGAGAAAAGGAGTTATTATTAATGACAAAGCGTGAAATATGAATTAACAGGTTTGCACCACAGCACTCAGGGTGATGTACAACTTGTTTGTGTTGAGTTTACTGCGTTACCTTCCACAGCAAGCATGCCCAATCATAAATTATGCATCTGTTTAGGAAATTGGGTCTGAGAAATATCTAGGCCAGCCTATACAGCTATTTCTTTTTATTACAATCAGGGAATGGCAGACTGATGAGCGTAATTTCTGTGTGCTCCTATTGGGACCATGGACCAGTGGCTCTGAAGTCCCCTGACCACTGTCTACGTCTTACTGTTAACTAGATAGGCAGCCATTTTGAAGAAAATTAATTATAAAGAGCAGATAGATCATTAGGCCCTCTAATTAGAGCATCTGTGGGTTTAATATGAAGGGTGCTAATATTAAGCACACCATGAAAGTGAATGTAGCCATTTATAAAGGCACATTACTGGCCTCTGTGACGCATCTCCAGTCAAACAAGCAGCTGGTTTTGTTTTGAGTGGAACTCTCACCTTGAATCCTGCATGAAAGTAGGAGGACTAACAAAGAAATGATGCCCATGTTCAATCAGTCGATCCGGTCAATCCATCGCTCAATGCCGAATGGACCTGAAACAAAAAGAATTGAATTATACCCAACATGGTAGCACTGTTGATCATAATCTAAAATAAAGTTTTAAAGTTTTTAGCTATAGCAATGCCAGTGTGCCGGTCTTTTAGTCCACCTCTTTGGTCCAGATTGAAATATCCCAACAACTACTGGGTGGATTACCATGACATTTGGTACACACAATATACCGACACTAAAGCAAGTGTGTGGTCAAAGCAAGAAATGATGAATGAATACATTTTGTATGCAACATGATCATCTGTTCACTGTATATTGTTTGATTCTATGACCACTGATAGGATGGTGTAGTAACAAGCTCTCTGACTACGATGCAGTCAGTGGTAAATTGATTTAAGCGCAACAGTTTCAGTCACAATAAATTCAGGTCAGAGTGTGATTACTTATTAAACACTAAGTTATTCAATAAAATCACTGAGACCTTGCGTTTGACTAACTCCAGCTGTCTCCCAGCCCTTTCGTTCAAACTTAAGAGTACAATAAAAAAAACCTAGTCTGACTTACCTGTCTCTGTGGATCAGCAGTGTCACACACAGTGGATACATGTCAACAATGCTGCTTCTCCCGCATGCTTGGTGCTCAGCCATGTCACCCAAAACTGTCCCGTTAAATATTACCAAACTCAGTGAGAACTTTGCCCCGTGCTACTCACAGATGTAAATATACAGAGTGACTCAGTCTGCAAACAATGCCCCATGTAAGTCCCCAGCTCCCAGGGGCCTTACAAGTAGACCTCCGCCCTCTTCTGATGAAGGGGCTTGGATACAATGGATGATGTATCCGCATGCTAAACATGGCAGATGAACAGTATGATGTATGGCAGAAGGATGACTTCATAATCTAAAATGTGTTTCAGCCTGAAATATCTCAGCATGGTATTCTCATCCACCCGGCAGATATACAATGGCAAACTGTAAATCACATTGATTTGTGGTGAATTTGTGCTGATAGCATTCCCCTGGAAATGTATGCTAGGGTTAAGGTTAGGTTTATTAATTAGTTTGTTTTTCCACTTATTTTATGTCTCATTGATTGTAGCGACTGTCCTGATTTAAACTCACCAAAGCAAAACAATATCAGCTATGAGGAAACGAAATAAATAAAGCATTGAATCTTGAATGTGAATCTTGAATGTGCTAATTAGCAGAATGCTAAGATGGTGAACATGGTAAACATTATATATGCTGGCGTTGGCATTTAGCTCAGTGCATTGCTGTGCTGCATGCAGCCTGGCAGAGTTGCTTGCATTGTTCTTAGTCTTGGTTTAAGAACTTTGAAAAACACATATGGTGTTTTTGTCATTTTGGAAAAGAGGAACAATTTTGTTAAAGCCAGCATGCCGCATGTTACATCTTATCTTTCAGTGGCTTGACTCTCAATTTTTTTAACATTAACAGCCTACGTGCCTTTTTGGTAACAACACTGACATGGTATCCTATTGTAAAGTACTTACAATCAACGCCTAGCCAAAATATATTTCTATGGTGTCATATGATTACAGTGTACATCCCCCTCAAACTTTCTCCGGATCTCTTAGAGCAACAAGGCTTTTACTTTGTTTTCCTGTTTGCCCCGTGCTGCTCAGACTGCACAATGGTCCACCGATCTATAAATATGCCAACAGAAGAGTTTAAAATTAAAATAAAGTAGAACCACTTTTTTTTTTTACCAGTCTACTTTATTGCATTTTCTTTTGCATCCAACTTGTTTCACTCTTCATTCAACAAAGTGCATTGATTGGACAGCAGTATTGGCAGAAGTAACTGTAGTGGTGGTGGAGTAGTTTGCAGTCTTGCAGTATGTGCATATTTTCCTTCTCATGTGGCCATTATAAGAATTAGTTTGCATTTATACATTCAGTTATTAGAAGGAGTCATCAAGGCACAATATTGGTAAATATATGTCACTGCCTCTTTATGTTAGAAAACTAGATTTCTAAGAGTAAAACATGAGAAATATGTTTGAGGTTAACAAAATAACTGCATTATCATAACAGCAGGTCTCTACACGTAAATATAAAAATTAAGTCAACATTGCAGTGAAAAGGAAAATGGGCGGGGATAAATGTGGGTTAGGACTTTTCAGTTTGGATGGCGCCTTCAAGCACACGACTGAAAGTTTCCAGTGGGGTCCAGCACGGCCTTTGGGGTGGGGTGGAGGGGCTGTCCGATGGGGCAGAGGGGGTCAAGCATCAGGGGTCAGGAGGAGACAGAACGGGAGGCTCCTTCAGGCTGAAATACAAGGCAAACAGATGAAGAAGAAAAAAAAAAAAAAAAAAGGAGGTCACACATTTCCCAGTTGTCTGTGGTGGCTGCAGCAGCCGCCACCACCGCTACGCCTGTGCCACCCAGCGTGCCCGCTCCTCCGGAGGCACATCTGAAGCTCACTTAGCAGCTTCCTCTAACAAGGCGTGACAGGGGCTTGCAGGGGTTGGGAGACAGCTAAGGGAGGAGGGAGACAAGCATTGCCATTCCTTCAAAGCCTGCTGTGTTGCTCTTCGTGCAGTGGGTCATAGATGCCTGACATGCAGAGGAGGACTAAAAGACGGGCTTTGAAGATTAGGATTATTATTATCATCACCATCATCATCATCATCATCATCATCGCCACTGCCTCGGAGAAATGAAAAAAGAAAAAAAAAAGAATTTTGAGATGTTTTTGTTATGGCGCTAGATGATCCCCGGGCACTCTGTGTGCTCGCTGAAGCTGGTTGCAGCTGCAGACAGCAGAGGCAGTCCCTTAAAAATAGGCTGCTGCATTATTTTGTTTCCTCTGACTGAACACCTCAAAGTGCATGTCAGCGTTAAGACAACTCCATGCAAACGCCAAGGTGAAGCAAGGAGAGCCTCAGCGTTAGCATGTGAGCTTTATGCATCTAATATGTAGAGGCAGGAGCATTACATTTGTTGTGAATGCTATAGCACTGCCTCAAAGGCGCTGTATTTCAATGCAGATAAAGCAGAGAGGCTGAGTAATTGTCTGTTATTATTCGGTAGCCTTTGATTTGACAGCAAGGTCAAGGAGGCACACAAATGCGAAACACTGCTCTGAATACAGGTTTGTGTTTTTAAATAATCTGGTTACATAAATGCCAAATATAAAAGCAACACCAAGAGGAGCTATTCATGTTGTGGTGATGTTTGCTACCAACTCACTTAATGTCTTACTGCCCTCCAGTGGTAAAGGAAAGGCACTGAGACACAGCAGTGGGGAAGGAAGAGTGTTTTACCTGGATAGCGCGAAGTCATCATCACCGACGTCGCCTGGCTTTAACTACTCAGCGTCTTCCTCCTGATAAAAGAAACAATCAGGGGTCAATTACAAGAAATACAATGAAATATGACAGAGGTTGAAACACCTCATGAATGTATTGGAATTGGTGTTTTGAGTTGGTTTCTGTAGAACTGCTTAGTGGTTGTGGCATCTTTGGTATGTTTTTGTATTTAGAAAAATATAATAATTCCATAAAAATTGGTGCAGCCTGTGCTGCATCAGCCCCTCAACTCAGTGACCAGGGTCAGATCCATTGGACGAGGGGAGTAAGAAGAAAGATTATAGTTGGATTTGCTCAGTTTGTTGCCTAAATAAAATCAACAACAGTTCCTCTGACAGAGATGGTATAATAAAAAACTGAGACCTTTCCTCTCTTTTCAAAAACAATTATCTTGTATCTTTAACGCTCACCACCAAGACTCCTAATTCCAATTAAAAATCAGTGATTATCAGTTGTGAATTACTAAGACGTTCTTGCTAAAATAGGGACAAGATTTTCCACAGGCATGTCAGGCACAGGCAGCAGTTCAGACTTGACAAAAGGGATTTCATCCGTTACTGTAATACTACCTGTGTTCCCTCCAAATCTTCTTCTTCGTCCTTTGATGGGTTAAAAAGAAAGAGAAAGAAGGGGCTTGTGTGAAGAAGTCATGGTCCAAATAGCAGGAAGGTGAGAGGACTTCACGTGTTAGTGGCTGTTGTGATGGCGGGTTAAAAATGGAGAAGTAATCCGAGAGAGGTGCGGCATGTGGGAGTGACGGCAGGGACGAGGGGAGCTAATGTGACCCACACATTTCTGTGTTTCCTGAGATGACCTACGTGAGACAAGAGTGGTGCTTAAGACGGTGCACCATATAAGATGCTGTTTTAAATTCTGAAACTGCAGCGTCTGAAATCACTCAAGCTGTGGTGGCTGAGAACAGCTCCTTGTTGGCACAGTTTGGTGACTGTCCTCTTAGAGTAAACACACCCACCAAGGGACAAAGGGAGTTGACATCATTATCTATAATTAGAGGGCATTATTATCACTTGATTCCATCCTGTCGTACAACTTAAGATCACACGCACAGATCTACACAGCCTGGAAACAAATTAAGCAGCAGTTCATAATCCAACACGCGCATTTCTGTGATTTATTCCTAGGGGCTAGAACGGCAGACTAGTAAGAAGTGCTCCATCTTCTCCGTCCTTTTTGGAACTTGTCAAGTACACTTTGTTTCAGAGCGCTCTTGGCAAAAACAAACAAAGGCCATGACTTCTTACAAAAAAAGAAAGAAAGAAAGAAAAAGACATGTCCCCCTGTCAAGTCAGAGTGTCCCCTTTCCGTGCAAAACATAACCAAACTGAAAACATGTCCAAGTTATGCATCTGTGCACACAGGCAGAGTTGAACACAACATAACTTTCCACCTGTTCTTATGGCATCAGAACAAAAAAGTAAGAAAAGTGCTGGCAGACCCAAAGTCAACGTCTGAATGGATGTTTGTTGATGCTCACCCCAACACTTAACTGACAACAAATATATGTTGTGGTGTGCAATCGCATTCCCACATTGTGCACTGGACTGCATGACACACAACTGCTTTGGGGAGAGACAACAGAAATGTCTGCATAAACCTGCAGTCAGATCATGCATAAAAATCCCAATATGATTCACTCCGTGCAGAACATGGACAAGGACTCGACTACGATCCAATTATACCTCTTGTACTTCTGCCTCTTCTTCTTCCTATAGAGGATGACATCATGTGGTGAAGTATGTGAATGTCACACAGAAGGAAAGATGACCGGGGTAATATGCAACCCAGTATACATGGTCCACATGTGCACTTGCATTTTTGTTACCACAATAAATCCACCTAAGGTTTGAATGAAATACTGTAACATTTCTCATGCTGCACACCATGAGGCATCTCCAGGGACAGGAAGTCCATGCAGCACACACAGAGAGAGGGAGGGTGATTGAGAAGGAGAGAGGACAGTGAAAACCTTTAAAGCCAATAAAGCCTGGAAAATACAAGACACCACAAACCACAGAGACTACCTCGCTGCCTTGATCGTCTTGCTCCTGCAAGAGAGGTGGGACAGCGACAAAATAGATGGAAAGGTAGAGAGGAAAGAGGGCAAAGCAAAGCAAAGCGGTGAAGGACAGACAGTAGAAGATCAGGCAGAGGTTGGAATGTCTTAAGAGAAGCAGGACCATTTTCACACAGCACTCAGCATGGGGACTTTTTTTTTTTTTAATTAGATTAACTTTAGGCTTCACAGTGTTGCTCTCTAAAGCAGGCAAATCCTGATTTGGGATCTGATTGTGTTTTGAACTCTAAGGAAGTTACACTATGCTGTGTGAAAAGTCTTAACCAAGAATCTTGCAACCCTGTCCTCATAACTGTATGTGCAGTGTGAGAAAGTGTGTGTGTGAGCAAGTGTGTGGGATTGGTCGGGGGTCTTCCTGTATGTGCCCTGACAGGCAAAGCGCAGGCCAAAAATTGCCCACAGCTTATTGCTGTGAGAGCTGCAATAGCTGAACCCCGATCAATACTCTACTGCAGGAGGAGTGTGAGGATGATGATCAGAGAGATTTTAGTTATTTAGATCATCTATCTGTAGATCAGAACAAATTGAGAAGAACATGTTTTCCCCAGTGGAAATTACATCCCTGTGTGTGAGCGCATTTTCAGATGTGTGTATGTTTGAGTTTGCGTTTGTGTGATTGCAAACAAGGATGCAGGAGAGCGTAAACTGTAAATGTAAATTCATTGCACATATAATAAGAATGCAGTATCAAACTGATGTCACATAAGTAAAGGGACTTTAGAGTATTCAGTATATTATATTATTTCTTCTTTTAAAATGATCCTTATGTTGACAAGCACTGGAGGTCATACTTCAGTCATCACAGCATCACTGGATATGTGGGGGGATAGAGACAATACACACCCGAGGTTACAAGCAAAACCTCTTGGTATGGCCAACAGTGTTGTCCTTGATCTTACACTTTATTCTGACTCTTTTCTCTGTTTACAGAGACGCCGTGCTTCTCATTCAGTTATGTGATTGGTCCCTTAGACAACAGGAATATATTTGGTGGGTCAAAGGCAACTAGCGAGGAAGAAAATTGGAGGAATGCTTGACAGGACAGGATAGGAAGTGGGGAGGGAAGCAAGAAACTGCGGAAGGCTAAGGGAAGGTAAAAAATATATATATATCACGTGAATCTACCTCAAGCTGTCGTAGCTCTTCTTCCTCCTAGAGGGA
The DNA here is from genome assembly GCF_042242105.1 of Pempheris klunzingeri. Taxonomy (NCBI): domain Eukaryota; kingdom Metazoa; phylum Chordata; class Actinopteri; order Acropomatiformes; family Pempheridae; genus Pempheris; species Pempheris klunzingeri. The sequence continues at coordinate 19,358,060 of NC_092015.1, forward strand.
ATAACAGATAGCAGGTCAGCAGGCTGTGTGGGGAGCAAAAGAGCACCACAGGCATGCGCTAAAGAAAAGTCTTCTCATTTTAAATTAGAAACTATGGGGATAGTTGAGGTTGTCAGGAAGCAGCTACAGAACTGGGAAGAAATGAGGAACAGGATGTTAGCGGAAAGAGAGAGAAACAGAATGGTAGAGTGATGGAGATGGAACTGATGAGTGGGAACAGCAGACCAAGACCCAGTCCACACCCCAACCCCAACCAGAGTGGCCTTCCCTGATCTCTGCACCACCAAACCCACACTGCTGGTGACTATACGGAGGAGCCGTAGAAAGAGACGATCGCCGACGTACAGTTACCTCAGACTGCAACTCCTCTTCCTCCTGGAGGGAGCAAACCAAGAGATGGACAAAAAAAAAAGGGCAAAGAAGGGGTCAAATGCCATATGGTGCATGCATGAGGAACAACACTGGTGTCAATACCAGCAGAAGGACCTCTGAAACTGAAGCATCTATCATGCCAGTTCTTAAATACTACTACCTGAAGTAGAAGGTGGAGATAGTGAGCACAGCATGTCAATCAATTACTGTGTAAAACATTACATGTAAAACATATTATAATAGTAGGGAAATGACGAGTTAAATCAGCACTCATTGCCAAAATGTCTCCTTTTACATCTTTTTTTCTCAGTGGTGTGAGGCTGTTAGATTTGTTTGTTAACAGCATGCATTCCCACCACAGGACTCTGGCAAACTGGGGCTAAACACAATATACTAGTTTTTAGAGGCTGCAAATTAGAAAAAAAGTGGTTTCAAACACTATCAATGGGATGTAAAAATAAAAACACCCACCACCCCTGAGAAGACGATGGGGGAGGATGCACTAAAACCCAAGTGTTCTATATTGCAACTACAGAACACAGTCATTTACAGCCCTTGGGTTAGCACCTCTGAATATGGCTGATTTCCTCCTGTCTGACATACTGGACACTACAGTTTATCAGCAGTGAATCGACTGGGACTGGCTCACTACATTATAGAGAAGAGAGGATCATACATTTCAGGAAGAAATTTCACATGGACATTGATTAAAAAAAAACATAAAACTGACATTACTCATTTTAAACAGGGAGGAGAAACCTTCACAAATAGAAACAGCAATCAGCACATTAAAAAAAATACAGTTTTTACACCATTAATCTAGTTTTAAGACTAATTTGACACTTTATAGAAAGTCTACAACTTCAGCCCGTGTTAGTCATCGTTATTTTAATCAATATTTGCAGATAACTGGCAAGCAGACATGGCCGGGCACTGGTGAAGACACGTCAGAGCACTAATTCTAAACCCTAAACCACAAATGACTGACAAGGCAGGAAAGAGTTAATCAGGATCCAGTTCACATGCATTCCATGATATGTAATTAATAATGTGTCCGACATTAGCTGGAAATAATGACAAGGAAACAAGTACAAGTGCAGCTTTGTCTCACTGGTAGTAAAGTTGGCACAACGCACAGCTGGTATTGACTGCTATTGTTGATGCAGTTTGCTTTTATTAATAAACGCCCTTCAAATTTAGCACCGAGAACACAGTGTCCTTTCTTACCCTGTCATCATCAGCTTCTTCCTGTTCAAGAAAAGAGAACAAAGAAATCACTGAAGCACAGTTCCTTTCCTTCCAACTTTATTTCATTGTGATTATACACTTGTGAGAAACCTACCTGTTCTTCTTCCTCCGCTGCACGGGCCTCCTAACAGAGATAAGATAGTGTTAGAGATGTCAGACTGATCCCTGCACACTGTATGTTCACACTGAAACACAGCAGCATCCACAGATCAGACAAAGCGGGGTGTTTGTGGGACCCTACTCACACACACCGTGACTAGGACGGTTAATGGCGAATGGATAAGGGTGCAGTGAAATGCGGGATGATCAACACAAGTGGTCACAATGTCATCAGCAAAGTACGAAGACGCATGGAGGTAAATAACAAATCGAATAAAACAGACAAAGGTAGCAGAAAACCAACAGTGAAGTGGTTAGACGTCCGATGGTGCTGAAGAGACGGTGAACAGGAAAGGCACACATTCTGGTTAACAGATGACTGAATCTGGAGAGAGACTTGACGAGGAGATGCAGTGCGAAGAGGACGGGAACTTAGAGAGGAGGCAAACCCTTAATGTGGAAGAAGAGGACGACATTAATGGGAAGGTTGAGACGCTGAGGGGAGGAAAAACAGAGCATTCCGGGAATGACGGGAAGGTGGAGGAAAAGACATTCAATTGAAACCATTCAAGGGATGGACGGAGAGGCAAAACTACAGGAGGGTGGATTAAGTGGCAATTACTGTGTCTTCTGTGACCTCCTCTGTTTCTTCCACCGCCTCCTCCTCCTCCTCCTGCTCCTCCGCGGGGGCCTCGTCTCCTGCTGTTTCTCCTTCCGCGCCTTCATCATCTGCATCCTCTCCCTCTGCTACCTCCTCTTCGCCACCCTCACCTTCCTCCTCCTCATCAGCTGCCTGCTCCTCCTCTCCGTGTGCATCCCCATTACGGTCCTCCACTGGGACCTCCTTATTGTGAGGTGAAAACAACAACTGGTGGTCAAGGAAAATGATGTGATAAAAGAAAGCTTAATATTAATGCTTCAGCAGCACTGAGACGGCCGGCTTCGGTCAGTCGGAGTGCTTCAGAGACGGTGGGTGTTAGGAACCCTGGGAATGAGGTGAAGACATAGCAGGAGTTAAAAGGTGGAGACTGGAGACTCAGTGCTTTGGACAAAAGTGAAAAGTTTAGAATGATGCATCGTGAATTAAACACAGCTATTTGGCATAGATGAGAATCAGTCACGGCCTGCTATCTTAACAGGCTGTTGGCTGTAGCGTCACATTTAGTATACAGACGTAAGAGTGGTGCTGATATTTTCATCTAACTCTAACTAGTGAGTAAGTGGATTTCCCGAATTGTGTAACTATATAAAAAGTAAGCAGGAAAAGCACAGCGGCAACTGAACTCCTGGTGGAAGCAAAATGCAGCTGAAATGAACTCCTAATGCAGCTCTCTGCATCATACCTGGGGAATAACAGGAGGCAAATCACAGCTTCAGCTAAGCAGAGCTCTTTTGCGTTTTCAGCTAACCTCGTGCATTAGATCGTCTTTAGCTACTTTAAATCCCAAAGTAGAAAATCAGTGGAGCGAAACCAAACCGCGCTTAAACATTGTGCAGCTATGTCAATATCCCTGTATGCATTAAGTAAAGTGTATAAGTGGAGTGAAATCCATGCTTATGTGGAATGTTTGCTCACATCCTGGACTTATAATCGGATTATTTGGGGAGGACAATTGTTAGAAAAGTCACTGGAATCAAGAACTATAAAGGAGACAAAATGCTCTTTAAAAATATGCATTGGACAAAACTGTAATTATGAAACAAAACATTTCACAATGCAAACCAAACAAACAGTTCTCCACTTTGTAAAGTGCTAATTATAGAAAGGACTGTAGGAACATGATGCTTCAAAACTCTGTGGCAGGCCGAACACAGTGATGCAATGTCACAGCGGTACAAGGAGAACTCGGTATATTGTGTTAAATGTCTCACTCATGCAAGACGCAGGGAGATTAGTGATGTGATGACTGGGACAGAGCGGCCAACAGGAAATGAAGAGTCTGATCATTTCGACAGGTATGAACGGGAAGGGAAATCGCTCGGTTACACTGGATGGAAAGGAAACGGTGAGACACGGTGAGAAGAAACACAGCATGAGGAGGGGGGAAGGAAAGTAACGACGGCATTACTGGTGCATCATCAACGCTCCCATCTGCATTAGCCTCCTCAGAATGGGTCCCATTCTCTACAATGTGCGTCTCGTCGGCCTGCTCTGCTTCCTGTGTCAACAAAACGATCGGGTTTAACACAGAGAATCACAGCTTGAGGTAACAGTTTGGATGAACAGCCAAAATGGCTTCTACATTTTGAAGGAATAACCACTTTGAATAATGTGAAACCAACCTGACAAATCCCTGAAATAGTTTGGTGTACGGACCATCAAGCGTGGGAATAGTTGTTCATGTGTTTAAAATAGCCAGAATAGACTTCTTACTTAGTGTTTACTAGTAGGTTACAACTATATATCATTCATAAGTTATTAATAAATGTTGTTATAGGCAACAACATGATCATCTACGTTAAGGAATCTGGTATTCCTCACAAGTATTTTGTAATATTACTATGGATGCGGCTGAAATTAGTTCTGCTGTCCCGTAAGCCCCTGTGAGCTGTGTGTGGGCTGTGTGCATGACACAGTAATAAAAATGTCATCATCATGTAAAAACATATTTTTTTCAGGTGTTCATTTCGAGCCCTGTGCAAGGCTTTTATGTTTTTTTCAATACCCCGATGATAGTTTGAAACAATGAATTCAGTTAATTGCACAGCGTCTGAGACAGGTGGGTGTGGATTAGTTTCAGTAGTTCACTGTCAAAGTCCTAAACTGACAATTAATCATAATATCACATGATAATCACTGCAAACAGTTGTCCTCAAGAAAAGTATTTGAATCTCTAGAAGGACGGGTGCTGCATTGGGATTGTTGGTGCAATCCCAATGCAGCACCTTTACAGCCTCGTTTAGGGGCAAAAGAAATTAGATTATTTTGTCCACTGTGGAAAAACAGAAAATAGTCCCAACCTTTGACCCCGGGGGAGGGGGCAGCCCCAGGAAGGAAAACACCAAGTTGTCCTCCTTGGCATCGAAGAATGTGTCATAGTCCTGCAAGAAAAGAAAAGATCGAACATCATCTGTTACTATCGGCTCATCGTGTGCTCTTGGTGGAGCGGGTCTGTACCTTGTAGTCAGTTTAAGTGTGCATTGTGTACTATAGCCTCTATAATAACACTTCAGGGCACTTACCCCACAGTAGTACTCTTCGTTGAAGATCTGAGGGGGGAGGGGGATGCCGTTGGTGGGCTTCTTCTCTGCCGGGACGTTGTTCCTCATCCACATGCGGTTCTCCTCGTTGCAGGCGATGTCCAGCTGAGTGTATTCCACTTTAATAGCCTCCAGGAAGCCGACCACATCTTGCTGCTTCTTCTTGATCTGGGAGGCAGAACAATAAATGGCACGGGGTAAATCAAATCTGGTTGCACTGCATGTGAGGAGAGAGTTCTAAGCTCTACATTTAAAGTTTTAAACCGCATCTTTCCTGGTCTCCTGACATATAAACTAGAGCTTAAACAATTCATTGGCAACTATTTTGATAGTCCATTAGTTATTAAGTTATTTATCAAGCACAAATGCCCACATTTGTGTGTTCTAGCTTCTCAAATGTGACCATATGCTGCTTTTCTCTGTGATGGATCAGTGCAGGTTGAATATCTTTGTATTCCTGACTGGTAGTTTGACAGAAAAATGTCATCTGACTCCATCATCCGGAGCTCTGGGAAGTCGTGAGGGTTACAGTCTAAGCAAAAGAAAATGAATCAAGTTAATCAGTAATGAAAACAACTGTTCATTTCAGCCCTAATGTGAACCTTGCACTTATTTCAAGGATTCATTGGGTGGAATTCAACGAGCATAGGACATACTAACAAGATAAAGGCCAGGCTGCTAGACAACACTGCTAGCCCACTTGGCCACTGGCATGGTGGCCCAGTGGGCTGGTTCACACTGCTCATTTAGCTTTGCCAAAAGTAGATCTGGAGGATGAATTACCCCCCTCCCTTCTTGGTTATCACCCCACTAAGTGTACAGACACTTGCCTCAACAAACATCTGATCACAAATGGTATTAAAAGGCAGTTTCCTTTCAAGCTCAAAGTCTCTATTTGTGTGATCTAAAGCGTCCACGACGTGAACAGCTGTTCCAGAAAGATCTGCACTGGTCACATCGACTTTTATCGAGATAATTGATCTGAGAGCTGAAGCACCGCTCAAACACACATTTAAGCAGAAATCAAGCCACAAGCACACCAATGGGTGCGCAAAATGAGAGGAGGGTGACACTGATTTCGAGGTTTAACGCTGCTGAGTGAGTGTGAGTGTTAAGTCCTGATCGGTTTAAGCAGAGCAGCCAGGAAAAGTGACTTTAATGAGAAATGAGTGGAGCGGGCTGGATGCTTACCGCAGTGGATCCCGATGAAGAGGCGAGGAATACTTTGATAACCATTTTGTTGCAATGTATATGGTGGAGTATGCAACAAGTAGGCTCTTAAAGGAGCAGGCAGCCTCCTCTATTATTAGAGCTTACCCAGGACGGAGACATAGCACTGAGTTCACACACACACACACACACACACACACACACACACACACACACACACACACACACTGCCGGGGCTATTTTGGTCTCCATTAGTGCGGGATTGGCGGGTTGGCCCCTGGGGGCGCAGCACCACACAGGCTGATTGGCAACTTCAGCTGTCTGTCGGCGGAGGGGACAGTGAAGTTAGTCCCCAGCACCTAACTGAGGGCATATATGGACAGAAATAGCCCTGACCAGCAGTGTAGGCTGTGAGTCTTTGGTTTCCAATGGCAGGGACACGGGCCTGTGTAAAAAGGCTTCCTCAACAAGATGACAAAAGTGAATTGCTGTGGAATTGGGATGATGCGCATGTTTACATGTTTACGCATGGAGCTATTACGCATATTACGCATCTGTGGTGCTGGCCCTTTAAAAAAAAAGCACAGGGTGACGTCTTGACGTGGAGATATTTTAAATGTGTAACTTCATATAGCCAACACCTTCATTAGTTCACCCACAGTGCATCTATATTGTATTGTATCTTTTATATAAATGTACATATCTATATTTTTAATAGAATTTTTTTTTATCAGTTCTTCCGTTACCATGACAACGTCTAAAGCCCCCAGCAACCGTTTTTTGGAAATATTTACATGCTGCACTGTCGGCTGCTCCCAAAAGCAAGACAAGGTATGATGCTCGGCTATTTTCAGGCTATATCATTTTAAAGTGTGATAAAACAATGTTCCTTAGGTTAACGGTGGAAAGAATGTGATTTTATGCAACTCAGTGACAGATTATAGGGAACAAGCAGAAAAGATTTCATTCTACATGTATTTCATTGACCTCAGAAAAGCAAGTTAGGTTGGTTTATTAACCTCTTGATCTTTGAATATTATTTCAACTGAAAAGGGGTCTCCTGAGTTCACAGTACTGCCAGTACAGTCTTTTCCTCAAACTCTTCCTTTCTCAGAGCGGAGAGGCCTACAAAGGAGTGATGTGTGAGAGGCAGCAGATCCTGATGCGGCAGGCCTTCGCCCTCAAGAAGGAAGGTGATGGTGATGCTGTGTGCTACAGCACCGACACCTCGAGGCAGTCCTCTTCCTTCAGACTGCGCTGTGGGTCTAACAGTTCACTCTACGCACCTGACTTTGAAGACCAAGCTGATAAGAGCCCAGAAGTGAAGTTATCAGACAAGTGGCACGGATCAAAGTCATCTGTGAGCAAAAAAGGTGTTTTGTTTAATTTGACTTAATAACTGTGCAGCAGGACTTGTGTGCAAGTCACACTATCAGGAGTAAATGCTTTTTTCTCTTCTCATAGATAAAAAAGCACAGGGGCCCCACAGGCAGAAGACAAGCTACACAGCAAGCCACCAGTCCCTGAAGTTGCCTCTGATCAAGTCCGCGGAGGTTTCAAAGCCGAGGCTCCAGTCCGCCAACTTGAGCTGCATTGGGGAGCTGAAGAGCCAGGTGAGGGACCTGCAGCAGCAGCTGAGCGAGGCCAGGACTGAGAACAAGCTGCTGAAGAGGCTCCAGCATCGCCACACGATGGCACTGCAGCACTTCCAGGACTCAGAGGGCAGCCTCTCACAGGTTGGTTAGATGGTTGGTTTTGTCCCTTTGGTGTCACTGGTCAGTCAAATTTGAATAATTGCTACAAAAGAATGGCTTTTGGTGGGTACTCATCTTTAAAAATCATAATGCCTTATCCGTGTGAGCCATACTCTTTATCTATTCCCAATCATGGCAGGAAATGTGATTTTTTTCTAATGTTTAATGTAATGTTTCTCCATGGCTGTTCCCAGATCCTCACCAAGCACAACAACGAGGCCCGAGTCCTGCAGGGGCTGCTCCGTGAGACCCGCTCCTGTCGTGACAATCTGGCAAGGCAGCTAAAAGCCACAGAAAACAAATTACTAAGCACAAAATCCAGACTCCAGCACCTACAGCTGCTCAGCCACGATCACAGCCTGCTGGAGAGGGAGGAACTCACCCTCAAGCTGACCCAGGCCACTGCAGAGCTGGGGGAGAAGGACAAGAGGATAGTGGTAAAGAAGAGCAGGAGGGTGGGATGGTGGTGAAGTCCAGTGTCACATCCTCCAGAGCTCCTAGCAGCATGGCCACAGCCTAAAAATATAGATTATTCTATAACACCAATATACTGAGAATATAAATAGTAACCTTTTAGGAGTTCATACCTTTATTTGCTTTCTTTTTGATGCTATATTTTAGGACTTAGAGAGGAATTTTCAGTTGTGCCAAGCCTCGTTCAATCGCCAAATAGCTACTGAGCAGAGAAAGATCAACGAGGCGACAAAGATATCCTGCTTTCTGCAAGAGCAAATATATCAGCTAACCAGGGACATTCAAGTAAGCTGCAAAGAGCTGTTTCCCAGGCAATATTCTTCACAACATAAGATGTGCCCTAATCACTGTTAGCGTTCAGTTTTGCTGAATGTGCCTGCTTCTAGCTGTTTTAGCAATCTACAAGCAATTCCACTGGGTTTTGAATCCCATAATAAGATGTTTCGCATATCCCAAGTGAATACACACTAAGCGTTTGTTGGACACGTCTGGGTCAATATTTTCCACAGATGATTGCTTTCATGTTTGTGTTTAATGGTGTAATTTCTGCTTGGCGGCCACAATGACACATTTGTTTCACTTACACAGGATCGAGAGAGAGAACTGGAAACGCACAATATTTACTCCCACAGATTCCTAAAAGGATCTTCCAAAAAAGGTATACAAGCATAACAAGCCACTTTAACTCAGCCTGGCCACATCTAATTTGCTGCCACTAAGTGGCTTTTGTCTGAGAGTCTTTTCTGATTTATAGGCAGAGAAAGCAAGATGGTTCAGACAGATGGATTAGTCCTTCTCCCCACTTATGCTGCAAGTCTTTTGGAGTTAGACTACACTGAGACTGAAAAGAAGCTGGGAGAGCAGGAGAGCTCTGCAAACCCGGTATATGATTCAAATATTGTATACACCCTATTTTACTCATTTGTTTACATTTAGTTGAGTTTAATTGTTGATTTATGCTGAATGTAGTTGACATGATAAGACATTTCCATACCTCTGACTTTTCACATCAATAGCTTTTTTTTCCCTTTGAGTTTTATTTAATACCCATATAATTTTTACTCTCATCCTAATAAAATCTGTATGTCATTTCAGTGTTGTTACAATCTACTGCAGTTTTTGGTAACAGAAAATCCCAACAACCCACCGCAGGAGTCTTTGGTAACAGAAAATCCAAATAGTCCCCTGCAGGAGTCTTTGGTAACAGAAAATCCAAATAGTCCCCTGCAGGAGTCTTTGGTAACGGAAAATCCAAATAGTCCCCTGCAGGAGTCTTTGGTAACGGAAAATCCAAATAGTCCCCTGCAGGAGTCTTTGGTAATGGAAAATTCAGACACAGAGCTTTCTGCAAATGTCACCTTAGAGGAGATTCACCAAGAGAATACTGAGACATGTGCAGGTGAGCACTTAATTAATGTCATATAAACAGTATAATAATAACCTAACACTGCTATCAATGTACAGGTGCACATTTGTTGAAATATGAAATGTGTTTTTGGGTCATTCTGTATTTTTCAAATAGTAAAAAAGAAAAAAAAATTTGTTTTCAGACACCAGTGAGCAGAGTAGTTGCTCAGACGAGAGCCTATAACATCAAACTGAGAGAGACTATCCCGTAACACAGGAGGCAACAGAGGCCCTGTGGGTTTCAGAGGAAGAGCAGAAAACAGAGGAACATGAAAGCGAGGTGTCCTACATTTTAGAAAAGTCTCAGATAACGATGAAACCAAAGACAAAAGAATACAAGCTTCCTAAAATCAGACGCAACTACACCTTCACGCAATCTATTGAGAACCTGCACAGCGGAAGACCGGCCAACAGCAGCGTGGACCTGAATCCCAGTGAAAGCACCAAGAGCCCAATAAGGGAGGAGACTCTCAGCAGTGGGATTCAGGGACTTTGTCTCCAAGCTGGGAAATCTAAGAGAGGTGGAGTAAGCAGCCCACTGCGTGAGTAAAGAGAAAGAGCAAGCTGGTGGGGAGCCCTTCGGTCCAAGTAAACTCACTGATTTAGTGACTGGATAGAAGACACCTAAACACACCACCAGCTGCCACACTCAGAGAAAAGGTGGATGGAGGATTATGAATGTATTGACGTATCTCTCTGAATAAATGACTTTTTGACTGAGGAGCAACACACAATCCGCTGTGATCTGTTTACGAGAAAACTACCAGACTTGTTCTTGCTGGTGAATTTGAAATGTATAAAATCACAAAAAATAAAGGCTTTTCTTTTATTTTTTCTTTAAAAAGCATTTCAACACTTCCTTAACACATCCTTAAGAAATAACGTACAGTCAAATCATCATCACAATTAACTTACAACAAAATCATCAAAACACAAGCAACAAAATTTAACATCAACGAAACGCAGTGTTGCGATATGGAACGGCCGACACAAAAATGCACTGCATTTTTGTCGGCTGTCAAAAAAATAACAGATCTGTGGAACTGCGGCTTTCACCCGCAAAGTGTTGAGGAATAAGTTAGAAAACCGGCGTACTGAACTCAGCTGGAGTCTCTAACTGACGGCATGGAGACCCAGTGTAACTACTTTGTTGCAAACCACCAACCAGCATGTGATCCCCACTCCACCTGAAAGGAAAGAACAGCTCCGTCAGTGACAGAGTACACAGCAACTATGTAGGTATTTGTATCATATTGGTATGAATAAGTTGTTATGGTAAATTGCATTCTATCAAATATGAAAAACAAATTGATTACCCGCCACTCCTGTGGGGAAGGCCACGAGGCGCTCCACAGGGGCAATCCATCTGCTGGGGACCACTGTCACTGGATCAGAGTAATACTTCCATATCAAGGATATCATCACAGCAGCCTGACGAATAAAATAAAGAAATATGTAGGTATATAATAGGTAATGGGTATTTAGCAATATCAACTTACAGTTACAGTCTGCATTACAGTCTAAAACTACATGTATTTGTGATTCTACCTAAACTTTCCACCCACCTGCAGTATATAGAAGACAATGTTCACAACCCATTTCATTTTGGCTTGTTGTGCTGTTCTCGACTTCACTGCAAAAGCGAGGAAATGCATGACGGTTAAGACTCGATACACAGATTTTTTGCAGTGATGCAGCCTTCTTTAATACTACCCCCAGTGGCTTAATTATCTGAATCAGTGAAAAAAGTCAGAGATGCGGGCAGCGATCCAGAGGTCCATAAACCAGGCTGAGTAGCTATTTTTGTACATTCCCAATTCATTTGTGTCACACAGCCATACAGTAACATGGCAGGAATCACTGCAATGGAAGGCCAAGACAGACGGTGCAACAACAAAAAAACTCATAATGTATAAGAAATACTGGTATACTGCATTACACACTTTTCTTCATTTGGGACATTTCATAAAAATACTTCAACTCAAACAGGGGAAAGTTCCCCTTAATGAACCCAACGGCAGAGGCTGAGTCAGTCCTAAGTAAGTCGGTTGGTGTTTCTTGAAGTCTGGAGAACAAAATGGACTGAATAGCTTGGTTATGGGAGATTTAAAACTTCACCACGGAAACAATCTGAAACAGACTTTGCTCGCTCCGCCGTACATGTGTGTCACACACCACTTCCTGTCTGTGCACAAGATAATCCTGAGGGTGAAGGACAGCAACAGGCAGCAGCTGTTCCCACTCAACGCTCAGTGTGTTATCCAAAACCTCCTGCCACTTCCTGCGGTTGGTGGTTTTACATGTGTGAATCTGCTGCAGCGGACTCGCACAGGTGTTGAAGACACAATATGTGCCTTCTACAATGAAAGTGACTGAGAATAAGTCGTGAACGTACAAGAGGGTTAACTAAAAAAATAAAGAATACCGGTATAGAACAACAGCCCGTGTGTTCAAGTTTTGTTGGGACAGTCAAAAAAATGTTGTGTGGTATTTAAAGGTCATAATTAATAGAGTTGCTGTATGTTGCCTCTGCATGTTTCTGATCTCACCGTGTGTTTTCAGCTTGTCTGTCATCTTGTTGATTTTGCGCTCCAGTCTGGCATATCTAGCAAACTCATCCATCATGCTGATAGAGGACTGCTCCTTCTTCATCTCCTGGATTTCAGCCCTCATCTCACTCTCCTGCTCAGCATCTTTCTGCACCATCTTTGAGAGCTTGAAAGGAGGGGGAAAGACCATTATTTCGAAAATAATGTATAATTGTAATGAGAGCTGTTGTTTATGGAGGCAGGTGATCGGACACATAGTTGCTAAGTAGACAGTAAAGGGTGATTATGGCCTGTGAGCTTATTTTGCCTTGAGATTTTTCAGTTGGGGAAGGTATTAATAGCAGTAAGTCATAAACACAGTTACACAATCGCCTGACAGTACAGTCGGCTCCTTACATTTGAACAATGGTGCAGCAGTAAAATGTTTCCCCTTGTGTGTAGTATCTATACCAGGATCTCTAGAAAACCCCACCCTCTGGCAGCTACGTTGTTTCAAGCTAGCGTTAGCTGTCCGTGTAGCATTATCTGTTAGCTTTACGGTAGGCTAAGCTAGTCAACAAAGGTCGGGAAATAAACGAACACTCAAAAACATTTCGCCATCACTCCGTATATTCACGCAATAGCCCCTACTTACAAACGAGGATATGGTCGGCAGGAGTGTTTTCATGAGATTGCACAGAAAAACCGACCCCAGCACAAGGAACCAGGCATAGCCAGCCGCCATGTTTGTTCCTCCTCCCCCGGTCCTTGCTGCAGATGTGGAGCACAACAGCACACTTAGACAATAATAAGGCCATTGGGTTGTACTGGTGGTAGCTAAAGACACACAAAGGCTCTGTTTGGAAAACACAACACCAATAAACGCATTTAGTCCAACATGTTTACAGAATGGTTGTCGTATAAGATTTTAAGTGTATGATTGCCAGGACGTCTGCGACTTGGAGGAATATCTCAGAGGCTTTAATAATGTCAGTACGAGAGGGAACTTTAACAACAAAGACATACCGACCAAACAGTGGGGTAACAGGACGTTTTAACACACGAAATGTTTATGCAAACGCCATATGTTCTTGTTTATTGCGAGATTTAGATGGTTGCCATGCGTTTTCCCAGTCTTCCACAAACCCTGGGACAAAACCAGCCTGTGATTAAAAAGTGAGAGTTGGCTGGCTGCACTGATTGGCATACAGTCCTGCCCACACAGGTAAGATGTTATGGTTCAAAAATATGTTGCCTGGACCTGAAAGCCAATCAGCGGAGGCGAGGGGCGGGGGATCGCTCCTCCCGGTGGGTTGGTAGGACGAGGGATGAAATGTACAGAGAGGGAGATCCAATCCGGTTCGAGCTAGTTCTAGTACTGGTCGGACGTTTACGTTGAGTTACAGACTGCTGTGGAGGTGTAGGACAGGCTCATTTAGTTCCCTTTACTACAAAAGGCCGTGTTATTCTTTTTTTGTGTCTCTACCGCACAACCCGAGCTACCATGGGAAGGAGAAAAGTAAGTTAAAATGTGTACGTTATGTGGAATATAGTGCTTACGGTGTAATTAGTCACAATAGCTAAAAAATAAATACGGGCTGTGCTTCCATTTCGCCATAATGTATCTTTGCACATTGCATGAGCTGTAATGTAACGTTGTAAATAGTCGCCATAGCGCGTCCGTGTGTGTGCATGAAGTCCACCTTTGCTGTGCTCAGGTCTGTCGTGTCCACCCTGTTGCTACAGGGAAGTGGCGCCTTTTTACTTAGGACAGTGAAACATACCTCTCTGTCTTTTTTTCATCGAACAAGTTTGGTCTCGTCTAATGCGGCTGCTTTGGCGGTTTCGCCGCTAAAATGTACGTCTAGCTGTGGTTTAACAATAACCTGTCTTCACCGTGTGCTGAAATTAAACAAAGAGGTGTAACCACCGTCGAAGAACAGGTTGCCATTTCAAGGAAATTTCTTGCGTAATTGCCTCTGGATAAACTTATCGTGGGTCGGACGTGTTAGTGTTTACGCGGCAGTTTGCTATCAGGATGTGTCAAGCATTTGTTTGCGAATTAGCAGCCGTGACTGTTGAGATTTTGACCTCTGTCTGTGCGTACTTTATATAGCTGGAGAGCGTCACCCTTGAGGTGTGTAGTCTTTTCTCCAGGAGCGTCATGGCAGCTGGTCGATCCTCGAAAAGACAGCGACACATCTGGTCGATTTAGCTGCAGCCACTTTAACCGCGTCGGGGAAGTTTTACTAAACAAGTCTGAGATTTAGATACCAAAGCAGATTGACTGACTGGGCTGTTGTTTGGAGGCGCATGTGGAGGTGGAGCGACCTCACTTCCCTCTTGTTCAAGTAGCTACAGCACCATGCTTACTTTAAAAAAAAAAAAAAAAAATGTCCGTCTCGTGAACGATGTGCTACGTTATCTGGCGGGAATAAACCAGAACGGGTTAAACCTTGTTTTTTTTAAGTCAGTGCAGAAACGTGTTGGACTCCCCTCCCCACTTTAAGGTTGCATAATTTCTTTGTGACTTAAGGGGAGGGAGAGGTGCCCATCCCCCCTTTTGCGTTACACACCCACCTTAGCTCACTCATGAATGGTTGTTGTTTCTGGCTTATTCATTTATTTCTCCCTCTCCTTCTCCCACAGTCTACCGGGGATGCGGACGCAAGTGATGTGGTTGGTATTCGAGTCTTGACACCCAAACTGATCTCGACACCCCATCTGACACCCGAATGAACATTTTGTTCTACTTTCTGCCAAGACAAAGAGAAGGCCTGCGTTGATGCGGGGTGGCCTTTTACATAGTTTAGAGCTCCCCAGAGTGCAGCCTGACAGTGAGGAACGGAGGATTTTGAAGGACAATGTTGTCTAAATGTAGGATGTTAGCATCCACACAGTGCCCATCTTTTGGGTTTGAGGAGCTGCACATCCTCTAGAGTAAAATCTCATCTGAAATCTATATTTACTATTAACTATCGATTTCCTTGTTGAGTGAATAAATACCGAACCACGAATGAGCTGCAGAGGAAGGGATTTCAGTTTGGTTTCTTCAAGTTAGTTTGCAGCAAGTTGCAATTTTGCATATTTTGTCAGTCTGTAACTGGACTTTCAATATACATGTTAAGTCAGTACACCCCCCCACCACCACCACCACCACCACCACCTTGTGATTCTGTATTATGTTTTTCTATGACTGACTGAATATTTTGTGTTTTCAGCCAAGGAGGAAGTCTGCAAGGATAAGTGAAGTAAGTTCTAAAAAAGCAAAGAAAAAACATAAAATCTGAGTATATTCCACAATTATTATGCATTTATTGTTGGTGTAATATGGCACATAATTGTGTTTTGTGTGTGTGTTACAGAAAGAGGCAGCAGAGCTAAAACCACAGACAGAAAAGACAAAGGTAAAGGGAGAAATCTCACCAGTGCATCCTTACCCACACTGTATTAATTTAATATGAACCATTTTATTCCATGTTACGTGCATCTGCCAGTGCACCTCATGCCACTTGGTTTGTTTTTGACATAGCAGGCACCACCCAAGAAGAAAAAGGTGAAGGAGACTCCAAAGGCCAAGCCAGAGGAGGCGAAAGAAGAACCTCAGGCTGAGAAAGAAGAGGCTCCTGCAGAAAATGGAGAGGCCAAAGCTGAAGAGGTATTCCTAGTGTGCCTCACAGATTAGCACTTTGTTTGCGGCTGTAGCAATGTTAAAGGAGAACTGAACTGATAAAACATGTTTTCTCCATCCTGCAGCCGGCTGCAGCAGCCGATGAGGCAGCTGAGAAGAAGGACGAAACCGAAGAGGAGGAAAAAGAAGCAGAGTAGCGGTGACAACCTGGAACTCACTTGCCAATGCTCCCCGTACCTCCTTTCTTGTACAATGCAGAGATTATTTTTATCTACAAATTTCACAAGATGGCAATGTTTTTAGGAGTGCAGAAATGCATTTTAAAAATACTACAATTTCATTCAATTTCAAGGCTTCTGTGAAGGGAACGTTTCTGTCATTGGGTTGGGGTGTTTGTTTTGTTTTTCTCCAAGTGTACTTGTTTTGTTTTTTTGTCTTTCTGGCTTCTTATTTTGCCTTTTAGGTTGTAGTTTTCTGCATGACATGGAGTCATGCCTATATCAGGAATTTAATGTTCAACTACGGGAGAGTTTACCTGAGACATTCCCGAGGAGTCTTGAGGCATTTTGTAACCTGTACTGTTTTTGAATTTAATACATCGTAATACTGTGTGTTTGATAGGGAACAGGATGATTGAACGTTTGAGAGTTTTGTTCTATGCGAAGTAAGTCTCATTCACAACATCAACTTTAATCATGTTCAGTAGTACTGGAATTGGTTGGGTTGAATGGTACATTTGAGGTCGGTTAAATTGATCCCTCAGCTGTGTTAAAAAAAATGCATTAATGAGTTAATCATACGTGTCAGCATGTATCCTTTTCAGGATACATGCTGACTTCAGTTAAAGTGGATCTGCACAGATCTGTGCAGACATCCATCATGGTTTTGGGATTTCTCTACCAATGTACAGTTTCCTCCTTTTTTTTAAAAAAAAAGATAAAATAAGAAAAATGTTTACTTTGTTATGAATGGCATAAAATGCCAATTAAAGTGGGAATTTCTCTTAAGTGTTGAATTATTTCTCTTTAGTTGTGTAGTGTTCCATCCTACATACAGTGGTTCAGTTAAAAGCACTTGTGTAACATAACAGTTCCAGTTAACTTATTAATATATGGCGTATTAGGTTGATGGATGAAAGAAAAGGTCTTTGGGACATACTCAATCTGTAACAAATCAGACCACATACATCTTGTGGTATATTCATAAAATTAGAGTTTTACTGGTAGATAAATTCAAAGATTCAAAGCGTTTATTGTCAAGTGTACAGAAACGGGTTTCCCTGTACAATGAAAATCTTACTTTGCCATCCACACTGAATGCCAAAGAGTAAAAAAGAAGAGGATAGAATAAAATATAAAAACATATAAATATAAACTACTATTGCTAAATAAACTGCTATTGCTTAACATATAAATATATTTACAAAATGTGCAACTTAACATAAAGTACAGTCAATGTGCAGACTAGAGGTAGTTGTGACTCCTATTGGCTGTTAAGGAGCCTGATGGCGGAGGGAAAGAAGGAGTTTCTGAGTTAAAATATTAGCATAATTCACAATAATGGCTGCTCTCTAGAACCTCCAAATTAAGGAGGTGAATACATATTGTCAGTTGAAGTTCTAGCAGACGATATACAAAATATTGTATTTTGGAAAAACTTTTTAAGACGATTTTCCTTTATTAGTCCCACGATGGGGAAATTTACAATGTCACAGCAGACAGGAGGAGGTACAGAAATATGTACAGTTAAGACAGGAAGTATAAATATTGAAACAATATAATATACATTGGGGGGAATATAAAAAAAATGAGGGGGAGGTATTAGAAAGCACTGCAATATTGTTGTTATGCCTGGGAAAATGTTGACACAGAAAGCCTTGTATAGCATCAATAACATTCCCTCACAGGCCCCATTCATAGATGAGCTGGTTTGCCCTCATCAGCCCCCCACTCTCTACACATTTAACATTAATCTAGGAATATGAATTATATTCGATGAAATAACAAAGGTCTTGCAAAAGACTTAGACATTGACACAGGTAATAAAGCAGAGTCCACCTTCAAGCCCTAAAGTAAGTTGACACTATGCCATAGAGCATCTTCCCATATTACCACAAACATAGTGAAGCTGGAGCTTCAGGTGATGCACCAGCATATGAGTTGATGAGTTTTAGGAGCTTTTTCCAGAGCTTTCATTGACTTTTCAGCGTTATGCTGCTGTTGTCTCAGTGCACACAGCTCAGCACACTGTACAGCAGATGACAGCTTCATTATACTTTGCACACAAGCCAGTACTGGAATGCCACTTGGCCCAAGGTTTTCTATATGTCAGTACGAGGTAATTTGATGAAACAGTCACTTAATGTAGGAACTAACTCTGTGTATATAAAATAAAATAAAAAATAATCAGAGCTGGATATTGACACAGTACCCCTCTACAAGAATGGACCACAAAATAACAAGTGTACAAATGTTTAATTAAACTACCAAAAAGCCTTTGGGGTCCCCGGACAGTAAACTGGTGGACATCCAGTGGTGGAAAAAGTATCCCTAATAAGTATCACTTATTTATGTAAAAGAAACAATATCACAAGTGTACACAGGCTGCGCTGTTACAAGTAAAAGTCCTGCAACATCACTTGAATAAAAGTACCAAAAGTAAAAGCAGTCATTGTGCAGGATAGCACAGAGTAATATATGTTAAGTTATTGGATTGTAATTACTACTTTACACAAAACATACATAAATAAGACAAACAAACAAAAAGATATATGTAGGTGAGAATGAATATAATTAAAAGGCCAAATTATAAACAGTAGCTTTATACACAATAATGTTCATTCTAAGTACTGATTATGGTGTTTAACTCTAATATGACAGTAATATACTATAATGTGGGATATGCATTAATACAAGTGGAGCACAGTAGATATCACAAAAGTTGTCCCACAGGAAATGGCATTAGATAAATAATGCAAAGTCAAATGCAAATCTATTGTATAATTCTAGTGCACTTGTGTATCAGGTGATAGAAGGGGAATGTCAGAAGGTGTATGAGTCTTCACCTCCTGAACCCCCTGACACACGGGGTTATACAGGAAGAGGGCCGCTGGCAGTGATGATGCTCTAATGTGGAAGTGTCACCATCGTTGGAGCTGGTAAACAGGGGGCTCATTTGAACTACTTTATGTACTGCTGGGTGCCTTAATTCATTGTAATGCATCAGCATTTATTAGTTAATTATATTTTGTATTAATAATCTGACTCTGCAACGCAGCTAGCAACTAAACCTGCCAAACTAAATGTAGTGGACTAGAAGTATGAAATAAGATCAAATGGAAATTCAACCTCATGATTGTATTTCAGTATTTTAAGTACTCCATTAAAAGGTCTACATTATATTCCACCGTGGAGGATTTTTTTAAAACAAGTGTAGTGGAGGGCTTTACAAGCAGATTGTACAAATTAAGGAGTTAAATGGTTAAATGCATATTATAATGCAGGTCTATTACATAATACACAGGAAGCTGTAGTTAAAGTGTAGTTACTGTTAGTAAAACTTCTTTTTAAACTGATATCAACATCATATCCAGGGGTTTGGGAAAAAGTTCGTCATGTAGTGTAGTAGAAGTATGAACTAACGCCCAGTGGAAATCCTCAAGTAAAATACCTCAGCACTGTCTAGCACAAGTACAGCAGGTTTTATAGTCTGAAACTGGGGTCCAGGGCCCCCCAGAGTTTCATTGTCACTCTGTTTGTAAGTTTCACACTCTTCACTGTTAATCTGCAAATCCACAGTAGACTATAGACAGTTGTGGAATAACTAAATCTCATTAGAATTGGAAACCGTGAGAGTGCATCTTAACAAATTCGGGTCTGTGGCCTGATGTGTATCAGTTTGTGGATCCTTGACACCAAAAACATGGAGAACCTTCTGTAGTAGGCCACTTTAGTCAGTAAATAATGCATGGCTACCAAGATAAAATAAACTAAAAACTACAACTTTGCCTCTATAAACTCAAGTCTGGGTACTACAGATAAATGTAAGGGTCGATTTAAATTTAATTGAACAATCAATAGACTGGTGAGGGAAATTGGCAACCATTACATATGACGTCATGTGCAGAACTCACGACCTTGGTGAGAAAACGGGGGGGGGGCGTTTGATTACTCCGCTGTGTGTAAATTAAAAATATATACATATATTAAATTGATTATTAATTACGCGTGGGGCTTAAATCGCGTCGATGAATGGCGTTCCGGCTAAATAAGGCGAGCGGAGCTGCCCTCCAGGCTAACGCTCGCTCTTGTCTTTTGTTGAAAGTGCTCCTCCCCACCCCCTTTTTCCTGTGTTACTCCGCTGTGGCGGAAGTAAGTCGTATCGCTGAGGCCTCATCCTTCCAATGGCGACTGCAAACAGGCTGAATAGAAAGCGGGAGCAACCGTGGAGGGGGTCAGAGCTGTGTAACCGAAATTAAATAAATATATCCTATTCTCTGTAGTCATAAAGTTAGCCTAAAATTTGTTTCACTTCTCCAAATCACGGCCGAATCAATGGCCAAAAATCGGAACATTTCGCTCCTTGAGTCGGGTAAGCCGCACAACTAAACCCGATTGATAGCTTAATTTACAACGGTATCGCTGGTGCTAATTGATATCCCAACTGCCTTTTCTCACGGTTAATGTCCTCACTGTTCAATTTCAGAGCTCTATTACTTGATTTCTCGTTTTCTAACAACGGGTCCATGTCGGAGAGCGGCTGAGGTGAGCTGGCGTGTCTTGACTGGCACCGTGTGTTTGTATTTCTAAGTAGCAGTTGTAGTAGCTAACGTTAGTTTAATAGTAGAGTTAATAGAGGCAATCGTGTCTAAATCGCCTCTTTTAATCCACCGCAGGTCCTGGCGAGTGAACTAGAGGAATATCAGGTGTGTATCCCTGCTGCTTGGTGTCTGCTAGCTGCTATCCGTCGGTGTTGACCGAGTCTGGATAGAAAACTTGTCTCACTCAGTCGACTGTTTAATACCTCTGGACGTCTCACTCGTTTGACATCACCCGGTTTTTTTTCCCCTACTAGCTTAATGTGTACCTGCTGGTGTTTTCTGTGGTGACTCCGCTTTACAAAACTCTTGTTTTCGACAGCTCTTACCCGGGAGATTGGACTGGCTGGGAAACGAGCACCCGAGAACATATGAAGATGTGGTGAGATTAAACTTCATATCGGTTGTTAAACGGTTATTGTCTTATGACAGGGGGACTCTGTGTCCACGCTCGGCTCTTGTTTACGGTCTTTGTTCTCCTTCCTGCTGCACTACTCTTGGGTTTTTTTTACGTTGGGATGACTGACATGGCCACAACTCGTCCCCACTTAACTAATCTCTCAGTGAATTGTGGTGTACTAGCTCAAAAACGGTATTTGGTTTGAGGGTTTAATATTATTTAGCACCGACTGTTGTACTGCAGATAGGGTGGGTTGTTCGGCTTGTCGGTTCATCGAGACGTCTCCACCGGCCAATCAGAGACCGAGATGCGCTGTCGCTGCGTTACTTTGCATGTGACCTGCGCTGTGATTGGTCCATGAAAAGAAAAAGTTTTGCATAAGAAGCCACGCCTCTCGGGGTAGGAGTTGAGAAGCACATGAAAGCAGCAGCTACCCTGTCACACATCCAAGCAAAACTGTGGAGATACTCAGACAAAACTGTTCAGACAGGCTGCAGCTCCTGCAAAAGACTAAGAACGGAATATGCTACAGAGAAGTATAAGTCACTTTATGTCATAATTATAGCCAAAATACATATGCAACAGTGTAATCAAGCAGTATGCAATGTAAATGTTGTGGTTTCATGGTTGCCAAGTAATGACCAGACTGTCTTTTTTTTTTTTTTTTTTTTTTTACGCCTTATGTGAGAAGTCTTTCAAATAGAATCATATATTACATAAAATACACTGAATCCTATGAAAAACAACATGATATACTTTATATATGTAATTTGTTTTTTTCATTATTGATTAAACTTTTCATTATTCTTCTGATTCATAGTTTAGCCTATAAAAATACAAATACCACAAGTTGTGACAGCCCAAGGTGACATCTTCAAATGGTGTATCTTGTTTGATCAGCAGTCCAAAATCCAATCATATTCAATTCACAATGATCCAAAACGAAGAAGAGCAACACATCTTTACATTTAAGAAGGTTGTTTGGCATTTTAGTCTCACAGTGAATGATCAAAATTCTTGTTGATTCGACCAATTGTTTTAGCAGTGTTCAGTGTCATGCCACTACTCTGTCTTTGCTTAACTTGACAGGTTGCTGCCAATAGACATGTTGCACCAGACCATTTGCTACGAATATGTAAGCAGATTGGACCAATTCTTGACAAAGAGGTGCCATCATGTGTCCCAGGTGTACACTCTCTCCTGGGCTCTGGAAAGCAGTCAATGCTTAGGACTACAAAAGGTACACAATCTTCAAGACACCTCAGTATTTCTGGGGACAGACATTTCTAACTTTTTTTTCTCCATCCTGTCTCTGAAGTGGAAATTTAACAGGCCTCTTACACTGATACATACTGTTTTTTACATTGTATAGAGTTTTGAATACTTTCTTGGTTTGTATAGTTGCCAGAACTGATATTTTCACTCTCCCACATGCAGCTGAATCATTCTGTGAACTTTTCATTTTGTGTTTCAGACTGCGACAATGTGCAGTGTAAAGCTTCGTCATATGCAGCCCTTCACCGGGGCCGACCACCAGAGAGGCCTTTGAACTGCAAGAAACCTCCACACTTAGGTAGGCCGGGCCTCCGTTAATATTCATCTGTCACGTCGTTTAAAAAAAAATGAAATGGACAAATGGATGTGCTGCTAATCGGTGCATGTATTTGGCATGGTGTTGATTGGCAGTGTGTTCAGATGCCCTCTACTCACTAACTATGCAGTGCTGAGTCACTGGCTAACTGGGTAATGTGCACATTAAAAAGTCTGAAGAGTTCAAAGCCTCATTAAACCTAAAAGGACTGCTAAGTTTTACACTGTGTAACTCACTGTGTCTTCCTGTTTTCCCCGGCTGTCCATTTTGTCAGTATATTGTTCCGTTTGGTGCGCTGCCAGGACTTAGCAAAATTAGTTGTCTTGATGCAGTCTGTTACATTACAGTTTTAGATGTTATTAACATGACAATTATATTGTCATCAGTTCATCTATTAGTTTACACAGAATTATTAGCCCTTTTTTCAACGTCACTCTTATGATTTGCCAGGATTTCTTTGTTGCTTGCATATACTGCTGCAAACATTCTTGTTATGCCTTTTTGCAACCGTTTTTTTTTTTCTATTTACAATCTGTACCGCCTCAGTGTAAATAATATACATGTAGGCCTGTACTATTGAAATTACTCAACTGTTAGTAAGTCACGGTATTAACCTTAATAGAGGACATTCGCTTCAAATAGACCTCATTAAAAGCTCAAAACAATTTTAGTTTGAGGCAGCAAGAACTTATTGCAGATGGAAACCTTATGAATGGTGTTCTTGTTTCTGATATTTTGCAGTTTCCCATAGCAACAGATACAAACCAGATGCATCAGACATCAGAGTGATATTATTGTTTACAGATCACGTTGAATTATGGTTGGCATTTTCGTTTCAAATGTTTTGTAATTGACACAATGAGTATAAAAGAGAGAGGGAGAGAGAAAGAAAGACAAACTAAAGGAAAAGTTAACTTTATGTGGTGCTGTATTTGGAGACACCAGTTTTATTGGAGGACGTTGTACTTACATGCTCGATTTAAACTCAAGAATAACAGCTTCTTGTGTTTTCGTGTATTTATTTTCATCACTATATCCTGACAATTGGCATCCTATCATCAACAGTGAAGGTGCATCGAGGGAGAGAGCTGACGGGAGCGCATCGCTTCAGCTCCATCAACCCCGTCAGCAACTATGAGCACATGCGGCTGCACAGGCGGATCCTGGGGCATCTGTCTGCAGTGTACTGTATCGCTTTTGATCGCACCGGTCTCAGGATCTTCACAGTAAGATGGAACTCATCAACATATCCCCCTACTCAAAAATAAACCCATTTTTAATGTCCTGTGATCACATTCTTTGTACATATTTAATATTGTTATGATCCTATCCAAGTTGCGTATGTCATAGGAGCTTCAGTGTGAGGCCACCATCTAACTTTTTGCCCCAAACGTGTCTTCAAATGTTTATCAAAGTAGAATATTAAAGTAAAAGTGTTTTTTTTTTTTTTTTTTTTTTTTTTTTTTTTTTTTTTCCTTTGCCAGGGCTCGGATGACTGTTTGGTGAAGATTTGGTCTTCGTTTGACGGAAGGCTTCATTCAACATTGCGGGGTCACTCTGCAGAGATCACAGACTTGGCGGTTAATTATGAAAACACATTAATTGCCGCAGGAAGCTGTGACAAGACCATCCGTGTATGGTGCCTTCGTACCTGTGCCCCCGTGGCTGTGCTGCAGGGGCACAGTGGATCCATTACCTCCCTACAGGTAAAGGCATCTCTGCAATATTGTCTGGATGACCTCAGCAGAAATCAAGCTCATCATTGATGACATATTACTGCCATCAAAGCAATGAATACCCTTTTTTAAAAAATATTTTGATTAATGCTGGGAGTATTATTTTACTCCACTTCATTCTGCAATAATTTAATGGACTTTAATGTTACTAGTTATGTTTTCATTGAAGTTTAAGTAAAAAAAAAAAGTTTTTTTTTTATATATGTGTTATGTTTTTGCTGCCTGGAATAAGTAGATGCATTAGGACAGGCAAAGTCTTGTTTTTAGTCTAAAAATCAGTCCATCAGCCTTTATTGCATCTTTATTGCTGTGACAATGTGCCTCTGCTGAGTGTAAAACATTATTGCAATATGTACATATTGCTGGGTTGATAGAAAGGCTCCATCATTTGCTTTCCAGTTCAGTATTCTCGAGCCAAATAGTAAAACGACCACTGGTCTGAAGACAGTAACAACTACTCTGGTCCAGCGAACCAGTCAATTGTCATTGTTAATTTCTTGCCATCTGGATGCCAATGGATAATAATTTTAGTGTATTGCAGAAAATAATATGTAACTTTGTTCACTTCCATGTTGGCTAAAGGATTTTGGCCTGCGCCGGGCAGTTTGCATGTCTTGATTTAATTTGGTAATAAAATGTAAAAGTCGTTCATGTTCTTGATGTGTGAACTTGTTGTGGTTTCAGTTCTCACCGTTTGCCAAGGGCTCAAAACGTTACATGCTGTCCACTGGAACTGATGCTACTGTCTGTTTCTGGCAGTGGGACGCCAACAACATCAACTTTAGGTGAGTGCTGTGGTGTGAAATGATTTCACAAATATTCAGGTGTAGTACTTAGTAGTATTTTCAACTTCATAAAAAAAAAAAACGTTTTTGAATATCATTGTTTACTATGAAATTATATTATTTGCATGTGTATGTTTCTCACCTGTTTCATGTGGCCCCTTATGCGGAAATGTAATTATTAATAGCTTTTATAAGGTCCTGAAATTACAGGAGCAAAAGATTAAGAGCTGTGTATTATGGACTCCAAGAAAACATTCACATTGCTGACATTTGAACTGAACCTAGTTTTGTTTGCGTATCAGTTGAACTGACAAGGCTATTAGTAAACCAGTTGAACATGCTAAGCTGTTATGTAAATGGTTGTTGGAAGCAGCGTAGAAAATTGGCAATAGGTCTACAGCAACTGCTGGAAGATGAGCCATTCTGAAGTATATTAGGTTGGGTGTACATACTGTATGGAGGTAAGTCAATGATGAATGATATTTGGGTTTAGGTATCTATATTGTGTTCACTATGTACACTTGTGTGTCAGTAAAATGCACTTTTCCTGTCTGTAAGTTTTTCTGTTGTATAAAATCGTTAACATTTCCTTTTATATTTTTGAAGTGATCGGCCACACAAATTCACGGAGCGACCGAGGCCAGGAGTTCAGACTGTGTGCTCCTCATTCAGTCCAGGTAATTAGTCATTTTAGGTAGACTGTGCTGTTGAGTGTTAATGCTGTTTGTGTTGAATAAACCTGCACTTGTGCTACTTGATGTGTTTTAGCATACAGGGCTCAGAATGATCGTCCAGCTATCATATGATTTTTGCGGACAAAGTCAACTTTTAGGTTATACATGTCAAGTTGATTTTTTTTTTTTTCTTTCTTCCAGGTGGGATGTTCCTAGCAACAGGAAGTACTGATGATGTCATCCGAATATATTACTTGGGCAGCGGGAGTCCAGAAAAGACATCAGAGCTCCACGAGCACACGGTGAGAAGCCAAACTTTGATGTGCATCATGTTGACTATACAGAGAACACTTTGACATCAGCTTTCTGCGTCATATCGGGTTCACCACATTAAACATTCAGCAATTATTACTTTGAAGTGCAATGATGACTCTAAATGTTTCTGCTCTCTGTCTAGGACAAAGTTGATAGCATCCAGTTTTGCCACTCAGGTGAAAGGTATAGTAAAACCCTTGTTTTTACTCACCATGTTTAATTTTTTCTTAGCAGCTATGCTGAACCAAATGAAACGGTGTATACAGTGACGATGCAAGCTGCTTCTGTTGCTCTCCTGTCTCAGGTTTGTGAGTGGAAGTCGAGATGGGACAGCGCGGATCTGGAAGCTCCATCAGCGGCAGCAGTGGAGGTGCATCTTGCTCAACATGTCTGCCACTCTACCAGGGTAAGGAGCACTTCGCTGTTGTGCACCAGTTTGGATATTGGAATGACTGAGCTCTTTTCTTATTGTACATTTGTGTGTGTGTTTTTTTTTTTTTTCTTGAGAAAAAATAATGTGACCAGTATGCACACTGTATAAACAACAGGGTATGCACAAACAAGAAACCCATTTGCTGTAAAAAGGTATTTGGAAGGTTTGTTCAGCCATTGGCTCTCTAGGTAGAGAACAGGAAACCAGTTGCTCGTGTCAGCCGAGGAGAATCCATTTACAAGAATGTGTTATTTGGTCAGTTGTTAAAAGCTTTATCACAGCTCTCACTTTTTTCATGTGCAGTATCATAATTTCTAAATAATGATTTCTTATTGATGAAAGCCTTTGAACATTTGCTTGTATTTTTACAATATGCTTGAAATCAGCAGGCACAGTCTTCAAATTTTCTTGTAAATTCATTATTAGAATTACCCACTCTATCTTGGTCTTTATTTTTTCTGACAAGATGTGTATACCTCCATTGGTCTTTTTGTTGAATTGCATTGTAATGATAATAGCAGAGTGATTTGCCTGTGGAAAAACACCAGTGTATCGACTGTACCTTTTAATCTGAGAAGCTTGATATAACTTCAGAGTAGCAAAAGGAAAATTGTTGGCCGTTGCTTCCTTTTGCCGTGTTGAACAGCGTCCTTTGATGGACAGAATCACTCAGTGGCTGATTTTGGGTTCTCTAAATTATAGCTTTTAAGCAAAGCCTTCTTCTGGACAATTTGTTCAGCATCAAACTTGGAATGACTCCAGACATTCAGGCCTTATTTCACTGTCCTTCATACAGAATTTGTACGTACAGAATGTGCCAATAAAGTGCATAACTGAAGTATAAATATCTGTACTCGGCTCACACTCCTACTCAGCTGCCTTCATTTGGGGGTGGGGATTCAAGAAAAAATGTCTACCACCCAGACATTTTCTATCGGCTCTGAATGGGACCATGAAGGAGCCTCACTGGCAGTTTCTGTAGTTTTCTCATCTGCCAAAGGCATTTTCACACGGTCGATACATGTTACTTCTGACACGCAAAGTAATTGATGTTTTTCATTTATCAGCTGTGTGTATTTTTCTATGTCTTTCTTTCTCTCAGTGCTGAGCCAATGAGTGAAGAGGAAAGCTACTTCAAACCCAAAGTCACCATGGTAGCGTGGGATCGCCATGATAATACAGTCATCACGGCTGTTAACAACCATCTCCTCAAAGTGTGGAACTCCTACACAGGACAGCTGCTACATATCCTTAAAGTAATGGCACAGTGTTTTGTTTCTCTTAGTAAAGTATAGAGCGTAGTGAATATCACAACCTCCACAAATGGACTTATTTTATAACCCGAGAGTAACCTGAGTGTTGTTTTCAGGGCCATGAGGCTGAGGTTTTTGTCCTGGAGCCACACCCCTTTGACCCCAGGATCATCCTGTCTGCCGGGCATGATGGGAACGTCTTCATCTGGGATCTGCTGCGAGGGACAAACACACAGCACTACTTCAACATGGTACGCTGACACTCAGCACTGTCAGAACACGGCATGGTAAACACAACAGTTCTGCTGACAAACAGTAAGCAGAACGGTATCAAAATGGATTTAATTTCGTATGTTTCTGTGTGGCTTTTTATGGATTTTTCCCATCTGTTAGCCTGACTGCCTAATTACTGTATAATGTATTTTTGTTCTCTGCTCAGAGTAGGCAAGAAGAGCTAACAAAAGGATCTGAAACACATTCTGAACACTAAAATCAAGTCCTACAAAATCCTTAATCGAGTTTGTTTATCTCACTAACATGTTTCTGTACCTGGGGTGATTTTTGTGTTCCTCATCCAGATTGAGGGCCAGGGTCATGGAGCTGTCTTCGACTGCAAATTCACCCCCGATGGCCAGCGTTTTGCCTGCACAGACTCCCATGGCCATCTGCTCATCTTTGGCTTCGGCAGTTCTAAACCATATGAGAAGGCAAGGATAAATCTCACAAGTGCATTTAAATCTTTACAACAGTTCATCACAGTGAAGCCATTTAGCCATAGAATTTTCAGACTTTTAAAGCTCAGTGTATAGCATGAAAATATTACTTTGGGCGTCCATAAATAAGTAGAGAGAAGTCATTTCTTCAGTCATCAACTCCCTCTTTCCCCTGGTCTCCACACAGCTTCCAGACCAAGTGTTCTTCCACACTGACTATCGACCGCTCATCCGGGACTCAAACGGTTTTGTGCTGGATGAACAAACCCAGCAGGCACCACATCTCATGCCCCCACCCTTCCTGGTGGACGTGGATGGAAACCCCCATCCACCAAGGTAGACATGACCTTCTCTTAAGTTAACAGGCAGCAGTGCAGTCTCCAGTCATTAAGTGCATGTTCAGATAGCTCAGACGTTCCCAATGCTCTAGGGCACTTTTAAAAGGAGACTAGTGCCGTTAAATTCTTTTTGATTTTGACCGTCAGTTGATTTTCTGTGACTCTAGTCGTATCGTCCCTGTTATACATGTCATTTCTATGTATATAATTCAAACAAGATCAGTGTTGGTTTGACTTCAAGCTTGTCTGTCGTGATGAACTCATATTTTAACATTTTTAAAATTTGTTGACTTGATTTCCAGATACCAGCGTCTTGTCCCAGGGAGGGAGAACATTGCTGCCGAACACCTCGTTCCTCAGCTGGGATACGTAGCCACCAGTAAGAATGCATAAGATCACACGCTGAACTTACTGACAAAATTTAAGAGCATATGAACCATATCTATTTTACTACAATGTCTTGACAGGCTTTATAGTTTCCTAACTAGCCCGCTATAAGTGTTTGATTAATGTTACCCTCTGCAACCATCCCGCTCACGCTCTCGGACTTCCTGTTTGATGACCTCTTCAGGTGATGGCGAGGTAGTGGAGCAGGTGATCAGCCAACAGACTGCAGAGCACGAGGAGGTTGCTATAAGGCGCAGTAGCCTTCTGGACGAGGCCATCCGACATCTGCAGGAGCAACAGGACCGACAGAACCAGTCTACGACAGAGGCAACAGCGGGGGCTGGAGCAGGACCAGATGGGCAGGCTGAGGCACAGGGTCCTGCCTTGGCACCAGCTCCAAGCACACCACGCAGAGGTATCAATACACCACCAGTGGTTGATTGGATTGTTTCGGCTGACCTATTGATCCTGTGAGCTGTTGGAGGCTAGCTGACTGATTTCGAACAGCTTCACACAACGTCCTGAAAACACAACTCAGTCATTTACTGAATGTTATTTTTCTTTCATCACAGTATCTGTGAACGATCGAGCAGATGTGCAGTCGCCCCCTAATGTGGGGCTGCGCCGCAGCGGTCAGGTGGAGGGTGTCCGGCAGATGCATCAGAATGCCCCTCGCAGCCAGATGGCCACAGAGAGAGACCTGCAGGCCTGGAGACGCCGGGTGGTGGTGCCTGAACTGGCACCCAGCTACTACAGGTAGACACCTGAGATATAGCAATGTTATCCTTACCGTCCATCCGGCTGAAGACACGGGATGTTTGTCAGTTCCTCAAATTGTTAACATTATAGAAAAGGGATGTTAAAAATCAACCATTAACAGGCGATAAGACTTTTGACCAATTGATGCTGTAAGTTAAAAAGCAACGTGTTTTTTTTTTTTTTGTTTTGTTTTTTATTGCGATTATAGCTGTGGTTGTTGGTTCACAGTTACTAATCAGTCAGCTATTGGCCAGAAAAACATTGTACATTAGCCTCCCTAATGGAAATTTCTTTTTAGGGACCAGGAGGACATCCGAACATCCAAAGGAGATGAGGAGGTGGCTCTGTACAACACAAAGAAGAGACGCATAATCTACAGCAGCTGTCGAGTATGTTTCTTTTATCTCTGCCAGTGTAGGAAAACAGTAACAATTTGAGAAATGGTTTGTGTGCTGTCATTAGAAACAATATACTGTACTTCAGGCAGTTTGCACTTTGCATGTTACAGGATATTCATTAAAGGCTTTGTATTGGATGGAATCAAAGTATATTCACTATGCCCTCTAGACGATTGTGCTCATTTAATTTTAATCAAATTATCCCAGACTGAAATAATTGTCAGTGTGTTTCAGGGTTTTGTTTTTTTTTCTGCGTTCACAACTATTTCTGTACAAGTCTTTGCAATGATGTTGAGTCAGTCCCATCTGTCCCTTCAGGATGATTCAGATGATGAGCCTTCCACTGCGAAGCGAGCACACAGCCGCAGTGACACGCTGGAGTACATCGACCTGTCATGCGAAGAGGGAGAAGAGACCGCAAGCTCAGAGGTACACACTGAGGTGATCACACTCTCCACTCTTCTGTCTCTGGTAAACGTGTGTCATTTACAAGCACTCCAGGACTGGTTTTTGAGAGGGTTGTGAACAGTTTCTTGTTTTTACCTTCAGGACAATGAATTGGATGGCAGTGAACTGGATTCCTCTAATGATGAGGAAGAGTGGAATAGTGACAGCTCCAGGTATTAAGCTACATAAAGGTCACACACGACTAAAATTTGTTTGAACTTGTTTAGAGTACCAGTTAAAATGGGTTTCCCAAATTACAAAAATTATAATGTAGGCAGAAAAGTGTTGGCTTTCATGGTGAAACTTTGTGTTACTCCTTTGTGTTGTCTTAGGTGGCAATCCCCACCCATCTGGTACCCCAAGCAGGTTAAAACAAGCTCTTTGTTTAAGTTTTTGTCTTTTATCCGTTTTCATATATGTAACTCAAAATCATACTGGCTTTTAACTGCACAGCCACACATCCAGCGAGTACTCAGACTGGACTGCAGACGCTGGCATAAACCTGCAGCCCTCCACTCCCTTGTCATCACGGAAACGAGTGCAGCGCAGACTCAGCACCTCCGAAGAGGAGGAGGAAGAGAATGAGGAGGAGGAGGAGAAGCAGCAGCAGAGTGACGAGGAGGAAAAACCTGGGAAGAAGAGCAAAGAGAAGACCAAGAAAGCGAAGAACAAGTCACCCAGGGTGAGTGGTTAAACTCATACAGTACATCTTACTGCACCCATGGGATACCAAGCCTGATGTGTCACGGTCTGAATCTCAACTACTTAATCATTGCCGTGACGCTGCTTTGGATTCTGTCAGTGACAAAATATATATGATGAATTTTGGTACAAATATTTTAAAACAAGTTCACATTCACTCACTTAATAATTCACTGGCTTAATGTGCTCTATTCAGCGTCCAAAGGCCAGACCATCTATCAACAGAGAGGTGTCTAATGAGTTCAGACCCTCACCATGGATCACTGATGTCATTCCGAGGAAGTCTCCCTTTGTTCCACAAATGGGCGATGAGGTATGTGCATCAGACATGATGAGAAGCACGTCACAGGACCGTGAGGTGAACATTTCTTTAGCCGATTTGGTTGTCTCACTGCCTTAGCAGAGGAGAGGAATGGAAGCAGGGCAAACGTAAAAAGAATCTAAAAACATGGATAACATTGTCATAAGAACGTTGGAGATTAATCATAAGAAATGCAAGTTCTTGTGAGAATATCTTATAGACCGTTTTAACATGTCAGGCAGGCTGGAAAATTGAAAATATTGGGGAATAATTAATTTAGATGTTAGAAATATTGACAGTATGGATTGTTCTTAAATATGTAACCGCTGCACAGATGTAATCCAAAAACTGTTGTGGTGGTTTAGCAGGGCATCATGATCGTCACCCTGTTTCTCATCACATAGAAAAGTTGCTTCCTAAGCTCCGACTCTGTGTGTCTGTCAGGTGATCTACTTTCGGCAGGGACACGAG
This sequence comes from Pempheris klunzingeri, assembly GCF_042242105.1. Lineage (NCBI taxonomy): Eukaryota > Metazoa > Chordata > Actinopteri > Acropomatiformes > Pempheridae > Pempheris > Pempheris klunzingeri. The sequence continues at coordinate 19,390,463 of NC_092015.1, forward strand.
GCCTACGTGGAGGCGGTCAGCCGAAGTGAACTGTATCCCATGAACTTAGACAAGCAGCCCTGGAAGAAAATGGAGCTGCGGGTAAGATTAAGACAAATAAGCTAATAAAATATTCTTGGTAGAAAAGTTTGGAACAAAGAGGTTAAATGTAACGTACGGAATCTTAGAATAATAATAATACAAGTAGAATTTTTAAAAATTTTTTTATTGAATTTAGGCAACTTTGTTCTAAATCCTGCTGTATATTTCCTAGGACCAAGAGTTTGTGAAGATCACTGGGATCAAATATGAAGTCTGCCCCCCAACACTGTGCTGTCTGAAGCTGACTCTTATCGACCACGGCACCGGCAAAATCACAGACAAGTCGTTTTCTGTCAAGTAAGAGTCTCAGTTTCTATGCGTTTCTCTCTACTGAGAAACACCTTTTTAAATATTGTTGCATTTCTTGATGTCTTACTACCCACAAGGGTCTGTTAGCATCTGCCAAATAAGCTCTTTCAATTATGTCATCTTGTTGCATCCTCTTTGTCTGTGGTGGTTTAATGGTTTTCTGAAAGGGGAATTGGCACCACCTACTGTTGCTGAGTCAGCTTCTTATAATCACGTCGTGTCAGTGGATGGAAACAAGCATTAGTCACGTTTTTGTATTTTGAGGATTTTCTCGAAATTTGCGATACATTTGGATGGAAACCTGGATGCAATGGACTTAATTTCCAAGCATTAAGAAAGTGGAGAATGGAAGATAGACATCAGCTGACAAGAAGAAACAAAGCTTTGGACATAGCGAGAAGGACCAGAACTGATGTGACGTGTAAATGAGCTTAAGATTATTCCTTCATTTAGCATATAGATTTCAAACGAGGCAGATAAGAGTCGCAGACAAAAAAAACCCAACATACTTGACTGCCACAGTGTCGAGCAAAACCTGCTACCAACACATTTGCAACCCAGTGTTATTTGAATTCTTATGGTGACGATAATCCCAAAATTAGGTAATTACCCATATGTAGTCAGGATAATAAGCTCCCTGCTTACAAATACTTTGGCTGAAATTCTGGTCCTGTAGCTTGGCTGTCAAACTGATGCTGAATCGTACGGATGAAGACATATCCATTTTATTAAGCAGCCTGCTAAAAGTCTTGAATGTTTAATGTACTTCTCCATAAAAGTCGCACTTATTTCTCCTACAGGTATCATGACATGCCAGATGTGATAGATTTCCTCGTGTTGAGGCAAAGTTATGACGAGGCGCTTCGTAGAAACTGGCAACCGAGTAAGTTTGTGCACTTTCCTAGAGATGTTCTTTTTGGGGTTTTTTTGAGGCCAAGAAACATCCTCCATGTATCTGTTTCATCAGTTTTTAGCACGGAAGAAAGGTGCTTCCTAGTAGAGACTTTAAGAACTAATAAGTCGTTTCCTGGGCAGCACTGTTGCTACTTCTCAGTCGCGACGTGTTGATAAATGAAGTTTTGTTGATGTTCACTTTCATTCAGTGCAGCCTCTTTCGATAAACAGATTACACTGAATCTGCTAATATTTTCTCCTGTGTAGACGACAGGTTCCGCTCGGTGATTGACGATGCCTGGTGGTTTGGGACCATCGTCTGCCAGGAGCCCTACCAGTCAGAGTACCCTGACAGTCTCTTCCAGTGCTTCAAAGTCAGGTGGGAAAACACACATGCTCTCATGAGAGGGTGACTGGAGAGACTGCGGGTTGTTAATTTTTTTTTTAGTATATTAAGATGCACATTTACAGCGCCCCCAACTGGTCAGTCAGGACTAGTCTGTCTGTCTGTCTGCCCTCTAGTGGATATTAAGAGACATGGCACTCTGTGTGTGTTATAATAATGCCACGTGCATTCATAGTTTTCTAACTGTATCACTTAAACACTAATAGATTAGTTAAACTGAAATTTAAAAAAGTACTTGTTGCATGTGTGATAGTTGACTTTGGCAACACCTCTGTGTTTCCACCAGATGGGACAACGGGGAAACCGAGAAACTGAGTCCTTGGGATGTGGAACCTATTCCAGATGACGGTAAGTGAGACGTTTTATTAGTTTGTTGCTACTTTTTCCACACATGGACAGTGTTAGTCAGTTCACCAAGCAGGTTAATAGGGTTTCTCTGCATATTAACAAGTCCGTCCCTGCTGTGCAGCCGAGCAGCCAGAGACAGAAGGAGGTGGTATCCCTGTGACAGCAGATGAGATGAGCGAGCTGATGTACAAGCCTCTGCCAGGGGAGTGGGGGGAGAGGAGCCGGGACGACGAGTGCGAACGCATCATTGCAGGCATCAACCAGCTCATCACCGTTGGTGTGTTGTATGCATGATCAGACATTCTGTCGCTTGTTAGCTCTCCATCTTTCACAAGTCTGTTCACAATTGACTCACATCAGGGGATCTATAGGTTCCTTCCACTCTAATTTCTTCCCAGTTGTAATAACCCACCCTCCCCTACAGAGATTGCAGCTCCTTTCTCCGGCCCTGTGGACTTAGTCCAGTATCCCACCTACTGTACTGTGATCGCCTATCCCACTGACCTGGGTACCATCAGACTGCGACTCCTGAACAGATTCTACAGGTCAGTCCCACCTGTCTTACCTCCCACCCCCTACATGATAGTGCAAGCAGGTCAAAACAAGTGGAAGTGTTTGTACACTTACTGGTGACTTAACTCTGTCCTTGAAATGTTTTCAGCTGTTAAAATTCAAGTAATTAATGTTTTGTAGGCTTAAGATGGTGTGCATTGACTCTCCATGTATTAAGTCACCTCTGGTGCTCCACAGGCGCCTCTCTGCATTGATTTGGGATGCCAGGTATATTGCACATAACGCCCGCACTTTCAATGAGCCAAGGAGCAAGATTGCCCACTCTGCAAAAATCATCACAAACGTCCTCCAGAGATTTGTTAAGTACGTTTTTCTTGTTTGTTACTACACAAGAAATTGCGAATAAACTGTCTTGCACTCGAAGTTGAAACATTTTTCCTACTTTCCCAGTAATCCAAGCTGCACAGATATCATGGAGATTTACAATGCTGTTGAAGAAATGGATGATGACGACGAGGTTAGTGTGGCTAAATAGTATAGTAGTGTATTTACTATATTAGTTTGAATAGCAAACATACTGTTTATAGTGTAATAGAGGTCAAATAGAGTGGATAGCTAAGAGCAGAAAAAGGTAATTACCCATAAGCACTTCAAGTTGATGGTTAGGAAGGTTGTTTTCCAGTTATGGTTATTTATCATTTCTCTACGGTCACATCCGCATTTGAAACAGTAATTTTCATTCAATTGATAATCAGATTCAAGTAATCCAAATGTTGTTATTGCCTACAGGAAGAGGATACAGAAGCTCCAGGAACATCCGCTGGACACCGACTACGTCAGGTAAATGGATGCAAAGAATGGGTGTACAAGGTTACATACAAAGAGCTTTGACATTATCTAAGAACAGGGAAAAATGAATAACGAATAACCAAACATTGGTCGTTTAAGCTATGAAACGGGTCATTTATTTTGGATGGTAAAATGGATGAGAATTTGACTATTAATGGTTCAACAGCAGCATGAGTTGTGTGTCATGATGATTTCTTGTCTTTCTCCTCGATATTGGCAGCGCTCTGTAGAGGTGCTGCCTGACAGAGACTCCTGGAAGGAACAATGCAGGAAGCTGCTCGACTACATATTTGAGTGTGAGGACTCCGAACCGTTCAGACAGCCCGTGGATCCTCAGAACTATCCAGTAAGTTGACGCAACAGAATTGGAGCACTCTGTCAGGATGATAACATCAGCAGGGTGTATTTTTAGTCGTGCGTTCCACAGTTTTGGAAAAAAATGAAGACTAAATCATGTGTTGTGTGCGTGAACAGGACTATCATGACATCATTGATACGCCAATGGACTTTGGCACAGTGAGGAGGACCCTGGGGGAAGACCGCTATGAAAACCCTGTAGAGCTGTGCAAAGACACCCGGCTAATTTTTGCCAACGCTAAAGCCTACACACCCAATAAGCGCTCCAAGGTAGGAGGGTAATTAGCTTGTTAGTGGCAGAAATGTCACAACCATATAAATGCAAAGGTTGGGGTTCATCTAATAAAACGCCCTTTGGGTTTAGATCTTGGATTGAAGTATTTGAAGCATATTTTGACTGCAGAGTTGATGTTTTAGCTCATCTGACCTACCTTTTCTGTTCTGTTCTAGATTTACAGCATGACTCTGCGCCTCTCTGCCTTCTTCGAGGAGCAAATCAGAACAATCACATCTGAGTACAAAACCGCCATCAAGAGCAGCGATCGGCTCCGCCGCAGTCAGAGGTTCCGCAAGAAAATGCAGCAGCAGGATCAGCCCTCAGCCACAACGAGGTCTGTACAAGTTACAAGTTACAAGTTCCCTCAGCTCCTACGTACAAAAATGAGCACTTGAATGAATCAGTGAGGATATATTCATACATGACTTAAAGTACTGGTGCAACAGTAGTTGCTTTTCTTCTTTAATGCAACATAAATAATCCACAATTATTACAATAGTGGTTTTATAATGATAATGATTTTAAGGTTTCCGGTGCATGTGATTGCACATTATCTGTTCACAGTAATATCTGATGAAATTTTTTTTTTTCTCAAGTCATAAGAGAGCTGCTGTAAACACTCAGGAAAAAGTGGAGTCGACGTCACTATCAAAATCTACCTCAGCCAAAGTGTCTGTTCCTGAGAGAGCCAGGAGGAGTCGAAGCAGCAGCTCAGGTCACAGCTCCTCGGAGGACGACTCCGCCTCCAAAGCTGCTTCATCAACTCCAGGTACAAGAGAAGCTTCTTCTTTTGTTCTTCAGATGTAGACTCTCTGAATGGGGGTAGCTTGACAGCTGAGAGGTCTGAAGATGTATAGTTAATTTTCTTTTTTTTTTGCAATATGTGCTATTGAACCATTTTGGAGACTTGTTTCCTGAAGTGCAATAACTTGTTTAGTTGGTTGTAGAAGTCCACTGAAGTCAGGATTTACTGTACATCGTTTATCGCAGGCCAAAAACACACCACTTCTGACTGTAATTCAATGCCCATGCTAGCTCCAACCTCATGTCACACTTCTCTAAAAGAAAAGTAAAAATTTGCAAAGCAATTCTCTAACCTGGTTTGTTTGGGAGGATTTCATTTCCCTGTTCTTGATGACATCTTGCTCTGGTTCCTTTTCCATACACTTGTCGTGAGCCACTTTGGAAAAAAGTGTCGGACATAGAAAGTGAATATTTACGTTGTTTTCATTTGGCAGAGTCTGACAGTGAGAGCGAGCTGAGTGAGTCGGAGGAGGAGAAGCGTCCAGGTTCCTCAAGACACCATCAACTCAGAAAGAAAGCAAGAGTTACAAGAAGCAAGCGTGCCAAGCAGAGGAAAAAAGGTGAAGGGATGAAGTATTTCCTGCTAAAATCTAGTTTTGATAGATTGTGCCTCATTAAATACAGAATTGTAATCAGAATCAGACATTACTGGAGATGCATTGTTGTTGTTGCCAGTTGCAGAGAGCGACAGCGATGACGACGACGAAGAAGAGGAGGAATTTGACAGTGAAGGCGAAGATGGAGAGGATGGAGAGATGTCCTCCCAGGCTTCAGGTCGTCGCTACCCCAGCAGGAGCAAAAACAGCAGGAGCACGAGGCTGACTAGGAACAGTGCTGGCACAGACAGGAAGCGTACAGGTAAACACTGCTGTCTTCAGCCTCACACCGCGGCGACTTAACAAACACCCACCAGCCGTCATGTTAAACATCCCTCCACGTGGCTTGTTTTCAGAGGGCAGAGCAGAGGTGAACGGTCACGGCAGCAGGTCGTCTCGCAGGGAGAGGCGTCACCACCGGAGCTCTAACAGAGCCACGTCCCAGGGCTCGGAAGAGGAGGAAATCACGGTGCGCAGGTCACTCAAGAGAAAGACGGCAAGGGCAGCCGTGAATAAGATCAAACTCCTCGAAGCATCAGACGAAGACTACGAGGAGGAGGAGAAGCCAAGAAGGAGCAGCAGCCGCCTCCAGCACGCAGTCCGGGCCGGCAAACGCACAGCGGTGATCCAGAGCAGCTCCGAATCTGACGAAGAGTCATCAACACGAGGTAGGCAAAGGCTTTTCTTACTGCTTTTCTCATACAATCCTACATTTCAACCATCACAATTTAATTCATAAAGAGCAGCACTTTTTTTTTGGCAGTTCACAGGATCTTTTTTTTCTCTATTCTTACCTCATTTGTCTCCAGCTTCTCTGGAAACAAAGGAATCCGGTGGTGAATCCAAGGATGAGGGTGATGGCAATGACAGCGATGCTTCGTCCTCCTCCCGCAATCAGCAGAACGGAGACACGAGGTCCAACAAACGGAGGACCTCAAGGCAGGCGGCTAAGGCCAAGGGAAACGGTGAGAAATGCCCTCATCGGCCATTTTTAGTTTTTAATTTCCAGCTGCCACTTTCTTATAATTGTGATGGGAGCTCCTCTAAACATTTGGATTTTTTTTTCCTTCAATTTCTTCGGTAGATAATTTGTCCCACGTGAACGGACACAGTGCAAAACATCGCAAATCTGACAGCAACTCTGGGCAAGAGGAAGCTGGAGAGGAGAGTTCTGGAGAAGCTGAGGAGGAGGTCAAATCTCAGAAACCCTCTAGAAGCACAGCAACCACTCCAGCCAGGAAAAAGAGGATCACAAGTGAGGAGGAAGAGGAAGAGGAGGAGGTAGAGGACACTGAACGCAAGACCACACGACACAAACCTCCTGTAAGCTCAGATGAAGAGGACAAAGACCACAAGTCCCAGAAACACCCACACCAAAATGGAAGGAACGTGGAGGAAGCCATCCACAGAGACTCTAAGAAAAAGAGTAAAGTTTCACAGTCAAAAAGCCAAGATAAACAAAAATCTGCCTCAACTAATAAACTGGACGGTGCAGAGTCAGAGGAGCTGCGTGATTCTCCAAAGAGATCCAGCCCACGCAAGAAAAGAATGAAAAAAGATGGACGCGAAGCAGAAAGCAATCACTCCAGTGAGGAATTCAAGTTTGAAACCAAGTCAAAGAGGCAGACAAGAAACAAGAATAAATCTAAGCGCCCTCATGGAGACACCTCTGCTTCAGAGAGCTCTGAGCAGGAATACAAACCCAAAAGGAAGTCGAGGAGGAAACACTCCACCGGCTCGTCAGACGAAGGCTCGGATAATTCTGACAACACGTCACACAGGCGGCGGGGCCTCAGAGCCCTACCAAAAAAGAAATACATCAGCGACAACTCTCTTTCTGAGGAAGACTCTGCTTCCGCGAGGCAGGGTAAACAGAGAAACGGTAACAAGACAGCCACAGCGTCTAGGGAAGACAGGAATGACGGGAGAGAGCCTAACAAAGCCTCCCCCAACGAAGCCAGGAATCCGCCGTCTACCAAGAGAAAACGTATTTACACCTCAGACTCTGAAGACGCGGAGGAGGGTGGAGAGAAGAAGCCGGTGTCCAGGAACAATAAACACGGCCGATCAGGCTCCTCAAAGCGTCCCAAAAGGAAATCCAAACAAGAGGATGGTAACAGCAACGACGAAGACACCTCTTCCCAATCCGATTCTAGCGAGGAGGAAGATGTTGGCCGCTCAAGGAGCGGGAAGAAGAGCGCGAGGCGGCCAAAACACAAACGGAAGGAAAGCTACAGCAGCAGCAATCACAGTTCCGAATCGGAAAGCGAGCAGTCGTCTTCAGCCTCTGAAAACTCGTTTGCCAGCTCAGGGTCCCACAGCAGTCCAAAGAGGAGAAGCCACAGACGGTCTGAAAGGACCGCCAGCCGCCAGCTCAGGCAGCGCCACAGACGCTCTGCCTCGGAGGAGGAAGAGGAGGAGGACAGTGACGAGTCGTACAGCAAACCGCGGCGGAAGACACGCGTGAACACCCGCAACCGGGGGAAGCGGACGGTGAACTATCAGGACAGCGAATGAAAGGACGAAGCGGCTGGAAGCACAGACGGAGACGGACATTAACTGGAGACCTTAAAGACACTTGACGGGCCACGTTATGGTAGTAGCACTGGAGTCCTCGAGAGAAAATGCTGTGAATCTGTTTCATTCAGGGATATTTATATTTTCTATGAAAAACATGTTTATAGATGTAATACAAATTCAAGCATTTGAACTGCTGGTTTTCACAAGGATACAGAGCAAAACACCTCCTCCCATACTGCTTGTTGTGATTCGGCCAGCAGAGTAACCATTCTGCGGAATCTTGTCAGCTTGGGTGCTATCTAATATACCTCTGTTTAATCAAGCATATTGCTGGCTTGCACTAAGATACACTGTAATGAGGTATTTCATACACTAGTTTTGCATTAGAAACTCAGGGGTCAACTAAGTTTACTGTAGTCTCAGACATGCAGTTGTTTTTTGAGCTATGGGTAAAGACAAGAAACAATTCCAGGTCGGCAGATGTCCAAGCACACTCACTGGGACAAAGAGAATCCATGTTCAGACTTTTGACTACAGCACTCCTTTGTAAATCCACACAATGCTTGACTGTATTATGAGTTGATATGAGCCAAATGAACGAATATGAGTTGGTTTATCCCCCCCCACACACCATTTCATTTTTTTTTTAAAATTACTTTTGTGTTGTATTCTAGTGAATAGATGTAAATATGTGATTGAGGATGACAACATTGTCTGCAATGTTTGGCGATCAGTCAGTAGCAAAATGTTTATTTAAATTTGAGCTTTTCTTATTTCTTTTTTTTTTACATTTTACTGCATTGTCTTGCCATATGTCACAAATTGGTACCTTTTTGCCAAGTACAAGTAACCAAAAGTACTTTTTGCAAAATGCTGTGATTTCTCATATTGGGAAGACCTTTTATTGTTGTCCTGTGTTACCTACTTTCAGTATTAATTCTTTTTTTCAGAGTTGACTTCAAACATTTTGCCAGTCACATGGTTTAGTTTTGTTTATGGGAAGGTTTCTAAATACAGTCGCTTTATGACATTTTGCTTAATGTTTTTCATACTACACCTTTAATAACGGATTTCACAGGAAAACTATTAACGCAATGTGGTTGTGGAGTGCAATGAATGAGTTATTCCTCCTATTAATAAAGACATCATTTCAAGGTGTGTTCTGTATTTTCCTTTATCTTCCCCAATGACATCTTGTGCATCGGCATGGTGTCATAATGCTGTTACAAGGGAAATCATAGACACTCATTAATTTATTCTTGGCAGGTATAGAATTAACAGTAAACAATACAATCAAGGGATATGCACAATTTTGACACATAGTTCAAGCTCATCTTGTTAAATTGGGGGAAAAAAATATTTTTCTGCTGCCAATGAATTTATTTTAAGATTGTAAACGGATAGTTCAGTATTTTGGGAAATAGACCCATTTCCTATAGGAATACAGGGAGTGTGGGTAGGTTCCAATATGTTCATCAAATCATTTGAAGGGCATTTCTCCATTTCCAAATCTGTCTTTCTAAGACATAAATGTAGACTATACAGACGATTCTGATGAAGTTCATAATGAATAATGATTGTTCTACATTATTTTCTCTATCATCCGGATATGACGTATAGTTAAATACCATTTTCATACAGAATGAATATGTTCTGGTAAAGATGTACTCAATTCCGGTGCACGACGCTAACCTGCTTTTATTGTGAAGGGGCTTCCCAGCGTCGCGTTACTGTGACGACATCACGTAACTGTTGTCGGTAGCTTGTCGCACTTTCGACAGATTGTATTTGTGCAGTTTGTAATTATGATTATTTTTCAACATTAGGATATTGTAGCATCGTTCTGTATAATATGCATAGTGTTAAAACATTTTAGTTGCTATAAGGACCATCTTCCTACATGGGTATTTATATATATTCTTATTTTTTCACGAAAGTACGATCCCGATACAGTTACCTAGATTGGCTTTGATAGGTACTTTAGCCAGAGAGCTAACATGTGAGTAGTTGTTTCTGTTGGACTGACAGGTGCGCCTAACCTCCCCACAGAGAAAGGTTTAGCATATATTTCCGTACTTTACTTGAGTTATTTACACTTCCGGCTTACAGTGAATCTACAGTGTAGCATGTTCTCTGTCAGTCTCAGTCAACACTACATCCTGCGGTAGACATCAGGAGGACACAGAGGACTTACCTCAAAATGTCTGCGAGCAGAAGGTTGCTTTACTTAGTGAAGCACAGAAACTTATTGACTCACGTCCGGAGAAATGTGACAACATGGTCTCCTGTTGGAGCTGCGTTCAATGCCAAAACTCAGAGGAAGCTGAACCTGTTCGAGAAAAGCGTGGTTTGTATCTGTCTTTAATGTTTCAACACTGCAGCATTAATGGATACAGCCTTAATGAATTAATGTTATCACAGCCTGGTTAAAAACGTGTGTGTGTGTGTGTGTCTATCTGTCTGTGTGTGTGTGTCTATCTGTCTGTCTGTCTGTCTCTCTGTGTGTGACCTCTGGCTGCAGGGTTTGTTTGGAGTACCAGAGCTGAGCTGTCCTGCAGGCTTCCAGGTGGCCACAAAGACAGCTCTCAAAAGCACAGAGAGTCTGGTGAAAAACGCTTGTTCCTGTCCTCCGGGGGTCGAGACAGTCGAGTCCTTTGACCGGCTCTCTGACGGTTTGTGTAAAGTGGCCGATCTGGTGAGTCCAACTCCCAAAGTGTCCTAAAACCTTCTATTGTAGCCGTCCAAAGATCCAACCAAGCTATCATCATTTAATGGACACGGCACACCCCAGGCTACCCAGCAGCATCACTGTGGAGCAGTGTGATGACGAAAACACAACACAAAATAGAATCACAAACCATCGGTAAAATATGCACCAACTGCAATTTATTGTATTGATTACACATCATACAAAGGATTCTTCTACAGTGTCGCCCACAGGACATTAACTTAAAGTCAGAGTGGAGACAGCAGTATTATGATCTGATCCACGTGGGCTGCAGGGGTGATATAATAGGATGCTTGTGATGCATCACTGTGCTCTCTGCTGCTACTGCAGAGTTGCAAGTAAACTGTGGTTTTTATTCCTACAACAGGCAGACTTTGTAAAAGTGGCACATCCAGATCCAGCATTTCGCGAGGCTGCAGAGAGGACCTGCGTAGAGATCGGAACGGTTGTGGAGAAGTAAGAGGCGCCTTCACAAGATTCACTCAGATAAACACCACAGCACGTGCCGCTTATTATCAAAACGAGAAGCTGCTCCATTCTACTGCTCAGATAAAGTGAGATAAAGCTGTTCAGGCTCACTGCTTGTACGTTTCAGGCTGAACACTAATGTCGAGCTATGCAAGAGTCTAAAGAAACTGCTGGAAGACCCAGACGTTGTAGCTCAGCTGGACGCTGATACAAGGTATGTTGTTAACTCTGTGTGTGAAGTAAACTGCTGTGGATGTAGGATATTGTTTGTCTCTTTCCATAGTTCTATCAGTATCTAATAATGATAACATCCTGTCCAATGATGGTAAGTTATTGATGTTCTTCTGCCTCTGTAGGCGAGTGGCAGAGTTGTTCATGTTTGACTTTGAAATCAGTGGAATTCACCTGGATGGCAAACAGGTGAGACAGTCGTAATAATAACATGTGAGAACTTATTGCTAATGCATCATTGAATACACCTCCCCCCTTTACAGTGTAACGTGTTTGCTGAACTCGCTGCTGTTTTCTCTGCAGAGGAAAGAGGCAGTTTCCCTTCACGTGAAGCTGCTGGATCTAAACAATGAGTTTCTAGTCGGCTCTCACCTGCCCAACAGAATTGCGAGGTCTGCAATTCCCGAACATCTACAACTGCACTTTGGAAGCGAAGGAAGTTTTATCCAAATTGGTGGATTACATGCAGATACCCCTGATGACTTGGTATGTACTGGTTTTGGTTTTTCGGTCTGGGTCACTGTAACATTTCTTCGTTTTGCTCAGCAGGTGGCAGCATTGCCTTGGGACAGATGATTGGACTGGACGCAAGAGCAGGTTGAAAGTTACAGTGGGCTATTCTACCCTGATTAGTAATCAGATAGATTATCTCTGAGAACGCTAAAAAAAGTGCTCCTGAAAGCATTTTTGTTAATCAAATATTGGCTCCAGCCTCTTGTCGGCCTTTGCTAAGCACTAAGCAGTTCTGAAAAGCTTCTGAATACACTCTTTCTCAAAATGACTAACTTTAATGATTTAAGTATTTAATATTATTATAATATTTCTCTTACTTTCTGATCGTTCTGATATACAGTTATAAGAACAGACTGTTTCTGTTATAATCTATCTAATATCTATAACCTTAATATCACGTTACTAATTAGTTCTCTCTCATGATCTGAAGTAGAGAACAGTTTGATACATAAGCAAAGTCAGAGTGTAGTCTAAGTCGCATTAAAAAGGACACTTTTACACCCACCAGAACATAATAATCTGACAATGCAGGTTAGGATATATTAACAACTCTTGTATACATCTGATTGTCCAAAGAACTCTCACTCATTAGCAAATTGTATGTCGCTTTTTAAATACCAGGCCGTATCTGTCCTCACTTTCACTTGCAGGTGCGAGAAATCGCCTACAGGATTTACCTCTATCCCAATGCAGACCTGATGGAATGTCTGGAAGAGCTGCTGAAATGCAGATACCAGCTGGCCAAACTGGTGGGCTACGAGTCCTACGGGCACAGAGCGCTAAAGGGAACGATGGCCAAAACACCAGGTTAAAGCGGCGCTTCGATTCAGCACCAACACGGTTATGATCAGTCGGTGCTGTAGCTGTATGGTTGCATGGTGGAGAGATTATGCAGAATAAATTGCTAAGCATTTGCAGTAATTGCTAATAATTAAGAGGTTTAACACATGCTACGGAAATGATTTCTTTCAAAGCCGCTCTTTCTGTGCCTCTTGGCAACAAGTCGCAGATCATTTTACGTGCTGCCATTTATTTTTTTATTGCCCTTTGCAGAGACGGTGATGAGCTTTTTGCAGTTGTTGACAGACAAGCTGTCAGACAGGTACAGTCTACTCTTATAAGTTTGTTTTTTTTGACTCAGCCATTTAACAGCATGACGCTCAAGAGTCCATATTTACTGAAATGTTTGACCCACAGATTTATTCACTCTCATGAGCGGTAGTGCTTTGATTAGTTCTTGTCATGTTTCCACTCTTGATTCGCACTCAGAAGGCCACGGGCAGTTTGTGTTGTTTGCATGTTCTTCCTATTTTTATGCAAGTGAACACCATGTGCTCGGGATTCCTTCAAAATAGTCTAAAAATACCCGGAGACTCGAAAACAGCCACAGGTATAAATGTGAGCCTGTTAGCCTGGTAATCTGTCCGTGTTTTTACCTCACAGAACAGCCAAAGACTTCAAGATGATGAAAGACATGAAGAAGAAACTCAACCCTCGCAATTCTGTGAGTGATACTCTTTACATGCGAGGATATTTTTCATGAATACACAACGTAAAGCGTATCCTAATACTAGCATTTCATCCCATGCAAATAAAGTACTCTGGTAATATGTTCTAGGAGCTCATGCCATGGGATCATCCATACCTCAGCGGCGTCTTGCGTGCTGAAAGGTGAGCAGTTGCCGTCTTATGAAACCTACTTTTCAGCCTGCTGTAATTCGAGAAAGTCATCTCGATCATTTTCTTTGTGACGGTTTTAGATGTTTGTAATTTCATATTCCACCAAGATGTAAGTCGTTGCTGGGTCCCAGCTCATCCTCAGGTGTCAGGTGTTACAAAAGGTGGGAGGGGAGAAGCATGGGAGTTGTCTAGGTTCTCTCTAACAACCCTTCTAATTCAGGGCAATGTGATCTGGTGTGATTAACCTCTCCTGCTTCAGCACATTGTTTTTCTGTTTTAGAGCTTGTAGCATTTTGTGTTTAGCCCTGAATCCCAGTGTGTTTTAGGCCCAGCATCACTTGTGGTCCTCCATTCAGCACTGACAGTGAGTTCCAGTGCATTTTGCAGCCCCTTAGACATTTGACACATGGCTAAGATAATTGCCCCCATACGTAGGAACGGCACGTTTCACTCCTATTTCTCTGGCTGTGGTGTGTTGTCGTGATGTGCTGTGTGTTCTGTTGGTGTCTATTGAAGCTGCAGTGTTTACAGTGGCTGACAGAGGAATATAAAGGTAAAGAAATAAGTTGGATGGGCTGAAAACACACAAAAGTATGAATTAAGAAAAAAGAAAGTGAATAACAAAATGAATTTAAATTGAAAGTGGCATGAACTTCAAACACATGTTACCACAGTGCTGCCCACTGCATACAAATAATTCAAAGGAACAGGTTATTTTATTATTAAAATAAAAATGAATAAATGTATTTAAAAGTTCAGGTTCATGTTTTTACAAAAGAAAAATGTATATATTGAATATTTCGCCCTTTTTTTAAAAAACATTTGTCTCTCAATGGATTGAGTGGAGAGATGACAGGACATTAAGGAGGAGAGAGAGATGGGGAAAGACCTGAATAAGAGGTCCCCAGTTCGCTGAGGTTCATGATCTGCACCACCAGGGCGCCCTGTTACTGAAACTCATTCCTATTCATTTAAACAGTGATCATCTTTAACTTGCTCAAGCTGGCTAATTCTTTAGCTGTTATTAGTCCGATTGAGCGTCTCCAACTTCTTACAGATATCTGTCTTTAATGAACTGCACTTTTCCTTCCCAGCACTCACCAGAGACGTATAACACGACGGGCCAAACACTGGAGAAGTTTTAAGTCAATCTTTAAAGCAGACACTATAGATCCCTCACTTGTCCTTTGAATTTAAGCAGCCACCACATCTGTGAGTGTATGTGTGTGTGAGTGCGTGTTACCATGAGTTAGCAACTGTTCCCAGGGCAGTGAGGAGGAGGAGGAGGAGGAGGATCTGTTGGCTTGTCCTCGTCTCTCTCATGCTACCACAAATTTCTAGTCCGCCCCTGTTTGTGGTTTGAGGCTCTGCTAGTTGGCAGGAGATCGCTAAAGAAGTTTAGGATGCAGTCTGATTGCATTAAAAAAGTGTTTTCCCCAGAGCTGCTTCTGTTTTATGCTCCACACAAGTTCTCACACACACACACACACAGAGCCCAAAGCTGTTAATCTCTCTCACAAACACACTAGTCACTATGTCATGCCTTTTCTCTCAATCACTCACTCAATCATTTTTTCTTTATCTCTGCTTCTCCATTAGCAACCATTTGAACTGGAAAGAGTTCAAACCATACTGAAATGAGGCACAGATTGTGTGTGTGTGTGTGTGTGTGTGTCAGAGAGAGAGAGAGAGAGAGAGAGAGAGAGCAAGCGGGTAGCTGTACTCAGCAGCAGTCTGTTCTTCATCACTGATAATAATACACTAGATGCGGCGTTGAAGCTAAACAAGCGTTTTGCTTTGGTGCTCTTGATCTGAAGTGCCTTATAGCAGCAAGAATGCCTCCATTTTAAGCGTGGGTGGCCTCAGGACAGGAACAGCCCTCCCCTCGCCCTGAGCTCTGGCAGTCTTTGTGGCTTTGTCTCACCATTTGATAACGGTCAGGGGATTTTTAGCCCGACTGCTCACTGGCCTGCAACACAACATTTACAGAAATAATGTGCTCAATTTCAAACAGGGTGGTCATTGTCGTGCCTCAGAATGGAGTATGTGTGCATTAGGTCTGAAATAAGAAAGGCCTTTTGGGGCCTTCAGTCTCCATCTGGTTGTGTTTTAAATTGTTTGACAGTCTACCCATTCACCTCCAGATAAGGGGTAATCTTGAGTCATATGGAGATCGGACCACTTCCACTGAGAGACAAAGCACATTCTGTATTACCTGTCATTCAAAATGGCTTTTTCCTTCATTCTTTTGCTCTGGTTTATGTTTTACTCACGGCAGGTACAACATAGAGCCCAGTCTGTACAGTCCGTATTTGTCTCTGGGCGCCTGTATGGAGGGGTTGAACAACCTCTTCTCTCAGCTGTACGGTGTGTCCCTCATGTCCGAACACCCCAGCGCAGGAGAGGTGTGGAGCGAGGACGTCCGCAAACTGGTAAATCACACTCGACAGCGCCACAGGTCTGGGATTGTGTCGGTTCTTTGTGCTAATGGGGCCTCTTTCGGATATGTTACAAGATGAGTCTGTTTATGTTGTCCTGCGTTTAGCCAAAAACACTTTTCTCCCATGTGTTTTAAATACTGTATGTGTGTTTAATGTGTGTTTATGTCCGTGTGTGTTCCCAGGCTGTGGTACATGAGACTGAGGGATTACTGGGATATATCTATTGTGACTTTTTCCACCGGCAAGATAAACCTCATCAGGTGTGCATACACACACTCTTGAAGAACTGATCATTAGGAGGCAGGAAAGTGAAAACGAACTTGCAATCAGTGACTAAAGATGCATCTTCATCTACGCTGCCAGTCTCACCTGGTGTCTCTGACTCCATCTCCCCCCCCCCAGGACTGCCACTTCACCATCCGCGGCGGCCGCTGGTGCCAGGAAACGGGTCAGTACCAGCTTCCGGTCGTGGTGCTGATGCTGAGTCTGCCCCATCCCACCAAGAGCGCCCCCACCCTGCTCACCCCGGGCATGATGGAGAACCTCTTCCACGAGATGGGACACGCCATGCACTCCATGCTGGGCCGCACCCGCTACCAGCATGTGACAGGTGAGGCGTGAGAGCACACACTGAACAGACTGGTTGACATAATGGACGGAGGATTGTTCACATTTCAGTAGGTGTCATTCACTTGGCAGGTAATAAAAACCTACAAATGTGGGAGGCGATCGATGTTTGACATTTTATGAGCTCAGCATCTTGAAATGATGGCTACGCCGCTCCCAAATGTCATGAGGTAGAATTATGTTGTTAGATACGCAGCTGTAGGTTATTCATTACAGTGTGGCAAATTGAAAATGGAGGGTAAATCGGATTAAGCACACGCCCCAAGGAGAGCTTTAGATTATCCTTGGCTACTGAAGCAGTAATTTGATACCGTTTCACTTGTCAGATAATATTGATGGATATCTTCTTTGGTAATCCTAGATCCCAAAAGTATTTATTTTACACAAATAATAGTATCCAGTGACATGGACACCATGTTTACACCTGCTAAAGCTCACGGTAGTTGCATTATGAGTAACTTAATACTATCTTTTTCACTTCTCTAAATATCTTTTCATAGCAGATACTGTGTTTGATTTGACATTTGAAGATCTGTGAGGCAGTCGAAATGACGTACACTATTTGCAGCCTAAAGGCACGCATTGTTATATTAGCTAAATAGCCAATTCTGCTCTGGTTATTCTCTTTTGTGCGGATACAAAGCGCTGATTTTCTAATTGCACCACAAATCGCTTGAGTTATTATCGTTGCACCGTCCTCACAAGAAAGAGGATTGAGCGAAGCCATACCTTTCTCTCCTGTAGGAACCAGATGTGCGACTGACTTTGCCGAGGTCCCCTCAATCCTCATGGAGTACTTTGCCACTGACTACAGAGTCATCAGCCAGTTTGCGCGCCATTACGAAACTGGACAGGTACACAAAATATCCCTCAGGATATCGCACCAAAAAACACATTTCCCAATACATCGTAAATATAGTACCACCCTCATGTTTTACTGTAGCTGTGATGTTGTAGGTTATGATTTTGAAACATCAGCTGGCGCCTTTTGTATGATGCCAGATATTCACATGCTTTTTCTGTCTGTGCCGTTGTCCGCTCAGCCTCTGCCTGAGAGCATGGTGGCTCGCCTGTGCGAGTCGAAGAAGGTGTGCGGAGCTGCAGACACCCAGCTGCAGGTACAATGTCCAACCTCACACGCATCACTTACAGTTACATCTAAAGGTATGTTTCACGAGCCTCCAGTCCTTGCAGGAAGAAGGCAGAAATGTGACTTATGAACATCTAACAGCATCTGATTGGTTGGAGGAGCTTCTTCCGCCCGGTGTTCGTGGAAGTGGTGCTGATATCTGACTTGCCAGATATTGTTCGTCCAACTATTAAATCATATTACCTTTTTTTTCCCCTGTGGAAGGATCCTGTTTCTTTTAATTATCTGTTTTTTAGTGGGTTTAACAAACGGGGATGGCACAGTCCAAAACTAAAACTAAGTTCAGCTGAGACACTCATTAAAGAGTTACTTGAACATAACTGATGGTAATTTTAGACATTTTAAAAAAAGAACTAGAAATGCCCAGACTGTATTTATTTTCTTTGTATATGCAGGACTCATTCAGTAGGAGCTGTGTGTTTCTTATTTTTCCTGGGCAGATTTTCTATGCCGTCTTGGACCAGATCTACCACGGCAAACCTCAGAACCGCTCCACCACAGACATCCTGAAAGAGATGCAGCACAAATTCTACGGCTTGCCTTATACGTCCAATACGGTACATTCCCCACTGTCTTTGTGCGATTTAACACACCGCCTTTGACTTAATTTCTTCAAAGTAGCTTGTCTGTTTAATATTATATCTTCAGATCGATTACAGTCTTTGAGGTTGATGATAATCTGCGGGAAGTTCTGTGCACGATTCCTAAAAGACTCCCTCCTCTCACTGCTCAGGCGATCCCAGCACAGAAACAACACACGCTTGAATGAGGAGGCTTTGAGCTTTCCGCTCTCCTTTTCCCTTCTCCTTCTCTTTCCTTCCTCCTTTTCTCTCCGGTTTTATATCTTTTACCCAGGCACAGCAGCGTTTAAGGGATTAAAGCCTTTTTTTGAAGCCCTCCTAAAATAACAAAGCAGAGGTATACTTCGAATGAGATCTCCCTTGGGGAAATATTTGAAACTCTTCCTCCCGGTACTTTAATGAAAAAAGCTCTCTATTTCTCTCACTTTTGCAGCTGTGGGCGAGGGGATGAGGCCAGGAGGGAGAAGGGAATCAAAAACACAGTCATAATTTAGTCAGGAATGGCCTTCATAGAGCATTTACCCTGGGCTATAATTATGTGGGGTGCCATCAGGAATAGAGATTACAGAACTGCTGTATATTCTCCCAAACTTCTGCGTTTCTCCTCTCACTCTTCTGCTTGTGCCGCGCTTTGTAGCTCCCTCTCCAGAGATTGCGGTTTATGTTATATAGTTTCCCACTGTCGCAGTCGTTCCTCTTCAGCTTTAAAAACCACACTGAAAGCTCTAACAGGCACTCTCCCTCCGTGTGCACAGTTAACCACAGCAGGATCGTTTCCCTCATTTGAACCGAGGATGATTGCTCCGCTTAAGTTTCTCGAATTGGATCGTCGCTGGATCAGAGCAAGTGAAAACAGATTTGTTTAGTTCCTTTCGATGACAGACTTGTACTTAAACTTGGTTCTTTTTCAAATTCGCCCTCTGTGTCCGCCTCTCTCGCCCTCTCTCTTTTCATGGAAACGCGGCTTAGAAAAGGTTTCCAGAGCAAAGTGAACATTTGAGTGGCTAATAGGTTACGGAGAGCTGCAGATTATAAACATTAGGGTGATACTGACATGTGTATAGTTTATAGAGCAGGGCTATCACTTCCCGCCGCGCGCTGAGAGAGAGGATCAGCTGTGAGTAACACAGACCACATGCTCACCCTTGAGCCGAAGATAATATTTGGAAATAAATGGCAGAAAGCAAGACCTTCTGCTCGCCATGTTGACATTTCTTTAATCTGCGATTCTTGGCTCGAATGCTTCAGGGCCAGTGTTTTTAACGCGCACTCAAGCACATATAAGCCACACTCTTCTGTAAAAATGTGACGTTGCACCTCAGCACAGCGTAACCAAACACCACAAGTTGAGTTTAGAAAGGCCAAAAAAAAAGAAAAAAGTCTTTTATCTCACTTACAAGAGGAGCAGAGTAAAAAGGCTGCGCTGACTTTGTCTCCTTTGTATGTAAGGATCAAAAGGATATCTCGCTGGCATGTCAGCCACTTGCACTCGCTCACAAAAGTCGACATTAATCATTTGTTGGGAGGCAGAAGAATTGGAAACAAAGAGGAAGTCTGAAAATCATTTTCGTGGCACGTTGTGACGAGTGTTTAAAGCGTCTCATCAAAAGCCTCAGACGGCAAACCAAACAGCTCCTCAATAGCCGCGTATTTGTTTCCAGAATATCAGCGGCCATAAACCACATAAGAAATACAGTGGAGTCAAAGAGGCTTCAAATGAAAGGCTGGCTCCCCAACTAGATTTCCAACTTAAATTAAACAACAAAAAAGCACAAACAGTTGTGTGTTTTCTTTTCCTTTTTCGTTCAATATATCAATTAACTTTGTTTTTATGCATTAGACGAGTTTGTGACCATTTTTCATTGTCAATGTGTTCTGATATTTTCCTTTAATACGACTATGAATGATTTCCAAACAGCTAAAACAGACTTCTGACCTACATGACCCGAGGCGCTGTAACACCGCGGCGTTCAGCTGACAAAGCAAACTCACTCGGCTTTAGCTCGCCCGCGGTTTTCTGAGCCACGACGCCTCTCAGCAGTGCGATTCACTCTTATTAAAGTCACTGCAGCCCCGAAGAGTCTCGTCAGGTCGACCCCGTGGAGCTCAAACCTTTTTAAACGCTGCTGGATCACAGATCAGATCAGACCACAGAACTGTCGCTCACACCGCGGTGAAGATGAGCGGCCCCCGTTTTAAGCTCTCAAACAGCTGTTTCAGAGTTAATTATACTTTGTCATCCCGCTATTGCAAAGATATTTATTTGCCATCGAAGTGTAAAATACATTATTTTTTAAAGTTTTGGCAGGTATATTTTAGTGAAGCCGTTTTTAAATTAGTTCAGTTAGTCCACTTTGCAGTATTTTAATGTAGCTTCATTACAAGGACTTAAACAGATTTAACATGGATAAAATATAGGTGATGATTTCAGCTATTATTTCACAGTACTCCCCAACAGTATAATCCAAAGCTGATGAAACAGACTTTTTATACATTTTTATCATTAATATAATTTCTTAAATAGATATTCTCCTTAAAAGATTAAGTTTTGGGCTGCAGGGATTAAAGTGACTTTGCTTTACCAAGGACAATAAAACATACCGGGTTTTTCTCTGTGTACAAACACAGCACATCATTTCTCCACATCATTCAGACAATTATTTAACTCACGGGTGGAGTGTAAATCATTAAGATGTTAAAAGTTATTATTTGTCTCATGTGGGGGCGGAAGGAGGCGTCTGCAGTCTGTTACGGTTTTGTTAACTATGGCAGCTGCTGTCTTTTCTAAATGGCTAAATGTTTGAGTGTTTGCCAGCTGAATTCCCCCCAGAGTCCCCGTTTGCAGAGATCATAAAAGAGGTCGTCTTTATAGATATGGACAGGGGCCCCCTCAGGCAACTGCACGCAGAGCAAAAAGAGGAGAAGGGGGCTTTCTACCATTTAGGAATTTCCATGTTTTGTCCTTTTAAGAAGGAGCTGGCAGGTTGTGATTTAATGATTTGTTACAGAGGATTGTTGGAGGAAAGGTGTGTTTATCCCACCAATGAATTACATCAATGAAGATAATAGAAGCAGCTTAAAAGATGACAAAGTGTACAGTTAATGATTTTTTTCCCATTACTATCCACTTCAGTTTAGTTGTTCAGTGTTGAAACTGAAACCGACAAAAGGCTGAAGCTTATAAATGTAAGGCTTTTTGTTTAGATTAATTTTATACACTTTCAGTCTCAGGCGCCGTTTTAGTGCCTTGGCGAAGGCGCTGGGATAGTCGGCCCCCGTCAAGCAGCAGCTTCTCTCAACAGGTTTTATGAGCTGGAACATTTAAGCCTTTTAAGGCCGTGATGTCCTCTCTCTGCCACACCGCTCCCTCATGAGACACAACCTGTGATATTTTGCCAAAATTAATTCATAGTATTCAAGTGTAAATTGCTTTAAATTTCTTTATTTGTGAGCCAGAATCTTGCTGAGTTTGTTCTGTCACGTCCCGCCTGCCGAAGTAGAACCTGTCGACGGATAGATTATTTTAAGGTACCCTGTGTTTTCACTCAGGAGAAGGTGAAAATGTTGGCTTCACTTTTTTTAATTTCCTCCATAGGCATGGCAGCTGAGGTTCAGCCACCTGATTGGCTACGGGGCCAAGTACTACTCCTACCTCATGTCCCGTGCTGTGGCCTCGATGGTGTGGAAACAGTGCTTCGTTCAGGATCCTTTAAACAGGTGAGACAGCTGCTTTAAAGTTACACATTCAGCAGCAAACCGTCTAATTGAGCAGAGAAATCGAAGATGAAGTGCTCGGGTTTGCTCTAGCAAAAAAAGCAAAAATCCTCAACTTCATGTCAACTTCATTTGTCTTTTTATACAATGAATTGAAGCTAATTCTGCTTTTCATAGCAAGTAAACACATATACACTACTCAGTGTAGTGTTAGAGATATTCGACTTTCAGGTGAAATTTATGGAAAATGTAAAAAGTGAATGCTACAGTGATATTATATCATGAAAGTAGGACATTTAAGTAGAAGCATTCAATGGTAATTTCTTCTTTTTACACAATTTATTGAAAGAAAAGCTAACAACACTGGTGGGTATACCACAACAAAAAATTTTCAGTGTCTCAATAAATTGGGATGTAGCCAAAGGACGTCCACTCCTCTCCTTTCTGTGACTCTTCCAGTCTCTGTATCACTGTTACAACCTCCTGATGACACTCTGTGACCCTCTAAGCTCAGTGAACACCTCCGTCTGAGGACTTCCTGTTTGAAGCCTCCAGTGTTGAGGTGCTGCTGATCAATTGTTAGGTGTCGTCTTGGTCTCATGATGTCAGAATGTGAACAGCACGATGAGGAGGACTGTTTAAATACCAATTCTAACTGAAGCAGGAAATGTATTGGTGGATTCATGGATCAAACCTGTTGTGAATGTTTCTGTTAAGCTTCTTGTTAGAGAACAGCAACTTGTGCAAAAAGTACTGAAACACTGAACAGTTGGACATGTGCATTCAAAAGTTTAGAGAAGGTCATTAAGTTCACCTGGAAAGGTTAGAATGCATTTTAGGTTCATCCTGAAATTTCACCTGAAAGCCGAATATCCCTAACTTTTTGTGAGTAGTGTATAGTGTTTATTTGGATCCAGTTTCATGGAGAGGCTCAGTGCCAAAACGGAAATGACATGGGTGTGTGGCAGCCTCTTACACAGGGGAAGTTTCTATGTAATAAATGTTACAAGTGGCTTTGCTTGTGTGCAAAACTAAAACAGAAATACTTTATGCATGTGTTTATCCAAAATGGAAGCACAGGCGGTAGAGAAGACATGGTATACATTTAATTTTCATGTTGCTACTTTGTCAAATATTCAAACCTTTCTCACCATTTTTGGGGGTTTGGAGGTAGAATAATGAAACAAGTAAGGGAAATGTAATTTCTTCCTCCTCCATACTTCATAATTCCTCCATACTATATTCTGGCTCATGTAAGTATCCCCAAATGTCTTCCGCCTACTACAGTCTGTAATTTAAACAACAGCCCTAAAGCCGCCAGTAGTCTGATGCCTTCCGGCAGCAGAAGAGCAGGGAACTCTGCAACGTGGAGGAAAGTTAAACAATTGCATATACTGTCCACAGTGTAAAGATCCAGTGAAACTCAGTAAAGTTCCCCTTGAAAAGCTTAAAAAAGTTCAGAAATGTTAACTAATCACTCATTCAGCACAGCTCAAACAGTGTTGACTGTCTCAGAGTTGATGGTGACAGCGTTACAGAAACGAATGAAAGCCACAGCGTAAATCTGTTTAGTGTTTAGAGCGCAGAGACAGATGCCTCCTGACAGGCCGCCTTCCCTGGATACAGTTTAAGCCTCTGCCGCCTGACATTGAACATGACATTAATATGAAACTCACTCCGACTTGGCAGCTGTCTGCTGTAATTCACAGCCACTCATTAGCATCCACAGCACCAGGCCCTGCCTTTATCGTAAGTGCTCGCCCCTGGACAAAGCACCAAGGCTTTGTTTTGAAAATCGACCGTGCCTCCGTCGAGTCGAGCCCTGCGGCGTTCTCCGTCTGCCTCTCTGTCTTCCCGTCTTCCCTTTGCCTCTGAGATTGTTTGAGTTCCACCTGCAGTTGTCAGATCTCTGTTTCCTGTCACCTGTCTGTTGTGAACAGGCAGCTTAGCAGACTTGGCCCTGGGCTCCCAGTGGCTGTGGCAGTGGTGGAGGGGTTGACAGGGGAGAATACAGGTGTCTGTAACCTTATCTCTCGCTCCTCTGTGTTTGTCTTTGCCTTTGCTCTCTTTCTCATTATCAGGGAGATGGGTGAGCGTTACCGTCGGGAGATGCTGGCCCAGGGAGGAGCCAAGGAGCCCATGCTGATGGTTGAAGGTAATTTACCCCCCCAAATGCTGAAAGAATCTTCTCACATTTACCCATAAAAGTCAATGAAGCACGTTATTTTACTACTAGTTCATTTCAAAATGCTTGTCACTCCTCGGCCTCAGGTCCTCCTCCACTATTTTTGAGCTCTCAGCTGACCTTTTGCCCCCATAGCCTTCAGGCAGCAGTCGTCCCACCTCGTACAGGACACCCCCTTTTGGCTGATTTTGTTGTTTTGTACCACGGTCTAACAGCTTTAGGGAGTTGAGCTTCAGTTTAGCAATTGAAGTGTCAGTCTGTTAGCTTCCAGTAGCACCGGTAAAAAAAAGGTTGTGTATAATTACTGTAACGTAATGCTGCTGAATTTGTTTGGACACGCTGGACAGCCTGGAGGGTCAACTGCTCTTGAATTTATTTTGTTCTCAGTCTTCTCCTGTCATTAGGCAGAAAACACCCTTGACAAACAATTTCAGTTGGGAAAGTGGAAAAAGAAAATGTGGATAATGAACAAATCAGGAGAAGAACTAAAGAAATTGCATAATAAATAACAAAAGAATGAATGAATGGAAATAGACACCATTGTTGCATATTTCAAGTACCAAATCTGAACCCCGTTTCTCATCATACATAGTAAAGATGCGTACACAATTCAAAAAGCAAGTAGCAAAACTAAAAGAGGGGACAAAATTTGACATTATCACTTAATTTAGTTACTGTCATCTTGTCAGCTGCACGTTGATAGTATATTGTTAAACCCCATGCATCTGCTTATTCATATAAAATTATCAACTGCTGGGCACAGTTAAGAGAAAGCGGGGAATTCCATTCAGACAAACCATAAAGTTAGATACGTTATTGTCCAGGTTGATAATGGGAAGGAAGGATCGTCTATCATCTGTTGATAGCAGTAATTTGGAGCAGCTCGGTATTTATATATTGAGTGAGACTGACAGGGTTTCTTGATGTCCATTACAGGCTGTGTTGAAGATCACCTGAGGGGAAATTTAGTCCTAACTTGTTGAGTTTGTCCTCAGCAGCTGTGAGTCCATTAGTCAGGTTGTAGTTTTTTTTTTTCAGGCGTCCACAGCTGCTGCTGTTATGGTTGAGCCCGCTCTGTGCCCGAGCTCCCACAATGGCACTTATTTACCAGTTCAACACACCTCCCAAGGTTTCTTATCTTTGTTTACATGAGAGACACAGCCATGCCTGCTGTGGTAGGCCGCTGTCATATAAATCGTCGAGTCAGCTCCCTCTGGCAGCCGTGCTAGACCAACCCTTTTTCTGAGGTACCTTATGTTATCTGCTTCAAAAAATATGAACTAAATAGCATTATGCATTAATGCTGCTTTTTTTTCAGCACAGACGATATCCAGAAGACAGATGTGGATGATTATGGGTTAGAGCTTTTAAAACTGTTGACTCTGCAGGGCTGAAAAGACAGACTGGGGCATTTCACTGTGCGTTTAACCACTTCAGGTCCGCTGCATTTGTCAGGCATGCTAGTGGTGCAGCTCTGGAGATGGAAGCCTGGCGTGATTGCCATGAACTTTGCTTTGTTTTTTGACATTCGTGTTCTCCTCAGGATTAACTGTAATCATTTTGGCCATCGTCTGACCTTTCACTTAGTGCCATCATCAGGTCAAACTTTCAGTTTGTCCCATACTTTGGTATTTATTATGACTAATGCCTGTACAGCTAATGACATCATATCAATCTCAGTTGTACATTGTGTTTAGTGCTAATTGTTAGCATGATAACATGCTAGAAATGCTAAACATTTCCTGCTGAAATCCGGTTTATGAAGTTGTCATCATGAGCATGTTTACGTGCCAACACTGGCATTTAGTGCAAAGCACCGCTGTGCATAAATCCAGCCTCATGGAGCTGCTAGTATTTGGCCTGTAAACACTTTCATTTTTTAAACAATCATATCATCTTTTTCCATTCCATCAGTTCCAATTAGCATCTTCATATCACCATGATGCCTGCAAAACTAATGGCATCATACTTTATGTTTAGTGCCAGCAGATTAGCAAATGTTAGCATGCTAAAGAGCTAAACTAAGATGGTGAACATGCTGCATGCAACATCAGCATGTTAACATAGTCATTGCGAGCATGTTTGTATGCAAATATTAGCATTCACCTCAAAGCACCGCTGTGCCCAATTACAGCCTCACAGAGCTGCTAGCATGGCTGTAGACACTTAGCCTTGTTTGGCTACATTCTGGAGCGTTTTTCTCTAAGTTTCTGACAATCAATTTGTATTTAATCAGGTATGACATTTTAGCAGAAGCTGCAGTTAATAAATGCTTGACGGGCAAAAACAACTACTTCTCCCTGTTGCCCTTTTCTTTTCATTTTCCCATCGCTCCCTCCTTCTCCTCCCCTTGCTGATCAGTCGCTGTGGCATGTCTGGACAGGACAACAGCGGAGGAGGTGAGAGGACAGAGACGGAGAGGGAGCGTAGTAATATCAGGTGACATTTGGGAGTGTACTGTAAATCTCTCCCTCAGGGTCACCTCCTCCCGCCTCCATCGGATTGTCCCTCTGGCAGCCCCAACCAGGGCTGCGCCTACCCTCTGAAATTACAACCACCAGCCGATCAGATCCTCGTTATTATATCTACTGACCAATTAACTGTTGTTGAACTGACAATATTTGCTTTTATGGCTCCCTTTGAAGTGAGTGCTACTCTAATTATAGGCCACGGCCTTGTGTGCGGGATAGTTATCAGGGTCATATTGATCCCTCTGGCTGTCTCTCCCAGCCACAAGTCTTTGTAGAAGCCTCACGACTGTAAAAATGTCTGCTTCAGGAATAATACTGCCAAAATAATTTCATTTTAATTTTTACAGTAAATGGAGATCAGTTTTCAGTCCACGTTCACTCTGTGCATCTGCATTTATGATAATCTGGAACACATTTCTTTTTTTTTTTTTCTCCAGCCCATGCCTGGAGAAATGCTCAAACTAATGTAAAACATCCCCATATTTTGAAAGGACACTCATCCAGCCACCTCACCATTTTGATGGCTACACGTGTCCTCATAATTTACCTGAACATCGTGAAGGCCCTAAAACTGCACCAGTGCATGTGCTGAAACATTTAGCTTTTCACCGCTGTTCGCTGCCGGGTTTAGAGGTTCATATAGCAACCGTCTGGAATTCCTATTGGGAAATGGAAAAAGATTTTAAAACGAATAAGAAGGTTCCTTTTATGTCTAAGGGAGTATTTAGACTAGAGGAGAGCAGAGGAGTCGAGGAACGACACAGAATCCAGATCCAACCCATTATACATAATCCTTTCAAACAAAGGTCCTTGTAAATGGAGGTGGGTGGAGGTAACGTTTCCCCTGTTATCCCCTTCGGCGAGGTGGTAGAGGGGGCACAAGGGCACTCAGGGAACCGGAGCAGGCCCAGCAAGGCTAATCAGAGGCCGGCCTTTATCTGCATGGCTCTCTGCCTGCTTCTGGATGTTTCCCAGGAAAGACGGTGTTGAAATGTAAACCCGGGCATTAAATCCAGGGCAGCAGCATCAGGACTGAGTGAGTGAGTGAGTGAGTGAGTGAGTGAGTCAGAGAAAAAGTGAGCGTGCACGAGCTGAGAAAGGGAAGTAGAGAGTGAAAGGTGATCGACTGACTGCACTGAACCTCGGCTCCGGCTACAGAGAGGGCTTTCATGACCCAGACTGTTCCCATAGCCCCGACTGCCGACCACAGAAAATGGATCTACCCGGGCTCAGCAGCAGAGTCCCAGGACCCCGTTAGCTCTTTGTCCGGAAGCAGCTTGACTGAACAGTCCTTATGACTGCTTACATAGCCACTAATAAAAAGAGCTCGGTGGTCTGTACAGCCCCACAGCACTTTTATGGCAGTGATGTATAGCTCTGTCTGAACGGGAGCAAAGGACTGGATACACTTCACAGCTCAGCTATAAAGCTGCATACATCATTTATAACCCTTATTTAAAAACAGAGATGATTTGTGACAAGAATTATCTTTCAGTGCTCCATAAAGCACAGGTAAAGAGGGAAGTGTCTTGTCCTTGATTTACTGATAATACTTTGCCTTTTGATGACCACAACAAGAAAAAACAAGCAGTAAAAGCCCTGAAACATGAATTTGAAATAAATGTGAGTTTCTAAATAGGCTGATAGTTTGATGTGTCTCTCTGGGCCTGACAAGTGTTCACGAATTAAAGTTTTGACCTGATGATGGCGCTAGGTGTGAAGTTGAGGGATCAGTAAAGTCTGTGGGATTCATCCTCTGGGGACCATGAATGTCAACATTTCTTGGAAATACTTACAAAAACAAAAACTATTTGCATAAACATTTCCAAAAATACTGTTTTATAATAAATACTATACGGTGAACACATTAGGTTGTGCATTTTAATACAGATGAACGTAATCAGGTTTAGGTGGGAAAATGTTTATCCTCAATAACACTGCAGGTTTTTCCTCTTTTCCTTTTTTCTTTTGTGGAGGCACCTACTGAACAAAGAGCTTCCCAGTGCACTGTTTGTCATCACCCTTGTCTTGCTTGCTTTCTGGGCCCGTCTTAAGTGCTGTTTGTAGAAAAAGCTTCCTCGACTTCAAAGGCGTAATTACAGAGGCAGTGAGCCGAAGGTTTGCCTTCAGGTTTGACAGAGGTAACTGCTTTTCACACGATGACACGTTTCGAATGGCTGCGAGCAGCGGCTGTACCGCCACTGCAGAGGCCCAGAAATGTGTTTTTGAAATGTGTGATCGTAAACCTTTAAGTGGTTCGCGCGTATGCATCTTGATTCATTCACACACAGGGAATATACTGAGGCAACAAGGCTCAGGTTACTGTATGCTGCAGTTTGTTCCTGTTTTTAAATGCACAAACGTAGCACACTGCTGCTGCTGCAAGTGGATGTAATTGGTTTAGAAAGCCACCGATTAAAATAATGAAAGAACAGCACAGCTATGCGCACAGGAGTGGGATCAATAGCTCTTCCAATTGGGTGAAGACACTTTCTATTCTACGATTAGTGCAGAACACAATTAGAAACATTTGAATAAAACCCACACTCAAAAATTTCCCCCAAAAAAGGGCACACTCATTTCTTTATCTGTTCTTAGAAGAATGTAGGTCATCAGACAGTTTACTCCCATTTTCTTTATCTGTGACAGAAAAAGAAAAACTCTTTCTAGGCAGTAACTCAGATGCAGGCTGGGCTGCAATTTTGTAACTATTCTACTGAATTCTTGTCCCCAGAGCTGTCATTACGGAGGCTCAGAGCTGTTAGCCAGCCACAAAGGTCTTCATCTGACCCGATACCCATCGCCCACCACCCTTTAAGTAAATAAAGGATTCTGCTCATGCTGTGTATGTTCTCTTCTGAGAGATAAAGCTGTTTACTTGAAAGATCGTAGTTTAACTTCGAATGTGAGTGCAAGCACAGAAAAATGTGAGGGCGGATTTTTAGTTGCAGCTTGTTGTGGCGATCAAGGGGGCGTCAACACACTTAACCACCCGCTGCCATTTACGTGTTAGTAGTTAGTAGTAATTTTGGGATCAGAGCAGGTGGAGTTAATGGAAAAGCCAAGAGCGCTGTTCAAGTACACAGTCAATTTAAAATGAGCTTCCATTTCTCAATCTATGAGAAGCTGAAGGTGAAGAAGAGGGTCCTGCGATCAGAAAGTTCCCACATCAGCTTGGAAAAACTGTCCAGGGATAGAGAACGAGTAGTGCACTTTCCTCCCCCGACAAGTGCTCCTGAAGTACCCTTGAGCAAGGTACTCAACTGCCGATAGCTCCAGCGAGATTGTTCAGCGGCCCGAATGTGTGCAAGTACAAAGCAGGGTTTGGCTTAAAAAGTGCAGTCTAAATTAGTTTGTCTGAGGATGCAGTCGTTAAGAAAGATAGATACTTTGTTCGTTATGTTTCTTTTAACACCTGCTGCTGTACCCAGACAGTCGGCCAACTTGGCCAGCGCTCCAGGCCCTGAGATGACTGTAACGGGTAGAAGCCTTGTTCCACAATGGCTGTGTCAGCGGCATTATGAATGGAAATGGAAACTCTTAAATACGAGATGACTCACATGGCAAAGCCTCTGTCCTAAGGCTCTCCTCACAATGGACACAAAGCAGAGCCTATGTTTAGTTTGGCTCTGCCTTTCCTTGCCGCGCAGACAGAAGTCGGCGCACAGCTCTGCCCACTGTAACGCTCTCAGGCGTGCAGGGAGACTGGTACAGTATCTGCACCGCAGAGGTAAACCACAAGTGGCTGGAACTACTTCTCATCAAAGCAGTCCCACTGAGCTCTGTGGATTATCCAGTGCGTGTGGAAAAGCACGCTGCTTTTGAATTATTTGATGTGATTGTGTGAAGCTGTGAGCCCCACAAATACAATTCCATTGTGTTGAGATGCAGGCAGGAATCTAAAAGCCCTGACAAATAAAACTGACAGTGTCTGCCTTGAATTTGGGTGATCTGACCCTTTAAACACACACTGCTGTGTGTTAAGTTAACCCTCTGTGGACCGCACAGCCACGTTATTCACTTGTGTGCCGCAGCTTCAAATCTTCTTTACCCCGCCGGTCTGTTTTGTCTGACTCTGCTCCACCTTCTTGTGTGTATCTATAACGGCAGCTTCTCAGATCAGATACTCCTCCGCGGTGTTGTTATGACTTTGAGGTTATCTGTGTGTTCCTGTCTAACTCTCCCAGGGATCCGGGCTGAGAAAAGACTCACTCCTCACTGCTCATTGTTGTGCTTCTCTTCATACGCTGTCGGTGGCTGTGTGAGACCCCAGGTGCTGACACCGCGAGCTGCTGGTGATGAGAAGCTGGCGAGGGCGCTATTGTTTAGCTGACGAGCTCCTTTCAGGATCACACCTCGTTTTCCATCTCCTGCTTTGTGCACTCTCTCTCTCTCTCTCTCTTCTTCCCGTCCTCGTCCTCTCAGGGCCTCTCTCATCACGTTGACTTTGCTTGTTTAACACACTAACCTGTAGCAGTGAGTGCTCTAGACGTTAGATCTCCCTGTGGATACACAATCAGGAAATTACATCTGTCAGAGAAAGTGTTATGGAGAGTTCAAATCAGTAGCAGGGTAAAAAGTGAGAAAGTGTTGCGACATAACGTGCGTGTACATGTGCGCTTGTGTGTTACACTTACACTGGTGTAGTGACTTGTGAGGTGACCTCCCTTTCCGTCTGACCCTGGCCCTCCCACCTGTGTGCGGAGCTGAAATGACGATATTCACGCAAGGATCAGTAAAATATATCATCAACATGTTCCTGTTCTCTCAGTTGTGACAAATAATGCATGCATGAAGCCTCTTAGATTAATATTCATAGTAGATTAGCAAATAGAGAAAATGTGTGTGAGTTGTGAGCATGTTAGCATTTAGCTGCCTCAGTGCAGCCGCACAGAGCTGCTAAGATGGCTGTTGTTGTGTGGATATGGATGAATTAAAACTGAATGGACTGAGATGACCTGTGCGGTAGTCCTCCCCCCCCCCGCACTGCGATGGTATCTTGGAATGAATTCAGGATTGAAATGACGGTACATGAGCCCTTTTCTGTTACAGGTCTGTAATGTTTCTGTGCAGCACCAGCTCTTTAGCAGTGACTTGATAAGCTCGCCTCATTAATGCCTATTAAAGCGGCTTGAGCTTTTCATAGCATTTCAGTTTCCACTTTAAAGGGGAATCAGCTGTCATAGACGTCAGCAGTGGTTAGAGCAAAAGCCTCCTGCAGCTCTTCAAGAAGAGCTATCAGCTATTACATTTATGCTCGCAATCACGGCTTTCATGTGGCTGCTGTGTTCCGAGGGATCCAGGGGCCTTGCGGTCGTGGGACCCCCTGCGTGTTGGTATCATCTTGTAGCCGAGGGGCAGGGTGCAGCCAGTGGGTAAGAGGAGATGATAATCCCTCCTCTGGTGCTCTCATGCGAGGTACTTCAGTGCAGGCCAAGTCAAACCTGCATCAGCTTCTACCTGCGGAGCTAGTCAGCAAGGCTCCCCTGTGTGTGTGTGTGTGTGTGTGTGTGTGTGTGTGTGTGTGTGTGTGTGTGTGTGTGTGTGTGTGTGTGTGTGTGTGTGTGTGTGTGTGTGTGTGTGTGTGTGTGTGTGTGTGTGTTCGACAGTCCGTATCTCGTTGTGTGTCCAGGATCTCTGTGTGAAACTCTTTGCGTCTCCACTCATGCGTGCCCGTGTGCAGGCATGCTCGTGTTTGAGTGTATGTGTGTGTGCACGCTGGAGGTGACCCATGCAGAAAAGTGGGGGGGAGGAGGGGGAGAGCGGCTATTTACATTGGCAGCTACACAAGGGGAAATGAACTGACTTCAAAGCGGGCGTGCAGCAGAATTGTAAAGCGAGCAAGGGAGTCCTCCACGCATGAGCTGGCAGACAGGCTCTCAAAACACAGACACACATTCCCAGGGCCTGCTCGCCGGCCGCACTGTCATATTTGCTCTACAGCACTAGTCACAGTGTGGCGTAACGGGAGTGTGTGTAGGAGTGTGTGAGCTCAGAATCACCCCTATCGAACGCTGTAGTTTTGTTAAAGGCAGAAACAGAAGATTGGGAGAACGTCATTGGTGTTTGTTTTTTTTACTACATGCAGTGTGAGGCCTGTTATACGTATCCACAAAGCTCTCTTATCTGAGACGCTGTTTACACTGCTTTTAAGTATAGAGAGAATGTGTGCGAGGGTGCAGGTCAGAAAAAATGACTGGATGTGGTTTTGTTTCCTAAAATGTCCTTGTACTTTCACTGTAAAATACACTAATGAGACTGACTGCACACATCAAATTACAAGATCCAAATGTTCAAAATAAAACCATCCTTAAAATGAAATTATACCAGTCATGATGACATTACAGAAAAACTGGAAATAGGTGAAGTCAAAAGGAGCCAGTCTGTATCCGTGCACTTCATTGGATTTTAGCTTAATTTGGGCTAAAAGTAGCACTTCAGGGGATTTCTTTGTGCACTCATCTTACATTTTCCAAACATCTCTGCAGTAATGCAAAACAGAAAACCAGCTTGTCCCGGTGCCTTACCGGATACACTGGACACACGCACTAAAACCGGCCGCTTCTTGTGTTTCTGTGCGACAGGGATGCTGCAGAGGCGGCCCACCATCGAGGACTTGGTGGACGCGCTGGTGTCCGAGCTCAACCCGAACTTCGAGACCTTCATCATGGACTCTGAAGGCTGAAGATGCTTCTGGCGACACAGAGACGGACTTGAACCTTCACAGAGCAAAAAAAAAAAAAAAAGGCCACTGGTGATGCGCACGCAGGCCGGGCCGTGACATGGCAGCAGGATGCACGCTCATTATTCTCTTTACTCTTAACTCTGTCTGTGAAGGAAGTGATGCCAAACATTTTATACATCGTTGGTCTCTCTTAAAGTCACATTGACTTATTTGATATATTTTGTTGATTCTTCTGTCATTTTTTTCCCCTATTATCAGCACTGAAGATTAGAATTAACAGAAAAATACTCTATAATGTAACATATTCCTATAAATTCCACTGAGTTCATATTTTATTTGCCTTTAGTCTCATTCATTTATTCCACAAATCGTTAAATATCAATTGTCAGCTCACACACGAGCAGAACATTGTTTTTTCCTGATTAAATCAGCATGAGGAAGAATACTTAATCTGCTCTTCCTGTCATGTGGTCATTGTTTAGGCTTTAAATTAATTCCGCTCCATCTGTTTTGTCTGTCAGGAGTTGTGAGGGGGAAGGAGGAGGAGTGTTTGGTGCTATGGAGATAAAGAGAGAAAAACAGCACTTTGTTTTAATGAATTTTCAGTCAGTAATTGATATCTGGGTTGTCTTGGCTGTTGTAGATTAGTGTACAATTATACATTTGTTGCATTGTTGTGGAAACTTAGTATTTAGTATTTTTTACATTGCTACTCAAACTAGGTTTCCTTTTTTTCCCACATTTACTTAGACGCTCCTGAGCATACAGTGGGCTCCACAAAGCAGCTTCATCAAATGCAGAACAGCTGCTCCCTGTAACAATGTCCTTGCTTGCCTCGCTCAGATATGACACCCTGACATGGCTACTGAGGGTGTGAACACGCCATCACAGGGAGACTGAGCGAGCTGGGTGGGTCTAATCACACTGTGGTTTCACTGTCTGGGTATGAAGTTTCTCCAGCACGACTATTCTGTCATATCAGATGTTTTTTAACCTCTGTGATCTAATTCCAGTTGAACCTGAGGCAAATTCTATCTGCAGACTCTTCCGATGAATTTAGAGACGATGTAAGTAAAAGGGGTTCATTAAAGTTAAAGAGGCACACGTCAATAATAAGTTTGCATGTCATGAGGAGGAGTGCTCAGCCTTTGAAAAAAGTTGCACTGTGGTACACTCAGTTGTCAGTTTATTAGGTACACCTAGATAAAACTAATGCAGTCTAATACAACAGTCCTTAAAGAAATGATCTCATGAATCTCATCAGGGAGGAGTTGATTCAACTGTTTGGTTAGTTTGTATATTGTTATATTGACGGGTGTCTCCATTATTTTGACCATCCCATTTATATCAACGAGGGAAGGCTAAATGATGAAATGTTTTCACTATTGATTAATGTTTTGGATATTTTTTCAGAAGAATTCATTATTTATTCTGTGACAAAGTATGGAAAGAAATTCAGTGTGACTTCTAGAGTATGCTTGTGCTGTCCTACCTACAGTCCAAAACTCTGATCAGTTATCAAAATAGTTTGCAGTTGCATTATGTGGAGTGTAGTATTCAGTGTTTTTAGAGCTAAAACCAAACTAGAGAAAAAAGTGGGGATATATCAGCCCCTGAGGCGACTGTCTCAGTAGTCCTCCAACTCTGTGGAATGCTTTACTAAAGGGCTGCATTTAATTAACTCAAAGAATTGAGAAAAGAAGTTCATGAGTATGTAAACTTGTTCAAGTGGTTTATTTACAAAAACAATGTGTGGAAGTAACTGTCCACAACCATCAACACTATAACGGGGGGAAGAAAAGCGAACATCATGTCAGTCATGTCTATGTTACAAAAATATTGACCTATTTAATATCTTACAGTATCTACAACACATGTATCACTTAAACATTCCTCGTCCGAACTTGTTCCAAGATTGTCTTCAATGTGCAACATAATCACTTTTGACACTTTTCTTCACACCTTAAATTTTACAACTGTTACCTTTTACACACAAAAGCTTCATGACACCGGCTGCTAGATCAGCGGTGCAGTTTATCTTCTCCTACATGTGAAGGTGTAAGTCACTCGGACGGCGGAGCAGAGGCTCACTTTGATTCACTTTGCTCCGCGCTATCAAGTCAATACTCCACGACGTTTCAACTTCATTCGATTTCACCTTCTGGGCCAACAGGGTTCACATTCTGTGTGTGTGTGTGTGTATGTATGTGTGTCTATGCCTTTGCCCTTGTAGTTTTTGCATTTCCTCAGCAGTGCTTTTGTTTGCATGTATGTACATATTCTGTTTGGACCCTTTGATGAGGGGCTCTGAGGTCAGCGGCAGGCATTTCAAAGAGGCAGTGTGACCACACTTGAGAGTGGCTGCTGCTCGTGTGTGTGTGTGTGTGTGTGTGTGTGTGTCGGGGGGGCTGGTGAGTAATCTGATACGGGATCTGGCCGCGGCTGTTGTTGAGTCCAGGGTGGTTCAAGGGTGGAACACGAGCCAAAGAAATCCATGTCATCCTGGAAAGAGAGCAGGAAGAGGAACACAGACAGAGTGATTAGTAACGTATCTGCCCAGAGCCAGCCAGGGCCGACTTAAAACAGGATAGTCTCGTCTACATCAAAGAACTCGTGGTATCTCCCGTTTCTTTTACCAGCTGCTCTTCTTGGACACACACACACACACACAGCAATGTCCCAAGAGGAGCCCAAGAGATACAAGACAACGGTTGCAAGAAGATTACATGCAGCAGTTTGAGAGAAATAAAACCGTGAAATCTGAAACATTAACTTTCAGAGCGTCTACTTTGCACTATGTTCTCACATACGCCCCTCTTTGCCTGAGACTCTAAAGAATCGGGATCATTTAGCAGTTTGCTTTGAGGCAACTCATTTCAAATGCCAAGGGAGTGTCTTCACACACCTAGCACAACATTAAAGCTGATCCATATCAGGGCAAACCGGGGGGGTGAAGTAGAAACGTGTGCGCAGTTCAGTGTCCAGAAAATCATCATCATGCAGCAGTAATAATTTTCTGGTGCTCTGCAAATGATCAGCTCACCTTCCTGACTTGATGAGTGCTCTTTGGGAAGAAGTGCATCTGTCACAGCGTCGCTGTAGGGCTGCCTGGTCCCCTCAGGTGAAGTTTCCCCTGATCTACGTCCTTCGTCTTTGCCATCACCTTCCTCCTCTTCCTCGTCCGCCTCCAGTCTCCCTGCAGGTTCAGCATTGCACTGAGGCAGCCCAAGGCAGTCTGCAGCCTCTTTGCAGACAGACTCTGGATGTCCCCCCAGCTGCATCAGGGTGCCCTCCTCATCCTGGTTTGTATTTCTGGGGAGCATAATCAAGACATCTTAAAGGGTTTTATCACCATGAATCTCTGTTCACAGCCACACCCTGTGGTGTTTCACTTTTTTTTGTTCTCAGCGCTTCAAGGAGTCTAATTAACCACATATCTACTGAACCTTGAGCATCAACAGGAATGAGAATGCTGTTTACCCATCTACTGTTACCAGGCTTGCTGTAGACACACCAAAACACTAGCTCACACACACACACACTCACACACACACGACGTTCCCTAACTTTACATGTTTAATGGTATGCAGTAAAATATTCTATGCAGCTGGGACCAGGTGAGCTACAGTTCGTCTTCTATATGTTGAGCCATACAGGTAAGTTGTAACGTATTTACATTGCAAAGACATGCTATCGTGTACATGATTGCGATTTTATATTGTTTGTTGGGTGGTTAATGTTGACTTAAGCTATTGGCCAGCTGTGAAGGTGTAGTGCAGTGCAGCAGAGCGTGGTGCAAACATACCAGGCTTTTATAATCGCTTCCCTTTGTTTGCGGTCATGGTGCTGCCAGACAGTTTGAAGGGAGGTGTTCAACAAACACCTTATGTTCAGTAGTAATGTAGTACATGTAACATGGAGTCTATAAAGTGCAGCTTCTTAGGCTGAGTAAGTGATAATGTTCTTCATCTTCATCCTACCCAACCACTCATCATAATAAAAAATTATGTTAAAATTGGGTCATTGTGCCTGTTCATCCTCATATGAGCACAGTTTTCTCACCCGTCGCTGAGGCTCATCTGGGACTGGAAGGGACTGTTGTCCTGGCTGCGGCCCAGACTGCAGCTCTCATCACAGCACAGAGATGGGATCAGGTGGACTGGACCTGAACGCCACACACATATATGAGTTAGAATGCACTACTGTCACTACAGTCATTAGTTGTTTGATGCCAAAATGTGGCAGTAGTATAAAATCTCTTTAGTCTTGACTACAGCCTACCACAGGTGTGTCCGGGGCCCAGGTGACACTGGCAGCAGGGTCTCGGGGGAAAGTCATGGAGCCAGCGGGGGTCCAGGCAGGACAGCTCCGCTCCACTGTAGGGACAATCCTGGGACCTCAGAGATGCCGCTGAGGAAACATGTTGGAGACACAGATGCTGAAAACATGCAATAACCCTGGGCCAGTACAGCAGACATCTCTTACTGGTACCCTTTTTATAATGATAAGGTATACTTTATGAGGACTATAGATTGTCTTTATGAATGGCTGAATAGTTTACTAAAGCTTTATAGAAAAAACTTTTGGTTTAAAAAAAAAAAAAAAAACCCTTTGTGACATGACCCCTTTCTGGACCTAAACGCACCCAGTGACGGGCTTTTAGGCTGTTACAAATGGCTTACCAGCATTTATAGTTAAACAGAAGTCATAAAAAGCCAATTAACATCTTCATAATCTGGCAACCCAAAATTTGGTTTATGGTTTATAGCTGATCTTTAATGCATTAGGGGTACAATCTATTCATCAGTGAAGCCATTTGTAATGATGCCTTATTGAATCTTGGTAGTTTTTATAAGAAAAATACTAATTTTTAAGAATAATGACAGAAACCAATGTGGAACATTTGAGTAATTGCTGCTGCCAGGTGAAGTCCTCACAGCTCCAGCTGTGGTGTTTATCTGACTACACATAGGTGCTCTCGTATGTGTTGGGAAATGCTTCACAACCCTCGGGTTCATGAGACCGATTAAAATTCCTTTGTATAATTTAAAAAACAACTGTTCGCGTTCTGTATCAGCTTGGGTGAAGGGTGAGGAGCGTGTTCGGACTGAGTGAAACTACTGACGAAAATATTTACCTCATGCAGTCTCCTTACACCATTACAGCGAGTAAAACACAGAACAGGTAACGCCTTGGTAACTTCTATCACACATGACATGTGATGTCATTAATTCTTTGCCCCGGGACGTTTCACATACTCAAACGCTTTTGGCCTCAAGAATGCTGCTCATTATACAAGCTACCACAAATATGCAACATCGGGGTTTAATAAGGCTTAACAGTGGAGATCACAGCTGACAGATGAACTGGCACTCTGTTTTTGAGAAGTTAACAAAAGAGCGATGAAATCATGCTCATCCAGCTGGATATACTCCTTTATTTACCTTATCAAGGGCTCTAGAAGTATTACTTATTTTAGTATTAACTCATTTTAAAGCTCTTGCACAACATTAATGATCAAAAGCTCAGTATTGAAGCCTGTATTGCAGTGCACTAGGAAATAAAAACTAACTGCCACACGTGAATAAATAGTTCATTTGGGATAACTTATCAACATTGAATATCTTCTTTGTTTGGTCTTCCTGATAACTGAATACGTTTTGGAACACAGGCTACAGTATGAGCTTTTCCTCCATTTTAAAAATCTTGACTAGACAACAAATTGTACCGAAGATCCATTGGCTGTGCATTGAACCCGGGGAGGGGGGTTCAAAGTTCAGTGCTCGCTGGATAGACCCACATGGAAGTGTAGCTTGTGAAAAGCTGCACTACCTCCACATAGACACAGAGTTGCAGCAGTGCATGAAAAGTCTAGCATTAAAATGTGAACATAACTTTAGACCTCTGTATTGGGCTTTAGACTGCAGACATTTCACCACCCATACAGCTTCAGCTCTTACTGTGAGGTTCCTCTCTCGCACCAGTTCTATTAAAGGCTGTGTCCGCAACTAGTTTTAGAAGCACTTGTTGTTATATTGGTTGAAATTCTCATAACAGGCAGACAGCAATCAATATATGAAATAGTTTGACAAAAATTAAATCAATCGAGTGTCTGTGACTGCCACAGGAAACTGACTAGACAGACGACCTGCCTGTCTACCTATGTGCTTGCCTACTAGCACACGCTGTTAGTGAACACATAACTGGAGTCTTCCACAAGGCTAAAGCTAGCAAGGTAGTCACACAAGAATCACAGAGGAAGTGCAGCCAAAATTATAATTACAGCTCAGCAACAGACAGACATGAGTTACCGACATGAAGCAGACATCCGCTGAGCCAAGGAATGAGACAGAACCACTAACTGTGACAGACTGTCGTCTAGTGAGCTGACAGCATCAAGCACAGCCTCTGAGCCCAGTGAGCATTTGCTATGAGCTAAGGGTAACAGTACCTTTGTGGCAGCTGTTTTGTGCGTGTTTATAAGGTTGTGGCATTAAACAGAGTTTTTTATTTGTTAGACTGGGAAAACTAAGAGAGGCAGAACAAACGAGAGACCTGGAAGCGAAGGCAGCAGCTGGTCTATCCACTATCATGGACTGGTACTCTTGGAGCGTTACTCAAGCAACACGTGGGGGAGTGGCTTTGGAGGAAAGCCTGAGGAGAGGGGTTGTAATATTTTTGGTTGAATAGGTTTAAAATCTAGCCACTCTTGCTAGCATCTCCAACATGGCGGCCTATCGTGATTCTGAAAGTCGCTCTAACATAAAATGTGTGCTGATGTTGTGACTCACCACTGGGCTTCTTCTCCAGCAGCTGTCTCTTGCAGTAGATGACACACAGCACCAGCAGTGCCAGCAGCACGGTGGCCAGAGCGCTGCAGATGACTGCAGCCAGGGCCATGTCACGCGGGCTGGTGACCACAGAGGGCAGCGGTACCAGGTTCACACGGCCGCTGCCTATGTAGAGGTAGGAAGGTAGGAATAATGTGAAATACATCTGAACAGCAGGGCCTAAAATGTTGATGTTGGTTGAATGCATGACGGCGAACCTATGCAGCTTATTTTCAAGGTGATGAGTGACATTAATATTGAAACATGGTAAACAACCTAAACTGAGAGCTGAAGATGCAACAGCTAATCTCTCCTGAATAGCATAGAAAAGACACAGGATAATACATGACGAGGAGCAGTTTCTTCACATTCCCCAGTCAATTGGAACTGGGTAACGTGAGAGAAATTATCCCTTTTTTGCCGTAAGCCAGTCATCTCTTTGCAAAAGTCTAATGAAAAAGCAGAGTTCAAAGAGAAAACGCCTGTGGTGGATTCTCCCTTTATCTGCTTCTGTCTTGTTCCCCACAGAAGGTGATTTACAGACATCCACCCCCCACCCCCGCCCCCAGGCTCTCTCGCATGCTAGTCACACAGCCCTGAAATGAGGAGGTCGACATGCTGGTCAGGATTTGAAACAGGTCGGATATGAGTGTGTTGGTGACGGAGAGGTGAGTTGTGTGCACACGCACTGGTTTCATTATTTAGCTGTTACTAACAGATCTCCTCCTGCCCGGGGGGGTGATGTCACTGTTTTCCCCGCCCTCAGGACCCTTCACACACACTCATATAAACACTTTTGGCCTCAAGAACTCTGCTCATTATACAAGTTTATACGAAGACAGAACATCAAGGTTGGATACAGCTTAACGCAAGATATCACAACATAAGACAGATGCTTCTGATATGAGCAATTATACTTTCAGGCCCTCCTCAAAGATAAAGCCACAATATGTGATCCAAATGGAAACAAAAGACAAAACACAACTGGAACTTTCAATTGCTCTCAAACTGAGTGTCCCAAAAATGGGGTTGATCACATGCCAACTTGAGTCATTAACAGTTTTCAGTGCATTACTTTATTTTTGTGACCACTTGGACTAAGTGTAAATACAACACTGATATTTTGATTGGTATTAAGTTGTTATGACAAACTTAGCAAACAGTTGCCTATTTACACATCCAGCAGGGAGCAACATTAAAATTCATTTGGAGTCAGCCACCTGGTGAATGTCAGTCAAGTATTCACTCTCCCTTTAGCTCTGTTTTTGGTCACCACCAACTCTTTAGCTGCTAAGTGCTCCACTACGTTCACCATCTAGTAGCTAACAATGTCTTCCTGAGGATAGATTATCAGAGATTCTTTACTGCCCGTTTTCTTTTACATAACACAAAGGCATTTAATCCATTGTTTAAGAATGTTGACTAGTGCAGCTTTAAGGTTAGTTAGCATTAAAGTTAGGGTTTTCAAGTATGATGAGGTGACAAACACAAACTGCCAATGCTTCATTACTACATGGTCTGATACTGAAAGTTATGTGTGTCAAATCATCTCTTTACTGTCCAAAAAACAAAATAAATTGCATGTTTTGCCCTTCAGCACATTACTATAAATTCACAATAATATGGCTACTTACATACTTTGAGGGGAAAAATACCATTTAAATGACAGCTGAGGAGACATCACTCTGTGTTAGAGAGAAATCACTAGTGTGTCTAATTGCTCGTCTCTGATGGGTGACGTGTAATTGAAGTGAAATGAAAACTTCACTCTCTGGATTTGAATTTTCCAAGAAATCTGGGATTGTACAGATAAGCAACAAGTCTTTTTTTCTGGCAGCAGCACGTTACTGATCCTCTGTTGACAGTGACTTTCCAGACATGCTGTGTGATAAGTGAAATGTCTGGGGCAGTGTTAGCTCAGCCTGAGCTGCATGTCCCCCATGACAACGTCACCTCTCTGGTCTGTAGCTTTAAGAGCAAGTCGAAGCAGTTGCACATTTCAGTTCCCAAATTGAGTGGCATTTCCCTCTGAGGCTAGGCACATGTAGCTTAGCATAATTGTCTCTGATCATTATCAGTAATCAAATATAATTTTCCTGATCAATGTGTGTATGATGGAGTAGGTCTGGGTCGTTGCAGGGCAAACATTAAAAGTATGCAGGTATGATGCTGTGAAACAGACCAGTTACCAACATGTGGGGATAGAATAAATTGAGAGAGATTGTTGATGAATATGGCAAATATAATGAATGGCTTTGTTTGAGAAAATCTTTTTCAGTTAGCTCTGCTGTTTGCTTTTCACTACATTAATCATAAAGGGAAGTGGTTTCAACCTTTTCACATCTGAGAGCTCTTTGTTATGCAATGTAAACATTACTTAAGGTTTGGGCAGGTTTTTTTTTTTTTAATTCAGTCAGATAGAGGGTAAGGGTATTTTAACATTCCTTCTAAGGAAAAAAAAAAAACAACAACTCAAAACTTAGTTTGACCCAGAGGGCACAATAAAAGAGCATTCTCATATAGCTGCTGAAAAGTACAACATGTCAAAAAATATTTCCACATTCCTGAGCCAGACCTTAGAAACCATTACAGCAGCCAACAAGACAAAGCTAAAGTCATTGTTACTGCTCTAAGCAGCGTTTGAATCAAAATGTTCTGTTTAAAATTAAGCTGTTTTTAGTTGCATCTAATCCTACTGATCACACTAAACAACAAGTGTCACCTGTTTAGACATGAATGAACATTAACTCACCGTAGAGAGGCTGAGGCTTTCTCTCACTATTAAAAACAATATTCTGTATATAAAAGTATATTTCTACAAATTGTGTAAAACCACCATTACCACCATTTTATAGGCCTATTTAATTTTGAGTAGGGACCATAGGAATCTCCACAAACACAGAAACTGTACTGTATGGTATTGGTAATTCATAGATCCTTACTATCCATTTGGTCTTCATCATCAAGGTCAAATTTAATTCATTCAAGGTGAGCATCATCTGCCCCACAACACAAAGGCAGCCTGTTATCAGAGGCACAGCAGCTGCAGCAAACACAGATAAACACTGGTCTATTGAGGAGACCTCACCTGCTGATATTATCTCCACACAGACCAGACCAATAAACCGCAGCCTTTCATGGACTCCCTGCCTGTTGACTTTAAGGAAAGCCACATACTCCAAATGAAAGAAGCACTTAAGGCATATGTGTCAAACTCAAGGCCCGTGGGCCAAATGTGGCCTGCCACGTCATTTTATGTGGCCCGCGAGAGCTTAAAAGGTCTGATTGTCTTAAAATAAATAAATCAAAAGGGTGCATTTACCATAAACTACATTTCCCATAATGCATGCCGATTATGTTACCCGCAAAGTGACCGCATCCTGCCACTAGACTGCAGTGTATCCAATCCACATCAATGCGATTTTCCGAACAAGTGGAATTTAGAAATACAAACAATGATCCCAAAATGTCCAGGAAGAGAAAAATTGATGCAGATGGAAGGCTGTTTCAAGAAAGATGGAAAGGCGAATACATGCTTGTGCTTCAAGAAGAAAAACCAGTATGTCTTTTGTGTTATGAGGTGGTGGCGGTTGTCAAAGAGTACAATCTACGACGGCATTTTGACACCAAACACAGAGCTACGTATGCCAAAGTGAGCCTTCAAGAAAAACAACAAATTCTGCTAGAATTAAAAGGCAAACTGCGATCGCAGCAGAATGTGTTCATGAAAGCCACAACCAAAAACATGGGAGTAATGTGGGTTTCATAACCTGACAAATTAAAAGGATTTATGTTATGATAACAGAGCAACAAGCAAACATATTTTTTTTTACATCTATGCAAATATATGTAATATTTGTAAGTTGAATAA
Organism: Pempheris klunzingeri; assembly: GCF_042242105.1. Classification (NCBI taxonomy): domain Eukaryota; kingdom Metazoa; phylum Chordata; class Actinopteri; order Acropomatiformes; family Pempheridae; genus Pempheris; species Pempheris klunzingeri. Next base: position 19,434,592 of record NC_092015.1, read on the forward strand.
GTAAAAAATTCAGAGTTATTTAACATTAAGGAGTAGTTGCATTTATTTTACATTACATTTAAATTATGCTGATGTGGCCCTCGGTGAAAATGAGTTTGACACCCCTGACTTAAGGGGATCTTTGACTTTTGTATGTACAAACCATTTTTAGGAGCTTTGTTTTACCCACAACTCTGAATAGCACAAAAGAGACTACTCACCCACTAACTGGGTGAGTAGCTTAAAGCTGTCTCTAGTCAGCTCCACAGTCAGATTTTGAACTTCTGAAGATATTGAAAATGCAATTCAGTGAAAATATAGATAAGGGAATAAGTTGCCCACTTTGCTCTGGCTTTCAAACATTTGGAAATGTAACAGCTGTGATGTGACTTCAGACAGAATATGATAGGAGTTTAGTTCAAGTAACAATAAGATAATAGGAGTTTAGTTCAAGGGGATGTGTATCCTATTATCTGTTATTCCCTTGAACTGTGAAAAACATGAATTCAGTTTCTTCTACAAGTTTGAGAGCCTCTGATCTACATTAGTTTCAAAGTATATTCTACACAGACACTTTCACAGGAGCTCTTTTGTATATTATAGCTCCTAAACATACAGGCACAACAGGCAACATACTGAATTAACATTTTACTGTTTTATCTCCGCCAGGTGTAAGCCTTGGAGGGACACGAGTTTGGTTGTGTGTGTGTGTAGTTGTATGATTACAGCTAATCTCACATACTACTGGACCCATCAGCCTAATATTTTTTTACAAGTTAGGTCTCTTGAACTGGAGCATCTGCAGATTAATTCCATACCCTGTATGTTATCATTCATTAAAGTTATGCAAGATACGCCTTTCCTGCCATCTTGACTGTAAGTTAGCTGGCATTAACAGCTGTTGCTTCAAAGTCTGTTCCCCCATCAGATTGTGTTTCCCACAGCAGTGCCCTCCACAGTTGGGCATGGGTTTAGGTTAGGTTTAGGTTAGATTACGGTCAGGCGTAGCAGAGACTGCATGGCAGAGATCTGCACTCTGCTTAGTGCACTTTTACAAATGACACTGAATACATCTACTAGATTGATTTATAAATGCAAAAGCGTACCACCCAAGTTGTTGTATTTGGGCTAAAACATTTTACAATTATCACATCTTGTAATGTGGGAACACCAAACATCAAGATGTGAGATTGTGGTTGGATAATTGCATGATAACGTGATGAAGCAGCAGTCAGGATAAACTGATCTGCAATCAGCAGAGATTATCGCTCCAGCTGCTGACATCTGAGTGGCTTTTGTGAGCAGGCTTGAAACAATGTCTGGTTAGAATTGCTGGCAGGTAATTGTCAGTAGGAATGTTTCCTGTATCTTGCCAACCTGGAACGTTTTGTGCCATCTGTGGTCAGAACTGATTCCATGAACCTTTGAAGTCAGTGAGCCACAAGAGCGAAAACAGATTATGTTTTCTTCATCTTACATGATGAAGCGTTGAGGATCATGTTTCCTTTGACTAGTTCTCATCTGTCGCATCTAAAAACCTCTAGCATGTGAAGACGATAGGTGGCAACTAACAGTAGGTGCTGCTCCCCAGAATGTGCCTTATTTCTTGAAAAATATCTCATCTGAGAAAAATGGGATATTCTGGTTTAAATATCAAAAGGTAACGGATGTTGTATTTCATATCCTCTATACTTTTGTATGAATCTACTTGGAATGGGTAATGATGGTAGTGGCAAAATACAAGGATACGCTGTGAAGAGCAGGTAGAGTTCTCTCTACTTGTGCGAAAGTATCTGCCTGCATGCCTGTGTGTGTTAGCATGGTCTAGTCAGCTCTCCAAGATCTACCATGACAGTGAAAAACCCCAGCAGATGAAACACATTAAAGAGACTGAAGGAATCCATAAAACGCAATCTCGTTTTTACTCGGCTCCAAAAAGCCACCGGGGGGAAAGGGAGGAGAAGAAAGGAGGGGTGGTTTAAGATTTACAGTCCACCCCAGACGGCAACTGCCTCCCCTGCACAGCTGCACCATTGCCTCGGGCCAGCGTAGCCTATTAGAATGATCTGCGCTTTAAGTTTTCACCACCCTCCTCAAGATAACACTGGAGGGAGGGAGCAGGACCTTCAAACATTTGAAAATGTTCTGCTGAGAGTCCCTGTAGGAGCTAACTACCAGCTATGTTCTCAGTAACAATGGCTATTTTGTTTTGCAGGCCTCCTCCAGTATCAAAACGGGAAGCTGCACAGATGGACAAATGAGCAGACAAGAGGGAGGCCAGTTGTCCCAAGGCCAGCGTTCATTACACAAACAGTAACGCTGCTTGCAACAAAACATTTGAAAAAACCTAGAGTGAAAAGGACACTCAATTAAGACCCAAACAAATAGTGGACAGTCTGATGAAATCACGATTCTTCATACTTCAGTGAGCAAAGAACACGTTTTTTTTTACTTGTATGATATCCCAGAGCTGTCTCTGTGTATTTAACATGGGGGTGCTAACCCTGGCTGAGACTGCTCTGATGCTCACGCTGCCAGGAGTCTCCTTAGAAAACAGCTGCAGCCTCCTCTGCCATCAGGAAGTCACACTCAATTACCAAAGGTATAAGTTCACGCGCCTGTTGGTTTTATGTGGAAACATGAAATCATAAGGTTGTACTTAACTACTTCTAATGGCCGGAAGACAGGAGCTAATTGGATCTGTAGGAATCTACAGGAATGTGAGCCCTGCTTTGTGAACTTACTATACCACACCTCCTGTCCCCTTTTTGCATAGTGGATTTATGCAAAAGGTAATTAAGTGTGCTGCTTCAACCAGCACACTCTGTGCTGTGTTTACTCTGGTGCTGACACTAAAACAGAAAACACTGCATTCGTTTTTTAAAACGCTATTGAGACACGTTTTGTCTAGTAATATCAATAGAGGTTCTGTTCAAGGAAGTTTGCTCGTTTAATCCAAACTGAGTGCTAAAACTGAGTGACATGTTCGGAGCTAATATAATCCAGTGTTATGTTAGTGGTATCCATTTCAGCTTTTCAACTACTCAGCTTCTAAATCCAAGCATTTATTTGCACATATAGCATAGCTGCTTGTCTCAGTGAGACTTAGTGAATGAACTATGGCTCGCTCCACCCTTTAAAGGCGGTGGTTCTGGTTACTCCAAGGACCTTGTGCTGGCATGTTGTGTGTGTACAGGTAGAGTTTTGGTTCTAGTAGCTTTTGGCCAGGAGTTCAAAAGGTGTGCTGTACATGGTGATGTTTGCTTTCAGACTATTGTATCCCTGTTGTTTCATCTTAAAACATCACCTATTGTGGGCAGGGATGAATAGCCTGTATTCATGGGAACATTTAACAAAATGTCCCACTGATGTTAGGCCAACTGTTAGAAGAGGTAAAAGAAAGGAAAGGTGCTTACAGTGAGGCTCATAAGGAGGAGGGGGGTCCCCACAGGGTATACATTCCATGTCTTGGAAACCACTTAATTTTGTCTTCCTGTAATATCTGTTGAAGACAAAATGACATGTTTTAACCTTCAGAGCTGTAATGAACATACGAGCAGCAAACACGCACAAACTCAGTTCATAGTGTAACATATTAAAAGATACTGCTGTCTTTAATATGTTTCTAGTCTTTCTCACACTATTATTGTGAAGAATACATAATTTTTAATCATTAAGACAACTGTCTGGGAGATATATGCCTGTCCACTCACCCCGGCAGACAGTCGCCACACACAGCATTGCTGGTGGAGGAGCAGTTGCCCTTCTGGAAGCGGTTGATGAGTCCACAGTCCAGGCAGGGCTTGCACTTCTGCAGACTCCGGTCCTCCTTGAAGCGGCGGTTCCGGCAGGGAATGCACCGGGCATCCTCTCCATAACCAAATCCACATTCCTGGGGGGATTAACGGGAGAAATACACCGGGTAAGAGGTGGGGTCGGTGGTTTGGGGAGATGTGCAGCTGGCGAAAAGAGGGCTTGAATGTGGACTACCGGGGGTCTGGAATTAAAGAATGATCTCGGCTCACGGGATCAGAGGAGAACAATGGCCTGCCTCTTTTGAGAGTCCATCTTACACTGGCAATAATCTCCCTGACTCTCTCAGTATGAATGAGCAGCCTTCCGCTGCAAGACCCAGAAAGGCCAGGCATTTGAATAATAAAGGCCCTGGGGGACACCCACTGTTGTATTATTGCAAGTTTATTGCTGCGTTTTTGTGTGACTCCCTCTCCAAGCAGACTCAGTGAGTGTCCTGTTGATTGAAAGGCCAGCAAGCAAAGGAAACGCTTCAGGAAGGGGGCAAGGATTATGGAGAGGTATATGGAGAAAATAAGATAAGTACTCTTTTTGTGTTCTACAATTGAAAGTGCACTTAAAAAGCACAGCTTCCTGCTACTGTGTGAATGATCTAATGCTGAACCACTGTTCATCCAAACCAAGCGAAATCTAAATTATGAAAGATACATTTTAAGAAGGAGAACATGAAATAGACAAAGACAAATTTTATTGTTTTCTATGGCCAGATTAAATATGTATCTTGTTTGGTTTTATGAGTTGTATACTGTACATACGTAAGATTAACTCTTTTTCTGATTTTTTAAATTTGTCTGCTGTCCTATATCTCAACTGGCAAGGCAGAAACGTGGAAGGTATAATTTAGATGCAAAATCTAAAATGTTTTGGTGAGACAAACTTAATCTCAACACTGAAGTAACCACAAATGAATTCATTCTAATTATTACTTTATTATTATTACTGATTAATGTTCTATCTGGCTGCTCATTTCCTCCTGCCAGTGTTAGTCTTGGTTCGTCTCTTTCCTAAATGCAGCTCTGTCACATCCCTAAAATGATGTTGAAAGACTGGTGACCTCAATAAACAGACATGTACATGACAGCTGATATTACTGTACGCTACACTGAGTGAAAAGACCCTGCAGGGATGACATCATACATTGATCATTCATTATCAGCTCCGTAGCAGCTGCCCTTCGGTTGTCCAGTGTTGCCACACTGCAATCCAAAGCCAGAAGGATGGATAGGGGGTTGGGGAGGGGAGGGGGGGTGCTCTCATATATCATTAAAGTGAAGGCCACCTTCAAACAGGGCTTCTCTCTTCTCTTCTCTCTTCGCCCGTGTCCCATTTCACTGCCCGGGCATGCAGTCCTGCTGGAATGTGGGCACAAGAGTCTGATATGGGGGCTGAGTTTGGGGAAGCAGGCTGGCGAGAAATAAAAAGGCAGGTTAGAGATACCGTGATGGCACCGCAGAGCTTTGACAGGAGATAGGGATTTCAGTCTTTCCAGCCAAACACGTGAGCCTGACACTGAACCCTTGGGCCAGGCCTAGCCCAAGGTGGACCAGCAAGGGCTGGACTATTGCAGCTGTTGTTATGAACTCTCCATATAAGGCCTTGCTCTCCAGCAGGGCAGTGAACAGAGGTGGCGGAGGTGGGGTTGTGGGGGTGGAGGGTGAGGGTGGGGAGGCCGATGAGTGATAAAGAGAAGAAAAGACAGAATACAGAGGACTTGGCCGCCCACTGTCCTAAGCCATGATCTTGCATGTCTAAGGGGAATGAAGCTCAGACTGAGCCAGGGGAGGCTGGAAAACTACCACAGCACTGAACCTTAAAACTGGTCCTTAAGAAAGCACAGTGGGACCAGCCACTGCAGGCTCCTGTGACCCACTTCCACATGAAGGAAGGGGTTCAGGGACAATTCATCCCCAGTGAGCCCTGCACTGGCACAAGCTCTGCCTGTGGGGCACCGCATGGCTTGATGGGGGCTGATGCCACGTAGACATGAGCAGGTCAGAGCACTGAAACAAAAGGAAAATGGAGCCAACTTCTGCCCCTCTGATCCAGACGGCACTGATCATCAAGGAGCGATCTCTTTCATCTCTTTCCCTCCTAACAAAGCTCAACGGAGCTGACACCTTGCACCAACTGTGACTAGTTTAGCAGCTGAAAGAAACACTATACTCTGTGGTAAAGCTGAAGTTGTGAAGTTGAAATGATTATTATATGGAAATCTTAATGCCAAATGTGTAAGTCACCAATATCAACAAAAGAAAGCATATTCAGTCTGTTAAACCTTCCTGAAAACACCACATTTTCAGGGTGTGTAGAGGATACAATAATAGCAACTTCGCCACAAAACACACACACAAACAAAAGGAGGCACGTTAACTCTTCCGAACATCTGCTAGCAGTTGAGAGGCATTGTTATTTATGTTGCTCTACAGGTGCAACTTCTGATCTTAGGTTATGTGTAAACTATTAAAAAGTCACAAGATAAAACAAAGCTTTTGGGTAGAAAAATGCAAGTTCCTCCATTACTATATTGTACTTGATTTCATGTCAAAAGCCATCCAAACGAAGCAGATGCTTAACATCCCATTTCCCTGTCCTATCTCCTGATCTAGTTTGGGTGAGACTGCCAAGCATAACAGCAATGTGGAGGGGAGAGGAGCGGCGAGAGAGGGGAGAGCTGGCTGGGACCTGAAGCATGTTCAGACGCAGAGATATTTCTGAGATTAGGAGGGAATCACACAGGGGCCAACCAGTCATCTGATCTGGTAGTGAAACAATGCTGAAAACAATGCATGTTAGTAGAAACCTTTCTGCGTGGCTCAAAACACACTCTTAGTCCTTTTGCTGCCCTCTCTCTATTTGAAGCGAGCAAGAATAAGGAAGCCTGTCTGGCCATTCTGATTCTGACCCTTCTCAATTTATACAGTTCTCTGTCTTTAGCCAGTACCATCTAGAAGTCCTCTGCCCTGGGAGTGTGGCCGGGGGAAATGTTACACTCTTGCTACATATTACAAGATGTTGACACATCAAAGTTGTGTTCCTGCCTTTTTTGCCATTGGCAGTTTTCCAGCATACACTGGAAAGCAGTTCACTCCCTTCTCCTTCATGCTTGACACAACACAAGACACTAAGCAACTTACTATGAATGAAACCTAGAGGGAAATATGTCTGAGGAAGAATAACTGGTTTTAATGAATGGTCATTCTGTGTGGGTGGTTCTTTAGCTACTTTTAGTGTGAAGGGGCTAATTGATGTTTGTCAGCCTGCCTAAGAGCGGCTTCCAGAGGCAAACTTCCAGAGCAAACTGGGGCACATTCCTCTGGGATCTCTATGGCAGCTGCACAGAGTGACTCCTAAAGTCTGCTTCCCTCCCAACAGCCAATCCTGCCTTTCAGAATATGGACAGATTGTCTTGGTTACACAGAGCTCAGATCAAAAGTTGTGGCTCTGGGAAACTTTCGCTGAGTGCAGGCATAGGTCTCCACTGTGAGCCGACATCCCGCTACCTTCAGAGAAAGAATGAGGCAGCCAATTATTAACCAGGACCCCAGGGTGGCTAGCAGCATTCATGCCTGTTGAGCTGGCAGAGGAACACGAGGACTACTGAAGCATATTACCAACCACAGAGTGCATGTCTGTGTGCGCTGAGATTAAAGGCAACTGGGCTTAAATGCATGTGTGCAACAGATGTCAAGGGTGATAGAGGTTGTTGTTTTTTTCCACCAGTACTCAAAAGATGAAGTGGAGTATAAACCCACCTAAAGTCAGTGTGCCAGACTTTTTATTCACAGAATATTGTTTAGTTAAGGCTGACAGTTTTTTTATGATCTAAACAAACACCTTACTATCTTTCTTTCTTAGGCCCAGCAGTATGCAGATACCAGGTATATTCTCATCTGCATTCAGTTACCACTTTATCGGGTACACCTTGCTCGTCTAATACAACAGTCCTAAAATAAAGCCAACATCCATGAAAGTTATGAGGTTCAGTTTTGCTTAAACTGTTTTGATTCCCAAGACGTCTTTTTGGGGCCTTTCTCGTGTTATACTGAAAGGTGTTTATTTAGTCGACCATCATTGATATTTACGGTGCATGTTTGTCTGTGTGCTACAGTAAAATTACTGAGAGCTTGTCAATGTGACAACAGATTCCCTGTTAATGTTTTAAATTCTAGTGATGGATGGAGATTACTCCTATAGATTATTATTATTTTTTTTTTTTACAGATTGTGCTTTTAAACTTTAAAACAAAGAACAGAAAATCTGCCAATTGGTTCAAATTGTTTCACCCCCCCCCCCCCCCAATATACTTTAACATGTGTTTTTCTACAGTGGTATCTTTTTTAGTAGTACTGCAGCGATCACACTTTTACTGTCCTGTACTAACCTTATTAAAACAAGGAGGTTTTCAAAGGTTATTTAATAATAGTTTGTTTGCCACAACTTGATTCAGTAATTATACTTCGCTCACATTTACATCACTGCCTACAAAAGTAGGTGCATAGCTTCTGCCAGAGAGGAAAGCCTTTGCTGACACTATAGAGGCCTGTTTGTACAAAGCACACAAAAAAAAAAACCTGTGGCTAAGGTGGAGGAAAAAACTGTGTTCCCATTCGGGAGAGCAGCAAGCTTAGGCATGGCTTGTTTCAAACAGTGAAGACAATAAGTTGGACAGGGTGCAATGGGGAAAAACAATGGAAGCCATTCAGCTGCAGAAGGTCAAAAGTATGGGTGTGACTGATTAAAGAAGGGTCGGTGTTCTACAAAAGCTAATAACAGCTTGGCTGTTCCCCGCTTGAAAGAGAGGAAGTAATAAATAATGTTGGTTCCCGGGATAAGATATACTTTTCTAAACACTGATCTCCATTTTTTTCATGAGCTCAGCCGTTTTAGCTGACTTGTTATGGATCCCTTGTGTTACTACACTTTCCGTTTCCTAAATAAACAAGTGACAATACTTTTTTTATCCTTTTAGTGGCTCTATGGAAAATGCTCCTGAGTGAACACAGTACTTCCGACTGATCTTCTTGACGCTAAAATTTGGGTAAGGTGATAAAAAAACAGTATAAGTCCAAAACAGCTTGTTCCAACCTTTGATAGCTCCAGTCCGGCATCACATTGCCTGCAGGGTTTACAGTTCCCAAACCGGTCCTTGTACTCCTGCTCTCTGCATTCCCTGGTCTGCTCCTCGGCCCTCACAGGAATCTGAGAGGGACAGACATTTGGTGAAAGTTAGAGATTCCTGCATTTCATCACCACTTTCATCCATAACAGAGAAAGCACACTAAAGCCAAAGTTATGCATCATAATCTCTCTTATAATCGTTCAGGGGGATCAATCCCCGCCTTGGAGTCTTCTTGAAAACAAGTCTGATACTGTTGGGACGAGATAAGATGAAACTTTAATGAGCCCTGCGGGAAAACTGCGCAGTTGCAGCAGCAGAATCTCAGTCAAAAGCAACAATACAGGGATCGACAAAGCCAGAGACTAGACTGCAGATAGCAAATACAATCAGGACAGTGCAGTGGATAAAGGTAAAATGATACTCATGCATTGTCAGTGCGTCATGGTATTCACTGTGAGAGCAGTTGCCTGTTTAACACTGGCACGCAGTGCACTTCAAGTTCATGTGTGCAGTTCATTTAAAAACTAAAAACTTCTGCAGTTCACTTTTGCAGAGATTTTCCCCTGAACCTGGTTTTGTTCAGTCGTCATGGAGAATGGCTGAAAAGCAGCCGAAAGCTTTGGAAAACGCGAGTAAGTGGACCTCAAGTTTAAGTTCCAGAATAAACTTTTGTACTCCATTTTTTTTTTTTAAAGCAGAATTTTAAATAGAGCATAAAAATCTACTCATCCACTGTGAAGACAGCTTCGCCACGCAAACAAACATTAACAAAATATTTGGGATTAAATAAAGGTAGTATATCAAAAAGCCTAAATTCTCTTGATTGCTTGTGTTAAAAATTTTTAAAAAAAATTTAATTAAATAAAATGCTTACCAGAGTTGAACATATGACATGAACAGCTAGTAGAAGTGACAAGGTGTGTTGAAACATCCACACCATTTTGAGGAACCACTTGATGCCTGAAGCTGGAAAAAACAAAAAGGACATAAAACTGAGATTGAGCATGTTTTTAGAAGTGTTTCTAGCACACCGAGAAGAAATCATGAATGGGTCATATTTTCTGTCCATAAAGTTCGGTTTGGATTATCACCACCAACACAGGCGAGTTCACTTGTCATTAACACATTAGTGCCGTTCATATTCTTACTGTAAACACCAATTTAACTCCAATTATGAATGATAACAAGTTAATACAAAGCATGTGACACCGCCATGCAGTGTGGAATAAACTTTAGTAGTTACGGGATAAAAGGAGGATGCTAAGGGCTTAATTATATTTTTAAAAAAAGACTCTTCGCTACAGTAAAGCAGGTGTAGGCTGTTAATTACAAGCAGGTGCGGACTGAAGCTCACTTAATTGATGCTTGTTTGATTAAAGCGCCATCAGCTGCTGCGACAGTCCACCTTCAGTCCCACAGCTGTAGCTTTACAGGGGGAACAACTGCAGCAGGAGATGCCTTTACAGAAAAATACTGTCACCGTGTAACAAACAGCAACATGTAGCCGAACGTGTAAAGCGACGGAAACTATCCGCAGAGCAGCTAACTGGCTCGTTTAAAGCACCGCTGTCGTCAGTTTGCTGTACGGTGTCGCTCTAATAACACTGCATCACACTTGGAACATACATTTAAAGACGATAAGCTCGCTCTTGTGTCCGGTACTCGGAGATTAGCCGAAGGTTTGCTATATGTGCTGCGCCTGGGAATGTTCACAACTAATTAAAAACTCTTCTTACCTGCTAAAAAAAAAAAAAAAAAAAAGGAGCCAGTCGGTGAAAGTTTTGGTTGTTAGAGGTCGAAAGCAGACCGGTGAGAGGTGTGGTGGAGGTGGAGGTGGTGGTGTGTTTCCCGCACCGGTCCGCTCACCATGTCAGCGCTGCTGCCCTGACCCAGCCCAGCACGGCACGGCACAGAACAGCATAATACAGAGCAGCAGCAGCGGCTCGGGGACAAACTCAGCGCTCAGATCAAAGGCGGAGAGAGAGAGAGGGAGGGAGAGAGAGAGAGAGAGAGAGAGGGAGGGAGGGAGGGAGGGAGGGGGAGGCGCTGCTCGTGTATCTGATCTGTGATCAGCCTCCCGACATCAAAGCCCCGGTCCCCCACTGAGAGCCAATCACACGGCGCTGCCTGAGCTCAGTGTGATCAATACCGGCGTCCACACTCAGCTGCTTAACTCTGTGAGCAGAGACGATGCAGCAGGTTGGATTAACTAGCAGGAGAGGACGACTGGAGTTACTACGCCTTGAAAGCCCCCCCCCCTCTCCACTGTGTGTGTGTGTGTGTGTGTGTGTGTGTGTGTGTGTTGACGGCCCTTCCGTTTCATGGCAGTCCCTGTTCTGCAGCTTTGTGCACCATCCCAGCAGCTCCCAGACCTCTAGACTTTCCCACATTCTCCTCCCTGACAGACTGCACGGGTCACTGTTAGGGAGCTGCAAACACTCTCCATCTCAGAGTGACTCCTTGTCACATACAAGGCTGCTTTACAGTCTCCTGGGAGGGTGTCTGTACCAAACTGTCTTGGGAAGCTCTGGTGTGTATGAGCTGCAGATGTCATGACGTCAGTGCGCCGCTCCAGGATTGGCTGACATGTTCACCCATCTGCTGGAGGGGAGCAGGGTTCAATGTCAGCTCACTGATTCTGTCATGTTGGAAAATACATATTTCACTCATGTGTGGGACTTGATGATGTCCATCCTGTGGACAAAGCCGCGCTGCTTGCAAACTGATCATGTGCTGCAAAATATTTGACCTTTTTTTTAAACAAGCATTGGAAACAGAACGTATGAGAAAACACCACAGTTATTATATTGTTAATGGAGAGCTGGGTCGGCCCAGTGTACTTTAAGTGTTGCCACAAACATTTTATTTTATGAGGATTATGGCAACAAGAGTTGCAGCTTCATCTGATTTGTCAAAGGTTGTGTTGACACAATATCTTCATGATCATATCCACCTCTGGCAAAAAAAAAAAAAAAAAAGTGCTGTGTGCATGCTGGCAAAGACACAGAGGACAAAAGTTCAGCACTGAAGCAAAAGTGGCCAATTACTGTACATGTCTGGACATGTTATGTATCTGTTCCAAGAGATCAGTGACTAGTTTGCAAATGTAATTAACTCCTACTTATTCGCTTTGGATTGTGGGATATTAATATTCCAACTGCTTCGTGCATGTAATGCACCATCCAGTGAATCTATTAGTGCTATTAAATCATAAAAGGTTTGTGACATAATCCTCTCATTGCCTTTATGAGTTTTGTTCTTTATAAATGAAACCTTATGATATTCTCACACTCTAGTCGCAATAGAAATACCATAATTTCTCCTGTGTTTGAACTGTATTCATTTAAACTGTTTTGAAGTCCAATCTGTAGACTGGTGACTTCACTCTGACATGAGTCATCATCCAGCTGTGAGAGCTACAGTCACAGCATCTCCCTCACACAGCAGGAGGACGAGGCTGTGCTGGTGTCTCCATCTGCTGGAGGTTGGTGTCACGGTTTACTAGTTCACCTCCACTGCTGCTCATGTTGTGTTTCTGTGTGTGTGTTTACTGTTACTTTACTTTTAAGCAGTTGTGTGTGGACATTCTATGATGTTTCTATTCTATTCTATTCTGTGACTGCACCATCTATCATCTCTTCTTTTCTATTTTATTTTGTTTACTTTATTTGATTAGTTTATTTGTCTATTAATAAGAATACAAATGCATCCAATAGAAAAGACAATAGTTACAGTGCAGGAAAGGAGGGACGTCTAAAAGGTTTTATCTGAGTCCTGCTCTTGTTTAAACAAATTAAGAATGGCATGATTGCCCAGCAGGAACTAACTTGTCACTTTGCAATCATTCTCAAAAAACTGAATTATTAGCTCGTTGATAAGATATGCAGTCCAAACAATACTGCAGTCACTGTGAGAGAGAAAATTAGACTATAATATAGAGTGGAATGACAAGAACGATAAACCAAAGAACAAACATTTCTCAGTATACCAAACAACTTCATGGTCATATTTAATATGGTTTTTTTTATCCACAATAATTCCTAGTAGGATCCGAGTGAGATTTGTTTTTGTTAAAACATTATTATTATTAAGATTTTTACAGATCATTGCCAAGTTATTAATGTATATCAAATATAGTAAAGGGCCAAGGATATAACCGTGGGGGACTCCAAAAAGTATTTTCAACTTCACAGATATGCAGCCTTTAGTGGATACAAATTGTTCTCGACAAATATGAGTTAGAGATGCGGTAATATAATATGATTATTGATAAAACAATAATAATGAATAAATTCCTTAATGAAACTGCTTCCAATTCCATCGTGTCCTTTGGCAGAGCTTTTAAAAACCATGTAATCCTTTAGCACTGGGTCGTTCAAAACTGCAGAATGAAGGAAACCGACTTTTAACTACATGGGTTCTCATCAGAGTGAAGTTTGAGGGTGAAGCCAACATTTGCTAAAGAGCTCATTTAAACTATCTGCTATCTATAGTTATGAAGAGTGTGATCCCTCTCTAACATGTCCACATGCACTACCGCTGGAGTTTTTTAGACTTAACAATTGATCAATGGAGTTCCCGGTTGACTTTATATCTTTACATGCTTGGATAAATTTGTCTGAAAAGTCTTAATGATTGAATGAATTTATTTATTGTATTTCTTATAAGTTTCCACATTTAACAGGGTGGGACATACAATGGCTTTCTTATATGGTATTTGTTTGAGAGCATTTTTAAAAACTTTTCTGTGATCCAGAGTTTCTTGTAGTAATCAGTGGAAAACATTTCTCAAAAACTGAATCACAGCAGTAAAAATGTCTGATAAGCTTTATCAACATCTCGCAAACTGAAAACTTCCCTTCAAAACACAGTTAATCAAAGATTCAAAGGACTCTTTGTTCTTTTTGAAAAAATATTTTGTTTTCTTGTGAACAGGGCTTTAACATTTAACAACACTACTTTGGTAGGGAAATGATCCAAAATACCTCACAACAGTAAGTAATTTCAAAGGTAATTTCAAACTCCAGACAGTTGTTTTAGATTGCCTAAATAAGTGTATCTGATAAACTTGTTATTCTCGTAGGTTCATGAAACAAGAGATAAGTAGGTTGGATAAAGTACATTAGGAAAGTCAACCATAGATGGCAATTTTTAAGAAGATTTATGTTCAAAAACAAGAGAGCAGAAACACTGTACTATCACTTGTAGAAAACTTTATTGAAAAAATGTTGGCCCTTCATCAGGTAAAACAGAGGAACAAAGCATTCCAGGGATACAGAGCAACACCTGCTCAGATGAGGCCAGCCAGGGACCACGAGCTGTCAGGTAATCAGTCCTACAGACTGTGTACATTCAACCAATCAGAGGGTACCTCCCACCATGAAGACAGGACGTACCACCATTAACACCACAAGCCCTCAAGTAGTGACAGTTTATATGCAGACATCAGTGTCGATAGTTTAAAATCAGTTCATCCAAAATCTTCTGTCATGATGGCATTAATATTAAACTAGCGATAGTTCTCAGGGCAACAATCATTTTAGTCAGAAAGATTCATGTTAAAATCACCAAGTAATGAAACACTTTATGTTCCTTATATATCATTTCACAGTGTATAATAAAAGGCATCAATGAAAGGGCTAATAACACACTGATTCTACTCAGTAACCTATTCTATTCTATTCTATTCAAGGACTGCGCAGTCTATGATAGAATAGAATCTACAGTCTCAGACTCTACTCTATTGTATATTATTCTCTGCATACAGTGTGCAGTCCATGATTCTATTCTATTCAAGAACTGTTCAGTCTATGATTCTACAGTCTGATTCTATTCTATTGTATAGTATTCTATTCTATGCATACAGTGTGCAGTCCATGATTCTATTCTATTCTATTCTATTTATCAATGGACTGTATAGTTTATGGTTCTGTCCTATCTCTTTTCTATTCAATCATGTTTTTTTTTCACATTTTGTATATTACACCTATAATGTTCTGTGGCAAGTGGACTCCTATTCTATTAAATTCTACTCTACTCTACTCTACTTTATTCTATTCTATTCTATTCTATTCTATCCCACCTGCCCATCCCATAGGCTAGTTGCTGGTGTGTCCCATCGGATCTTTATACCGCAGCTGTCGCTTTAAGAGAGCAGTCCAAAACCTGCAGTATGAAACTGTCCTCAGATGTTCTCACTGTCGACGGGTATTTCATCTTGAGGCCTTTGTCATTCAAACTACCAGCTCTGAAGTGTGACCAAGTCATTACTGCGGTCTTTTACAGGAACTCGATCCTCTGGTGCGGTGAAGAGGACAGAGATGCTGCACTGATGCTGCAGCCAGCATGCTGCTTTCCCACTGTGAGTACCCCCCCCCCCCCCCTCTCTCTCTCTCTCTCCAATGCGGCATTAACATGTAGACCACTGGGGCCAGAGAGCACCAGGAAATGTGTCTTAGCTGTGAGGATATTTGAACATTACAATTAATATGAAGGAGTCTTGGGGGAAATGTCTTGTATAGCCTTGGGCGGCTGAGATCGTTACTCTGGTAAGTTTGACGTATTTTATTTCATATTGTGTGTCAGTGGGGTGTTATTGTACAATTTCTGTTTCAGTTAAATGTTTCTGCAAAGGACGGTGTTCAATAGATTGCGTGGGTGTCTCCGGGAAACACAACATGACGCCATTGGGCTCAGTTTTTATTTTAGGGTGCTGGGAGTCCTTGACTCTGAGGTGATGATGTCACTTTTCTACGTGATCGTGCTGGTTATAAAAACACTGCACCACATTGAACGGTGGTTTTAAAACATGGGAGATTTTGCATGGTGTGTGCATCAGATATCCGAGTCAGATCATCCTCTGGATAGTCAGTCCCCAAACCAAAACAACTGGCAGTAAACGGATGCTGGGGTTCCCTAACAGTCTACAGTGTTTTAATGTGACAGACTGGCCCTGGGCTTTGACCAGATTTGGTGATCAGCTAAGTGGGGATAGGCCCGCACGCCACCCCAGCCACTCTCATCCTCTAAGTTAATGTGCGCATCTTGGACTGCAGTGTGCTGGCGTCTGATCTCCTCACTACAAGTCCCAGAATTCAGCAGCATAAGCCACTCAAGCTAGTCAAAGTAGTGCAGTCACAAAGTGGGAGTGTGTGTCAGAAACATGTCACCACACTTTACACCTGCGCTGCTGACCGGTGATGTGTTATGGTGTGTTATCAACAGCACATCAGCGGGTGTGTGTGTGAGTGTGGAGAGGGTGGGGGGGGGGCTGATCTTTTTGAATGAGCCTGTTAACAGTAAAATAATGCAGCAACATGAGTGTGGTATGTGCTACCAGGTTCAACTCTTTTATTTGACCCAAATGAAACATTCAAAATCCAAAGATTTGACAATAAATAATCATACTGGAGAATTAATAGAAATTATTTGTTTCCTGGCTTCGTGGACAATTCGCTTTATTATTATTACTGTTTATTTTTTACCTTTTAAAACTGTATTCATGATGATCCTACCTGTTATATTCCATCTCAGTTTATATTTATTCTGCTTTACATCACATTTTCCATTTTGTAATCGCCTAGATTTAATATGTAACATTTTTTGCTGCCTACAAATTCAATGACCTGCCAGAGCAGCAAGAGAGATCTGATTGTCCATCAGAGCAAACTATAATAAATTCCTTGAGATAATTGTATTACAAACAGGAGCCGGAGGAAATCAGATCTGAGAGGACCAAAAATTTAGATTTGTAGCTGTTCGCCTACATGTTACATACCAACATACCAACTTTTGTCTAATTCTATATTCAAACGTATATTTTAGCCTGCAATTCTTCTGTCCTCAAGTGGCCAAAAAATAAATCAATTAATGCAACTTCAGATCCTATTGATCCTATTCAGTGTGACCTTTTCTGCCCAGCTGCTCATTGTTTGAATGGGTGGTTTCAGTCCAACTGGATGTTACTCACTTATCATTTTCTGTGCAAAGTATCAATAGTTATACTTCTTAAACACTGGCCTGACAGATTAGCACAGTGTGAGAGCTCTTTTATTCTTCATAGTCTCTGCAGACCCGTCAGATTTTAGATGAACTTGCACCTTGTGTACTCCAGTGCAGAGTTATAGAGTATTTAAATATACTTTGAGGGACAACCAGGTAAAGTATGCAACAGCTAACACGAGAAGCGTTATGGAAAGAGATGGATACAGAATAAGCTAATACGCATGCGCCAAGAAAATAAGCCTCACTAGCCTGTATTAGTGTTACAGAAGTAGCACAGGCGGATGAAATACGAAATAAAGATCTTGAAGAAACTAAATATCACGTAGTTTCGGGAATACACCTTTGTAGACTCCCAGCGAGAAGACCAGGGCTAGTTGAGGGCGTTGAGTCTGCCTCACGGGATTTAAGACGACTCGGAAGTAACCGGGTGGGAAACCTCTCGCTTCGTCTCCGGAGTTTCTGCTCTCTCACGGTCCGGAGTGTAATTCATTATTATTAGAACATCGCCTTTGAAGGAGTCAGTATGTTGATGCGGGCAAACAACCATGTCACTCGCTATTGTTGTTGTTATTGTTTCCAGGAACACAGTCTGCCGTGAAATGTGCCAGAGGACGGTCTGCGGCGCGCTCCGGGCGGATTCAAGTGAGTGAGGTTTGTTGGGATAACGCTCCTAAAGAGGCTAATACACGGTTAAAATAAAGCCTAATGGAGTTAGTCATAGAAACATATTGATTCTATGTGTCTTCTTGTACCGTGTGCTTCGCCAAACGAGGGTTGGCTTTTATTTATTTCACAGTTATTCAGAGAACGCAGGTGTTTTAGGGAAAATAACGGTGTTCATACTTTGCGACAGCCGTTTTCCGGGTGGAGTATCCCTGCGCCCCGTGCAGAAGATAGTCCAATGACTGTGCATGTGCTGGGACACACAGCAGCTACGAGATGGCCAACTGTCCAGACCCGTGGTAAGTTTTATGTGCACCGCATGACTAGCATACTGATTGTTAGCAAATAAATAGGCCCTGCTGCAGCACTCCACTGGTTGTTATGTTCAGCTTTTGCCACACTGACCAACAAGGAGTAACGAGGAATAGAAACTCTTTCCAGATACGTTGCTACAATCTGTCAGCCCGTATGTATCTTAATCATAATGTCCTACTGGTCCTGTATTGTTTATTATGGGCTTAGGAGCTTTTTTACCATCCTGTGATGTCTGCCACACCCACTCCAGCTCCATGAACGCACCACCATGTACTGGGCTGCAGGGGTCCAGTGTCCTGCTGCTGAATAAGCAAGACTATTTTCCTTTATTGCTGTAATGTGTTGACGGGTTAACTTATGCGTTTGCCTTACATAAGTACATGGTGCTCCCTTAAATAGCAGCGCGGGTCACTCTAGAGTGGGTGGTAGTCAGTGTAATGGTCATTGACCAGCAACAGACTGACAGATAGGATGATGGGAAACGGCACAGCTCGGTTGAGGAGGGGATCAATCAACAGATTTAAAGGTTTTACGGTTAGGATAGCATATCGCCCTGCAGCACTTAGAGAGAACAAGTTAATGTTCCCAAAATCAAAATCTAGAGCCTAATACACATGTCTAAATGACACTAATGGACATCTAACAGATGGACCTGGTGAGGTGTCCATTCTCATGTTTCCTTCTAAGCTAAACCTTGATCAATAATGACTGTAAGCAAGACTCTATTGTCTAATAGAATCTAGATCAAATCTGACGCCTCCTCCTCTCTGTACTGAATATGTAGCCTTGTCAATGCATAATAGAGAGGTCCAAATAATGAAAATAAATTGCATGTTTCATGAGTGCATCAAAAGTGCTGAGTTATATTGTAAATGCTCAGCTGTTCCCATCTGCAAAACTTTAAACATATAAACAACTATAACATCCCCATTTCATTGCTCTCTTCTTTCGGTCTGTGTTTACTGTCACTGTCAAATAAAGGCAAAAAGGAAGAAATTATCAAAGTCCTCTATAACCTGATTGTTGTCCATAATGATTTTGTTTCTAACTCAAAAGCTCTACCCACAACCCACAAAAGCTCAAAACCAAATTTGTGTCTTCAATTTGTAAGGTTGCCTCGGGTGACGGTTCGCCATGAGTACATCGGCCTGAAGTCCTACCAGGTCTCTCCCTTCACATCTGTCCACGACGTCAAACAGTTACTCTACGAGGAGACAAACCTGCCTGTCGAAGAGCAACGTCTGACCCACAATGGGAGAGTGGTAAGTTGTTTTTTATGTCTTAGAACAGCAGAGTCATTACACTGCTAACATATTACACAGCAAAACAGATCCACATTACACGGCATTATTATACATCTGTTCATTGTGTTTATACATTGTGTGTATGTTTTTAATGGTTTTTGTTTTTGAGTTTCTTGTTATTTCTTTTGTTATGTAGAAGGATTTTTGTTAACTATTTTACATCACAAAAATATGATATAAATATAAATATGATGAAATCCAGATGAAAAACTGGAAAGTAGTGCTGCCTTTTAACCAAACCAAAGAAATAACACAGAAATCTTCATTTTAAAATTGGCCATAATTAAGTATGCATTTAAGTGGAGATACACAAGTTTATTATTTTGCCCATGTTCAGCTTATGCATTCTAGATGTCACATTATTTGTATTCTTTTTAGTTGGCTGCTTTGATTCTCTCATTTTGTTTTGTGGTTATGCCACATTCTACGAATTACATTAAACAGAAAGAAAGCCTGAGAAAGTCTGATGTTAGATAATTGCCACCCCGTGTCATAGCTGCAGGACAAAGGATGTGATACTGAACTAAATCATTAACAGTGCCTTCTTTGTTGACATGCTGTTAGCTCACAGGTTTAATTTGTTGTTGCTGTGGACAATTAATTGAATCTTTTTGGTTTGCAACTAATCTTATGACTGCTTAGTCATAACATTAGTGGTGGTGATGGATCTATCTATCTATCTATCTATCTATCTATCTATCTATCTATCTATCTATCTATCTATCTATCTATCTATCTATCCATCTATCTCAGCTCTAATCTGACTCATACTGTGGGCAACATGACTAGGCATCTATGCCAGCTTAAGCAAAAACTGCCTCATATCCAGAGTTAGTCTCAACATTTGTATGTGTATATATATTCATACAGTTATAAATTATGGTCTTATGATCTTTGATCTTATCGTGTTATAAAAATCTTGTTTGGGATCATACAAGATGTGTCAGTAGTGCTGACTTGATTAATTAGCTGCTTTTGTTGTTGATAAATGTACTGAGTGAGTGTATGGTGGTTGTGTCAGTGTGTGGCCTAACATGACTGGAGCTGATCGTGGGTGTCTTGGGGCTCAGTTGATGGACAGCACCAGGTGTTGTCCAGAGCTCGAGAGCCCCCTCTGATCTCATTCGCAGAAATAAGCTGCAAGCTATCCCTACAAACTAACACCACACACTACAAGGTCAGGGCCCAGATTTAGACAAAGACTTTAGATAAAAGCAATATTTGAGCAATATTCTGCTCTGACTGTGAGTATTATATAGTGTGACTTGTATCCCAGAGAAAAATGTTTCCATAGTGCACTCCAGATGTAAGTTTAATGTTGCATCCCACTCTGCCTGATGCAATTAAATATGTGGAGCAGTCTGTGCCAGACACTGAATCTAGCAATGGAGCGGTATGCTTTTTAGGAGAAACTGATTGGCAAGCTTTGCTTGTTTGTGCGTTTCAAAAGCATTTTTCATTGTAAATTATCGGCAAATGAGATAAAACATTCAGCCCAGAAGCCAAATGATGAAAAGTACTAACGTACTGGTATATGTAGAGATCCTTGTTAGGAAAGAGAATGTACAAGCAAAGTACTCTGTTCTCTAGATAAATGGTAAATTCACAAGATATATATGAATTTTGTTCTTTTGCTGATTTTGAGTCTGACATTAATATGATATTAAAGACTTATTCATCCCATATTGTCCTAATGATCATTGCACGGTGCAGTGCAGTGATGACCGAGGGTTTTGCTTATGCAGAGCTCAGTTTGCCAGACACCATGCAAAGACTGCTGAGTGTAGTGGGTCACAGTGTCACCTTGAAAAGCCCCAAACGGCAGGAGCTGCAGAATCAGGCCCGGTACCAACTCTGGCTCCGTGCTGCATCGATTCTGAAAGATGCACCAGGAAAAGATAGTCTGTCACGCTAATGTAGGCAATAATACAGCTGAAAAGATTTAACTGGGGTGAGAGACTGATGATACATAAACCTTGATGGGTTGTATGTCTGTTAAAAGTGTTAATATTTGTCATAAAAATGACAGGCAGCTCTAGTTGGTTTTCACACTCTTTTATGAGTGCATTGAGTAATAAAATAGAATTAATAACAGAAGCACTTTTTTCATTGTTCATGATATCTTTCACACAGTGCAGATTGCAGAGCAGTTAGTTACAGTCTCCCAAGGCAGTTACTTTGATGAACTGAATTGATGATTGGCTTTGTTGAGTCAGAACTTTAAATTATGCATTGTCTCCACTTCCTACCTTCCCAGCTGGATGACAGTGTGCAGATCAGGACCTTGGTGCCTGCCGGAAGCCCAGAAGTATGTGTCACACTGGAGGGAAGAGGCCTTAAAGGGGGAGGTAGGATTAAAACCAACATATCTCTGCAAAATAAACAATTCTTACAACCGGGAGGCTTACCCAGCTTGGCTTTTACAGGGAGGTTCGGACAGACTACCCCACCGCTAGTCGAATTTTTGAAAGATATTCTGAGGAGGTACCCAGAAGGGGGACAGATTCTGAAAGTAAGTGTGGTTGCTCACGCTATTATTTAACCTTTTTGTGGATGTTGGCCTGATACAATTCCCTTAAACATGAGAAAACAACATACTTTAAAGTCTTTGTGTAATTACCTCTGTTTTAGCTGTTGTGTTAAAAGGATATTAATGGTAAGATTTCTCCCAGGCGAAGGCTATAGTCAATAACACACATCTCATGGGGTTTGGAATAAGAAAATATGTCATGCTTAGGCATAGTTTTATTTTGGCTTTACTTGCTGGCATCAGCTATATTACCATACATGGTAGCAACATTGCCAGGCTAAAAGGCTGAGTCCCACTGAGACCATCCACTCTGATAATGTGCTCATTTTACTGGAAGGCTTTTCAGATTAAAGGATCCACCAAATAAGCTGATGTGGTCAAACACATTGCATTTCTTGACTTCATAAATGTACATTTTGTGTTTTATTTTGAAGGAGCTGATTCAAAATGCTGAAGATGCCGGAGCCACAGAAGTCAAGTTTATGTACAATGAAACCGAGTATGGAGTGGAGTCACTGTGGTCACCTGACATGGCTCAGCATCAAGGTTAGTAGTTACAGTAAACAATTAAGCACCAACGGCCAGTGAGACTCTCGGTTAATTGGAAGGCATGAGTTCATGCCCTTTTGTTGGTGAGAAGCTGTGCTGTCTAAGTACCATTAAGCAGGTGTTCTGTAGCTGATCCTCTGCTCTGCCCTGCGAACAGGGACAACACAAATACATGTAAAACATTACATTATTACACTGCATCTTTATTGTTGTATGTATTTTTAGGATGTTGTAACTTGTTTATGCTGATGTGATTTTCGCCTTCATTGCAGGTACGGCATTGTATGTGTACAACGATGCTGTGTTCACTGCTGAAGACTGGAATGGGATTCAGGAAATTGCAAGGAGCAGGAAGAGAGAGGATCCTTTGAAAGTGGGGCGATTTGGAATTGGCTTCAATTCTGTGTACCATGTTACAGGTGAGAAAAGTCTCATTACACTTTCTCTTATCAAATGGTTACTCACAGTACAACTTATTTACCTATTTTGTGCAATCAGTCATTAGAAACTAAGTTCATTCTTCTTCTTGCACTGGGTGTAAATAGCTGAATAGCAGCCGTCTGGATATTTGCACTTGGGTGAAAATAGACACTCTTTTTTGTGTGTTTTTCTTCAGATGTCCCCAGTATATTCAGTGGAGACCAGATTGCTATGCTGGACCCTCATCAGACCCTGTTTGGAGTGAATGAGTCCGGACAGTGCTGGAACTTGAAGACAGACATTAAGGAGATCACAGAGCTGGCTGACCAGTTTGCTCCCTACATCGGGATGTTTGGAAGCTCTGAGAACACTATTAAGGATGGCAGCTTTCCGGGAACGTTGTTCCGCTTCCCGCTCCGCCTGAAACCCTCCCAGCTAAGTGGCAACATTTACAACAAAGAAAAGGTTTTGGAGCTCTTTGAATCTTTCAAAGCAGATGCAGACACGGTGCTCCTCTTCCTCAAGAGTGTTCAGAAGATCTCCCTGCATGTGCGGGAGTCTGACGGTACAGAACGCATGTTGTTTCAGGTTACAGCATCGGAGAATACTGATGATAAGTTAGAAAGACCAAATGCACTGAAGACACTGGGTCAGGCCATAGACAGCTACAGCAATGGTGTTCCCAGTTCTAGCATAACATGCGTCACTTACCAGGTCAACATAGAGACTCAGGATGAAACAGCCAAGGAGACTCAGAGGATGACGTGGCTGGTTTGTAATGGAGTTGGGGGCAGAGGAATGTGCACTGAGTTGGATTCCTTGGCAGATGATTTGAAGTTCATTCCTACCATTGGTATTGCTCTGCCTCTTACTCTGGCTAACAAAGAAGACAAAGGTGCCACATCTGGTTTCTCAGGACGAGCTTTTTGCTTCCTTCCTCTTCCCCCTGGGGAGGAGAGTGAGACAGGGCTTCCAGTTCATGTCAGTGGCTTCTTCGGCCTCACAGACAACCGTAGGAGTATCAAGTGGCGGGAAGTAGACCAGTGGAGGGATCCAGCAGCCTTGTGGAATGAGCTGCTTATAATCACTGTCATCCCCAGGGCTTACTTCACACTCATCACTGAGGCTATCAAAAGGGTACAGACAAAAAAGGACCAAGACTTTCCACTATCTGCCACAGGGACCTACGGGGCCTGGCCAGACCCTAAGCAGGTGAAGTCTCGCTGGAAACCCATCCTCCAGCCACTTTTTCATGACTTGCTACAGCAGCAGGTCATCTATTCCCTCAGTGAGAGCTGGATCCAGGTGGACCAGGCTGTGTTCTCAGAGCTGGACACAGACGAGGACATTTCAGAGACTGTGATCAACTACCTCCAAAACTCAGGAATGCAGGTGGCGAAGGTGCCTGCTGTTGTGGACTTCGTCTTGGCTGCCTACGCAACTGAGTCCACGGAAGTGAAGAAGGTGACTCCATCTTTGTTGCGGCAGGTGACCAGGAAGTACAAACACAAAGGTCCCTCACAGGAGAAGCTACTGCTGCTGGAATTTGTGCTCAGTGATTCCAGTTACACCGACCTCATAGGACTGGAGCTCCTGCCGCTGCAGGATGAAACATTTACAACATTTTCATCCTCTGTCAGTGAAAAGGATTCCATTTACATTGCATCTGAAGAGTACCCCAGGTAGAGATAAAGTGTATATCTACTGAACTGAGTAACAAAGATGTTTTTTGTTTTAACCATGTTGTTGTAATTCTTGTCTAAATTACCTCAATTCTTAAGTCTCCCCTTAATGATTTCACCTGTAAATAACAGACAGTTTGTCATGGACAGAGCACTTATTAACTTGAATGTTTTGTAATTTAGGGCAGATTAATTTAGAGGATCAGTGGCCATCTAAGGCACCGTCAATGTGTTATTAGTGCTTCTCCCCTTTATTTATACACATATAAACAGTAAAAGTAGATTGAAGCGCAGTCCATTGTGCATGGCTTTAGTATGGTTACTGCAATTTGCCAAGACCAATTTTAAGGTGACAAATTCTAACATCTGAAATGCAGATTAAAATTTGTCTAGATAGATAGATAGAAATACTTTATTGATCCCCAAGGGGAAATTCTGGTGCTACAGCAGCAAAAGAGCAAAAGCGAGTAAAAGTGACCACCACCATGAATACAACAATAAATAAGCAGATAATAAATAAGCAGATAAATTAGATATTAATTATGAATTAGATAAATTAGAAACAGATAAATTGTAGGAGTACTACAGAGAGGTTGTGGCTGATGGCGTGATTAGCTTCTGGCTTTGCCCCTGCCTTTGAAAATCAGGAGACTGAAGAAAGAGTTACACGCAAACTGAAATTATATTTAATTACATGCATAGTGGGAATTTTGCAGTCTTTTCGTTTGGCCCTCAGTCTTTTCAGCATTCAGAGTTTCAGCTATATGGCACTGTTCTGTTATTTTATTGGTTTATTTGAGGTCAAATGACTACATCACTCAAAGCATCAAGCTTCTTTCAGATACTTTAAATTAAATAAAATGTCTCACTTTTATTTTTTTCTTTTTCCTAAGGTCCCTGTACCCAGGACTCGAGGGTCGTTTCTTATTGGAGAGCATTAAACCGTCAGTAATGGACAGTTTGAAGAAAGCAGCCAAAAGCAGAGGTAATATAACATTCAATTCACATGTAATCTATTCCACATCAAACTACACGTATGTACATAGAAAGTGACCACGAAACTTTTATATTGTAAAATATTTTGACCATCTTATCTGCAACTTTAACAATAGGATCTGACTCTGTGGGCTATGTGGATTCAGCCATGTTGTAGTAATGCTGGGTCACTGTATTCTCCTACAGTGCCAGCAGGGCATTAATTCTGGTGCTGTTGATGGATAATTTAAGAGGGAGAGGTAGAAATGGAAAAAGACAGAGCAAGCTGAGCTCCATGGAGGAGTTGTTTTTGTGCCACACATTCCACGAGATCAGATCCTGAGTGCACTCACTGTCGACCATGATTATGGCAAGAGGCCAGGCAGAGGAAACATGCTGAGTAACAGAGGGTTCCTCTAAACCCTAAAATTGAAGATATAGCGAGTATTGTTATTTAACATAACTACAGCAATGTGATTCCTGTTCATTTTTCATGGATGTTGAATATTTAATAAGTGTACTATTGTATCTCAGTTTTTTTTTTTACAATACATTGTGTCCACAGCAGCCTAACTTTTATTAACATCACACGACCGTTAAATGTCTTTGCTCTGCCGCCCACCCTGGCCCAACCACAGCCCACAGCACAGCCATCGTTTATGTTATCAGTTCGACCTGTGTGTTACTGACTATGACAAGTCAAAATGTCTTCAGTGGAAAAAGTGTGTGTGATACTCTTAAAAGTTTGTTTTTTATATTTTTTAAAGTCAAATAACACAGACAAACTGAATAAGAGTCATTCCTGGTCTCTAAAAATGTGTCACTTGAATTACAGTGCAACAGTATCTTTGGGGGTGCTCAGGTAGGCATTTTCAAAGTGTGTCACATGTTGAATCTTTTTACTATTAACCTAAACTGATGCATGAGTGTAAATAATCACCATGGTAACGACAGCCAGAGAACCCTACAGATATCAGAGATAAAATAAACAACTCACATCTTTTGTTTCTGTAAAATTCTGTCCTATAAATGAAAAAACATTCACATATCATCATTCTGACTTATTCTGACATATATTTTGTACAGGTTCTCTGCAGTGTTTTATGGTGCACTTTATGACTTGCAGTGTTGCACTGATTACTAATAAGAATGATTTTGATTTTAGCATAAATTTAACGTGTGTGTGTGTGTGTGTGTGTGTTTGTACACAGAACATGGGTTAAGAAAAAAAAAAACTCAAACTGCTGAATCACGTTATAACAATAGGGCTACCAAAGAAAATCTTGGACGACTGAAATTCGACCTATTTTTCA
Organism: Pempheris klunzingeri; assembly: GCF_042242105.1. NCBI lineage: Eukaryota > Metazoa > Chordata > Actinopteri > Acropomatiformes > Pempheridae > Pempheris > Pempheris klunzingeri. Next base: position 19,461,258 of record NC_092015.1, read on the forward strand.
ACCATTCGATTCAACAATAGGACACAGGATTGGGGGGGAGTGTTCAACTGCTACACCAATTCATTCATTGAAGAAGAAGTGCGTGAACAAGAACATGGAGCAGAAGGAGAAAAATGTGCATGTGTTGACACTATGTATCAACACACATGCTTCTTCTTCTGGCAGGGGACGGATGATTGTTCCACAGTTGCGCTAAGATGAAAATGTGTGTGTGCTGAGGTACTCTTCCTTTGCTCTGTGTTCTTTCTCTCGTGCTCTCATATCAGTCACTCCCTCTAGTCCAGGTTCAATCCTGCACTAGCTGTGAATTTCAGTGCATACTAAATACACAAAAATAATAGATTAAGAGGGTTTTTCTCCTTATGAAAGAACACCAGTGAGAAGTTGGATAAAAGCATATTTATCAACCAATTGACCAACTGGCCAGAAGACATCAGCCCTAAATAATAACAAGAAACCTAACCTTGTCAGCTTTGAAAGTCAACACTTAACAAATGCTATAGTAATAACTGAGGCTAATTAAATTATTCTTTTTTTTAATTTGAACAGGAAGACCCTGCACTCAGCTACAAGTGCTGAACCCTGAACGTTCAGCTCGACTCATCAAGGAGATCCTGTCAATAGCCTGGCCAACTAGAGACTTCATTGTCCAATGGGAACCTGGAAACAGAGAGTTGAAGCATCCAACAGTTTCCTGGTTGAAGATGATTTGGAAGCATCTCTATATACATTTTGCTGATGATCTGAGTACATTTGAAGACATGCCTTTGATCCCACTTGTGCCACTTGAGGAAACCATGGACATAGTTAAGCTTCTTCGTCTCAAAACTCCCTCCCCCATAATTCTTGTGGATGAAGAAGATGCACCACTTTCTAAAAGCCTTCTGGACATCATGGAAAAGCTTGGAGGAGTAGTGATAAAAAAGTTGGATTCGTGTTTGCAGCATCCTCTCCTAAAGAATTACATCCATCCCTCCTCTCCTGGTATGCTTCTGCAAATTATGGATAGATTGTCAACACAACGATTATCAAGCCAAGTCTCTTCCTTTTCAGTCAAAGAGAAAATTGCACTCAGAAACTTTCTTGCAGGACTGTCTGACATTACAGAGAGGGAGAAGCATACCCTGCTTGAGCTTTCCATCTTTGAGAAAGTGGGGGCCTACTCTGAGGGAACCTCAGCATTTACATCACTGAGAGGAGCTAGAGCTTTACATCACAGAGCCAAGTACCCACCAGATGTGAAATTATCCATAAATCTTGTGGGTTGCTGTGATGAGGAATCAATCCGCCTCATCAAGATGCTAAATGTAGAACAAGTGAAAACAACAGAATGTTTGAAGATGATAATTCAGGACATTGAGAGGGGGTTCTACACAACAGATGAGATAACGCAAATCATGCTTTGGGCACTCAAACATCTGGCGTTTCTAAAAAATGAAAACTCATCAGTGATTGGATGGCTTTCTGCTCTTAAATTTATTCAGTTGCCTTGTGGAAAGTCAGTCAAAGCCTCGGATCTTTTTGATCTAGAGCTGGAGATTCTACAGAATCTGTTCTACATGGAAGAGAAAACCAGGTTTCCCACAAGTACATTCACATCTTCCCCTGATATTCTTCATTCACTCAGACAACTGGGACTCAGAAATGAAGTACAGCTCACTGAAAAAGATGCACTCAAAGTGGCAAAGAAGATAGAGGAGTTACAAAGCAGCAAGGACCCTGTGTGGGACTTAATAATCAAAAAAGCAAAAACACTCCTTCAAATACTGAACAGACAAACCAAGCTGGTAAAATCAGCTGATGCTCAGTCATCATTGCTAAAATTGAAATGGGTACCAGTCTGCAAAGAAAGACCTCCAACTTACCCTAAATCCCTTGCTTGGGTTGGAGATACTCTCCACATCTGCTCTTTGTCTGAGATATGTGACATATCCCATGCAGTGCTTGTGGGATCTTCAGTAGCACTGGTTGAACACACATCTGCAGGTATGAAGAAAGCACTGAAACTCACAGTGGAGCCACAGGTGGATCAAGTATTACAGCACCTGAAAGCAGTGAATGACTGGCATAAATCTCAAGCATTCACCACAGAGGATTGGTATCAATTCCAGCAGATCTTGTTTGAGATTTATGGTTTCATGCAGGCTCATCTTGAGGACGCAAGAGAAGCTATGAAATCACTGCCTTTTGATTGGGTGTGGACAGGGAAGACATTCTCATCACCTGGCCACACAGTCCTAAAACCCCTCCCTGATCTAGACTTGCAGCCATACCTGTACACCCTGCCAAAGACAATTAGAAAGTTTCACAAGCTTTTTAAGTTTTGTGGTTCGGTTGAAGAGGTTGTCCCAGGACATGTGTTTGAAGTCATTAGCACCATACGAGAAAGATGTGAAGGAGAGATTTCCAAGGAAGAAAGCAAACGTGACATCCTACTTTTGATCAACGCCCTGAGATGGCTGTACAACAGTCAGATAACTGTAGATGTCAATATGCATGTGCCGATCCTTTGTTATAAGGACCCCTGCAAATTAGCGATGAAGCCCATTCACGAATGCACCTACTGTGACATCAAGGTTGATGATTTGAATGACTTACTTGAGGATGCATCAGAGCCTATTATATTAGTCCACGATGACATCCCCATGAAAACCGCAGAGTGGCTGAAGGTGCCATGTTTGAGCACAAGGTTGATAAACCCAGAGAACCTTGGCTTTGAACAGTCAGGCCAACGAGAGCCTCTAACAGTGAGAATAAAGAACATCTTGGAGGAATATCCATCTGTAGCAGACATTTTTAAAGAACTCCTCCAAAATGCTGATGATGCAAGTGCAACAGAATGCAGTTTCCTCATTGACATGAGAAAAAACACTGACATTCGAGAGAATCTCCTTGACCCCGGCATGATCGTTTGTCACGGGCCTTCCTTGTGGTCTTTCAACAACTCTGTATTCTCAGACACAGACTTTCTGAACATCACAAGGTTGGGTGGATCAGTGAAGAGATGTGAAGCGGACAAAGTTGGCAAGTTTGGCTTGGGCTTCAACTCTGTTTATCACGTCACTGATATCCCCATCATAATGAGCAGAGAGTTCATGATCATGTTTGATCCAAACATCAATCATATCAGCAAACACATCAGAGACAGGTCTAATCCAGGAATCAAAATCAACTGGAGCAAACAACAGAAAAGGCTGAGAAAATTCCCCAACCAGTTCAAACCTTTCATTAATGTCTTCAATTGCCAGCTTCCTCTAGCCCAAGACTCCCCATACAAATACAATGGGACACTGTTCAGACTGCCATTCAGAACAGAGCAGGAAGCCTCTCAGAGTGAAATCAGTAGTCTGTACTACAACACCACAGACATCTATTCCCTGGTTGATGAGTTCAGCATATGTGGCCATCGGTTCATTCTGTTTACTCAGCATGTTGGAAGTATGGTCCTAAAATACCTAAAATATGAAGAACCAAATCCAGCAGCAGCCCAAGATGTCGTCACCATCAACAAAAGTGTGTGGTCATCCAAAGCCTCATATGGCCCTCTAAGTATCCTAAAATCTGCAGCAAAGGTTATGAAGAAAGTAGCAAGCACCAATAGGGTCCCTGCTGATGTTCCCAGGTCTGGCTGTATCATTCGCGTTTTGGTGGAGGAGTTTCATAACGTGTTTAAACGCATTGTCGACCTCCACTCGCCACTGTTCAGAGGTTCAGAGGAAGATCCTAACCAGTACTTTGAGATGGCTGCGAAAGGTGTTCAGACAAGAAGACTCACAGACGAAATGCCCCAAAAGGCAGTCGAGGTCACCAACTGGCTCATTTGCTCATGCATGGATGTAACTGAGGCACTCAAGTTTTGCCTGAGTGATAGTGGAAAAAGACTTGGATTAGTGCCTTGTGGAGGAGTGGCTGTTCTGCTCTCAGAGGAGGATAATCGCAAATGGACAGTAAAGACAAATACCACACCAATCGGAGAGGTATTTTGTTACCTACCCCTCAGAATCAAAACAGGCCTACCAGTCCATATTAATGGCTGCTTTGCCGTGACTTCAAACCGCAAAGAGATCTGGAAGACCGACACCAAAGGACAGTGGAATTCTGTGTTCATGAGACATGTCATCGTCCAGGCCTATTTAGCAGCACTCACAATGCTACGTTCAATGGCTGAAAGTGGAGAGCTGCTCGACTACAGCTATTATGCAGCATGGCCAGATCCAAGTCAGGTGCATGATGACTTCACACTGATCAGCCAGGGTGTTTACCAAGAAATAGCCAAAGGAGGTGACAGTGAGACAGCAAAGGTTTTCTCAGACGGCAATACCTGGGTGTCAATCAAATATGTCAGATTCCTGGATGATGCCTTGCTCTGTAGGCCAGACATTGGTCCTTCTGCTTTCAAGATATTCTTGAAATACCTCAAGAAGAGTGGTTCACAAAACCTCTGTGCTGTTGAGCTCCCTGACTGGGTGAAAGAGGGGTTTGATGATGCTGGATGTAAAGGGAAGCTGATGGAAAACACACTGACAGAGAAGCAGTTCTTTTCAGATGTCTTTTTCCCTCACATCCAGGAAATCGACAAAGAGCTTCGAGATCCCCTGATGCATTATGTCTTGAATGAGAAACTTGAAGAATTTGCATCAATACTCAAGGTTACTCCCTGTATCCCATGCTCTGGCCCCAATAAGGAACTGGTTTTACCCTCCAGACTCATTCACCCAGAGGGAAGAGTTGCAAAACTCTACAACTCTGACGATGGAAGATTTCCTGAAGGGACTTCTAAAGACTATCTAAACCCTGTGTGTTTAGTGAAGCTTGTGCAGTTAGGCATGGTTAAAGATGATCTGTCATGGGAGGACCTGATTGAACGTGCTCAATCTGTTATTGATCTCAACGAAAATGATCACACAGTGGCATGCTTTCGTAGCAGTATACTACTCAGTCTCATCGACGAAAAGCTGAAAATGAGAGATTCAGGAGCAGCCGACCTCTTAGAAAAGCTACAGAACATCAAGTTCCTTCCATTCCTGACAAGACCTGCAGGCTTCTCATTGCCATGGCATGGGAACAACTTTTCCCCAACAACAATGTTCTCTGCTAAAGAACTCTTCACAACTGAACATCAGGATACAGTGTGTCTGATGAAGCCAATCCTAAATGAGAATTCTCCATCTTTTAAAGGGTGTGGCGCAATGTCATTGGCTGTTAAAGACTGCCTGGGTCTAATAAGGAAGCCCTCAGTTGGACTGGTCATAAGTCAACTCAAGAAACTGTCCCAATCATTTGATGGTGTCACACTGTATCAGGAAAACATAACGAATGCCTGTTACAAATTTCTTCACGAGGAAATGCTACAGGATGAGAATGCAAAAGGACAAATAACTGAGGAACTGAAGGCATTCAATTCCATCCTGGTGGAGAACACATATGTCAATCCCTCCAAAGTTGCGTTCCACCTGAATTTTGATGCAGCTCCACATTTGTATCAACTCCCTAACAAATACAGAAACAGCTGTCGTGAGCTCTTTGAAAATGTTGGGGTACATCCCAGTTTCACAGTTGAGGATTTTTCAGTAGTTCTTGAAAGCGTGAAGCAAGAATGTGGGCGAAGGGTGCTCACTGAAGAGAACTTCCAATTGTGTCGTAGAATTATTAGTGAAGGAATATGGAGCTTGATCCGGGACAAGAACCAAGAATACTGCCAAGCAAATTATGGTGGCATCCTGTTACCTGACTCTAATTTGACACTGCAGCCATCAAAATCACTGTGCTACAATGACTGTCCTTGGATCAAAGTCAGAGACTCTTCTGTGAAATACTGCCATGGGGATATTCCACGAGAGGTTGCTGTGAAATTAGGAGCAATCCCAAAACGTCACAAAGCCTTGGAGAGATATGCCTCAAATGTCTGCTTCTCTCCACTTGGGAGTGAGTTTGGGCAGAAAGAAAAACTCACAAGCAGAATTAAAAGCATTCTCAATGCTTATCCATCAGAAAAAGAAATGCTAAAAGAGCTGCTTCAAAATGCAGATGACGCCAAAGCCACTGAAATTTACTTTGTTTTTGATTCAAGAATACACCCCACAGACAGAATATTTGATGATAAGTGGATCCCGATGCAAGGGCCTGCCCTCTGTGTATATAACAACCAGCCTTTCACAGAGGATGATGTCAGAGGTATACAGAACCTTGGAAGAGGAACAAAAGAGGCCAATCCAGGCAAAACTGGTCAGTATGGCATAGGATTCAACTCTGTCTATCACATCACTGACTGCCCATCATTTATCTCAAACAATGACATTCTGTGCATCTTTGATCCACATGCACAGTATGCACCTGGTGCTACATCTGTGAGTCCTGGAAGAATGTTTAGGGACTTGGACTCTGATTTCAGATCTCAGTTTTCGGATGTTCTAAATCTTTACCTGGGAGTTCATTTTAACTTAGAACGCTGCACAATGTTCAGATTCCCCATCCGCACTGCGGAGATGGCAAAGACGTCAGAGATTAGTTCAGTCCCTGCATCAGACAGAATGGTGCAAAACCTTCTGGATAAGCTAAAAACTGATGGTGCAGAGCTTTTGATGTTCCTCAACCACATGGAGAAAATATCAATCTGTGAAATTGATAATGCATCTGGAGAACTAAAAGTGCTCTATTCTGTGACAGCCAGAATAACAGATGGTGATCGGTTAAAACGCAAACAGTTTCATGCCTCAGTCATTGACAGTGTGACAAAAAAGAAGCAGCTCGCTGCTATCCCAGTCCAACAGATAACCTACACAATGGACATAGAGGACACTGATGGAAATTTGACCACATGGATGATCTGCAATCGATCTGGCTTCCCTGTAATTGAAAATATCTCAAAAAGTGTGGTTTCAGCTCACAAAAATGAAGACATAACTCTATTTCCACGTGGAGGAGTAGCTGCATGTGTGAGCCATAACTACAGAAAACCTCACAGAGCCTTCTGCTTTCTGCCCCTTTCACTGGAGACTGGCCTACCTTTTCATGTCAATGGGCATTTTGCCTTAGACTCTGCTAGAAGAAACCTATGGAGAGATGATAATGGGGTGGGGGTAAGGAGTGACTGGAATAACAATTTGATGACATCACTGATAGCCCCTGCCTGTGTAGAACTGCTGATTCAGCTCAAGCGTCAATATTTCCCAGGTCCTGATCCCACCATGACTGTACTACAAGGAACACCGCTTCATGTTGTAAAGGATACATTGCGGAAATATCTGTTCTTCTTCCCAGTCAACAGACTTGATATACAGCCAGATTGGTACTGCTTGGTTAAAGCGGTATACAACTGTATCCATGCTGACCTGAAGCGCCTCCTTCCTGTAGTCAGAGCAGCGCACATTGACAACTCTGACATTCACTCTGTCATTTACATTTCATGGGTGAATACATCCACTGCAAACAAAGGCAGAGCCTTTTTTGATAATCTGCTGCAAGATGAGCTTCAGCACCTGAAAAACACAGAGTACAACATCACCTCGAGGAAGTCTGTGGCTGAAAATGTCTACAGGCTGAAAACCTTGCTACTTGATATTGGATTCAACCTTGTTCACAGCTGTGATGAGACAGCAAATCTCTACTTCTGTTTGGAAGATGCAGGAATACCAGTCCATTATGTGACACCAGAGGATGTCCGCAACTTTCTCCACACTTTCTCATCCCCAGACACATCATGTCATGTTGGAAAACTCCCCTGCCGTCTACAACAGTCAAACTACAAGCTAGTTCATAACTTGAAGATTCTGGTGGACTACTGCTTCAAAGATATAGTGGTGAATGAAGTTAAAATTGAGGGTTTGCCTCTGCTGACAACAATGGACAATATGCTTCAGGCGTTTGATTCCAAGAGACCAAAGTTTCTGACAGCACATCATGAGCTAATCTCTTCAAGGAAAGAAATGTTCATGAATACATTGTACCTCAGGTACAGCAACATCCTTTTGAAAGCAGGAGCTGCAAAGATCTTTGACATCAGCTGCTTTGGTGACCTACTGGGGTCTGTTCTTCCAAGAGAGTATCGAACAAGGATCCCTGTAAAGTGGAGAGACACGTTTGCAAGTGAATCTTGGCTGAAGAATGTGTGGAACTTCATCAGTGAGAATATCGCTCTCAAGGAGGATGAGGTGGACATCAAACCCAGTTTTGACACAGTGCTTGACATCCTGAAAGACTGGGCTTTGCTACCTGGTGTCAAATTCATGGCAAGAGAAAAGATAGTTGTCCCTGAGCATGATGTGCTTTTACCTCTGAGTTTGATAAACATTGCCATATTTCCACAGGGCCAAAATGACAAAGTCTTTCACACTCTAATGAAAGCAGGGTGCATTCAGCTTGCTGTGAACAAAACCTGTGTCAAAGAGAATCCCATCATGCCTTTTCTGACACAACACTCGGCAAACATCGAAAATCCATCAAGTGTTCTCAAAGCCGTAGAGTACATGATTCAGACATCTACATTCAAAGCAGCAAACCTGACTGACAAGGACTTTGAGGCTCTTCTGTTGTATTTCAACTGCAACCTAGCTAACCTCACACAACAGGACGCACAGAGCCTAAAGCTCCTCCCATGCTTTAAATCAGTGAGTGGGAGATACATCAGCATTGCAAACTATGGGGCAAACTATGTCCTTGCAAAAAGCATTCCCACTGCGGACATAGACAAATGGGCTCACACAGCCTCCTTTGCCTTTCTTGCTGACAGTCCACAGCTGAAAGAACTGTACACTTTCCTTGGCTGCATGCCAATTGATGACTTAGAAATCTACCTTCAACATCTCCTGCCAAAGTTTGAGAGTCTTTCCTATGATGCCAAAGTTGAACATATTGTCTACTTGAAGGAGAGACTTTTGTCAATGGAAGAGTCATGTGAGGTGAAGGATCAGCTCTATGAGAAATTGGAGGGACTGTCGTTCATCTATGACTACTCAAACAGACTCAGGTCAGCCAAGTTTTTCTATGATGAGACAGCGAAGGTGTTTGAGGTTATGCTGCCTGCAAAGTCATTCATACCAAGGGATTTCTTTAAGAAGGTTGAGCAGGTGTCAAAACCCAAGAATGGGACGTTGTTGCTCACCTCATGGATAACTTTTCTGAGAAATATCGGTCTCAAGCACGAAGTGTCACAGCAGCAAGTTCTTCAGTTTGCAAAAGAGGTCAGCATCAAAGCCCAAACAGAGAACTGGGCGAAAGAAAAAGTGCAAACCATTGTTGATGTCCTCTTGAACCACATTTTCAAAGAGAGGATGGACCTGTTCCAGGGTACTTTTCTCAAAGAGCTCTCAATGATACCATTCCTGTGTCCTGAGAGAGCCCCCAAAGAACTCATCAAGCTGCATTCACAGTACCAAGAGATGAGTGGCACACTTCCTCTGATTCGCTTCAGTGGGTCTCAGGTAAATCCAAAATTCAAGCAAACAGATATCATTCATTTGCTTTGGACATCCTGCCCAATTCTGCCTGAGAAAGCTACACCATCAAGCATAAAGGACCAGGAAGAGAGCACTCTCACTGGGCAGGAGCAACTTGACCAAGTGCTGAACATGTTAGGTGTCAACTTGGATCCACCATTAGAGAAAGTCATAAGCAATTGCAAGAACATCTGCAACATATCCAACCCAGATGATGAAATGGTGAAAACCAGGAACAAAGTTTTAAGGTCCACCTACGAGTTCCTCAATGCAGATAAAAGAGATTTCCGTTACCAGCTCCGTGGGGTGGCTTTTGTCATGGTTGAAGATGGCTGGAAACTGCTGAAACCTGAAGAGGTTGTCATTAATTTGGACAATGAATCTGACTTTAAACCCTACTTGTACAAATTACCACTAGAACTTGGGACCTTTCATCAACTGTTCAAACTTCTTGGCACAGAAGACATTGTGTCAACCAAACAGTATGTAGAAGTGCTGTGGCGAATTTACAGAAGTTCGGAGGGCAAGCAGCTTGACCCAAATGAAATGAGAACTGTGAAAAGGGTTGTTTCAGGATTGTTCAAGTCTCTCCATAATGATCCAGTGGAAATTCGCAAAGATCTTGAGAGCCTCAGAGATTTGACATATTATCTGCCAAGTCATGATGGTAGATTAGCAAAATCCTGTAGCTTGGTGTTTGATGATGCCCCACACTACAAGAGTAGAATTCAGGGTAATGTTGGAGTTCAGATGCTTGTGGACATGAGCCAGTGCTATCTGGGCAAAGATCACGCCTTCCACACAAAGCTGATCATGCTTCTTCCACAGAAACTAAGGCCTAGATTGTTGAGTAGCATTCTTGAAGAGCAACTTGATGAGGATTCTCCAAAAATGTGTCAGTTTGGAGCTCTTTGCTCACTTCAAGGTCGCCTTCAGCTGTTGCTGTCATCAGAGCAGTTCATCACAGGATTGATCAGAATAATGAAACACGAGAATGACAATGCATACCTTGTGAATGAGGAAAAAGCTATACGTCTCTGCAAAGCGCTTTGTGAGGGACTGAAAGTTTCGTGTTTTGAGAAACTCCAGACAACATTAAGAGTGAAAGGATGTAGTCCCATCCCTCACAGCCGCAGCGAAACACTTGCCTTCCTCAAAAGGTATGGGACAGCTGTGATTCACCTCTACATCCAGCATTCAGACAGCAAAGACATAAATTTTCTCTTAGCACTGGCAATGACATTGAAATCTGCTACAGACAATTTGATTTCTGACACGTCCTATCTGATTGCCATGCTGGGCTGTAATGACATCTACAGAATCACAGAGAAGCTGGACAACCTTGGGGTTAAGTATGACTCAACAGAGCCTTCACAACTTGAGCTACCCCTCCCTGGAACCCCCATACCATCTGAGATACATCACACACTCCTCATGGATCCCATGAATGTATTTTATCCAGGAGAATATGTGGGATACCTTGTAGACTCAGAAGGTGGAGACATGTATGGGTCCTACCAGCCAACCTATACATATGCAATAATTGTTCAAGAAGTAGAGAGAGAAGAGGAGGAAAACACAAGTTTTCTTGGAAAATGCTTCCAGATTGACATTGGTTACAGTGAATACAAAATAGTTAGTTCCCTCGACTTATACAAATTCTCAAGACAAGATGAAAGTGCCCATGTGCGAGACAGCAGTGCCCCATCAACTCCCACAAGCCCAAACAGTCGTTCCTCTGGTCTGCAAATGATTCCTCCACTTTTTTCTGGTAAGGAAAACAGGAGACCTCCCACTCAAAAACAGTCTCCAAAAAAGATCAAGCTTCATGCATTACCTGAGATTCTGAAAGAAGTGACCTTAGTAGTAGAACAAGCTTGGAGGCTTCCTGAGACAGAGAGAAAGAAGATAATCCGCCGATTGTATCTGAAGTGGCACCCAGACAAAAATGCAGAGAATCTGGACGTTGCTACAGAAGTCTTCAAGCACTTGCAGAACGAGATCAACAGGATGGAGAAACAGTCTTTGGCTGATCAGCAAAATACAGACAGAGCCTCCAGGAGATCTTACTCATCATCATCCCGCTTCCAGTCAGAGAAGTTCTCATTTCAAAGGTTTTATTCATCGTGGAACCAAGAAGCAACCAATCACAAGTCAGAAAGACAACAGTTCAGGGAACATTATACAAGCTATGCAGGTTCGTCACACTCTCACCGGTTCTTTGTGCCCCCAACTTTCAAGACAGTTGGAAATCCTGTGGAAGCTCGTAGGTGGCTGAGACAAGCAAGAGCAAACTACTCTGCTGCTCGGAATGATCTTCATAAAAATGCCAATGAGTGGGTTTGCTTCAAATGCTACCTGGCCACAAAGCTTGCGCTGATAGCTGCAGACTATGCAGTAAGAGGAAAGTCAGACAAAGATGTGAAACCAACTGCTCTGGCTCAAAAAGTTGAGGAGTACAATTCCCAGTTAAAAGGCCTTGCCAGTGATGTTCAGATCCTGGAAGGATATGGTGTGGACAGCCTGAGAACTCGCTATCCCGATCTCCTGCCATTTCCACAGATCCCCAACGACAGATACACATCTGAGGTGGCCATGAGAGTGATGGAATGTACCGCACGGATTATCATAAAGCTTGAAACCTTTGTGCAGCAAAAAATATGATATTGTTGACAATGAAACTACAGTATGCATAGATCCTCTGGACTAGAGGACACCCGTGGCTGTGTGCAATACAGATCATGTGCATCACTGGATAAAATCGAAGATTCTAGCTGGCAGCTTATGGTGGCAACATATGCATTTTTGACCCGTGATGGTGGTGCTGTGGCCCACGCACAGCAAATAAATGTATGGCTCCTATAACCTTTTAGGCTGTGTCAATATAAATTTGCTGTAATATGTGGAAAAATGTCGGCATATGCTGTACATACAAATGCCTAAGCAATACGTTTTGTTTACCAAAGTCCCCACATTGAATATATTTGCTCTAAGTTAGACTTAAAATATGCTGCTTTTTTTACTTTATCTTTTATAAAAAATAAATATATATTTTCTTGCAACAGAAAACCAGTGGAGTGTACTGAAAGGATGCGCTTGTGATGAAAAAATAGATCAACTCTAAATGTCAAACACTGCAACTGCTGTCATGCAATTTGTCTTCTTTGCAAGATCTCAGCAAGTCAAGGAAACTACAATTGTGTTTGTAAATCTTTCTTTTTTGTATTTTTATGTTTGATTTAATATCATCTCTGTAAAAGTTGTACATTCTTTGTAACATAGCCAATCACTTGTTTATGGACAAAGCACTTTTTTTAAACTCCTCCTCATGTACTCACACTTGCACTTGTAGAGTGTTTATGTCACCCTGGAAACTCGGGAAAATCCAACTGTGAATGGAAAACTCTTAATGTTACTTTAAAAGCAGTTGTTTTTTTCATGGGGGGGGTATGTTTTGTTTTGATAGAGGTATGTTAAATGTTTGTTGTGCAGGAACATTTGGTAATTGTTTTGCATCATTATGTGTTCATTTGAACCATGCGTACTCTAAAGAGAGCCAGTATGCTTTAATAACTAAAGCTTTGGATAGGACAGTGATGACTGTAACCCAAAGGTTGTTTCTTTTTACAGTAATGACCTGTTTGGGACCTGTGTGACATTGTGATGAAAAAAATAGCCATAGATATATATGCTACAATTTGGGCACAACCCTAGATATGTTTTTTGCCAGCATTAAACCACGTTCATACGTCATTTTAACTTTTCAGGTTTAAGGAACATAGAACAGCACCAAACTGTGGTGCTCTTGTGTTTTTACTGTATTATTAACTTTATTTTACCGTTCATTTGAAGGACTATACACACATAAACCACATGTTGTAAATGTCATTTTGAAACATAATTTAAAATGTGCTTCTTGGTATCTATTACACCTCAGGCTTGAGGTGACTCAACCAAGGGGGTCTATTGAATAAATTGCAGAGAACCTTGTGTATCATACATGTTGATGTACACTGTGCCATAGGAAGGCCTAATAAATTCCCCTTAAATAAATTGTGTCAGTTTTTCTTTATATGTTTTCATAAAAGAAGGCACATTAAACAAATATTAAAGCTGCAAGCAGCGTTGGAGGGCCCTCGCACCTTCGTGCGGCGGCGGCTTCATCCTGTTGCCAGACGCCGACCCTTCCATGCCAAGCTCAGAATTTTCATGTATTTCGGACAGTGCATCAAGGGGTTACATGTCACTTCCTGTGTCCCCTATGTGGCGCTAGAGAACAGCCACTAGTCACGTCCTATATTTCAGCATATGAAGTGTTGACTACACCGTGAAAATTTCATGCAAATCAAATGATGATTGGCACAAAAGTCCTACTTCCTGTTGTCACTAGGTGCAATGACTGGTCACTAACTGGAATGTAGATGTC